>NW_017728886.1:153378080-153408901 GCF_001723895.1 Crocodylus porosus
CCTCATTCTGGTGTAAAAAAACCCAAAAAACCAGTCTCGCGCTTGCCTGGTAAGCACATGAAAATTTTGCCCCAAAACATGCAGAGCTTTGCATGGGAAGGTTTGAGGCCAGGAAAAAGCTCCCAAGTGCCCCATGCAACTTGCATCAAGGAAAAGTGAGGGGGACTGGGTTAGGGCAAGGAATGATGCCCTTTGGGACCCCAGAGCCAGGGCAGAGGCAATGTTCTGAGCACACTTGGGGGTAGCCCGAAGGGTACCCAGCTTCCTGTGGAAAAAGCATGCTGCCTGAAGGGTGCCTCCCCTCCTTCACCCAGCCTTGGGAGATGTGTACACTTGAGAAGCCCTGTGGGGCTTTGCACAGAAAGTTTTGGTGCCAAAAAAAGTGCCCAAGTGCTCCATGCTTGGAGATTAGCTTTGCATTGAAAGATTTTGCACCTCAGCTCTTTGAGCGCCCTATGCAACTTGCACCCAGGAAAAGAGAGTGGCAGAAGTGCTGCAGCTGGGTGTTTCTTGTCTTAGAGCACCACCTGGCAGTAAGGTATGACTGAAAGGGCGTGAGGGTAAAATTGTTCTGACATGCCCTCTAGCGCTTTTTACTAGTCATAGTGTAATAAGCCCTTACGTGGTAAATCGTGTCCACGTTACTTATTTAGCCGTCTTAAATTAAGAAAGAAAAATTAAACCAGGAATATTTTTAGCAACTAAATGCCAAATACAGGTACAAGAGCCCTAGGTGACATTAGCACACGTATTAATAAAAGTGCGCTCTGTTTTCAGAATAATTCATGATTCTAAAAACACATTACTACACAAGTTACCCCCTTTTTTATCTTAGAAATATAATTGTTGTAACTGTAGGTAACGCCTCATATATTAGTGGAACATTTCTATACAGGACCAATAGAACAGGTAAGTGTTCCTCTCCCAGGTTTACATTTTGACTCCGTGTGTAGGTGTGTGATTTAGTGGACCTGATCTTTTCCTCCTGATCCAGAGTGGTCACTGTACACATCCTTTCCACAGTGAGCATATGCATCGCTGATCCACTTACAACTCAAAAACCAATCGAGTCAAAAAGAGGGAGTCTTCATCACGATTTTGTTATCCTAAAGTTTGCAAGTAATTGCATATGTTTATTTATCAGCACTACATGCAGTTTGTTTCCTCCAATGGCAGCTATTTACAATGGCAGTCCTATGGAATATGTTTACAAGAGTAAATAAGTTTTCCATGCTCTGTATTTGTACAGCAAATATCAGTGGAATGCATGGTTGGCCACCTATTGAAAACTGTGCCCTTTGTCAATGGCACTCAATTAGCTTTCCAAATGAATTAACTAGGATGCCAGATAGAAACCTGACTTTAGTGATGGACCATATACCATGGTTGATAAGACTACTTGAAATGCCTTTAAAGACTTTTCACATTTTTGTTGGGGGGGTGGGGGAGGATAAAAGTCTTTTCTCATTCTAGCTATTTCTAATAGCCGAGTCCCCAAACTCTATGATTCATTAAAGACAGTCAAGCCCAATTTTAATTGTGTATTTTTAATCACTTAATTGTTTAATTTCTTTAAATCCATGTAATCTTTGTCTGGGGCCAAAGTTTATATAACCTGTTATGCTTCTGGAATAAAAGAAACTCTAATAATTAAGTCTGGATTGACACAAATCAGAATGTTGGCAAAAACTGGGGGAAACAATGACTCATTCTTTATTTCAATTAACAGTTTCTCAGTTTCACTTGTAAACAGTGAAATCCACAAAAAATAATTATCACAGAAGGAGGAAAATTACTTCATTCCAAGGTTTAAAAAAAATCATTGGGCTAAAACAGTAGCAGTATATAGTAATATATCTTAATGAGTTGAATAAGCTCCATTCATTCATCCCTTGCTAAGAAATTGTTTTCCTTTTTTGCTTTTTATTGTATTGTATTGTATTGTATTGTATTTTACTTTATTTATCCATATATTTAAATAACTTTGCTTGCTGAGCTTACCAATTTTGTTAGGGCAGAAACATTTTTGAGAGAAGGGAAACTTCTGTATTTGTACAGTATCTTGAAACTAAAAGTGTCAAAAACTAAATGCTGTGCTTCATCAAGTTGGCTAAGATGTTTTGTCAGAGGAAAAAAGTTTTTGGAAACACAGATAAGGGCATAATGTTGATAAAGTTTACCTCTTTTTCTCTTGTACTGTGACTCAACTGCTCGAACCAGCATGGGTTTGCCTTTTATGTTCACCCATGACAAACTGAAGTGAGCCTTAAACTGCAATAAAAATAATGGAATCAAACATAAATAATAGTCAAAGCAAATCTGCTTATCCTGAAATGAACCAGTTTTCAGAGTATGAAATCTGAAATACTGGTGTGCCAATTCATCTCCAGCTCAAAATAGTTAAGCTGTGACATGTTCTTAGTATTCTTAAATCAAGGGTTTGTCTCTTTCCCCATGGCTTCTATCGTTATTGGGGATGCATTTAGTGAGCACAAGCTAAACAAGACTAAAATATCCTTTCTGTACATCTTTTTACATACTAAGAATGTGCAGTACTTGGTAAATATATATGTGTTTTCAAATAGGTTGTCTATTTTATCTAATATTTTATTATGTTAGTTCTGTCTTTGAAAATGGTCCCTAAGCAGAAGTAAAATTTGCCTATGGTGATGAATGATGGTAGGTGAGGATTCAGACAACTCTCCAGCAAAGTGTTCGGTTTTTGAAGTTAAGTGTGTGCTTGAATAGCCCTACTGATGTCACTGGGAGTAGACCTATGCTGCAGATTAAGCATCTGTTTCTGTACCCTACTTGATCAGGACCCCAAGTTGCGTAAATAATAGGGTGGCTGTCTCTAGTTACTGCAACCAAATGCTGGACTTTGTGTATATGTGCATGTGGCTTTAATTAAAAAAAATTGCACCTCTGGATAGCCTGGCATAAGGATATTACATAGTTTCCAAGCATCATCACTGTTGCATAGTTTTACTATCCCTCCCACTTTTTCCTCCATCCTTGTGTTCTCTCTATTCTTGGCTTCTTGTAGGAACAAGTTACCTCATTTGATTTATTCTGCTATGTTGTTGTCTTCCCTCAATTTTCTCCTTTGCAGTTTTACTCTATAATCTATACTACTACTTCTTCTGCTTTCCCTTCTTTGCTGATTTTGGTATTAAACTTCATAGTTCATTTTCTTTTTATAGTTTTAAATTTATTTTTAAATATCAAAGCGCATTAGTTAAAATACTTTGTTTTATAAACAGTTCAGTTCTCAACGTTACTTATTCCTTTTCTTAACATTCTGGAGTAGCAGTGCATTTCCAGAAAAACAAAACTGCGTTTAAAAACAGTCTTATTTTTAGAGCTAGTGATGCAGTGGGTTCTCTTAATTAAGCAGGTGTGAATAAGATTGAAGAATTACCATTTAGTTTAAACTTGTGTGTGTGTATAAAACGAAAAAAGGCTTAGCCTTTTCATTTAGACGAGATCGCTAGACAAGGCTGATGCTGCCTTGAGGATGGGTGGGGCTGGATGACCTCCTTAGGTCCCTTCTAGCCTTATTTTTCTACAATTCCATGACTGCCATGTCACAAAAGTAACTTTGTTTTTCAGGTCCTGGGATGTTCAACTTGAAAGAGAAGCCAAGTGGTCCCATATTTCCTAAAATGCACATATAATTTTTGAGCATGATTACCATGAATACAATGTATCATCACAGAAACTGTGTGAGCAAATGCATGCTGGTGTCTAAGATGAGTTGCTCTAAGGTGGCACATGCTTTTTTTGGCTTTGTGCATTTCTCATAACCAGTACTTTATTGAACAACTTACTGCTTATTGTGAAAAGATTTTTTGCATGGTGACTGGAGCCAAAATAGTAGTAGGGATTTTTGCTTTTTGTTTTGCTCTGAACTTAGATAAGAGGATTGAAGCTTGTATTGCAGGTGAAAGCCGACATGAGGCTGAAATCAGGCAGACTTACAACATGGAATTTCTTTTCAAGGGGTGGGTTAGGGAGGTTGCACCTGTGTATTCTGGAATAACAGAAGTCAGGGAGGATTCAATGCCTGACCAATCTTCAATGAAATGCATGTATTCTCTGTGAGGAAATGAGGCTCTGCCAGCAGAAATGGAAATGCCAGAAAAACATATGCAGTACTGGGGGAAAAAAACAAAGCATTGTAGCACTAAATGTGCATGGTGCTTAGTTTAATGCATCATAAACCTTACACTGGTTTTTCTTTTTTTCCAAAAAATGAATATAAGGGAAAGCCTATAAGTATCTATAGCTGCCAGAAGGTTTAGAACCAAGGCTGTGTGAAATGGGAGCAAATGGAACTGCTTTTCTTTTTGCAGGTTTAAAGAGCTATTAAGTAGTTGATACAAGCACAGGGAAAATGCTTTGAGATGATTTGAGGTGTAGTTGAAAATGCCTCTGTGTATGCCCTGGAGCAGCAATCCCAACCTTTTTTCCCCCATTGTACACTTACCTAAATAAAAAAGAACTGCAGCACACTGGACGTGGGGCGGGAGGGAAGGGGGTGGTGGTGCACAGCCAGCTGGACACCGACCAGGGGTGGGGGGTGCGGCCAGCCAGAAGCCGACGGGAGGGGCTTCCCGGCAGCAGCAGGTGGGAGGTGGGGCTCTAGCCAGGCAGGGGGTGTGGCTCCAGCCCAAAATGTCACGGCACACCTGGACTTGCCTGATGGCACACCAGTTGAGAAACACTGTCCTAGAGCTAGGGATAGACTTTGAAAAAGCCGGAGCCTGAATTGATTCAATCTTTACAGGTTCATCTAACCTGCAAAGATTGAACCAATTTGTAAGTGAATAGACATTTAGGAGATGCAGTCACATGCTTGAAGTGGCTCAGGCTAGAAGATGAGGTGCGCTAGAGCAGCCCTCCCTTGTCTTTGGCAGTACTAGCAAGGCTGCAGGGAAGCTGACCAGGGCATGGCCAGGCCCCTGGCAGGGATTAAGTATGATTGCAGAGGGGTTTAAACCCCCACCCTGGCCTTTGGGGACCCCAGCCAGGGTGTGCCTGGAGGAGGAGAGGGAAGCAGCCCTTACTAGGCTTGTCCCTGAGGCCAAACACCAGGTAGGGCGGTGCCTCAAGCAAAGGGTGGTACAGGGGGAATTAAACTCCCCCATCTCTAGGTGGGAATAGGACATCAGCTCGGGTCTGCCCAGCTTTGCCTCCTGCTCCGGCAGCGGGGGTCCTGGCCAGAGCTGACTGGCATGGCCCTGCTATCCACTCATAGCACTCTGTGCACTGAGCAGAAGTCACTGGACTGAAGGTCCTCTTGCCCACCCGGAGTGGTATGGCGTAGCTGTGGCAGCTGCAGGTGAGGGGAGCAGAACAGCCTGCCTGTCCCAGGTCAGCCAGCAGCCTTTGATGTGGCTGAAGCTGCTGGATGCTGCACAGGGCAGGAGGTGTGGTGGCAGGGGCTGCAGGTGGCTGCCAAGCTTGGGACCCATCAGTGCCTCTGAGTCACCTGGGCAGCCCACTACCTGGCCAGCCTGTGCCCATGCTGCTAGGCCAGGCTGTTACAGAGCTGCAGCCACTGGGTAGGGCCCTGTACAGCTGCCTGCGGCCTCATGGCAGCCCCACCTGCCCTGGGAATGGGGAGCTGGGAGCAGCCCCTGCCCAAGCTGCAGCCCGCTGGGAAGGGCCTGGCCCCTGCAGTACAGCCCCAGCTGACCCCTCCACCTTCACTCAGCAGTGTCACCCGGCTCAGCCCCAGCTCTGGCGAGGCAGGCAGATGATGGGGCCATGCTGGCCAGCTCTAGTCACACTCCCTCCCCTGTCACGGGAGTGGGGAGGCAGGGTGGGAAGAATGGATGGCAGGCTGCTCCGCCCTGGTCATGGACCTGTGCTGCCAGTGGGACAGGGGATGGAGGGGGAGATTGAATCTCCCTTCCTCTCCCTATTTGCTTCAGCTTGCATGGGGGGGCCCTGACAGGGGCTACTACACCCTGGCCAGGCAGACCCCAACTATGGTCCCCTGGTGGGAGAGGGGAGGAAGGGAAGGGGGAATAAGCTCGCTTCCTGCTCCCTTTGTGTTAGGGAGCCATGCCTGCCAATGTCTGGCCACGTCCTGCTCTTCCTTTGGCTAGCGAGCAGAGGGGCGAGGCCAGCTGTGCTGTCTGAAACAGGCAGCCCAGCCCAGCCCAGCCCAGCCCAGAGATGAAAAGCATGCTGGTTTAAGTGATTATAAATTGGTTTAAACCTGTAACAGAACAGTAGTTCAGTGCACATAAACTAGTTTCCAAATGGCTAAAACTGGTTTGAGATAAATCTGACTGAATGTAGTATCAGACTTAACTGATTTGCGTCAAACCGGTTTATGGAATTTCTGTCCGAGACCTCTTTCTGGTTTATGTTAAACCGGAGTCCCCCAGCATCCCAGCATGCTTTTCAGCTCTGGGCAGGGCTGGGCTGTGCTCTCTGCTTGAGACAGCAGGGGTGGCCTTGCCCCTCTGCTCTCTAGCCAGGGTGGGGGCATGGCCAGACACCAGTTGGCATGGCCCCCTAACACAAAGTGGGCAGGCAGAGGGTTTATTTCTCACTCCCTCCCCTCGCCTACTGGGGGACTGCCTGGCCTGAGCCCCAGGTCATCCCCTCCCCTTTTGCACCACTACAGCAGCAGGGGTAGGTGCATGGCCAGGTATCAACTGGCGCGGTCTTGCCATCCACCTGCCTCACCTGGGGCTGGGGCTGGGGCTGGGGCAGAGGAGCTGAGTTGGGTCGGCCCATAGGCACTACTGAGGGTTGGTGTGGAGGGGCCAGCAGGGGCTGGGCTGTGGGAGCCAGGGCCCTTCCCAGCCAGCTGGGGCTGTGGGAGCTGGATTGCTCCCCATGCCCAGGCTGGGCCAGGCTATCGTGGAGCTGCAGCTGGCTGGGAAGGGCTCTGCCCCCATGGCCCAGCCATCCCAGTTTGCTCCTGGCTCTCTGCACCCAGGCCAGGCCAGACTCTGTGTGATGCTGATTCTGTGGCTCTCTGACAGCCTAGCCTGGTCCAGCCTGGGTGCAGGGAGCTGGGAGCAAACTAGGCTGGGCTGGCCCATAGGAGTGAAGCCCTTCCCAGCCAGCTGTGGCTCTGTGACAGCCCAGCCCAGCACAGCACAGCACACGCAGGTGGAGGTAATGCTGCTGCAGCTGCAGGTGGGTGCCTTGGCAGCCATACTGGCAACATGGAGCATGCCCGTGGCTGCCTGGGCTGGTTCAGAGGCACCAGTGGACCCAGAGCCTGGCAGCCACCCCCTGTGGTGGCTTGTGTTCCTGCAGCTGCCTCTGCTGTGCCCTCTGCAGGGTGCTTGCTCTTCACAAGCACCATGTACGGGGTGCATCAGTGGTGGCTGTGGGCACACAAGCCCCCATGGTGGGCGGCTGCCAGGCTCCGGGCCCACTGATGCCTCCAAGCCAGCCCGGGCAGCTGTAGGTACATCCCGTGTGGCCAGTCCAGCTGCTAAAGTACCCACCTGCAGCTGCAGTGATATTGGCTCTGTACTGCTGCCCAGTCAGCCACTGACCAGGTGCGCTGGGCCAGGCTGCCATGGACTTGCAGCCGGCTGGGAAACGCCCTGCCCCAACAGCCCAGCCTGGCCTGGTTTGCTCCCAGCTCCCCACACCCAGGCTGTGCCTGCATGGTGCTTGTGTGGTGCTGCCTCAGAGGCTGGGCCAGGCTGTCATGGAGGGCTCACCCCCTCTTCCCCCACCATAGGGATGGGGAGGGATGCCCTGTGCAGCGCTGCCTTGAGCTCAGGGCTGGAGGGTCAAGGCACTGGGCCCCACTGTGGGGAAAAAACTGTGTTTCTGGCTCCCCATGCCCAGGCTGGGCTGGCCAATCAGGGAACTGCTGCACCAGGCTATCCTTCTCCCCCCATTTCCTCCCCCACCATGGGCTGGTGGGGGCAGGGCTGGCCTGCCTCTACTCTTACTGTTCAGTGCCAGCTGTTGGCTGGGGTCTGGCTATGCTCCTTGCCCCCTGTCCAAAAGCCTAGCAAGGGCTGCTTCTCCTCTCCCACTCCAGGCACAGCAGGGCTGGGGTCCCTGAAGGCCAACATGGGGGTTTAAACTTCTCCCCAGTTAGGTCTCCTGCCGGGGCCTGGCCATGCCCCCACCTCCCCAGCTCAGCTTCCCTCCGCCATTGCAGAGGGGAAGGTAGGGCTCACTCTAGCACCCCCTGGCTTCTAGCCTGGGCCACTGCAGGCATGTGCCTGCATTTCTGGAATCAAAAGTGAATGTCTATTTGCTTGCAAATCGGTTCAATCTATGCAGGTTAGATTAACCTGCAAAGATTGAATCAATTCAGGCTTGGGCTTTTTGAATGTCTGTACTTAGCCTAAAGGTTTAGTTTGTGAATCCTTCAATACAAACTATCTCTTACTATGGATTCCTAAAGTGCCAGGCATAATGTAGTTTGGCTAGTTGTAAAAGCTTATCGGTACTACCATCTATATATCCTAAAGCTAGGAGAGGAGATGATTAAACTGAAAACTACCTGTCATTTACAGAAGTAAAATGCACCTAGTAAACTTGGAAAAGACCATACTTTTGCAACCTAGAAGGAGGAGAAAAACTGTTTTCCCAAGGAGTTGTCATGAATGCAGCTCAATGCACAGCTACATATTTAATTTATTCTCTTACACATTAATTTGTTTTGGTGATCTCTTATGACTAGGGTGACCATATAATTTTACAGAAATCCAGGACCCTGCTCAACCCCCATCCCCAAAGTCCCAGGCAGGTGGGCAGGGGCACAGGGCACAGTTCAGTGGGGCGGTGGAGACTGCCTGGTGCACCATGCCACTCTGCCTCCCCACCAGATTGTGCCCAGCACCCCTGCAATTCCAGGACTTTTGTTTCAGTTTTCACCAACTGCCCGGGACCATCTTACAAAATCTAGGACTGTCCCTGCCAAACTGGGGCATATGGTCACACTACTTATGACCCCCCATTATCTTGTTTGTTTTGTGTAATAGTCGGTGCTGTCAGCCCCTTAGAAATCTAATGTTCTTCTCAATTGCCAGTTAAATAAATAATGCATGCCTATGGTCCAGTCTAAACTCTATGCAGCTGATAATGGCTTTTTTGGAAAGTGTCAAGATATACTTTGAAAGTAGATGACCAAGGAAGAAATAAACAATTTCAGGTTAAAGATTTAGCCAAAATGACATTTATTCTTCCACCCAAGAACTCTGGTTTAGTAACATTAAAGCAGTTTTGACTAGGATTATGACTTAGGCAGTAGTCTACATCCATAGATGTGTAAGCTTGTTGTAGAGGTAGGCAGATGGGGAAGTTGAGGCACAAAATGACTTCCACAAAACTCTGGAGAGCCAAGAGTAGAAAGCATCCTGGTGTCTGAGACTATCTACCTCTAAATGCTAATTGGGGATCCTAAATCCAAATCTTTATTTTTACAACTAAAATTTCCTTTGTGAGGCTTTGAAAACCCTGGCAAAAGCGTAATTCCTGTAGGGCCTGCCTAGCTGAAAGGAGCTGTTTGAGTATCAAAACAGTGTCTTGGTGTCTGCATGTTCTGATTACTAAAAAAAGAAAAAAAGAAAATCATAACTGTCCCCTCTTCTTTGGTAATTGTCCCACTCAGAGACTAAGTTCACAGGAAAAACAGCTGAAGGCTTCAGTCAGACATTCTGTTGCTGATTACACAAAATGACAACACCCCGAGGAACCAGAAGCAATGGGAGGGGGCACCTTGATTGGCACAGTGAAGATTTAAAGCTAAGTTGCCAACTCAAGAAGCTTCATATTCCCAAGGCATCTTGTATGTGTTTCTTCCAGACAAACTGTTTAGTTAGCTAACAGTTTGACTTCCCTGTGTACAGTTAGACCCAGACAGTCCCTAATTTATATAATTAAGACTATTCACACTGTAAATGTCACCAACAAGCCCACAACCCCCACCAGCACACAAAACCAACAGCTTTTTGCCATGGCCAGCCAGATATTATCACATTACAGTTGGTATGAAACTTCTCTAACCTGAGAACTGTGAAGAAGAATGTTATTCAAATGGGGAGGAAATCTGCAGTCTTTTTCCTGGCAATTGACTTTTAGGGTAGGTGCAGATGTTACACTGCCATGACCATAAGGTTCAGCCATGTGCAGACCTTATACTTAGGTTGATCTAAGTGCCAATGTGGGAGGTGCATTTGGGGAGGTTAGATTGGGAGGTTGGGGGTGGGGAATGGTCAGCCTTAATTAGCTGAGAGGTGCAGTAAGTTAGATCGGGCACAGGTTAGCCAAGCCTACCGAACATTTGTACAGATTCTGAGCGCAGCCCTGGGACTGGGAAATCCCATCTGCTCACCCCAGCCCCGGGCCTCTACTTTTCCTATCCCCTGCCCTCACCCTGACCAGGCTATTTTTAAGCCCCTGGCCTGCCACTCCTGAACAGATACCCCTCCCTGCAGACTTAGCCTCTCCCACCCCACACCACCCCATCATAACTGAGTTGCACTGAAATCCCAGGGCAGCTCCCAGTACCAACAAACGTGCACTCTGTAGCTAAGTGGCTTATGGTAAGATGCATGATTGTAAATCAGGTGCTGGGAATATCTGCATGTGGCCCACCAAACATGTGTGCACCGTTTTGGAGACCAGCACCGGACTGCAGTTTTCTTATTCCCACCGTACCCTCAAGTTTAGTCCTCTGATTCCTCCCTCCACCCCAGGACAAAGCACCCCAACCCACTAGCCCCCCCTGCTAGTCCCACCCACCTCTCCCCCAATCCTGACTTGCTGGGATTGTGTTCCTAGAACGGCTCCTGGCACTGGTCAACATGTGCAGAAGTGGGACCTGGTCTACAATAAAGCTACTTAAAACAAGTGTGTGATTGTTGATCGGGTCCCAGGAATGTCTGCATGTGGCTTTAAAGTGCTGTCACCTGACTCCCCTAGCAATGACAGTGGATATCTCAGATCAGAAGAAAGAAATGTTTTTGTCAGTATTTAAAGCCTAAAAACGTTATATACATGCTGACAGGACATAGAATGATTAAATATTTTCCTTCAGTGACACTGCTTTGTTTTGCTTTTGGCTCTTATTTCACCAGTAGCAGACATTTTACATCCTACATTTACTGGAAAGAAACCTTCCCCCACCCACTCACCCCACACACTGAAGGATGTAATAGCAGTATTAATCATTTATGCAATGCTAAAAGCTGAGCATGGTCATTCACAGTAGGCTGAAGGTATGACCTTTGTCTTACAAATGTCCCAGGACACTATAAAACTAAATGTGTCTGATATATACAGACTACTGTTATAGTCTGTTGCTGAGAAGTTGGTCAGTCACAGTGATGTAAGTGGAATATGCTTCCTGAAATATGAGCATCTTCTAAAGTGGCTGTTCATAATGTTGTTGTTTGACAGTAAGCGTTCCTTGCGAAATGCTGATTCAGCAAACCCAGCAACTGTTTGCAGGAAAGGGCCAGTTGAAACATGTGTCTCATTTCAAAATAATTCTGAAAAAAAGTTTTGCGAGCAGCAATGAATTCTGCAGGTGATTATCTTTTATTGGACCAACTGGATAGTTGGGATAAAGTCAGACAAGCTTTCATATGCATAGCATTCTTCACCAGGAAAAAGGTTAGGAAATTTTGGAACCATCTTATTTTCCACTTTAAAAGTAGTCAGCAATGTTTATGAGGGTGGGAGTGGAGAGAGTTCCTTTTTTAGTTTTTTAAATTAAAGTTAGTTTATGGCAAGAAGACAGAAGAAATGTTAATGAGTAAATCTTAGACATTTCTGCAGAAGTTTTTTTTTCCATTTCTTGTACTGGTGTCTCATTCTGTCAAGGCCATAAACAAGGGAGTTCCACTGGCAGATTTTCAGCAGTGCACTGGGATTCCCCTCCCCCACCAAAAAGACTGTAGCACTGATGTAAATATTAAACTAGACCTGTTGCTGATCCAGAATCTTGAAATTGAGACCAATGCAATGTTGTGGAGAAAAGGAATCCTTTTTTTCCCTGTAGATGAGGTTAACTTGTTTTTAATGATGATTGTTTGCATCTGCTCAGAGGTTTGGAATGTTAGAAGCAGCCCCGGTGGGATGGATTAGTGGTCGGAGAGCAGGTGATACGATCAGAAGTACGCGCTGACTGTTATCTGTCATGTTTATGACATGGAGATCACTAGTGCGTACGTGGTTTATATGTGCGTCCTGCAGATGTACGTGTTTCTGTAAAGATACATGTGCATAAAGCAGCTGCTTAAAAAATGTAACAAGTGTTCTCAGTCAGAAATTCTGTGATTTTTTTTCCCCTGTTGCTTCAAAAGCACTGCAGTATGTTACAAAATATTGAGCTGGAAAAATGTTAAGAAACTGAATTCTTGAGAGAACAAGGCTGAGACTTCTGTATGATTATTTCATACTTTTTGGCTCCTCTGATTTCCATCTAGCATTGAACCTCTCCCCTTCCTCCCCCTTCCTCCTCAGCCCCAGGAGGCTACCATGACCTTACTACCCACCCACGGTTTCCATGTTACTGTCAGCATCCTTACACTTGACTGATGAGAAGTATGTGATTATTCAACACATCATGAAAACAGCTAGGGCAATTGAAGGAGAAATCTGGAATATATTTATAGAAATCTGTAAACAGTCATTTCAATTCAGTTATTCAATGCCGTGCACACATTAGCTTATTAGCTGTTGAGCTGTCAGATATTCTTTGGTTTTTTCACCTCTTTTAAAAATTACCAGGCACCAGCTGTATTCTCCACCATTTTGTATTTCATAACATTCTGTTTACAGAACAATTTCTGTCTTGACTGCAGTAATGGAGAAAAGTGTGTGTGTGTGTGTGTTTGTTTTTGTTTTTTGTTTTTATGCTTACACCTTTTCATTGACTTAAGAGGTTTGACAAGTAATGATTCACTGACATTCCCTCCAGGCTAACAGGCATCTTTAGCCAATTTTAGCTAATGCATCCATATAATTCAACATGGACTTTAAATAGCAACACACATGAACACAAGAAGAAAGGTGTGAAACCCTTTTGGAAAGACAAATAATGCAGCAGTGGAACATTCATTGCAAAGTCTGTTGTTTTATGCAATAGTCAGGTTTTGCACTCACCACTGCATGATTTAACCACATTGGTATGATCCCATCGAGGCTCTTGGGGTAAACCAGCTCTCTGTTGTAAGTATACAACGTCCAGAAGGATATAAACACAAACTGGAACAGAAGAACACTTGGTTTTGCTTGTTTTTCAGAAGAAATGGAAAAATAGCTCATATGTGAAAAATGTGAGACTGTCAGTTAGAATACATTAGCAGGGGCCAACCTTTTTGGCAGGTGTGCCACAAATTAAGCCCTGTACCCTCCATGAGTGCCATTCCGATCCCCTTCCTCTGTCTAATCTGCTGTTCTGTTTTCTGCTCCCTGCGTGATCTGCTGCTGCTCTTTCTGCCCCCTGCCTTATCCGCCATGGTGCTGCCTGTCCCCTGTGTGGTCAGCTATGTGCCACACACAGAGGCTGCCCATACCATTTGTGGCACACGTGCTTTAGGTTGGCCACCCCTGGCATAACTGCTACAAAACTGTAAGCAAGAGGACTTGCCACAAGACAGTCTGCTTTGGCATCTATATAAGAAACCCTTCCTTTAAGGTATAACCTGCTAACTCCGGAATTTCCCAGGAATACGTAACTATAATATTTTGCCTGTGGAGTTTTGTCTGATCTCAAATCTCTAGGCTATTAAGCTAAGCAACATACTCTGCTCCATACAAGTTAAAAGGAGATACGAGCAAGACAGGTGGATCATTTAAATCTTGCCCTGTCTTTAAAGTCCAAAAAATTCATTCCTAAGCTGCTGCTACACAAGGAAGCTGCATCTTGGGCATCCCATCAATATGGTAGGATTTACAATAGGAGGATTTACTGGGGACACAAACTGCAATATCAGCTAACAATACCTGAAAGCTCATTTGTGCTTTCTTGGTTTGCATTTAGGTTTGAATACAAGCTGTCCATATTGTGGAACCATGGGCACAAAAGGTTGGGGAAGTGGTTGCCAATTCTGAGCACGTGTTTGTTTATAACCTACATGTATACTTGTGTGCAGCCCCTTTGTGCCAATAAACCCAGAAAGTATGGAAGATGTGACGGCAGTGTGGTAAGGTGCCAGTACTCAAGAGACTGGCTAGTAACTGAGAAGCTCAGCAATGTTCCAGTGCCGCAGTCACAGGAGTGGTCTCTGAGCTCAGCTGTGATAGGGTCAGGTTCTGCACCCGTCACTCAAGCTATGTAGTACTTACTCTTGTGAGCGTGTCATTGATTACAATCTGGCCTATAATATGCAGAATCTTTTGGTAGACTAACTGACTGGATGTGAGCAAACAATCCAGAATGGATCTGCTGTAAGTTGTTATAAAATAATGTCATTTAACGCTGATTCTCTTCTACATTTTAGGTTAATTTGCCAGATGGGGAAGGGAATGTGAAGATTTGATGTCTTTTAAGGTCCTTCCCATGCTCTTAAGGCCTGCACTGCCCTTTAAAAAAGAATGCTTCAGTATAAAATGTCAACGGCTCTGTAGGAAATAAGAGTAATACAATGCCTGTGCCTGACTCTCTGAATGTGATGGATCTGTTTTGACATTGTCCAGGTTGTGGAAGGGACTTGTGGACTGGCATGTCTGAACATTGTCGGTATTCAACCATCAGCGTGGCTCATACGGATTCATTTATCTGTTTCGTGTGCATGTGTGAGTGTGTGCATGCACAATTATGATTATATACATTAGTTACTTACTGTGGCCACAGGGAAAGCCCCAACACTGAAGAGAAGGTCTCTGCAGGAAATTACGTACTTAACAGTTCGCAGTTTCTTAATTAGCCTCAGCACATCAGCCAGGAAGGAGACCCCATAGAAAATAGCCTGAAAAACCTAAATTAATTACAGCTAATGAGGGAATCTTCATCCAGTTTTAATTAGCACGTTCTTCAGTGAACTCAATTCTTGCTCTTCAGGGAGCTGTTTTGTTGGTGAACTACAAGTCAGCACGAGGGAAATAGCTTTTGGCTAAATCTTCCTTGCTAACTGAAATTGATTAAATAAAGTAGTTCAGGGGAGAATTTTAACAATGTCTCAGTTAATGGACTGTGGAGGAAAGTGTGATAGGATTCAGACTGGGAGTGGAAGAAGGACACATTGGAAGATACCTCAACATCACAGTGGAGTGATGGAAGAAGGCGACACTGCAAATAGCCAGATTTGTTTCCTGCATAGCCACATTGCAAGGCTTCTCACAGGGGTGAGACAACCTGGTACATCTTGGGTGAGGGCACTTGTTAGAATTCATCTCAGGGCTGTAGCCAGTTCAAAGCACCCTGAAGAAAAAGGCTGTTAAGGCAGCGAGGGCACTATGAAAAGAGCTGTTCTGCTTTGAACCTGTTTCTGTGGAATTCAGGAGGATGAAGGAGCAAGTGTTCGCTGACTTGGTACAACCCTTTTTTGTGTGAGGACTCAGTGGCTGAATTGCTTGTGGCAAATAATGTAATTAATGATTTTTTTTCTTTTTGGAATACGCAATTCATCTAATCAGTTATTTGCAGAATGTTCTCAAATCATATAGTTGATTAAAAACAACAGCATTTGTGAATACTCTTACACAGGTCATCAAATAATTGCATTTCTAAAATAACTTTTCTCATCATTTAGTCACCTCTGCTAGTGTTCCCTGGTGCACCATACTAATTTGGATATGCCAGAGAATACAGACTGAGCCTGTCAGAAGCTTTCTGCCCTTTGTCTGCTAGCTTGTATTCACTATTCAATCAGAATGCAACTCTCTTAAGGTACCTGGGGGGGGGGAGGTACTATTGGGGGCGTACCGTTTTAAGACGAGTTTGTCCCCATGTGATGCTGGGAAATTTAGTGTTTTGCACATGCTGAACCAGCTGGCACAGTTGAAATGGAAAGATATTGTATAACTTTCAGAATGACTTCTTTTGCCATGATCTGTCTGAAATAGCTATTTATTTAGAGTTGTGTGTGAGAGATGGCTAAGGTTAGACTAGTTACTTCAGACTGTTCACAGGAAATCTTGGGGCTGGTGTTTGGGAGGGGACAGAATTAGGATAGTACTTTAGTGTTAGAAAACGCTACATTATCAAAAAAACTGAGTAAGAAAGGAGGATAGGACATCAGCTCAGTCAACTTCCACTTTTGCTTTTGAGAAAACTCTGGAGACTGAAAATCAGAGATGAAGAATAGATATATTAGACTCTCAATACCTTTGTACTTTGTGGCATGAAAACATGTTAGATGTTATTGAATACACCCTTGCAACGCTCCGAGGAGGTAGGGAATAATTGTTGTTCTTATTTTATAGCTCATGTGTGACTCAGTTTCCTTAAAATGCTTTATTCAGGGTCACACCACGTACATGGCAGATATAGAAATGGAACCCAAACCAGCTGACGCCTGGCACGTTCACTCAATTACCAAATTATCCTGATTCCCAAAGAGGGCAAGAGGGTTATCAATACCGTTTTCATTAAAAATTAACATCCCTACCATTACACAGAAGGTAGTTTTCAAGTTTAGGATGCTCAAAAAATTATTTCAATGTGTTAAGTCTTTCCCCATAGGTTTTAAGGTCTATCTTATAGAAGTTGAGCACTTTAAATAAGAGCCAGAAGCTATTTCACTTAATCAGAAACTGTCAATCCTCTGGATCATGGTCTATGCATAAGAGGTCTAGTCAGGTGCCTGATAAATCCACTTGTACAGTGACTTTCACACTGAGACCTTCAATCTATATGCCTAGGCAAGAGTATGGAGGAGTGAAGTCTCCCCAAGCCCCGCTTTAGGCCACTGAGACAGAATCCAAAGACCTGTTAGGTGTCTAATAGAAGTGTCTTCTGGGAGTGCCCCCAGAGGTTGCTCTTGGGGGTGTTTGTGTGTTAGGATCTAGAGAGTGCTGGGAGCATCCTCCCCCTCTCAGGTTCAGCTTGGGAATATGTGGAGCAGATGCAGGTTGGCAGGGGCTTATTTTTGATGCTTTCTTGGCAGTGGCACCACACCAGTGTAGACATCCCTTGAGTGCAGTCTTATTTTAGGGAGCTTATGTCCCTGAAAAATCATTTAAACATCTGTTTTTGTAGTTGCCCTTTTATCTTAGCCCGAGCTCATTGAAGTTAGCCTTTCTGAAGTCTAGCACTTCTGCCCTACTAGTTATCTTTTCCCCACCTTTTGCCAGCCAGTGAATTCTAACAATTGGTGGTTGCTTTTCCCTAGGTTACCCTGTATCTCCAGATCACCCACCAGGTCATCATCCCCTGTAGCATGCACTAAGTCCAGTAAGGCATTTCCCCTAGTGGGACCATATACCTCCTGTGTTAGATGAAAGTCGTGTATGCTGGTTAGGAACCTACATGAATGGGCAGATCTAGCTGATTGCTCCTCAGAGCAAATGTCAGGGTAGTTTAGGTCACTATGACAACCATGTCCCTTGAGTGTACTGCCTCTGAGAGCTGCCTTGAGAATTCGAAGTCTAGCTCATCTCTTCTGGTGTGGCAGTCTGTAAAAGACCCCCACTACAAGTCCCTTTCACCCCAATCCCCTTGTTTTCTGACCCACAGTACCTCAATTTGCCCCTCTTCCAATCCCATCTTAACTATTGAAGATATGTATTCTGCCTAGCATAGAGAGCAATGCCCACCCCCCCCCACACACACCCTTTCCCTACTCTATCTCATCTATACAGCCTATAGCCCTCAATGCCTACTGCCCAATTGTGGGTAGGGTCCCACCAGACTTCTGTTAACCCAACCAGGTTGAAGTCTTTGTTTGCAAGCAGGAGTGTGAGTTCCTCCTGCTTGTTCCCCATGCTCAGTTAAGCATTTGCTTGCTGGTTTGGGGCCATTTGTCAAGGCTCTAAAAAAGAGTGAGCCTTTTTTAGAGCCTTGAACAAGAGCTTTTGCCCTTTTAGCCTGTGGTAGTTACAGTCTACACAGTCAGCTACAGCAAGCAATCAAGTATTTTCTCTTTACTTTAAAAAGAATGTGAAGTGGTTGGATGAGGCTGGTGAAAGACTGGTGATGCATGATGACTAATCACTTATAAAGCATCTTATAGGCATTCCCCATGTGAGAGGGGCATGGTTCCCAGAGGATGAGACTATTATTATCTCTTCGATGATGAGCTCTGCATTAATCATGAGACAGGGATATACTTTGTGTGCCCCCCTCCACCTTTTTCAAAATCAATTAAAACAAACATTTGGATGGAAAAGAAGCAGATGGTCCCAAAACATCCAAATTCTCAGTCTAGTAATTTTCCCTGTCATTCACAGGAGATAACAATAATATCTTCCATATGGAAAGAGTATGTGTGTGTGTACATAAGCATATCCATATGTCTGTCTAGTCGTCTCCTGTCCCCCCCACCCCTCCATGAACTTCATCTAAGGATCCCATATTTGAGACATACAAAAATTTCCCCCTTGGCTCTTGACCCTTATATTTAATTTAGTACTTGGTGTGAAGCCAAAGTACCTCTATTGAATTAATTGTCTTTGTATTCGTGTTCTTTAAAATTGAATTTGGTCTGCCTGCTGTAGCTTTTTCTTTTAAGTTAGGAATGAAGAAATAACCAGTTACGGTCGTTAATGACATCATTGGAAGTGGCTTAAGAGAGATAGAGTTATGCTAGGAATAAATGTGCATGATCTGTTTACAAGTTGGGAGAGCCATTGTAGGTTTTAGAAAGCCAACAGCTACCACACTTAGAATTCTGGTAGTGTTGCTCATCTTGGATGGTTCTTGCCTGTGCATTAAAGGCCCTCACAAGGTCCACCCTTGCTTAAATCAGTTGAACCTTATTTTGAAGGTTTAAGCAGAACTTTATTGGTTTACTGGGTTGAATTTTACCCCTTCGGTAGAGTACAGGAGTGTCATCCTGCTATCACAGTTACCCTGGGGACTGCACCTCTGGGGCATGGCTATCCAAACACCTGGCAAAAGGAGTTTCCATTGGGTACAATCTCCCCAAATTGGGGGGGGGGGGGCGGTAAAATGGGGTAAAACCTACTTTAAACTGGAAAATGGAATGCACCTAGGCTAATTACTGAGTCCTCCCTGCTGCTTCTAAAGCAATCACACATGTACCTTGACTTTCAATTCCAGATGTGAGCCTTCAGAAACTGTGGGACATTCATAAATTGGTCAACACACCCGGTAATTGTAGATCTAAAAGATCCCACAAAGTATTCTTCCAAGAATGGAATTAAGACTGGACATATTCTGAAAACTAATGATTAGCCCTGAGAGAAGGAGGAACCATTGACTAAGTCTTCTAAACATACTACTGCTTTCTATAGCCATATTTAGTGCTATAATAAGTGTTTTAGAAATTCTTATAAACTAGCAGGGAAGACCTGTTTTTTATTTTTTAACTTGTCTGGCCAGATAGACCAGATGAAAAATAAAGCATCAGTGGGAAAGACAATTTGCATCTTTTGACTGGACGTATTTCCATTTATTTCTGCCTATAGTTCATTTTCAAAGGCAGCATTTGGCCAACTGAATATACTTACTTCCCAGATTGAGAATCATAAAAAAGACAGCTTTTTCTTTAAGGTGGTATAAATCGAATGTCTCTGACTGTTAGGTGGGATGATCAAAATTTTAGTACATTTGTATATATTCAAACCACAACATTTTGAAAAATGTGCAATATGTATTGGATTGATTTTAGACAAATAGAATTTGGAATATTTAGGATGGTCAAAGTAATTTCAATAATGAAGTATTAAAGTGTACTAAACAACTGGGAGGGATACAAATGTATTTTCAGATGTTTAGTGATGTTCTTAATGGAATAACCTATCTTTATATGGAAAGCAACTTTTACCTAATATTATGTGCAATAAATGGAATCTCTCTTCTTGGAAACTTTCAAAAACAGGTTAGATGGAGCCTTGGCTGGGGTGGTTTACTTAGGGCTGGTCCTGCCTTGAGCAGCGTGTTGAAGTAGATGACCTGGGGAGGTCCATTCAGCCCTACTTTTTATTAACTGATTCAGGCCTCTGTATATTTTTGTACTGCACAGAAATCCATTCCTTCCTTTTTTGTGTCCTTGTGACAAGGTATTTAGCAGAATTTACAGATTTGTATACAAAATATGCTTGATCTATTTGATCTATGCATTCAGTAATTGATGAATGAAAACCTGTGATCCTAAGCATGCTTATGGCTTTTTTCTCCCATTCAACTCTACCTCCTTGGGGAGGTTCTGGCTGCAAATAACAGGAACTAGGTGGATGAGAACTAACATGAGAGCAGGAGATTCCTTCTTGTGCAGATCACACAGGAAAAATAAAAGTGGAGTACTTGCGAAAAGGAGAGCAAATGCATACTTCAAGATAGAGCTGCAAGTGAACTGGAATTTCTGTCATGAAAAATTCACATCTTAATATCCTTAATTCTGAATTGGCAAAGGACATTGAAAATATGAAATTTCCCACAGACCGGATTTTCAAAAAACTGATATCTTTGAGAAACACAAAAAGGGAATTTTAAATAACTCTTGGCCAGTCAGCTGAACAGTCAATGAGCCAGATAGCTGCTGGAAAACAGCAAGGTAGGCAAGCTGGCTAGATAATTAGCCTGATTTCTGCAGAACATTCCAAAGGATTCCATACGTTCTCCTGCAATGTGTTTCCATTAAAATAGTGTTTTCCAATGAAAAATTCTTTGATTGAGCTTGGGCAATCTTTGAACTTTATTTTTTGACCTTCAGGGACTATAATTCCCACTCTCTCTTAAGCCTTTTTTGTTTTAAAATGGTACAGAATTTGATCCTTGGCAATTATGGTGTTGTCAGTTGTGTCCAAGCTCTGTCGAGCTTGCTTTCATTAACTATTTTTGAATAAAATACATAAAAAGAGCCAAATGTGTGCAATGCATATCCCCGAGCCCTCCCAAATTCTGCCCCATGTTTTGCAAGTATGGGAGGGTCATCCCATGACACGACTGTGTGACTCTGATCGAACTTGGATGGAATTTTACAAGAGGATGAGGTGGGTCCAACTTTAATTTTCTTCGAGGTACTGGTAGCAGTACTTATTTCTATTATGGTAGTCCCCAAAGACTCCAGTTAGGGGCAGGGCCCATTGAATTCAATGTTGTACAGGCATAGAAGAGGCAATCCTTGCCCTGAAGGGCTTGCAGTTTAAGGACTGTTTTCACAGCATGCCACAAAACTCCATTATGCAGTGGCCCAACTGCTTAAAGAAAGGCAAAGCATAGGCAGGACCAGGACCACTGCTATGCAAATTCTGTATGCCATTTACTGCAACACTGACAAGATGAAAGGACTGAGGATGCATTTCCTGCTTTCCTTAAAGCAAGCCAGCATGCTGGCAGTGACTGTACTACCAAACCAATAGTTCTGTTCGAATCCCCTTCATAAGTCTCCTCATCTTCTCCTGGAGACCTCCCACACCCACTATCTTCTCACAGCCTAACTCCTCGTACTGAGAACTAACATTGTTCTCTAAACAGCAAGTCTTCTGTTTCATTTTGAGTAGTAAGGTGTGCAATGTTAGTATTACTGTGCGATACTGAAGTATATTATTGTCAGTATTTCACAGTGGAATTCTAGGAAACCTAGAAAACAACTGGTAGAACTTAAAAAACATGCAATGACATGGCGCTTATCCCTAGATTTTTTTTTTAATTCCTAAACTATTTTTTAATTAAGTACATGCTCTGAAACCTAGTTTTCTCACTGGATTTTGCATAATCTTTCTTTATTTTGTAGTAGATACAATCCAACCTAGTTGTAAATAGGTACCTGCTCATTTGGGCCGGGGAGTCAAAGGCAACCAGACATGATGCCAAACACATTGCTCTTCTATGTGCCGTTGGCTAGAGAAAACACAGGACTGTCACCTCAGTAGTCTGATGAGCTTCAAGACTAGAGCAGGTGGACTTTTACTACCACTCCCCTTTTTGATAATTCTGTTCACATATGGTGAAAGACTATAAGAAGCTCTGCTAGTATGCTGCTGAAATTGGGCATATTTGGGGATTTCTTGGGCCTAATTGGTAATCATCCCATCCCCCTGGATAACATTCACCAAAATTCTGCGTCCTTAATATATACATTCTGTTTTATCTTTCTTACAACTAACTTCTCTCTCTGTCTCAATGATGAGGCAATTCCAACAGTACATAAAGCTTAGAAATGTTGCAATTTATCACATAATCTTTATGCATAAGCTTGCAAATAATCTTATAGCATGAACATGGATACCTATTAGGTTCCTTTGGGATATAAACCATTAAAGAAAGCAGCAAATACACCAGCTGTATATGTCTTTAGGCACAGATGGCAGACAGACAAATAGACATATTGGTACCACTGTACACTACGTGCTTACCAGATTGAGGACTGTCAAATATTTCCATTGCGCACCATAAAGGAACACTTCAGATGGCCGGTCTTCTGCTCTTATGAGCAAGATTGAGTAGCTTAAAAACATATACCAAAGCAAAGCAAAGCAGTGGTACACAGCAAGAGTAGATGTTTTCATGGTTCAGCTGAGAACAAGTGAGATTCAGACCCTAAAAACAGTTTTTCTTTTGCTGTTCAGTAGCCATGCATAGGAATGAAGTAGAGTTGCAATCAGCGGAAAGTTAGCGCACTTTATTCACATTAAGTGACTATTGCAACACTGGGTAGACTTTGCTTCTTTTTCTTCTTTTTTTTTGTCGCTTTATAAGCTTGGGGGAGAGCAGGAAATAGGCTTATTCCCTTTCTTAATTGTCTTGCTCAAGATTATTGAAGATTAGTTGCAGTTATGTAAATTTTTGGTGGGTTTGCAAACAGCGAGGAAGCTGTTACAGACTTTATACAGATGAATGTCGTGCCTTGTTTGGACAATTTTTAAAAATACAAAAAAAGGATTGTCTTTTTCCTGCATATTGCTTTTGCCGTGACCATAAACCTGTTTTGGAGATCTTTGCACAAAGAAGAATAATGGGATAATAATGGATTTTAAGGGGGAGAGAAACAGTTTTGTTAATATGCTACAAGTGGGATGAAAAATGATGAACTGGTATGTGAATATTACAGTATTTTTTCAAACCAAAGAACCCTAGGCCCTGACAGTTCAGTAGAAAAAAGTGTTCCTTAAGTAAGTTTAGTCAGTCCACGTTACTTGAAACGATAGCTAGAATGGTCATAACAAGTCTGACAAAGTTCAAGCCATTTAAAATGTTTGTGATAGGAAGGGGCAAAGGCTGTAGGTAACATAACATGAGCAATATCTTAACTGAGATTCTTGTTCGATGCTGCTTTATTTAATCACGTTCACCTTCAGATAATGACTCTTGTTGTCTGACATTACAGCATGGGAAACACTGAGGTGAGGAGGGAAGGAAAAGATGACACAGAAAATGGGGGAGTGGGTTGAAATATCCAATTAAACTTGTGTTTGAAAAAAATTCTCATGAAAATTGCTTTGCTCTCACCCTCCCGCTATTTCTGAGCAACTGTAACTGCTACTACAAAAAAACATACAGAGCCTTTAAGTGGATCTGTGTGTGTGTACACCAGTACTTAAATTCAAGTCAAGGGTCCTGCCCTGCCCATGTTTGGCTGGGGAGGACTTCATCTTGGATTCAAGTAAATTGTGTGTATGTGTGTGTGAGAGAGAGAATGTGCACAAAGGTAAGTTAAAAATCACTTGCTTGTCCTACAAGTATTTGCTTGCCCAACAGATACTCAGTCTGCTAATTTAGCTTTTGTAGTGCAAAGGTTTAGACATTTAGCAAGTTCCTTGTACATTTTTTTTAACATACTTTTTTTTTTTTCAAGAGGAGATTGAACAGTCATCTCGCTGGGGTCACTTGACCTCAGTTGTCTTCCTGCCTAGAGCTGGGGGGCTGGACCTGATGATATGCGAGGTCCCTTCCAGCCCCTAACGATCTATGAATCTATGGTTTGGTCACTGTCTTACTTTGGCTTGGTCACCTGTAAATCCCTATCTGAATGCTTGTACTACAGGCAAGGCATTGGGATGGTGACCTTCTGCTAACATGCATCCCAGCTACCACCACCATTGGCAATCTCAATAGAGACTGAGTATCTTCTGATTTGTAGAGGCAGTCCCTTTGGAATAGGGTAGATTCTCTACTGAGCAGGCTCTACTAAGTGAACACTCCTTTTTGGCTTTGTCTTTTAGTCTCCAGGGATCCTTCTACAATCTGCTGTTTATTCTAATGTGGGCCTGAAGGCTCAGCATAGCATGACTTCATATGAAATCAGAGAGCAGTTTGTCTCTTTAAGAAATAGCCTGGACCAAAATGCTTCCTAGTCATCTGTTGCCCTGACTTCTTTCCTAATTTAGACTATCCATATCCAGAGTCCCCAGACATTCTTGCAATCAATTCAGATCAGCTATTTCTCTCTCTCAGAAAAAGCCATGCTTCACATTACATTCTACTAAAATTTTCTAAGTGGCTTTCTTAGGATGCCTTGATGTCAGAAGACAGGACTCTTTTGCAGGAAAAAAGACTAGAACTTCTTGTTTTTGGATGCTCTTTGTTACTTGCAGTACTTTTTAGAAGCCCAATTGATAATGTTTTATTTGCCTGCTTTTCTGTGTTTCCCTTTGCCTGACTTTTTTTTGGCTCTCAGGGCAAAACTATTAGAAACTCTTCCCTCTATTGTATCTTTTTCAAGCTTGTCATGGTGAAAGAGAACAAGAATAAGAATTAAAATATGGCATGGAAAGATATTTATTATTGATTTATTTATGGAATGGCTGGAATATAGGACTCCATGTGCCATAAAATGTATTTTTCCACATAGGAATTTGTTATAACCTAACTTTAAAATGGAATGGCATACGCTTCTGCTGCTTGAATTTATGCAAATACATGTCAATGCATGCAAATTTGAACAGTATTTTTTTTTTCTTCTCTGTGAGAGGATCTTGGCTAGTATGGCTAAGACTTCCAACAACGGTGTCAAATATGATGACAATTTTGTGATGTGGACACCTGTCTCATAGACTGAGACCATCTGTTTGTTTTACTATGTGCAAAAAGCAAAATATACATTTTTTTCTCTAGTGAAAAGATGAAGTTTAGATGAAGGCAAATAACAAAGAAAAAAGATGAGCCAATCTAGAAGTCTTTCGTAGAGTATTCTGCCACTACCGTTGGGTGCTGAAGCTCAAACCTGGCATGGTATACTTGCAGCATAGACATACCCAAATAGGAAGGGTGTTGTTTCATACATGCTCTGTTCTGGTGCAATTGGCTATGCAAGTTTCAGGGTGATAGAAATTGGGATAAACATTTTTAGAGATGAGGGAGATTGAGTCTGCACATGAAGTTAAACATAACAAAAAAACCCAAAATTGCCAGTGAGACTTACCCGTGAGTGCTTTGTTTTTGTTTTATCTTTTCTTATGGTGTCCTGTTTTCTACTAGTCTAGAAATTTTACTAATTTGGGCTAGAAACTTAACTCAATTATTAATTTGGTAAATTAACATTTAAATAAACCTGAAAATTGCTGATAACCACATGTCTCCAGGAGCTGGAACACCAAGTATCCTGGGACTTCTTATGAAGTTGTAAGAATTGATGGTTGTCAAGCCTGTGACCAGGCCATAGGCGGTCAGGGCTTGACCCTAAAGGGTCACAACCCAGAGGACCAGGAACAGATAAGGTAAGGAAAGCAAAGGGCCCATGTAACTGTGGGAATCAGAAGCAGAGGGGTCAGGATGCTGAGATCCGCAAGGGACCAGGACATAGTCAGTCATCCTGGATAGAACCAGATGCTAAGGGGGAGTGAGACCAGGAGGCAGGGATCCAGGCTGGAGTCACTAGCTAGGGGTTCCACAACCAGCAACTATAACCAGGATTTCCCAAAGGTGGGTGCAGGACCACTACCCCACACTGCAGGGGTATCTACATGCCCCTGCTCCTAGCTTCCTTCCTGCACTGATGCTGATGCTGCAGAAGCCTTCAGAGATTTTTTTTTTTTTTTTAAGTCCCTAAATTAGCCTAAAATTTCCCCTTCTTTACCCTTCATGCTCAGAGCCATGTCTTTCCCTTTCCTCTCTTCCCCTCCCCCACCTTTTTCCTACCTGTTGCTGCTACTTTCCTAGCTGTCCCAAGGAAGCTCTAGTCCTCAGGTCAAGAAGATACCCATGGGTCTTCTCATAGCTGGACTCCGCCCACTGACCCTCCTAGGTATGTCAAGGCCTAATTTATGCTACAGTGCTCTGCTAACAGAACTCAAGTTTTGCCAGTGAAACTTTGAGCATGTTTCCACTTAAAGCTCCTCTGCAATGGCAGAGCCCTCCTTTCTCCCAAAAGAGTTACACCACTTCTCCCGCTCAGAAGAGGGCTTCTGTGGCTCTTTAGTAGCCAGCAGGAAGATGAAGCCTCTTGTAAAGTGGATATTAACACACTATTACCAATGCAAGCAAGCAGTAGATTCAGATTTTGTGGCTCTTTGCACCTATTTTGTGGGGATATAAATAATGACTCAAGGATATAAGGCAATTGAGAAAGGAGTTGTATCTCCACCCAGACAGTAGTCCAATACTGCTCTTGTTTATAATGATATTGATCAAGAGTGGCTCCACTGATGCAATTGGATTGTACAAATGGAGTGAGCGAGGGCAGGATCACATGTTTTCTGTGTCTATGGTACTTAGGGCCCACGTTGCTGTAGTAGCTAAACACTACACTTCTTATAGTCATCTTCACAACATCCATGTGAGTTAAGGAAGCACTGTTATCTCAGTTTTACAGATAGTTGCATTGTACCTCAGTTCCTAAATGACTTGCCCAAGGTCACATCAGTAGTTGATACCGAACAGGGAATTAAACAATGACCACCAGTAGGCCTAGGTAGCAGCCTAACTGATGGGATGTCAGACTGATCTGACCCCATCAGCCAGATGAATGGTGTGGGGCCAGACCCACAGCCTGGATGAGATCCACAAACTGGCCCCATAAGCTGAATTTAGCCTGTAACTTGAACTGGCCAGAGCGGGTACCACATGCAGTGCACATCCTGGATCACCAGAGCAGGCACTATGTGCCGCATGTGTTGTGTGGGTCAAGTCTGAGACCTATGGGCAGCACTGTTGGCCGAATGTGGCCCACAAGCCATATTTTTGACATCTCTACATTGATCCTTCCTTTTGATATGCAGTACTGGTGCAATGCATACTCAGCAGGAAGAGACCTGTCTATTGACCTATATATACCATTACCACTTCCTCAAGCACTCCTTTACTGTCTCTCCTCCAAATGTTGAACATGCCAAATCCCTTTTAGCTTTCAAAGAAGTGATAACACCTTAGCAAGAGCTGATGTGCATACTCAAATAAAAACAACTTTGTGTGTGTGTGTCCGCCCCTCTTCAAATATCTAATCATCAACACAACCTGGAGGTCGTTAGCTGCTCATGCAACTTTACCTACTTCTTTCCAAGTACAAGTTCTTACCAGTGAATGGGTACAATTCACTCACTATTTTGAGCTTCCAGATAAAGTTATCCCTTTACTTTAAACTTCAGTTATTCTCTTGCAGTGACATGTACCTTAATATTAAAGTCATCCTAATTTACAAAAAAAAAGTCAAAAGCATTGGGGAAAAAATGAAAAGCATGGGCGTGGGGGGAGGAACAATTCATGTGAGAATTAATTTGGTCAGTTTTACTTTACAGAAAAAAAGAAAACACACTGAGGAACTGACTGCTTCTTTACATCTAGCTTCAGTGTCTAGCCAAAACATTTTGGGCTTTAACCACACGGTGCTTTATAACATCTCATAGAATCAGCCATATTTGTGAGATATCTGATGCTGGAATTGGGTTTCTTGTGTTCCTTGTCCTTGTTTTTTCTTCTCTAGATGTACTGTGTTGCACCAAATATAAATCATGGATAGCACTGGAGGATTCTGAACTTTCTTAGTTATGTGCTTTACCATGTTAGCAAGGAAAATACTCGCCAAAAACATGGCATTTCTTATAGTTTTTTATTTCAAGAATCAGTCATAAAAGGACAAAGCAAATCCACTGATACATTGCTGAGCCTTCTGTTTCAAATGTTTTGAAGTCACATTTATATTCTTGCTTTTTAATTGAGGTGGAGGAGAAGGGAAGACCTGATTTTAAGCTTATTGTTAAATTTAGTATAATGCTTACATTCCTAATAGATAACTACTATTTTTCTTGGTAGCAAACTTGAAATTATCCACAATATTTGGTGATGTTGTTGCTTGTTTGTCTTCATCCAGAACTTTCTTTCCTTTGTAGTGCTTAGAAGTTTTATATAGATATATAGAGAGCTATATATCTATATCTATATCTATAATCTCTCTGGATAGATAGATAGATATCCTGTATCGAGAAAACATATATATAAGATGAAGTGTATGTATGTATGTTTGCTTATAACTTGAGAATGGCTGGTCTATCTACTCTAAACCTTCCAAAATCACTGAATACCACCTGAAGAAAATTATAGGTGGGTCATTTTTCACTGGACCCTTTTTGCGGCTTCCATTGATTGGGATTACTTTGCTTCTCAGATAACAAACTGGTACCACTCCATTTTGGATACAGTTAATTCAGTTTAGTTGTCATTATTATATTGACACTTGCCTTTTTTCCAACTCAATTGTCATCAGCAAATTGACGCTTGCCTTTTTCTTTTTTTGCTCCACGTTAAATATTAAATGTTCAATATGTTGTACTATGTTCCTTAAAAATAAACACTATTTTGAGCTAAATATGTTGTACTACATTATTTAAAAATAAACAAACACTGCAATTACAAAAATAACAGCCCAGGCAAAGAAGGGTCCTTCAGCTAGTGTGTGTATATGCTGTGTTTCCCTCCCGGCAGATGTCCTGACAATCTAAGTCTCCCATGAGAACAGTAACATGTGACTTTGAACATTGTGTCAGTTGTTTAAAGAAGGCCTTGTCCACCTCCACAGGTTTGGAAGCCTGTAGCAGGCACCCACCATGATATCCCCCTGCCTATCCTTCCTAAACAAATTATACCCATCCATGACAGTACTTCACTCTATACTGAATGATGCAGGGTTCTAGCAGATCTTCATAAATTTCTTCATATTACTTACAAACAAAATATTGTTAGGTTTCAATCAGTGGGGCTATTTATTTTCTAATGTAAAAATGCATGTTCCTCTTAAAAGACAACATACAATCTAAGCACGTGCTTTTAAAGCAAAGCTGGTTTTTTTTCATTACTCAAGTGCAGAAGCAAGTCTGCAGAGATTTCTTGACATACTGCTTTGTGCCAAGAATCACTTTAAAGATATCAATGACTGATTCTTAAGGAACAAATAAAATTAGGCTGAGCAATTTATTTTGAGGTCAAAACTAAATTATTTCCAATCTCTAGGAAGAGATAGCTGGAGTTAGTATATTTTCAGACCCAGTGAAATGCTGGACTTGCCTTGGTGAAGAATTGAATTTATTAAGAGAGAATCATTTCTATGAGCAACCCACAACTGATTTGAAAGGTCACATAAAAAATAAAGATCCCTGCCTCAAAAAGTTTGCAGTCTGAGGACTAGATGCTCAGTGGGGATTCATTGGTGCTGCTCAGTGTCAGTGAGTTGGAAATGTACTAAAGCTAACTGGTTTCTTGATTGTTATGTTATATTATTTTTTGGGGGGGGAGGAGGTATAGTACTGAACAAAACTGCTTTAATGAAAGAGAGAGCTGAACTGATTTTCACGTGCTAAGGATCTGGCCACAGAAGAGTTTTACTCAATAAAGAAAAGGTTCTCTGCAGTAAAGCAATTGGTAAACAAAGGCCTAGGCTCCTTGGCATTTGAACAGTAAATCTCTTTATAAGATTACCCTGCTGGTTCCAAATTCACTAATGGTTTCCTCCAAATTAACCTTTTGAGGATGTGCAGTCAATGTCATTATTGACTCAGCTCTGAAAAAAAAATACCACAAACAGAAAATGACGCATCTTATCTATGTTCCATTATTTGATACACAATTAAACAAACGAGGGAGAACTTGAAACTACTCCACAAATGTAAAAATAAAATAATAGACTTACCTGAGCCTTATGGACTGATGCAATATTGTGACTGACTAGAAATTGCTAAATGATTAATTATGGAATGTCTATGACAAATCTGCAATTATGTTTTTGTGGGACTTCTAAACACGTTGATTTTTTTTTCAGTGTGTTGAGGGCTTCCCCCTCTTGCTTCTGACCCACCCATACATGCACAACCTCATTACTAGTTTGTTCAGGCGTCATTTTGCAGAATCCCAAGGAAGACAGACTGTAAGGATTTGTACTGTTTTGCTGTACAAATGTATAAGGAAGCCCATGTAAATAGAATCATTGGGCTTGACAGCTCCACACAAAGAAAAATAATGTTGTGGTTTTGGCAGGCATTGTGGCCTTGAGTTTCTGCCTGTATGTAAGTTGATAATGCCCCCTACTTGATCTGGATTGTTTGGGTTTAGAATGAAATGTTTTTGTGTTCTGGACTCCAGAGCCCTCTTAGCTTTATTTTTTCATAGACTGCTATCCAAAAAATATATATACCACATTTTGTTGCATACAATACAGCTGCCCCCCTTACCCCCACACAGAATAAGATATAGGCCTTGTTCTTGAAAGGCAGAACAAAGAGAAACTGCTATTACTATATTTCCTCACTTATAATGCATAGCCCAAATTCTAGCACCTGGATTTTGTAAATAAGGTATGTGTTGTATATGAGAAAATATA
>NW_017728886.1:153409001-153411243 GCF_001723895.1 Crocodylus porosus
GGTGCCCCACCCTGGAGAAGTGCTGCTGGCACTTCTGCGTCTGGCCGTGGGGGAACCCACTGCTACAGCCACCTGCGGATGGTCCCCTCTCAGCCCATCCTCACCACCACTGCCTGCATCGCTGCCTGGGGGCAGTTGCTGTGCCCCCCCACCCTCAGGAGACACGCGTTGCTTGTGCCCACTTGCATGAAGTCCTGACATATGATACTTCATTTTGACCTTTGCAGTTTCAGGCTGGGTTTCCCTAAAGTGATGCCTCTGCATGGTCTAAGTTTTGGACTTTTGTGGGTCATGTTTAGCTCATAGCCTGGTTACTCTGAGACCACAGCTGTATATGAAGTAGGGTATGAAGACTGCTTAGTCTACTGCAGTATGTTTTAAGACCACTGCAAGTTTAGCTGTTTATGTACATAATAATCAGCTGCTTTGTTCACAAACCATGCAGTCTCCATTAGCTATGCCCCAATCCCTATGCTTCTGAGAAGAACCAACTCATTGTAATCAACCAGAAAAATAAAATTAAAATTTATAGTTCAGAAATAGTGTCTATTCAACTTGCTGATTGATTTCTTTCCTCACCCCCACCCCCAATTCATATAGAACCAGACGAAAATCAAAGCAGTCAGCTGTTTATTTCTTCTCATCAAGGAACAGTATTAAATAAATACTATCTTTAAAAATATAGGCTTTCAGGTGGAATATGCTGAACTTGATAAAAATCGCTTCTAATAGCTGCCACTGGGGAGAACCAGCTAACAGCATGCTCCCTTGTTTCTTTATATTCCCCAGTAGACCCACAGCTCAACACTAAGTATAGCTAGAAGTTTTCTCGGCAATGATTTTTAGCTCTGAATCAGAGTAGTACAGCTTAGGGGCTATGTACAGACAGTCAAAAAGCCCAAGGCTGAATTGATTCAGTCTTTTCAGGTTAGTCTAAGCTGCACAGAATAAATTGAAACAGAAATGAACAGACATCCTTTGATTCAGGAAATGTAGCCACATGCCTGCAGTGGCTCAGGGCAGAAGCCAGAGGGTGCTAGAGCATGGCTCTCTGGCTGTGTGTTCACTTCCTCTTCCTGCTGTCCTCAAGGTCTCTGGGATTTGAGATCCAGATTTACAGCAGCAGGACTCTGCAGGGTTGCTTTTCATTTCCTTTTCCTGCTTCCAGGTGCCTCTGGATTTGTAGTCCACAGTTGCAGCCAGCAGTAAGTTTGAGCAGGGGAAGGAGTATTTAATTGTCTTTCCTGGCCTCTGGCCCCAGCCCCCAGCTGAGGTTTGCCTGGAGGGTATACTACATTCAACCAGGTTTATCTTAAACCAGTTTCAGTCGTCCTGAAACTGGTTTATGTGCACTGAGCTTCTGTTCTGTTACAGGTTTAAACCAAGTTATGTGTAACCTCTGTCCCTAGCCAGAGAGACTGGGAGGGGGGACAGGGGTTGTACGTGGTTCCAAGCTTCTAAATTTCTATGCCCTTATCCTGGTTTAACTTAGAACAACCCTAGGATCTAATATACAGACATTTAGAAACATTCTTCAGAGACCTAGATTAGTACATCCTTCTGCCAAGAACTGTGATTGAAGGCATTGCTGCGGGATTCAAAATGCGGGGCTGACATGGGGCCTTTCAGCAAACCTTATATCCAAGTACAGTTGTGCCTCTCCCCACATCACTATTGGCTAGACTGCATATGTGCAGTGAACAACCTGAGCTTTACTGGCTTGCCAGCACTGCTATTGCCAGAGCCTGCGTTGGTGTAGCTCTAGAACCCAGGGGGGTGAAACAGTGCCACTGCTCTTTGCCTTTTTTCCCCTGCTGCTGACTTCAGTGTCTCACTTGACTTGCACTGCACAGACCAAGAGGTTGTGGGTGCACCCCCCAACTTCCCCCTGGATTTGTCCATCCCTATGTATAAGCTGGAAAGTCAGTTGATTAAGCAGGCTCTGCAGCTACCTGATGGCAAAAGGACAGCTGCAGAACAGCCACAGTTCAGTCTAAATCACAACACTTGCTTTTTTCCCTCCAAAGTGAAAAAGGGACATTTTCTCCCTTCTGTATTCCAGAGTTTGTGTAAAGATGTGCTTAGCGAACATGCATCCCATTATTGTGTTGTTCTCCTTAAGCTCTGTGCTTGATAAACAGAACGCTGACTGTCATTTTTTCCAGACCTAAGCTGCTGCTTTTGTAGTTTTGCTTTTTATTTTTGTTTGCAGTTCTTTAATTCCTACACAAATGATGTGCTC
>NW_017728886.1:153412113-153494542 GCF_001723895.1 Crocodylus porosus
GGAGTTTTTCGGCTCTTTTTTTTAAATTTAGCTTAAGAGTAACCACATGGGGAGCTCTTCTAGCACAGCAGCCACAAAATAACTTATTCTCCAATAGCTATCCTGATCAGTATCCATGTGCAGATAAGCCCAAAGACTTCTACTCCCCTAGTTGTTTTTCAGTTATTTAACCTAAGTCCTACCAACAGAGCTACAGACCGTCTGAATATGAATCACTTCCCAGTAAATCAGGTTTCATTTTTTGTGGTACATGGAATGCAGTATTACTACCCATTCTCTGCTGAAAAACAAGCATAATGTACCTTTTTTCACCCCATTTTGATGTAGACCTTCCTTAGACATCATTAAAAGGTCATCAGCTTAGCATTTTTACATCTTTCATATTAAAAGAAACTAATGTTAAATAAAATGGGTACTACAGTTTATGTTAGAGTCATAGAGAAGTAAGGATTGGAAGGTCATGTAATCCAACTCCTTTCTTGAGGCAGAAACATCCCTATCCAAACCACCGTTCCCTCTAAGGTGTGCGGCCACGCAGGCGTGCCTGGCATTGCGCCATGAGCACGCCTGTGCGACTGCGCACACCACACAGCTTCAAGGGAACGCTGATCCACACCATCCTATACAATCCATAATCTAAAGTCTTTGTAAGACTACCATCAACCCTGACGTAACACCACATATAACACCTTAACCTGCCAGAGGTTAAGCAGGGGAACCATGGCAGCTAACCTCTTGCTTCTGTAAAAGGTTCTTAATGTATATTCGAGAGATCCCAGGTATGACCCTGGCTATGGAGTAAGGCAAAAACCTCCACAGTCCCTACCAATCTGACCATAGGGTAAATTTCCCTCCTGACCCCAAATAAGGTGATTGGTCTGACCCTGAGCAGAGGGGCAAGACAGTCTAGTCAGAAACCTCCAGCTTTGGTCCCAGCATGAGCATTGGTACACCACAGTCAAAACCCCCAGGCTTGGCTTCAGCCAGCACCCAGTGCCTCTGAGGGAGGCTAAAAAACACCCTGACACATGTAGTAGAAAGGTCGGGGGGACAACCATCAAAGCTCAGAAGCATGGAAAATACCCATAGTAATACATAGGCATAGCTACACCTATATAACCCCCAACTGTTGGTTGTCCAGCCTCCTCTTCAATGACCCCGGTGATGGAGAGTCCACAACTTCCCTAGGCAGTCTATTTCACTGCCTTGCTATTTTAACAGTGAAGAAGTTTTGCCTGATAGCCAATCTAAACCTACTTTGCTGCAAACTCAGGTAGTTGTTCCATGTCCTAATCTCTGCAGCAAGAGACAAATGGTGCTTTCCCTTTTCTTTATGGCAGCCCTTCAGGTATTTGAAGGCTGCTATTATGTCCTCTCGTAAGCGTCTTTTCCGCAAGCTGTACATGCCTAGCTCCTTCAGCCTCTTCTTATACGACTTGCTTTCCACGCCTTTTATCATCTTTGTCACTTACCTTTAGACCCTCTCTAATTTCTCTACATCCTTTTTAAACTGTGGAGCCCAGAACTGCACACACACAATACTCTAGATGTGGCCTAACTAGTGCTCAGTAGAGAGGTACTATCACTTCCTACCTCCCATTAAATATATATCTGCCACATATCCTGAATGAGTGTTTTGATGTCCTTTTGTAAACAGTTTGGCAATGGCTCAAATGGCCCACATGTACACCTGGATATATAGTTCCATGGGGAAAGAAGTTACAGTGAAATGATACTTCTTCTCAGAATGAGAGACTGCAACTCTAAAGCTTGATATTGGTATACCTCCTGTTACTAAACTAGTTGAACATTTCCAAGTATGTATTATGAACACCCCCGTAAGGGAGAAGAAAAGATTGTTCATATTTCTTCAGCAGGGAACTGAGAATAACTGATGTTAAGTAACTTGCCAAAGGTCCCATAAGAAGTATGTGGAAAGATTGGCCTTGAATCCAGAACTCTTCCCCATCCCCTTCTCCCCTCCACACACACATTAATGGTAATTTTTTCTTCCCTTAGTGGTATTCAATTTTTATCATTCTTAAATCACAAAGTAACATTTTTCTTGTAACCTCCAAATCCAAGACTCCTTTGTGGCACTTCAGCGACAACAAAAAAAAAAGTGCTGCAATACATACTTTGTTCATTGTTTAAATGCACTGTATCATGTTTGGCTCAGGATAGCTTATAAAAACCCCTGGTGACAGAAAATTGGTCCAAGCTGATATATTTATCATTTAAGTTTACATGTTTCTTAAGAAAAAGAAAAATATGTTTTTATCCCTTCTGGTTGCAAAGATCGCTTTCCAAATGTAACAGCTGCACCAATTAGCTTTTCTGACTATACAACATCATAAAATATGTAATCAATGAAATACTGCAGTGGAATGTATAAATCATTCTTCTGTTCAATATATTTTTAAATGTGAAGTTATCGTTCCCATTCAAAAAGCTATCTTCAATATTGCTATTTATTTTTCTTTGTGCAACTTCTTGTCTCTGCCTATCTTGTTTCCTTTCTTCCTTTGTTTCATTCTTCCCCTTTTCTTTATATTTTTTATGGGAATAGCCTTGTAGCCCACCCTGGTTAAAAAATCCTGAACTAGAGGAATGGGGGACTATTGACTCTACCCATTCTTTGAAGTGTTGTATAGATTTGCATGGGAAGCAACATCACAAACTGGTCTGCTCCTGAGATTGCCCAGTTGTGCACTGTCCTTTGCTCAGGGTCTGTTGGCCCTAAAACACACTAATATCACACACTGGTCCCCTTTACTGAGGAACAGCCAGTTTAGCATTCCCCAGTGTAAAATAACAAATGTGTTACTTTTATTTCACCATGGGACATGCAAACTATGTACCATTTTTATTTAGAGTGGAGAATCCCTGGACCAGATGAAAAATAACCACATTTGCATTCCTTGCATTTCAACACATATGTCATTATTTAGATATCCCTGTGGTTCCAAAAGATACATTCTTGAATGTGCATAATTTGAAGAAAGCCAGCCAACAGCAGCTGAGATAACAGGGCTGTTAACAGTTTAGAATTTAGTTTTACCCAGTTGTCGCTTTCTTTTTCTTCCCTTTCCTCACTTATCTAAAGAAGATAGTGCCTGTAGTGGTCAAGGGGTCTGGTAGGATGGCTGTAAATCAAGTTGCACATCTGTCCACTGTGATATGAATGAAGAAGGGGGGACTTGGAGGCAAAACTAAAGAACATTTCTAAAGTATGGATGACACATAGTCAAAATCCTGACTACTTGTGGTACTTGATATTTCTTGGTAGCATGAAGGGTATGAAATTCTGTCTTCTGCCTAGACTTCAGGCTAGACCATTGCATCCTGCAGAGCCACAGCAAATTCTGCTGAGTATGGTATTCTTCTCTTCTGTTACTGTAGGTGGCAGAACACCCACAGCTGTTACCATCCCACCTCAGAGATGGCAATATTTACATATGGGTATTAACATGCTGTCAGAGGATATTAGTTGCCTAAAGGGTGCCATACTGCTTTTTGTTCCCTTCTCCCACTGGTATTTATTAAGTGCCTTCTGCCCTGCCTCCCCTCCCCCCGTCATTACACTCCCAGGGCCCTTATCCCTAGCATCTCCTTCAAAAATAAGTGCTAATATTATTGCTACTGCTCCCATTGCATTGGCTCCCAAAGGGCTGCCCCTGTTAAAAGCAGGTCCCAAGTGAGAGCTTGCTGTTTGCATGTAGTTTAGAGTGGGTGGTGCCGCATTACAGCATGATGAACTAAAAGCAACCCATGTAGCTTGCTTATCAGTGGAAGTCAGTAAAATGTCACATGAACCCGCAGATGAAAGGCACTGGGTGTGTGTGTACATATGTACACACATATCTAGATGTGTGTGTGTGTGTGTGTGTGTGTGTTTTAAAGATACTATGTAGCAGCAAAAGCTGTCATTAAAGTCTGTGTGGATTTGTGTGGTTTTAAAACCCCGGGAAGCTATTTGATAGCTTATTTGATAGCTTACTCCTAATTTGCAAATCTATGAAGCAAATCCCCATACCACGCCATGAAAATAGAAGCAATAAACACGCTGTAGTCCTCTCAATGGGTTTTATGACAAGGATTCTGAATAAGCCCTATGATTCACAAGCCAAAAATAATGTTTTATTTAAACAATGTTAGCTCTGTGACACAAACTGACAAAAGCCAGTAAAATTTAAAGGGACCCTGTCAAAGCTAGTCTAAAAATAAATCTACCAGCTGTGTTTTGATGAGTGGGTGTGTGTGTGGCCATGTGACACAGTCCCTGGGCTCTGCCTGCCTGCTTTGTTTATAGTGAACCAGTCAAGCTATCACAGTGTTCAAGAACTGCGTTGTCTGGTTATATATACAGAAATGGGATTCTCCCATTCAAATACCCTGGTGGCCCCAAGAATATAGCAGAGAAAGCCAGGTGGGGAAAGCATGTCACAGTCACAAACTCATGGCCTTTATTTATTTACTATTTGGCCTTCCAGCAATGCTGCATTGCTTCACCTGCATTCAGGACCCTGTTGTGTTTGGCAGTGCACGGATATCTAGCTGGAAAGCCTCTGTCGCAGAGCACTTGCAATCTAAATTGGAGGCCTAGCAGGGCAGCAGCAACCTTAGAGGCAGTGCCAGCTGTTGTGCTGCCAGTGGTGGTGTCACATCCAGTTGTCAGCTGCAGCAGTGTCTTTTTGCTCCACCACAAAGGCAGCACCCGGGATGGGTGCTCTGGTTGCCTTCTCTCAGTTGCTGATCTAAATAGAGAGGCACAAGACAGGGAATTGCCAAGCACAGTTTGAGAGAGAGTCTGATGCAGTCAGAGCCATATGTGGCCCCTTGGACCAAAAGCGACTTAAGGTAAGTAATCCAAAGTTCAGTTACTCTGGAGTACTTACCCACCAGAGATGGTCCAGGCTTCTCCTAGCATCACAAAGAGCAACTTTTAGTCCATTGTGCTTTATGCTTCAGCGTTATTAGCCAACCCAAAGCACTTGGAAATGCAGTTCCAGTCGTCTTCCTTTTCCTGAGAGTGCAGCTCTAAAACAGGTCTTGCTTTACTCAAATTGGACAAGAGGTGTCCTGAGAGGAGAAAATGGAAGGAAATCTTCTCTCTTAATGATGGCCTTGCTGAGGCAGCTTCTGCCTGGTAGCAAAAAAACCCGAAAGGATTTTGGCACCAACAGATGACTACCCCACAACTTCCTATTTATGCAAAAGCCCACAGCCCACTGTTTACATAAATTTGAGAGGCCAGTTTCAGTGCACTCCGTGCAATGTTTCAGAAGATACATATTGCCAGAGATTACAGACCTGACTGCCACTTGCCTATGCTGCTATAAATAAGGGGTAAATCTAGTGAAGCCAATGGAGTTGCCTCAGAATGGAAAATGATTCAAGCCCCACACAGTGCAGGCTTTTATTTGAAGAATTCCACAAGTTTGCAGGCATCCTGCAGTATTCACTTACGCTCACACCATGTCAGCAGTGCTATTTGTTACAGTTGTCCCTGTAGTACATACTCCTAGACTCACGCTGTGGCATCATGATCCAGAGATGTTTGTTGGCAAGCCTCACGGTGAAGATGATGCCGACATATGCAAAAGACATTCCTTTTTCTTTGTGTGTTCTTCTAATAACACTGGACCTTATGTTCACATTCAGTATTCCTGTTTGTAATGCAGGGCTGTGAAATTCTCTCAACACTATGTACCTTCCCCAACTTCACACATGATGTAAGGGGGTACAACTGGCACCAGGACTGATTTAGGCTTGTCCTCATTTTGCTGCAAGTATGGCCTTTACTTCTTTGTGATAGAAGCTATGCTTTAGCTCCACTGTGTGTGCATCTGTGTGTGCGTGCGCATGTATACCTAATACTGCTCACCTGAGCAATAGCAGACTTTAGACTCTTGCAGGTCATTTTCCCCCTATTTGGAGCACACTTTGTAAGTGTAGAGGAAGGCATTTTTCTTAATGTCATGCATTTATTTACAAAATGTTCATAACGCCCATCTCCTCTATGGGGCTGATAACAGAGAGCATATGGGAAATTCTCTCTTGCAAAAACCACTGGTCTCTGACCCCCACAAGCTGCTGCCTTATGCTTCTCTCTGTAGCACCTTGGTTCAGCTTTGATGCTTCATATTCTCCCCACCCCAGTCCTCTGAGCTTGACACCAGTGTTGCCTTGGCAAATGTCCACATTTTCCCTGTCCTTGGCCATGTGGTCTGCATTCTCTTTATCCAGCTGCTCAGTGCCCTAAAGGAACCTCATGGCTTCATCTGCCAGGAAAAAGAGAGAACGAAAAGAGTGCCTTAACCTATGCAATACTATGCCTGTACCCAGGGAGCTGTTCAGAGTTGCGTAGAGGAGGGAAATTCCATCTTGTGAAGGTTTTCAGGATTTTTATTTCTTGTGATTCTAATTAAGAACAAAGTCTCCAGTCTTCACAGTTCTCTGTGAAAATCTTTTCTTTTTTTAATAGTGGCAGCTTGAAACATTTCAATGGTACTGTTTGTATGTAGAAGTTATGTAGGACTTATTTGGCACTGGTGAGGCTTCACTTGGAGTAGCATCCAGTTTTGGGCTCCATACTTCAAGAAAAATGTGGACAGATTAGAAAGACTCCACCAGAGAACAACAAAAATTACTTGAAGCCTGGGAAGTATGACTTATGAGGACAGGCTGAAAGAATTAGAGTTATTTATCTGAGGAAGAGAAGATTGAAGGGAGGAGGTGGACGTATTCACAGCAGTCTTCAAATACTGACAGGCAAATATAGAGGGGGTGAGGATGGGCTTTTCTCTGTGGCCATAGGGGACAGAACTAGGAGTAATAGTCTCAAACTGCAGCAGAGGAAATTTAGTTTGGAGATTAGGAAGAACTTTCTGACTTATGAGGGTAATTGAGCATTGAAACAGGCTACCTAGAGCTGTTGTGGAATCTCCCATCACTAGAAATTTTCAAGAGCAGGTTAGAGAGATGCTTGGCTTGGATGGTGTAGCAAGGGACCCCTACCCCTGCTACTATAAGTGAGAGCAGTGCTACAGGGAGGCTAGCTGCAAAGCAGAAAATTTGTTGCCAGGAGAGAGACAGGCAGCAGGTGAAGTAGAAGAGGTAGACCAGAGCAATAAACCTGCTAATTAGGAAAGCCAAGGAAACCCCTGAGCTGGGCCTTGAATACTGGAGTTCAGGTGACTAGAAAGGGAAAGAAGATGGGCTATATAAGGCTAGCCCATGGCCAGAGACTCAGGCTGGCCCTGACTTGAAGAGACAAAGGAGCTGCTTATTACCTCCTAGAAATAAGTCCTGTTGAATTTGATTTGTTTGTGGCCTAACTGGAGGTTTGGGCTTGTTGGGAAGTCACAGGCAGGGTGTCTGGGAGACACTCTACCTTGGTGGGCTTAAGCTAAATGGTTTAGGGGCTGAAGCCAAGACAGAGAGATTGCAAGGGTCTGGGACCTGGGGGGCTGTGTGGGCAGAAGCCAAGATGAGGCCAAGGGCCCAGTGGAGGAGCAGAAAAAGGCTGAAGCCCAGGTAGAGTCCTGCAAGTGTTAGGGACCCAGTGGGCTGTGTGAGTAGAGGCTGAGACAGGGTGAGGGTCCCAGTGAATAGGGAGAGACCTGCCAGGACCAGGGGTCCAGTGGGAAGATGGGCCTAAATCCAGGGCGGGCATACAAAGGGGTATCTGCTAGGCTGATGCTTGTATGGGGCTGGGAGCCCTAGAGAAGTCTGAGGCAGATCTGCAAGGTATGGATGTGGTTGGGGGAGGCTGGAGGCCATGATGGGTGATTAGCACCAGGGGCACAAGAATAGGGTTGGTGCTGGCAGTACATAGGTTGTGCCTGCCAGGCAAAGAGGATGAACTAGAGGGTGCTGCAGGACATGTGATACTGAGAGAGGGCAGGCAGGCCTAGACACAAGAAAGAGTAAACCATAGCCAGGAAGGTTGGAGCTGAGAGAAAGGTTAAAAGAATAACACCTTGCTTGTGCAGGGTTTGGGGACAAAATATGGTTGCCCAGGGATGAACAAAGCAGAGTAAAGCACCCTAGGCTTACACTAGTCTCTGAAGCCAGAGTTCTGTATCTCTTATTTAGACATCAAGGCATGGCAAGCGAATATAGGGTGGTGACCTGAGAGACCAGTAGAGTGGGACAGAGTCAGATTGTCTCCGACAGGGGTGCCGTGTCAGTCTGCTGGAGACAGATTCTGTCACAGAATGTTTAGTCAGGGATGCTCCTGCCTTGAGCAAGGGGCTGGACTTGATGACCTCATGAGGTCTCTTCTAGACCTCCTTTCCTAGGGTCCTAGCTATCTATATATCTATATCTACATGGGTATAGATGTATATTGGTGTATAGATATATAGATGTGTGTGTGCGTGTGTGTGTATGATACACAAATGCTCACACATTAGTTATATACCAGTATATGTATGTATGTACTATATAAGGTATACATACCTATGATGTATATATCATACAAAATTAAAGAAATAAAATTCTTCGCAAAATGGAAAACATATTTGAAAAATTTCAAAAGAAGATGTTTTGAATTTTTTCAGGGCTTTTTTCATTTATCTTTCCTTCTTCCCACCAACCTTAGCACAAATTCTGTTTTCCAGTGGAAAATAGGTCTCTGAGAGTTTCTCCTGAGCATTGCTAGTTACTGTTTGACACGTTTAGTTCTTTCAATGGGCAGTTCCACTGTCAGTGCCAACGTATCAGTGACCTCCTATGTGCAAGCTATTCTCTTAGTATTATATGAGCATATTGTAAACATGCTGTTTGTAATAAAAGACTTACAGTGCTGCTTTCTCTCTGACATCTGGTTCTTTTTCTCAAAGTACGCCTACATAGATTGCGAGAGGGTAGGAGACAGAGATGCCTCAAGGCTGGAGAGTGTATGTATCATAGGAGGATACAAAGTTATTCAGGCTTGCTATACAGCAATAGAAAATCTTCTGTATGAACCACACTTCCCACACTGAGATGAGTATAGCCCAGAGAGACTTTACATTACATAAAAAGGGGGCATTTTCAAGACAGGCTTTGGACACACAGATGCATAATGATCTGATTCCAAGCCAAAGATTCTGTGGTAAAATCTAATTCCAAAACATTTAATCACCAGTTGCAGCAGATTGTCCACTTTTGATCAACATGAAGTTGTTGTGCCAGTGGAAAAATTGGAGTGATGAAAGTACTATTAAAAATATTCTATGAGTATAAATTCCAATTTTTACATGAATGGATTGGAATATAATTACCTTCTTTTGTGTTCTGCTTTCTGCAGAGGGATTTACTGGCACAAAAAATGTAGAATCGCAAAAACAAAGCAAATAGTGGAAGATAGTAACAAAATGTAAAAGTTGGATTTATAATAAACATGCATTTTCCCTAAAAGTCAAGCATCTGAGAACAGGAAGCTGCCATGTGATTTGGGCGCATTCAAAGAAAATTAATCAACACCAATTTAGTTTGCATATTAAATACCTGCAAAGAGTACTCACAATCTACATGACCAAGAATTATGCAGAAAAATTATTTGCTGAATTGTATCAACTATCCATAAATTGTGGCAAATCAACATAAATCTGGGAAATCTGGGATCCATAAAGGCACAATATATAAGTAGAGAAAAGGGCAAATTTAAATAAAAGTTGTTTGTTATATTAATCCAGTTCTAGTTTTGAAGCTAAGATTTGTAATTTTTTTTAGCTTTGCAACAATTTCCCTTGACATACAAATGGACTTAATGCATCTCAGTTGAAATGAGATTTCCAGAAAAGCCCCTTTTCTTTTAAATGGTCTTGTCATTAACAAGGTAGCTACAGTTCTATAGCACAGCTGACTCTCATGCTTTTCCTACTCTTAAAGATCTGACTTTTCCATTTCCATTGATGCGGACCTTAAATCATCATTCTGCACTGCTTCCAGTTTTCACTTTAAACCTGGCAGAGTTAATGAAAATGGCACTGATAGCTTGAACCAAACAGAATAAAACAAATAGCAGTTATTGGGTAATATTAGTAGTTAATCAAGTGGAAGTATGAATTAGGACCTAGATGGCTGGATCAGGTAGCAGCAACAGATCGATTAAAGACAATGAGGTAAGTCATAAGGTGAAAGCTAGCAAAATGCAGAATCAATGGGTGAAACTAATCCATTAAAAACAGACCTTAATATGTATACACTTTGTGACTCCTTGGAAAAGATCCAAAGTATGCTGTGTCTGGGTTTTACCTAGGCTTGGATAAAAGGTCTGTGTTTGAAATGTGTTAGCTAAGATACTTTAAATCCCTTGTTCCAGTGAGGCAAGTGTTGTTTTTAGACATGTTTATTGGTCAAGAGGAATCCTTTAGGGCAGGGGAGTCAGTCATTTGGTTCCACAAGCTGCATCTGGCCTGCAAGACTGCTTTGCTTGTGGGTCGGACAATTTGCAGGCAGTGATGGCAGTGTTAATCTCTGTGGCTGCTGGAGCTGCTGTATTGGTGAGGCTGTGGAACACAAGATGTTAACATAATTGCTCCCCCACCACCTTCTCCCTTCCTGCTGATTTTAGTTACCATTGGAAATTAAAAACCTTGAATTTAGCAGCAGGTAAGAGGTGGGGTGTTTGCAAGCTATAACACTGTTAACCCCTAGATGCGACAGGTCTGGGAGCTGTCATGAGAAGCCTCAAGGGCCAAATCCAGTCCACCAAGGTGAATTGTCCAATTCACAAGAAACCCCACAGACCAGATGGCCAACTGCTGCAGGCTGGATCTAGCCTATGGGCTTTATGGGTCTGGACAAGTCCATTTATTGTTAAAGTCACTTCCCTTTGGTGCACAGCAGTACAGAGGAGGGCTAGGCTGGGTGGCAGTCTGCCTTCAGCATGAAAGAGAGGTCTATATCATGCCGTTGGAAGCACGGACCAGCAAGTGAGGTTTTTTTTAAACTCAAACAGCCTTTGCTTCCAGAAAATATGTTTGCCACAGTATAATAGGCATTGCTTTTAGAAAATGGACAACCCTTCCAAAAGAACCTCATGTTAGTAGTAGGGGAAGGATTTGAATTCTTTGGAAGTATATTGCTATGGTTCGTTCTTTCTCTCTTATTGTTACTTTTTCTTTGGGTGATCAGGGCATTCACAGGGGGACGTTTTTAATGTGTGATACCAACACGTCCCAGTCCAGTTCAACTTTTGACGCCAATATAATTGTTGTTATTTCGAAACAAGCAAACTCAGCCTTACCCACAGGTTTTTAATTAAAAGGTTAAGTAAACACACAATGATGTATTTTGAATTTGTATGCCTTGCACAATAAGCCACATAGTTAGTTGGGTTCACATTTTGGCACATGTAACATATTATGAATGTTTGATAGTCATGCCCAGCAGGCAATGCAACCTGTCACAGCAATTAAATGTTGAATGTCAAAATGACCATATACCTAATACTTGTGCCAAAACATGCACTGAAGGAGGTTCTGCCAAGTTAAAATTGGTTTTTCATAGATTGTAAGGCCAGAAAGGGCCTCAAAAGATCAGCGGGTCCAGCTCCCTGCACCAAGCAGGAAAGATAACTGGGGGTCAGGTGACCCCAGCAAGGTGACTGTCTAGTCTCCTGTTGAAGATTTCCAGGGTAGGTGATTGCACCACCTCTGGAGGGAGCTTATTCCACAGTCTGGACACCCTGACTGTGAAAAAGCTTTTCCTAATATTGAGCCTGAATTGGTCTTCCAGGAGTTTGTGGCCATTACTCCTGGTATTCCCCTCGGGTGCCCTGGTGAACAGTTGCTCACTGAGCCCTTAATGTACTCCCCTAGTGTAGCAATAAGCTGCTACCAGGTCCCCGCTCAGCCTTCTTTTCCTCAGGCTGAAGAGTCCCAGGTCCCTCAGGCTTTCCTCATAAGGCTTGTCATGCAAGTGTCTGATCATATGGGTGACCCTTCTCTGGACTCTCTCAAGCTTCTCCATGTCCCTGTTAAAGTGTGGTGCCCAGAACTGGATGCAATACTCCAGCTGCGGTCTCACAAGTGCTGAGTACAGTAGAAGAATCACCTCCTTGGTTTTGCTGGAGATGCATCAGTTGATGCATGCCAGAGGATTATTTCCTTTACATCATCACACTGCTGGCTCATATTCATACTGTGGTCTATTATTACCATCAGGCCTCTTTCATTCATGGTGCTAGTCAGTTTAGTGCCACCAAGCCTGTAGGTGTGTTGGTGGTTGCTTATCCCGAGGTGGGGGACTTTACATTTCTAAATGTTGAATTTCATCAGATTCCAATCTGCCCAAGTTTCTAGGCTGCCTAAGTCCGCCTGTGTCTGTAGGCTATCTTCAAGCATAACCATGCTCCCCCATAACTTGGTGTCATCCGCAAACTTGGCCAGTGAGCTCTTCAGCCCCACATCCAAATCGTTAAGATGTTGAAAGGTACTGGACCGAACACCGACCCCTGCGGGACACGGCTGCCCACTTCCCACCAGGATGACATAGATCCATTCACTACGACTCTCTGGGTTCTTTCCTGCAGCCAGTTTCTCACCCACCTGACTGTCTTGCAGTTAAGCCTACAACTATCCAATTTTCCCGTGAGGACATTGTGGGATACTAGATCAAAGGCTTTTTTGGAAATCAAGATATACAATGTCAATCTGCTGTCTTGTGTCCAGGTGGCAAGTTACCTTATCAAAAAAGGAGGTGAGGTTGGTAAGGCAAGACCTGCCCACCACGGAGCTATGCTGGCTGTCTGTAACAGGTTGCCCTCCCCACTGCCATCTTTTGTGTTATCCATGCCCTATGTGGGGCACCCTTGGTGTCCCCTTAAAGTTTCCTGTGTCCCACTCTCTACTCATCTGCCATGTCTTGATGAAACATTATACCAATGTTCTTCTAAGTGGGAGACTGCCTATTGTTTTTGTATGTTGGGGTCCTCCGCCACCACTGGCCTTGACCCCAGTCTTTCTTTAGCTTGGCCTCCCTGTCTAAACGCACCAGATAGAGTTGGACTCTGAGGCTCTAGCTCTTTAGTCTTGGGGCTCATGGCCCTCCTTCTTGCTCCAATCTGGAGCCCAGTCTCCCTGGCCTAGAGGCCCCTCCATTAGCCCCACAGCCAGAGAGCTCAAGCTCAAAGCTGGGCAACAGCCCCAACTCCACCGCCCCAGCAAATCCTGGATGCACCCTAGCCTTTTAGGATTGCCTTCTCTGGCACCGGGCCTATGCACCTCAAATACTGTGCCACACTGGCGCCAGAGTCCCCACGCTATAGTGGGGCTCTGATGAGGCCTCCTCCTTGCTCAATAGCCTCACCCAAACCACTGGTGTTATTCAGTAACAAAAATATAAACAGTCTGTCCATGGGCTATAACTGCCACCAAAAAAATATGATTAAAGAAGGCAGCACAGGTTGTGCTTCTGCTCCCCACTGTCAGCTGCAGTCCTTCTTCTGGGGTTGCTGTCGCTTCTCCTCAGTAGTTCCCCTCCTCCAACATTTGGACTGCTCACCAAACCTCTCCATGGAGCTCTTATACACACTCCTTCCCCTATGGCTGCTGGCTCCTACTGCTGCCCAGCCCAGGGTTTTTATAGTTCTGGCCTGGCCCTTTCAGGTCACCTGACCAGCTGGCTTGGCTCAGCTTTTAACCCCCACCTTACCAGTACGCTGTGCCCAGAAAGTCCTGGTTTTAAAGGGGCCGACCTACCTTCTGGTAACAGGGCTAGGGTTCCCCGTTACATTGTCATTCAGAATCTTACCTTCTGCAATATCGCAGATAGACTCCTTGATGAACTTTTCTAGGATTTTCCCTAGGATGGAAGTTAGGCTGATTGGCTTATAGTTACCTGGGTCTTCCCTCCTGCCCTTCTTGTGGATGGGCACAACATAGGCCCTCTTCCAGTCCTTAGGGACTTTTCCAGGATGCCATGAGTTGTGGAAGAGTTTCTCCAGGGATTCCACAATGACTTTGGCCAGCTCCTTCGGCACTGTCAGATGAAGATCATCCAGTCCCGCTGACTTGTATACATCTAATTTTATTAATTGGTCATACACCAATTCTATGGCAATAGTAGGAAGGCGATTATTCCTACCATGCTCATCCTCTGCTCTACCTGGTGTGGTTTTGTCCTTGGTCTGGTAAAAGACCGAGGCGAAGTAGTCATTCAAGAGTTCAGCTTCCTCCTGCATAGTGGTAACTAGCTTTCTTGAGTTGTTGAGCAATGGCCCCACACTCCAGTTTTTTTACCTCCTGTTCCCTATGTACCCAAAGAAGGACTTCTTGTTGTTCTTGATTCCCATTGCTAATCTAATCTTTCTTCTTTCTTAAGAGGATCATGATTTCCCTATTTAGACAAGAGGGCTTCCCAGCCCTTCTGTTACTTTTTCTTTGCATGGGAAAGGATGTCCTTTGTGCTTCAAGGATTGTGTCCTTAAGGAACAACCACTCTTCATGCACATCTTTCACCTTTGGTCCCTGGTCCTACAGTACTTGCCCTATGAGTGACCTAAGTACACTGAAATTTGCATTTTTGAAGTCCAAGTTCAATTCTGCTATCTGATTTGTCTGCCTTACGTCAGACAGCGAACATGATGGTTTCATGGTCGCTGTCGCCCAGACTGTCCCTCTATATTTAAGTTGGTCACCAGGTCGTCCCCTTTGGCCAGGACCAAGTCTGCAGAGCATCACCTCTGGTTGGTCCATGCACATCCTGAGTCAGGAAGAGGTCCTTGACACAGGTCAGGCAGGACTGCAACCGATCCAACTTGGCCGAGTGTTCCTTCCAGGAGATGTCTGGATAATTAAAATCACCAATGACAACCATGTCACATGCACGTGTAGCTGCAGTCAGTTCTCAGGTAAACTCCAGATTGGGTTCCTTTCCCTGGTTTGGTGGCCTGTAGTATACACCTACAGTTAGGTCTCTCTCACCATGCCCCCCACCCCCTCGCAACTTAACCCAGACGGTTTCAAGCTGTCCATTTTTGGAGCCGATGTCAGCCTCCAAGGAGGTGCACTGCTCTTTCACAAAGAACAACACATCCACCTTTCTTCCCCACCCAATCCCTTCTATGCAGGGTGTAGCCCTCTATGGCTACACTCCAGTCATGTGAGGAGCACCCCCAGGTCTCCATAATCCCTACTAGATCATAATGCACACTGGAGAGTAGGAGGGCTAGCTCCTCCTGCTTGTTCCCCATGCTCCTGACATTCATATATAGGCACCTGAATCCTCCTACTGAGGCAGTTGTCTTTCTGTCCCACTGATGGAGAACTATTCCCTCAGCTCCCACAAAAGTGACTCTCCCAGTGTCCCTATCAACATGGATTACTTGTATGTTGGTCCCTGGACAAGCTTTTTAATGCATATTTGGGGACAAGCTTGTATAAAATAAAACCAATATAAGTTTTTCTACCAAGGGAGCCTTGGACATTCTGTTCCCATCTGTCTCCTGTCCCCAGTGGGCAATGCTTATTGATAACCATTGCTGCAGTCATGTTTCTTACAGTTGTGTTATGAATTGTCATACATTATGAAATTATACAGAAAACATTCTTCCAATTTGTTTTAAAATCTAATGCAAACATGTCCTGCATATACATTCCCGTCATGTGGTTGGACTTGCACTCTCCAGTGAAGCTGATTATAAACAAAAATAAATTTGCATCTCTCTCCCCTTAGATGGTGCAGTCAAAAAGTAATCAAAGAGCACAAGCTGTGACAAGCCATGTGGGTTTTAAAGATTAATTTACTAACAGGACCCTAGATGACTAATATGAGCAAACATTGGTATTTAAAAGAGAGAACTTTTCAATTGGTGTTAGATTTTTTTATCTGGAATGTGGGGCAAATATTGTAAAATGGAATATCTAAAGATATGAAACAAGTCCAGATTATGTAAAAAAGCTATCATACTTTAATGCCATTGAAGCCCGAATATAACTATACTTGTTTCCTCAAGCACCGATGCCAGGTAGCTCCAGCCCCCGCAGTAGAGCAATTGGTTTCAATTTCCCAGTGCCTGAGCTGTGCTCTGAAACCACACCCTCCCATGATTCAGATGCTGATAGAGAAGCAGCTCATTACAATATACTCCCCACCCCCACACCAACCACTAAGGCTAGCTGGATGGCTTGCATCTATATATGTGTAGTACTGATGTAGAAAAATAGGCGCTTGAACTCAGCCCATGGAAGTCAGTGAGGGTGTTTCCATTCCAGTGAGGGTGCTTATGGTTAGGGATTTTGAAGAATTCAGTACATCTGGGCCACTGACAGACATTGCATTTAAGATGTGATTAACCAGCTGGGTACTGTAGTAGCCTAGCCACATGTTCATGCAATTAACAGTGCAATAAAATAGGGAATAAGCCACAAAGTTATTACACAAAATGTGTATTTATTTAGTGAGATTCTTTCCATTACCTTAATGAGGAGTTGAAATAGGCTCATTTAAAATAAAATGAACCTCTTGTTTTTCTGTAAGAAAATTATGTTTCCAAATTGAATATTTTTTATATGGAGAGGGAAATTGGTCCTTTGGTAAAATAGAAAAGGGCATCAGTATGGGGTGTGAGATTCGACTCCAAATTACTGTTCCATCTTGGACTTCCTGTTCGGCTGTGTACATATTTCCCTGGGCTTCATCTGTAAAAGAGGCAGTGCAGTTATCCCCAATTCCCCAGCTGTTCTGAGGAAAATACAGAAAAGACTGTCAGGTGCTCAGAGATTAGGGTCATGGAAACCATGTAAATACCAAAGAGACTTTTAATGAGAAATTTCCCGTAGCTGTGCCTGGCCCCTTCTAGGTCTTACACCCTCGGTGGGCTCAGGTGGCAACAGCTGTGCCTGGTGCCTTTATACCCCCAGTGTTGTGGGGGCTAGGGGTTAAGGTGCTCTGACCTGCCTTTCACTGGGATAGTAATTGGCCTGGTATTTCCTGGGGACTCCCACACCACTGGGAGCCCTATCAGGCCACCCACTCCTGGCAGGGTGCAGTTTTAAGACATGCCCAGGACCAGGAGCTTCCAAACCATCCCCTTTAGCTCCTGCCCTTACCTCCAACCTTTTTGAAGGTGGGGCTGGATCATGAACTTTTTATCACCCAGTGGGCCGGCAAACCGTATTTAAAGACCTCACAGGAAGCGGTATCACATCCCCCACCCCAAAACAAAAGTACAGTGTTTACTTTCGTTTCCCGTTGCAGCACCTTGGGCCTCAGAAACAGCTTGGAGGGCCGTATGTTGGACAAGTCTGATATAGGTGGCCAGAGATCTAAAATGGCTGTTGCAATCAAGCACCTGCTGGCTGCTCTTAAAGTAGCAGGCAGCTAACAGTGCCCTGCCACATTTTTGTATTTGTGTTGGTGGATGAATTGCTCAGTGTCCTGGAGTTGTTTTCTAATAGTTTTTTGCTAAAGTGAATGTAGGGCAGGCACTTTATTTTGGAAAGAACTGGCACGGTATTCCAAGGCCAGTTGTAAGAGCTTTTTGAAGCCAGAATGAAATGGTGGATTACTGCTACATGCCAAGTAGTACTCTGTGTTCTCACAGGCTTCTAAAGCAGTACTTTATATAAACGTAAAACTGCAAAAACTTTTATACCGCAAACCCTTGTGTATCTCTATGTAAGTCAGTTGCCTCTTCAAACAAGTTCTCCAAGCGGCCAGTTAAGTTCAAGTAGCTGACTGGCTTCCTCTGTTTTTTCTTCAAAAGAAAATGAGGTATAGCATTGAGGAAGACTGGAGTATAATTAATGGCAAAGGAGAGGTTGCAATGTTGAGTCTTTTATTTGGTGCACTCACTGTTGTGTGTGCTACTGCTTTTACTATTTGAAAGAAAATGTCTTTGTGTCAGAGTTACTAAGGATCTGGGTTGAGAAGTTCAGTAACCAGTTTTACATACAAATTATCTTTTAGATTTTTTCCAGGTTTAAAAACAATGTTAAACTAGAGACAGACCTAGATTAATACTCTAAATCAGGACACCTTTAGTTTTTGGGAAAAGTTTACATGGCCCATAGGAGTTCGGTGGCGTTTGCTCATCACCATAGCAGCAAACATACCCAGACAATCCCTTGTTTGTACAGTTTGGGGGGCACTGTTCATTGTTCACATAGATTATCATTAAATGATATATTTCCTAAACTATGAGCACAAGTGAATGTGTAAATTTAACAAACAGATGCTCACACACAAATTCAAAGGAACATCATCCTTGTGATTATTCCCATTGTTAAACAATCTGATACTGCTTCCAGGATTTAGGTAATAGGTGATGTATTGTTTCATTAATTAAGAACAACAAAGTAGCCAAAAGCCATTTCAGGACTGTTTAATTTCTTTTGGAAATTATATGTGGAGATTTCCACTGGACAAGCTGGCAACTGTTTTATAGGTTTAATATGGGTGATATGTTTCCCCAAATGGATCCCTATAATTTGCAATTGATAGGAACTAAGCAGGCAGGCCTATGTCCATATTGCTTCCACTTCCTGAGAGTGCTTCCAAGCAGCATGCCCTCCCCTCCCAGCTCTGCACGTGTGAAACCCAGAAATGAAGCAGTGAAACCACCCTGAGGGCTTCTTCCACTACTGTTCTCCAGCATGAAGATGACAAATTCTGAGAGCAAAAGCAAGGGGAGCCTCATTTCTAGGCTTAGCACGTGTAGAGCCAGAGTGCATGGGTAGAACTGTAATGGGTAAAGAGGTGATGGAATCTGGATAGTTGGTTTTTTTCCCATTTCTATAGTATTATACAAGTAAACACTCTTCACTTGCGGGTTCTGGGCTGAATACAAATCTACCATAGACAGCTGCATGGGAGCACTGAGGTGCTCCAGCTGTGTGCGGCAACTTTTATTTTCAAAGGGTTCCACTTCTCCAGTCATCTCTGTGAGACTGCTTATGAACTCTGGCTGATCAGAGAAATGGTGCCCTTGGAAGTAAAAACTGAAGGAAACAACTGCATGGCTCATCCTTAATTCAGCACCCTGCTGTGAAACAAGCAAGTTGCAAACCATGAATCAGGTTCTACTAACAACCTGAAAGCCTGGGCCTTGCAGATATATGCCTGCAGATATTAAAACCAACCAAACTGGTTAGCCATCAGGAATAGTGAGGTTGCAGAAAGCAATGGCCTCCTGCTCTTCACAGCTCTTCTTCTGAAAGTGATCCAACGTGTGAGTCCAGAGTGAGTGCCGTACAGGTTTTTAAGGAAGTTGCATTTTCTCATTCTGAATTTTTGCCACTGCTCCTCTTTGGCCCCAGTCTGCATCACTCCCATCCTGTCAGTGGCAGTTGGGTGAGCCCAGGGGCAGTGTTTCACCAAATTAAGTTTCCCTTGGAAAAGTCTGTGCAAATGTACTATCTTGATTTCAGCTACCTTCGGGTTTTCATGTTGCCCTGTCTTTCAGGCAGTTGCAAAATTTGAGCTATCCATGCAGCATGTTTGTATTAATGATGGTTAGCATCATAGTGCCCAGCCCCATTCTCTCTGTGCTGCTTGATAGATCTTGAAAGTAGGTGTGGCTTGTTAAAGCCAATAAATGACTAGGATGATCACTGGCCACCTCCAGTGGTGTCCCCCAGGGATTGGTGCTTGGACCCATGCTCTTTAATATATTAATGACTTGGATGAGGGGGTGGAGAGCTCAGTGATTAAGTTTGCGGCTGATACCAAGCTGTGGGGAAACATGGGCTCATCAGAGTATCGGGTAAAGATCCAGGACGACCTTGATAGATTGCATTTATGGGCGGAATTGAATCAGATGAGGTTTAACAGGGAGAAGTGCAGAGCTCTTCATCTGGGTAGGAAGAACCTTCACCCTAACTACATGATAGGTGGTGGCCCACTGGCTGGCACAGCATCTGAATGAGACCTGGGGGTCATGATCGACTGGAAGATGAACATGAGCCAACAGTGTGACAAAGTTGCCAGAAAGGCAAATAGAACTCTGTTGATGCTAGAGGGAGGTGCTCCTCCATCTCTGTTTGGCATTGGTGAGGCCACAGCTGCAATACTGTGTCCAGTTCTGGGCACAGCACTTCAAGAAGGATGTGGATAATCTCAATAGGGTACAAAGAAGGGCCACCCATATGATTAAGGGCATAGAGAATAGGCCCTATGAGGAGAGACTCTATGAACTGGGCCTGTTCAGTCGGAGTAAGAGAAGGCTGGAGGTGACATGATAGCTGTCTACAAGTACATCAGGGGTGAGAATCAAGACCTAGGGGAGCAATTCTTTAGGAAGTCACCTCAAGGGAGGACGAGGACCAATGGGCATAAGCTGATACGGGATAAATTCAGGCTGGACATAAGAAAAAACTTTTTCTTTGTAAGGGTTACCAGAATTTGGAACACACTCCCAGCAAAGGTAGCGCAGGCACCATCCTTGGGGGTGTTCAAGATGAGGCTGGACAAGCACTTTGTTGAAGTCAACTGAGCCCAATAACTTCCTGTCCATGGCAGGGGACTGGACTTCTGGTCCTTTGATTCTGTGATTCTATGAAAAGAATCATGGGAACGGTTTAGCCTGACCTCAGGAACCTGTGCTTTCCATTTGCTATCCCACAAGGCAAAGTGAAAAAAAGCCCAAGATGCACGTTCTACCAGAAGAGCATTGCACTGGGGTACCTGCCTATAATGAGGAGTTTATTTGGAAGCAACAGATGCTGTATAGATATATAGAGTAGCATTTTCACCCAGCTAACAAGGCAGTGCTTATACAACAGTTGATCTGGAGAATTTAGTATGGACACATGAGACCTGAAACATCTTTCAAATGACAACAAGTGCTCACTCTCAAGGCATCTTGAGAACTGTTGCAGACTTCTTTGTGCTTAAGAAGTAAGTTCTGGAGGGAAAGAATGGATTTAGGCATTTCCCTCTAAAACTGAGAGCACTTACTGGTTTAATAACCAAATATGGAGCCTGCTGAGCAATCATATGTGTAGGGGGGCAGGTCACAAAGACTGTTATGCACTTAGCTAACTGGTTGATTTTTTCCAAAATTAATTTGATTGGCTAAATGTCCATGGTGTGATGGCTCTGCTTCCATCCCAGCTCATTATCATATATTAAAAATTCATGTATGCATGCAAATTAGTGTTGGCATCTAAAACAAAAGTGAAAATTTGGCGTCTGGCTGGAAGGTGATGTAAATGCCAAGAGGGGTGAAGAATCCTGCATCTGGCCATGGGATTGAACTACATGACCCATGAGCTCTCTTCCAAAACTGTGGCTCTCTCAGACTGGTCCAAAGAGTGAGTCAGACTTCTTTTGGTTAAGAGAAAGGCAGATGTTTTGGGTACTTCTACATAGGGGAAAGAGACTTATCATTCAAGAACCCAGTCTACAGCCCAAAGGCTTGCCCAAGAGAATGTAGAGTATGGATTCAGTGACAGCTCTGAGAGGCCCTGGACAAAGACTGAAGGTGAAGAGCTAGGTAGCCAACCAGGCCCAGACCACTAAAGAAAGCTCTAGTCAGAGTGGGTGGCTACCTGAGCTGGCTTGCAAAGAATGGTGGTCAAGACTCTAATTCCAGTGTTTAGCTCTGGAATAGATGATCTCAGCACAACCTTCCTCAACAACCCATTTCTTTCCCTGCATGGCCACTAAAGTAAGTAGCTCATCCCCTTCCCCACCCAAGGTTGGGTCCCACTGACCTATGACCACCAGCAGCAAGTTTTACCCATCTGTGGTGGATACCCATCCAAAATAATGAAGGGCACTGTTGTGCCTTGCTCCACTCCAATAGTCCTTCTCTGGCTGAGAAGCCCTGGTTTGCTTAGCTGAGCAGGGATAAAGGGAGCAAGGCCTAACTCCTTGCTGCCAACAGGAGACCTACAGCACACTGGATAGACATCACCTCTCCTCAGAGAAAGGAACTACATCTGTTTCTGAGGATCGCCATAGCCATGAAGACATAAGATAAGTAACACTGAAAAAGCACTCTAAAATGATAGGGGAATTGCTGACCTAGAGGCCCTGACAGAGGGCACAATGTTTTGCTGTCCTATGTGTCATAAATGTGATTTATGCAGTAAGTCAGGTTCAGGTGGAAAATATAACCTCTCCAAGAGGAAAATGTCCCTTTTTGAAAAATTGGGCCTGCTTGTGCCCTGAATTAAATTAAAGTTGAAATTTCACTAAAACTGTTTCCATTATAGTTAGTTTTTTATGCAGAGATTTGTGTGAAAAGCCTGCATCAAAGAATGTCAAGTCATCTTACATGCACTAACAATTTTGGGGTCTATATTGAATAAGGTGTAAGATTAAAAAATCATTATCTGGATGACAGTAGCACTTAGAGGCCCCATTCAGAGATCAGAGCCTTGTTGTATGAGTTGGTATATTGATTTGTAATTTAAAAAGCAGTCCTTGTTAAAAGACCTTGTTATATATCAGGGAACAGAGAAATGAGACAAATAGAAAATTAAAAAAGGGGTGGGGGTAGGGGTATGGAATACTGGAGAAGAAAGCTGGTGGCCCAAGATTTTCAAATGACTAGCAGTTTCAGGTGCTTAAGTTTTTGGAAGCATAACCTGAAGCATCTAAATTGGGCACCATTTCTGGTGTTTCAGCTGGGCAGGGAAGATCTGAAGCACCCAAAAATAATTAGTCCCTTTTGAAAATCTCAGCTATGTTCTCTATTTATTGGTAGCCTGGGGAGACTATTACCTGCTTTCAAGGAAAGGTATCTTTTCAGCAGTGCTTAAATGCATTTTTAATGCAGATTAACTTGTTTTATGGTACAGTTGTTGAAGAGAGAGAGATTTTTAAGGAAGCTTTTTGTGGCCGTATATTAGATTAGAGTTTGTGTGATAAACAGTAATAGCTCTTCAGAGCAGATGCATTTTATCAGTTTAAAACATGACTCAGAAAACATGTACTGCATTTAGGCTTTTAAAAATGTATTTACATGTCAGTATGAACAGCAGACAGTAATAAATCTTTAGAAGCCATTATTGTCTTTCAGTTAAATATAATGTGGCTCACAGTGCATGTATTATTTATGTGGTAGATGGTAACGGAGACTTTAGAGCCAAATGGTTTATTGTGCATATCTGGATACTATCTAAAATGATGGGGTTTTGACCTTATAGGCCAAGAAAAAAGGCATCCTCTGTAGCAGAAATCCCACCCGCATGGCACTTTGGGGGTCCCACATTACAAAGGAGTGTCCTACAGGAGTGCTCAGCAATCCAGCATCTCAGCTCCAGAGCCATTTCAGCTGCTACTGCTACACACAGCCTGAGACCTATAGGTGCTTGCTTCTACTCTCCCTCTTCCCTTGCTTTCAGGTGTCTCCTCTCTCCCTCTTCTCTGTGGGAGAATTCCCTTTCCTCTGCTGACCATGGATCCTCTCCTCAAAAACCTATTTACTTGGCCTTTGGTTGGGGGACAGGATTTGGCCTTGTTCCTGCTGTCAGCCATCATTACAGACCGCTCTCAAGAAAGAGAGAAAAGTATCAGAGAGCAATGAGAGAGGAAAGGTAGAAGGTTCCTACATGTCCCTTATGAGAAACTTGGCTATTTGGCACTGAACAAGCCTTGTGGGGCTTGTGATACCTACCAAAGGGCAAATATGTAAAATGAAATTTTTACAGTGGATATTGTTGCATTGTCAAAAGTGGGATTTGAACGTAGTGCAGTTAATGATTGACATGACATCTCATTTGATTTAGTGACAGAAAGGCTTTAGTAACCGTATCACAATTGAGCTATAGAACTAAATGACAGAAAAAGACTCCTTCCCAAAATTCAGTAAATAAGCTATTGCAAATGTCCTGGTATATGTTAGCTACAAGAGTGTCTCTTGCCAACGCAGGCAGGAAGTGGTTTCAGTCTTTGCAGCCTTCACTGGGCATGGACCCATTTCCGGGAATGATTAGTTGGGTGCAGGTTACAATGTTGCAGTGATTTTGTTTCTCTCTCCTGAAGTGTACCTTTTGCCAGGAACTCTGTCTCATCCTTATACTGTTCAATTGTGTAGCTTTAAAGAATTCCTTCTTGACAGTTGGTAGATTAAAATCCAAACAAAGCAGCTAGGAAGGGACCATCGCATTACAATGCTGTTTGGGCTCATCTAGTTGTGAAACTTGTTTTTGTAAGCTTTTGATCAGTCCTGAGGTTACACTTCAATCAAATGGGATGGGTCTTGATTGACTGAACAGGACACCTTGGGGCATTAATCATAGGACACTGTTTTGGGTTGCTGTTTTAACAATGGCGCAGAACTCAAAATAGTCTGAACTAGTGATGGTTTATGGAGACATTTGCAAAACCCAAACAGACATTGAATGCCTGTTCTCAGAAATATATCTTAATCAAGGGAGCATGCGTCAACAAAGAGGATACAGTCACATAGGGATAAGCAGTTACTTATGAACTAGCCAGTTGCCTGTCAAGAATGATGGGGAGAGGGAAGCAGGAGGGGACAGAGCCCTGGGACCCCGCCTGTCTGCGCCTGCTCCCCCTTTCCTCCTGCTGCTTGGGGTCCAGGTCCACTGCCTCCCTCCCCGCCGCAGCAGTGGGGGGAGGGGAGAAGCAGGCCCAGGCCCAATGCAGGGGAGGACTGGGCCATGTTCCCACTAAGGTGTAGCGATCTGTGAGCGTGCCACTTCGGTCTGTGGAGGTGCCGCTTCAGTCCTGCCTTCCACTTCTAATGCACAGGGGGGAGGTGGGATCAACTTATCAGCTACAGTTGATAAGTTATCTTATCAACTGTAAGATAAGCAGGAGTCTGGTCTCATTTTTTTCACACTGATACAGAGTTCTTCAATTCTATACACCCTAGTGTTAAACCTGCAGAAATTAGCAACTGATTCTGCTTCCATTATGCTCACCCTATTATTTAAAAACCTTGAAATATGCACTCTTGGAAGTACTACAAAACTGAATTATTTGGGAGAAAAGAGTCTTGAAATACTAAACTATATACACACGCACACACACATGTATAAAATATACTAAACTATATATAAAAATTAACATTTTTATATTTCAAGGTCTATACACACATATGTGTATATGTGTATACCTATATTAAAATGTACTTCCTTTTCTCATTTTTCAGTGCCTTGATTACAAATATCCATATGAATCTTATATAAAAAAATAATCATCAAACATTGAATACAGTTATATATCCTTGTAAAGAAAGAACCTGACTTTTTCCACTTTAAATTATGTCTACACAGTACATTTTCACCTTGTGGACTGATGCTGTCAAATCATTGCTTTGACAGAAAAGTCTGTTGCCACAAAAGCATCTGTATGCAGAAGGATATAATGTGAAGCAGCTCACTGTGGAGCACCTCACAAGCAGCCAGCACATGTCCCCTAGACCTCACAGGCTTTGAAAGCAGCATGGTGCCATGTGTGTCCCATCGCTGGCATGCACAGGGGCAGTAGGAGTGGGCTCAGGCTGATGCAGGGAAGTGGGCTGGGGGTGGAGTGGGCCCGGGCCCAAGGGAGGGAGAAGGCCTGCTCCTTCCCTTCCCCAGATGCTGCCATGGCTGCGTCAGGCCAGACCCGCTGTTTCTCCCCACCACTGTGGCGGGCCGGCTTTTCCCCTGCTTAGGCCTGTTCCCCATCCCCTGCATTGGGACCTGCTCTCCTCCCCTCTGCGTAGGACCTGGGCCCACCCCTTTACCCCCGCATTGGGCCCAGGCCTATTCCACCCTGCCCACGTTACCTGCAGGGAGCAGGGTGGGCCGAGGTGAGGCCAGACCTACTGGCCTGGCCCCCCCCTTCTGTCCACTCTGTTCCCGCTGGCTTCAGGGAGTAGGGCACGGGGCCCAGGTCTACTCTCCCCTGCTTCATCCCCCGTGTCTCTACCATAATGGCAGCAGGTTGCCTTCTGTCAGAATGCTTCTTCACTCTCCGACTGGCTGTTTGTCAGCCAATTAGAGTGCAATTAAAGCATTACAGACAGACAGACACAGATTTAGGCTTTTATAATATTAGAACGGTTTTGCATAAGAAAACATTGAGTACATTTGCAATTAGCATGGGAGATTAAATCAATTGTAATTGCTTTATTTTGCATGGTGCCAATCACAGTCTTGCATTCTTGTGCAAGATGCACTGTTATTTTAATTTGATCATTTAAATTTCATGTGTAGATTCAGCCATGCTTCCACAGTCCCTCACTTGATGCTCATAGAGCATTTATGTAGCATTACCATCAAGACAGATGAGGTCACCGTCTCTGAAGTTAGAACTTCCCGCTGGAAATGCTTGTGTGCTACTTATTTACATTCAAGTTAAGAGGGCCTTCAGCTCCTTCTTATAAGCATGGGATTTCACTCTTAGAAGCAGCTGTCAGGTCCTACATGAGATGATACATTGTATCTACACTAACAATACACAAATACTTAAAACTGCCACAATGGGGTGTAAGGCCACATTTAGAATATCAGTACTGGTTGGAGACCATTCAAAAAGTTTTCCACCAGTGATGCCTTTGTGGCATCTTTTGCTATATCTATTAAATGAATTATGGTTTTACCCACATATTGTACTGTAACAACAGTGTGTTTTTCTGAAGCTTGAACTTTCTGGACCTTTTTAGACATGTCTGGATGAAAAATTTATTTGTGCAGCTTATCTGAAGACATCTGTAATTGAACGTCATTTAAACCAGTTTTACTGAAAATATGAAAACTCCGTGTAAAAGACTGTTCTAGTGTTAATGTAGTAAAATTAAAATTGCAATCTATAATTTGTATAATATTACAAAAACGATTAGAACTTTCATTTAAAGAGGAATTTTGTGCATTAATCATTAACATGTTACATATAGTTTGAATTCATATACGCCCTTCCCCAATATTAATAATAGTATTTTGGTTAGAATAGTTTCTATACATGGAATATTAACACTCTGCTTGATCATTGCTCAAGCATGCATGTTAAAATACAAAACATAACCAGGGCATATATAATCATGCTAGTCAATTTTCTCATAGGACTGGAAATTGATTTCTTTCCAGCAGTCTTGTACTTTGATTGCACCTTATGACCTCATTTACCTGATTCAGTGAAGGTCAGCAACTGTTGGCTGCCAGCCAAACAATTTGAAATGCATCATTAGTTGCTGGGTAGGCTGGCAGGATCTTTAGCCCATGCCCTGTTGTAGCCATGTTGGCACTGCTTAGAACAATAGGGAGCGTAAGCTGTTCACCCAAGTATGTGGTGCCAGTCACATAGGCAGACCCCCCTTCCTGGAGCACATCCACTAGCCTGGGGGTGGTGCTGCCACCACCCAGGGTCTGGGTTCTTGAGTGATCCTGGGTCTGTGCCCTCTGGGAAACACAGGCCTAGTAGCCCTTGAGGGTACTCGACTGACTTCAAGAACTTGGGATGCTTCCCTCAGTATGAAGCAAAAATAGTAGTCTCCCTTAGTCAGCTGAACCAAGGGGACCCCAAGGCATAATCTAGACCCACTCCCAGTAAGCCTCCCATGCTAGGTACAAAGGAAAAGTAATATCAGAGAAATCCCATAAAGCAAACAGGGTGGCTGGGTATCCTTTGATCACGCATCTGAGTTACTGCAAACTATATATCTAGTTAGATCTCAGGTAGCTTACTCATGGGTATCATCCAGAGGCAGGTGGAGATTCCCTCTGGAGGCAGGCAGTTCATTGATCATGAGTTTCAAGGGAGAGAGCAAGTTTCTTATGGTCCAGTTTCTCTCTCTGAGTTTTTTCATCATGGCTATTGCCCCTCCTCCTGGGCAGTTCTTAACTTATATAGACCTTATGACCTCAGTTACCTGGTCCAACAGAGGACAGCACCTGCTGGCTGCCAGTCAACCAATTTGAAATGCATCACTGGTTGCCGTGTAGACTGGCAGAGTCTCTAGCCCCCTCCCTGTCAGGTTGGCATTGCTTAGAACAATAGAGAGCATAAGCCCCCACCCAGGTATGTGATGCCAGTCACGTACATGGAGGGAGCAGGTTTCCTCCATGTATCCAGCTCAGGTTACAACTCAGAGTTACCTAAAGAGCCCATGGGATGTCTGTCTTCCTCAGGGACCATGTTAACCAAACTGTCATATAGCAGCGTTTTTGGGGAGAGAGAGAGGTGGCATTCTGCCACAACACCTCGGGGCATAAAGTTAGTTCGGCTGATCATAACACCTAGAGGCACCAGTGGACTGTTTTTTAGAACTTGCTCTGGCTGATATTTCATAATGGCAAGACTCAGTGTATTTGTGATGACGTTAAGTGTTAATGTAATTAATTTTGCCCAGGGACTGATAATGTGTTTCCTAATCATTTCAGATATATTTTTCTCTTAAGGCTTGATTGATCATGTCTTTGGCAATAACATATTGCCATATCTGTGCCTGCACACACGTAAAGGTGGTTGAGGTATTTGCCTCCAGTCACAAGATTGCCTTTGCCAGAGCAGCAGTTAGGATGTCGCTTAGGCTTTGGCTTTGGCTAAGATCTGCTATTTGTAGCTGTAGCTCATTTCATGCAGACCTTCATGTAACGGGATATCCATTTTCTGTATAATGGATCCCAGACTACTGAGCTTATTAGCCATCGTTTCAGAGTTAATGGAGTCAAGCACTCCCAAACCGGTCCCTGAAGCTCAGAGAACTGCGTCCAGTGATTGTTTCTTTCATTTCCCCATGTTAATGAGGACTTTTCCTTCTAACCATTTTTCCCAGCCCTTTGTAGGGCTTAACCACTGATGCTTTTCTTTGCTGAATGAAGTCTGAGGACAAGTTAATTGAAATGTTAATCATACAAATTGTGGGTTGGATCCCTACATTTAACTGAATTGGTGTTTTTTACCACCACAGGACCCGCTGCTACTTTGCTTGCCATCTGCTGTATTTTAACCAATTGCATTTTTGTCAACCCATTTGGACTGCAAAATTTCTAGATACCACTATCAGGGGTATTTACTGTAAAAGTTAATACAAAAGTGGCATTGTTCACACTGTGGGTTGCAGTATGCCTAGCCTGTGGTGTATCAATTCCCCATACAAAGTCAGACTGAGAGGAATTTGTATTTATTGTTAGAAACACATTAATCTGACCAGCTGGAATCCAGCTGGGAATTATGGACCAACTTAGTTGCCAATAATCAGGATACTTTGGTACTGGAAATAGAGAGGGGTCGAATATGAATCTCGAAGCTACCGTGGAATCAGATGTCTCTTGAAGTTGATTCATTTTTTGTGAGGTCTGATATCCAGGACAATATTTTTACTGCATCCACTGTGGGGACCATGTTGGTGGCCAAATAAATGGCCCTCCCCCTTTAGCACTCTATTATAATCATTTCTAGGAACCCAGTGTCATTGTATTTAATGAAGTGATCAGTGCCTTGTATGTCAGCTTCCTGAATCTTTTTACAGCAACAGGGAGCTACTCCCTCCTTCCAGTGGAGGAAAGAGTATGTTCAGCCAGAAATTTCAAAATAAGTTGTCTTGGAATTGTTTGCATCACATGGAACTCCTTTAGGTATTCTTCTGCAATAGTGGAGTACAACACAGCACAGATACTTCTGATAGTAAAAGGGCAGACCTTGTTCAAAACCCTGTCTGCATTATCCCTTCGGGACATATTCGCCATACAAGGCGATATATCCCAACAGTAGCATGAGGTTTACAGGACACAAAAACCACATTTTAATAGCGCCTGAAAAATAAATAGAAAACATGGGGTCTACTGACCTGATTAATACGACAGTATTAATACAGGTTTTTTTCTTATTTCCCTTCCATTCTTTGAACTATGAGGAATGGAACCCCTTTCTGAATATTCCATTTTGCATCGTGGATTTCTGCTTGGTATACCATTGAACTAGCCTTGTTAATAATGTAGACAGGTCCTTACCAAATGGGAGTGAAAGTGGTTGTATCTGAGGCTCAGTACATAAGTCAATCCCCAACTTCCCATTCCTTAGATTGCAACAATGGACCTAATTGATTGTCCATCCTTGGCTGATTTTGTTTTTAGAGTTACTGCAATTTGTCTCTGTGTTTTGGAAATTGCTTGCATTAAATTGCCTATTTGTCAGTTAAAACATGTGGTTGTAATGAGTCAGAGATAGTATTTTCCAGCCACCACTGCTAGGGCAGTCTCAACTTTTGACCACTAAAAGCTTTGTGTGGTGAGAAGCCATGAGCAGCGGTAGAACCTTGCACAGCCATCAGTACAAGAGGAGGCTTTTCAACCCAGTCTTTCCTTTGCTGCTTGGATGCCTCCATTAGGGCCAATTTCAGTATCAGATTTGCTCTTTCCACTTTTTCTGAAGACTGTGGATGGTGTGCAATATGGACTTGTTGTTTAATGTTTAGGACATCACATAAGATTTTAACACATTAAGCAGTGAAATGGGGACCCTGGTCTGAGTCAGTTTCATCCAGGACAGGTAGCCCCCACTTAAGGCTCTTAATTGGTTCCTGAAAAAACAGAGCCTTAAATGAAATGAGCGTTAAGCAAAACCAAAAGTATTTGACGAGCCAAGATGGTGACCCCAATTGTTTTTAATGACCCAAGATAGCTACTGTGAGCATTTTCACAAAACTCGCTGAGTGCTAAGTGAAATCAGGTATCAATTTTAAATGAGCATTATAGTAAAATAGCTCTAAGGAAACCAGCGTTAAGCAGAGATTGCCTGGAAGCCAAATTGAGAGAAAATTTCATTAATTAATACTTTGACAATTGTCATACATCATTTTTCCAAGTGGGAATTGCTTCAGTCTACTTGGTAAAAGTGTCCACAATTACAAGGCAATACTTAAATCCCTTTCTACTACAAGGCAGCTCTGTGTCATCAATTTGTAACTGATGCCAAGGTCCTTTAATATTCTGGTGTCCTAGGGATCCTTTTACTGCCTGGGCATCTGGGTTACTTGCAGTGCAGGGTAGTTATAGATAACGTGTTCCACATCATCTTTTATGCTGGGCCACCAGCCTGCAGCTTCTGATCGCGTGAGTGTTTTTTCAATTCCAAAATGCCCATTCCAATGGGCTAATTCAGTGATTTCTTTTCATACCCTCTGAGGAACTACTCACACAACATGGTTATTTCCTTCTTTTTTAGCTAGTAGCAGACCTGTGGTATCTTTCCATATCTCCCAGTTCCTGTGTTTCCCTTGCTTTATCAATTTTTGAACTTGAGCATCAGTGTCCTGTAAAGCCTTTAAATGAAAGCCCCCTTTATTCTTACTTTGGATGGCAGCCACGGGTGGACAGTCACTTGGAACCTTTCACACTGGATCAATTTGGGGTCCTTCTTTTGCTAATCTACTATCCTGTGCATTATACTGGGCACTGAAACTGTTTTTTCTGATGTGCTTTTATGTTGCCATTTTTGGCATCTTGTCTTTCCACACATACTGTAATTTCTTTCCATGTGCAACTGGCTTGCCATCTGCAGTTTTCCAATTCTGTTTTTTCCCATAAAGGGGTCCAGTCTAGCAATGCCCTTCTGACCCATTCTGAGTCTGTAAATATAGTCACTTGATTTGTCAGTGTGCTCTAATGAAACTGCTGTCACCACTATTTCTTCAGCCTTGGTCATAAAAGCATGATCCATCTACAAACCAAACCACAGTATTTTCTGGTACTTGGTCTGATAGATCCAAACAGTTTTCAAAGGGACTTAATTTTCTGAGTGTTAGCAGTGTTTCAGGAGTGCAGGAGTGTAGGTTGTAGCCGTGTTGGTCTAAGGACATAGGCAGACAAGGTTCTTTGGGTAAATCTCATCTCTTTTATTAGACCAACTCAAATAGTGAGCAGTATTTCAAGCCACTCATGGTTGTTTGAGGTCTTGGGATCCTCATTCTTTTTCTCCCTTCCTTCTACTGGCTGTGCTGTGAAAGCATAGGGGACAAGGCATGGATGAGGGACCTTTTCAATAGTGATGTTTTTATTTACTAGGTTCAGCATCTAGTGGGCTAACCTTGGATTTGAAACCTGAGCCTCATTAACTTTTCCAGACAGGATGAACCAGTGTGGCTGGTTCATAGTACTGTGGGGCTGGACCCTATGAGATATTCCCAATGTTGAAGTGCCCATGTTAAAGCAAGCACTTCCTTTTCACAGGGTGCATATGCCCATGACAAGAGCGACTTCCAGGCCTGGTGCAGGTATGGGCCTGCCCCTCTCTCTGGGCAAACCGCCTGCCTTGTTCCCCTAATACGCCTTGTTGGTAAATGAGTAGATTGTTAAATAGGTTGGAGGCTGCCCTTCGAGTGCCCAGCTGTAAATGGGCAATGCATGCATGCTCTGACCTCCCCTTACACGTGTCCCATGCCTCACCGATGTCACACTGTGTGATGATACTGAGGCTCAAGGCTGGGCCAAACTGGACACACAATTCAGTCTTTATTATACTGCCCCCTTTGGAGCCACACACATACCACCTGCCTCTCACCTGGTCTCTTGCATACCGTCCAGGCCACATTCACTCTGCCCTACTCAAACAGATCCTTGGGCTTTATTTTGTACCCCTTAGTCAGCCCTGGCACAGTCCTTTGGGCTTCTCCCATGGCCCTCACCCAAACGGGACTGAGTGATTGCTCAACTATGGGCCTACTTTGCCCCTAGCCCCTCACCAGACCAGTATGTCCCTCTCTTGGGCCACGATTCTGCCCCCTACTCTCTGGGGACTGGGGTCTTCTACCATGACAGGTTCAGGTGCTTCTTTCTCTATATAAGCGGGCCTCACCTCTGCTCTGCCATCTCCCAGGGCCAGGGTCTTACACCCCTAGGACTCAGATGCTGCTCACTCAGCATGCTTGGCCCTCACTCCATGGTCCAACACCACATAGGACTCAGGTGCTTCTCCTAAGTTTACCTGCCCCCCCCCAAGCTCTCTCTTGTAACCCACCCAAAGGTGGGGACAGGGGTTTAGGCACCCTGACTTACCTTACACAGGGTAAGTTCTTGGTCCTGGCATTTGAATGGTCCTGCCCCACCACAGCCAGGTCCACCAGGCCTCTCTATCCCAGCAGGGTACAGTTCTAGGTCATGTCCAGGACCAATGAGACCTCTTCCTTCCCCATAGCCTCACCCTTACTTCCAAGTTGTTCATGGAGCTGGAGTTCAGCAGGCAGATGTTTCTTCCCTGCTGGCTGATCTGAAACTGCTCCCTACTCTCTCTGAGCTGGGCCCTAAAATGGCTGCCCTCATCAGCCTCCTGGCAGCTCCCTGGTTCAGCCTTAAAAGTGACAGACACCCAAAAGGGTGCCTTTTCTGGGGTTTGGAGAATTCAGGATGCGTAAGCTACTGGTCAGGGCTTTGTGCCATGGTCCTGCAGGAGAACTGCACCAATGCTGTGACCAGTAGCAGCAAGCTGCAATTCAGAAGGCAGTTCAGGTTGTGGGTATGCTAATGCTGGAGCCTGTGTTAAGCCATGCCTCAGTGCCTGAAAGGCTGTCTGCTGTTCTGGATCCCACTTCCATTCTCATCCTCTTTTTAATAAATGATATAAGGGGGAAGCCAATTCAACATACTTTTTAATGAACTTATGGGAAAACCCTGTCAGCCCCGTAAAAGAACAGAGAGCTGTAACATCAGTTGGAGCCGGGAGCTTGTTAATTAGCCCAACTCGCTGCCTATCAGAACTCTTACCATCCTGACCTAGGCAGATGCCAAGGTAATGATGAATCTGTTGCAGGGCTAGCTGAGCCTTTTGGGGGTTAACTTTAAACCCAGTGTCCTGAAAAAATTGGAGTACTCTTTGAGTTCTGTTTAAGCACTCTTCACGTAAATGTGCAGTAATCAGGATGTCATCATTATAAGAGATAACAGGAGGCTGGTCTTTAGAGGTAAAACAGTCCCACATGCAGGTGACATAGGCATGACAGATAGCTGGGGCATTATGGAAACGTTGGGGAACCTTTGTGAAGGTGTATTGCCACCCTTTAAAAGTGAAGGCAAATTTACAGGAGTCAGGGTGCAGAGACGTGGTGAAAAATAATAAGTCTAGTACAGAAAACCACTGCACCACCAGACAGAGAAGCCATCCAGGGCCTATCACGGGGGGGGCCAGGAAGGCCTGGGCCTCTCATTCATGGAGGGTCTCAAATTTAGACTTTTGACGTTATCTCCAAATGAGGTTATACATACAGACACAGAGATACACTGACAGTACTGAAAGAAGAAGACGTTCATCATACAACTTTAAACGTGTGTCCTATTACCGGGCCACACTGCCTGTAGTGCACTATGAATTAATATTTTTTTAATATACTGGGAGCCTCAAAAAATGAAAATGGCCCAGGCCTCTCTCGACCTCTGAGAGGGCCGGAAGCTATCACTTTGGGTTGCTTACCTATTACAGGTGCGTGGGTATGTGTAACCTTGCTAAGGGCATGATAATCAATAGTTAGGCACCAAGTTTCCCCAGCTGCCTTCTGAACTGTCCAGATAGGGCTGTTATTAGGGTTGGCTTGTTCTTCCAGAACTCCTTGCTTTAGCCAGCTGTTAACAGTTTCCTGTGTGCTGGCTTCTGCAGCTGCTGGAAAGCGATACTGACTGGGGGGGTGAGGGGAGGGAATCCAATCTTGTTACCTTCTCTTGGGCATCAATCTGTCCACAATCTAATTTTTACTGAGCCCAGACCCTCAGGACAGTGTTGACCATCTCTCTGACATCAGGGGGACACTTGGGTAGTTTTAAAGATTCACGTGCCTTAAGGGATGAACATCAATGTACTGCATGGATGAATACAGTCTCTGGGTTTTGTTTCTTTATACCACTCCTGAGCTGAACATAGATAGCTGAATTAAAAAGATCTATTACAGCATGAAGGGTTGTTAATGCATTCATACCCAGGATCCCAACTCGTCCCACTGGGGTAAGGGGAAACTCAGCTTTACTTTTTGATAAGGCATTGGGTTCAATAACCCAGAATTCAAAGGGAAGGAAAATGGAAGCAGTGGTAGAATGGCCATTAAATTCTTCAAGATTTATTACTCAGGGACCTTTAAACTCAGAGGTTTGGAGTCCCTCACAGCTTAAAATAGACATAAATGTGCCTGCATCCAGAAGCGTTTGCTGCCTCAGTTTACTTGGAGATGTCGGATCTTTTAAGAAGACCCAAACCTCAGGCTGTCCCCATGTATCATATATTGTAGGCACATGGATAGTCATGGGACAGATCGTGAAAACTGGGCTAGCCTAACATTCAGAGTGGTTGAGAACGTTTGGTGGGGCACCATTGGCATTGCTTTGCAAGCTGTGCTCCCGGTGTCCAGCCAGGTGGTGAAGAAGCTCATATGTAGGCAAACCATCAGTAGCATCTTGGGGTTTAAATTGAAGCAGCTGGTGCCATACCCAAGCCCTTTCAGAATCAAAAGTATTACCTCTTGAACCATCTCAGTCAGCTACACAATGGTATCCACACCCGCAACCCTTGTGATAGACGAGGGGTGTCCAACCTTTTTGAATGTGGGGCTGGATCATGAACTTTTTATCACCCAGTGAGCTGGCAGGAGCGGGCACTCGCATGGCCTGTCCAGTCCGGCCGCAGCCTGGGGGCGCAGGGGTCAAGGGGTGCTGCCTGACCCTGCCATGTCTTCCCTGCCACCTGGGCAGCCTCGAGGATGCTCCAACACCTGTGCACCTGGGCTCAGCAGCCAGGGAGACATATGGGGACTCTACAGGGGGTGCAGGATGTGCAGGGACACCCCCCTGTTCCCTCTCCCCTGGGGCAACCCGAGCCCAAGCCCAAGCAGCAGGGGTCCTTCCCACCCCGGGGCCCGTGACTCACTACCCCCAGTGCCATGTCTGTGGGCGTGGGGGGATGCAGGGAGGCAGGAGCGGCGCCAACTTCCTGCCCCAACAGCCTCAGCAGCAGTGGCAGCAGCATCTTCCACGGGCCCAGCCACGGCATCCCTCCGTGCCAGGATCCGCGCCCCTTGCGCCTGCCCACAGGCTGCATTGTGACCTGCTCCAGCCAATACGGCCAGCGGGGACTGGCACAGGGCAGGGCCAGCATGCAAATGAGGAGGAGAGGGGCGGGGCTAGGAAAGGAAACCCTGCAATGTGGGAGAAGGGAGGAGCTGGCAAGCAAATGAGAAAGGGAGGGGTGGGGTGAGGAAGGGACACCGTGAAATGAGGGAGGAGGGGAGGAGCTGCACTGCACCAGCAACATCAAGCTGACGCAGTGTGTGTGGGAACCTTGTCCCTTCCTCAGCCCTTCAGCAGCCATTAGGAAGCTGCTGAGGGGATAGGGGAGGGACAAGGGGTGGGAACGAAAGTAAACAGCGTTTACTTTCATTTCCCGTTGCAGCACTGCTGGCCGCAGAAAATGGCTTGACAGGCTGCATGGTGGCCCACGGGCCGTATGTTGGACAAGCCTGTGATAGACAGTAACCTTCCCTCTGGGTTTTTGACTTTTATTTGATGCAGAAGTTTCATAGTTTCATAGTTCGTAGGGTCGGAAGGGACCTAAGCAGATCATCGAGTCCGACCCCCTGCCATGGGCAGAAAAGGATGCTGGGGTCAAACGACTACGGCTAGGTGATTGTCTAGCCTCCTTTTGAAGACCCCCCAGGATAAGGGTAAGCACCACTTCCCTTGGAAGTTAGTTCCAGATCCTAGCCACCCTGACTGTGAAGTAGTACCTCCTGATGTCTAGCCTGAATCTACTCTGAGTCAACTTATGGCTGTTATTCCTTGTTACTTTCGGTAGTGCTCGGGGGAACAGGGACTCTCCCATTGCCTGCTGGTCCCCCTTGGCAAGTTTATAGGCAGCCACCAGATCTCCCCTCAGCCTTCTTTTGTGGAGGCTGAGCAGGTTCAGGCCCTATAGCCTCTCCTCATAGGGCCTGCCCTGCTGCCCCCGATCATGCGAGTGGCCCTCCTCTAGACCCTTCCATTGCTTTCCACATCCCTCCTGAAGTGTGGCACCCAGAACTGGATGCAGTACTCCAACTGTGGCCCTACCAATGTTGCACAGAGGGGGAAGATCACCTCCTTGGACCTGCTCATGATGCATCTGTGGATACATGACAAGGTGCAACTGGCCTTCCTGACTGCATCCTCACACTGCCAGCCCATGTTCATCTTGGAATCAATAATGCCTCCAAGATCCTTTTCTGCCTCTGTGCTGATGAGAAGGGAGTTCCCCAGCCTGTAGGTATGCTGCTGGTTCTTCCTCCCCGGGTGCAACACCTTGCACTTGTCCGTATTGAAACCCATCCTATTCTCATCTGCCCACCTCTGTAACCTGTCCAGATCTAGTTGTAGCCTGTCCCTCTTTTCTAGCATGCCCACTTCTCCCCACATCTTAGTGTCATCCACAAACTTGAACAAGGTGCTTTTCAGCCCTATGTCTAAGTCGCTGATGAAGATATTGAATAGTGCAGGCTCCAGGACCAAGCCCTGGGGGACCCCACTGCCCACATCCCTCCAGGTCGAAAATGACCTGTCCACCACCACTCTCTGGGTGCAGCTCTTCAGCCAATTTTTGACCCATCTGACTATGTAGGCGTTGACACCACGGTCACTTAATTTTTTTATGAGGGTGGGGTGAGAGTGTCAAAGGCCTTCCTAAAGTCCAAAAAGATTACATCCACTGTGACACCTGTGTCCAAGACTTTTGTGACCTGGTCATAGACAGCAACCAGGTTGGTCTGACAGGACCTGCCTCAAATGAACCCATGTTGGTTGCCCCTAAGCATAGTATCCCCTGCTGGCCCCTTGCAGATGTGCTCCTGGATAATTTTCTCAAGGAGCTTCCCCAGGACTGTGGTAAGACTAATGGGCCTATAGTTTCCTGGGTCCTCTTTCCTCCATTTTTTGAAAATGGGGACCACATTGGCCATTTTCTAGTCCTCAGGCACCTCACCAGAGTACCACAAGTGCTCGTAAAGCCGTGCCAGGGGTTCTGCAATGACCTCTGCCAATTCCCTAAGCACTCTGGGGTGGAGAGCGTCAGGACCTGCTGATTTGAACACATCTAGTACCTCCAGAAGTTCCCTGACTAGATCTTCACTGACCCTAAGCCTGGCTGCACCTCCACTAGGACCATTGAGGATCCCTGTGTGCGGGATGTCCCTGTCCCTGCTAGGAAAAATGGAAGAAAAGGATCTGTTAAAGAGATTAGCTTTTGTCATCTAGTGCTACCACCAGATTACCAAGCATGTCCTGAAGAGGCCCCACATTACTTGGTACCTTCTTTTTACCACTATGTATTTAAAAAAGAACTTCTTGTTATCTTTGATCTGGGTCATTAGTCCCAGTTCCAGCTCTGCCTTAGCCTTCCTAACAGCCCCCCTACAATCTCAAGCCAAGGAGCCAAGGTCATCAACCTCCTTGGTAATGGCCCCACCCTTCCATTGGGTGTACGCCTCCTTTTTGGCATTGAGACATTTGTGGATGCTTTTGGTAAGCCATGGGGGCTTTTGAGCACTCTTACCCCCTTTGATTCATGTGGGGATTGTTACCCTTTGGGCTTGGAGGATCGTCTCCTTAAGGAATGACCACTCTTCTTGGACTCCCAACTCCTCTCTCTTCCCGGACCTCGGTGCCTCCCTGACTAGTCTCCTTACCTCATTGAAATCCGCCCTCCTGAAGTCCAGGGTTGCTGTCTTGCTGCAGGGCTTTGACACCCTCCGCTGGATGGTAAATTCCAGTAGGCAATGATCACTATTGCCCAGGTGGTCGAGCACCCGCAGTCCCCTCACCAGGTTGTCGCCTGTGGCCAGGACCAGGTCCAACAAGGCATCTCCCGTGGTGGGACTGTGCACCTCCTGGGTTAGATGGAGGTCCTGTAACTCAGCTAGGAACCTACATGAACAGTCAGACCTGGCTGACTGCTCTTCCCAACAGATGTCCAGGTAGTTTAGGTCACCCATGATGACCATGTCCCTTGACTTAACTGCCTCCATGAGCTGACCTGAGAATTCCCAGTCCAGCTCTTCTCTGGTTAGGTGGCCTGTAGTAGACCCCCACCATTAGGTCCCTTTCCCCCTGACCCCCTTGTATTCTGACTCAGAGCACCTCAGTCTGCCCTACCTCAGACCCAGTGCTGTTTGCTGAGGATGTGTATTGCTCTTTGACGTAGAGTGCCACACCCCCACGTTTCCTCCCTGTTCTATCCTGCCTATATAGCCTATAGCCCTTGAAGTTCACCGCTGAGTTGTGCGTTGGATCCCACCAAGTTTCAGTGAGCCCCACTATGTCTGGGTTTGTGTTAGCTAGCAGAAGGACAAGTTCCTCCTGCCTGTTCCCTATACTATGAGCATTAGTATAGAGGCATTTAAGGCTTCCTGAGGGTGTATGCACCTCTCCCCCAATCCCAGGACTGTTTGGGCCCCTGTCTCTTACCTGGGTATTTCTTGTGCTCATCTCCTGTCTCTACAATTAAGGTTACAATATAAGCATCACAAAGTCAGGTGATCATGTTACCTAGAGGCATTGGATCAGGAAAACTAATAGCCACAAGTTGCATTGTTTAAGGCAGTGGTCTCCAAACTTTTTTGATTGCACACCACTATCAGAAAAAATTTTTGAGCACGCACCTCCAATATATGTATATTTATATTCGTGCACCCCTATCAGTAAAAAATTTTTGAGCACACCCCCCCAATATATGTATATTTATATAAATATAAATAGAAGTTCTAATATTTTCTTCCCACACCCCAGTGGATCGTCTTGCGCATCCCACTTTGGCGACCACTGTTTTAAGGAAGGTAGCACTGCTGATCTAAGCTCAGGGATATAATAATTATGCTGTTGCCCCTGAGGTGGGTTGGGAACAACCCCCGATAATGTACCTAACAATTTTTTCTTATCCAGGGAAAATTTCGGGTCTCCCCAGGCTTCTGCTTTTTGAAGTAAAATAAGCCCAACATGCTATCTCCTGGATGGAAATACCAAATAAGTCACCTTAAGGTTTCTGCATATTCTATGCTGGTTTGAAATTTAATTTCATTAGGGGGTCCGGCATAGTCAGCAGGGTGCATGGTTTCTCTGGGCAGGGCAGGCAAATCAAGTGGATAATGAAAGGTAGGCATGTTATGGATGGTTGTAACCCAATCCAAAACTGAGGAGCTATTTAGGGGTCCAAGGGTTTTGGCAAGAGCAGCTGCTTGTGCAGGAGCTAGGGGGGAGTTTTCCACATGTCAGTGAGTGCTAGTAACAGTATTGTTTGCATCTAAGATCTGTGTTGTCTGAGTGAGGACAGGGGCTGTAAGCATATTTCTATCCATTACAGGAGGAGCTGAGTGCTTGACACAGACATGGATTGGAATTCTGGTGACATTGGGATTTTGTGATCTGTAAGTACTGGATATGTAGTGGCTGGAGAATTTGGGCTATATGGGGAAGGATAAGGGCATTTTTACATGTGCTGCGGGATGCACCGCCAGGTGCTTTAATTAGCGAGCCATGCTAATTAAAAGTGCCCATGCATCATGTGTATCAGCATTGCCACATGTCCCCACCCTGAATAAATGGCGGCAGGGCACTTTGAACTAAAGCTCAGTGAATGTGTTTTATTTCAAAGTGCCTCGCCACCATTTTTCAGCACAAAGATGCATAGATAGCAATGCTGATAAAGGTGATGTGGAAGGCTGCCAGAGTATGTCAATTTTTGTGCTCCAAAAGACTCTATTAATCCAGCATGTCAGAGCAGGCTTCACATATGTGTATAAGAGCCCTCACATTCTAGGATCTCTGCAGTAAAAGTTTGACTTGCCTCGGTGTGAACTGCTGAGATAATCCCAAGAGGTTTTTAACTCCTCTTTGAGGACAGCAGTCTACTGATTGCATTTAGTGTGATCAGCCCCCTGCTGCTGTACCTGACAGTTCTGCTCTAACATTTGCCTGATTCCTCCTTCGCTGCTTCTCCTTTAGCCTTCCAGTGATCTGTCTTAACTTCTAGCTCTTCAGCTTTTCCTTCTGCTTCTTTTCATTTTTCCCCTTTCTCCTGGGCAATGTTATTGAGCCTGAGGTTTTGTGCTGTCAGTATTTGAGTGTTAGTTTTCCAATTTTCTGCTTCCTTTTTGGCAACCACAATTTCTAATTCTTATTTTGCAGTTTTCTTTTGTGCCTCCTTCTTAGCGGGTACAATTTCTAGTTCTTGGTTTTCAATGTCAGTTTGCAGTCAAATAACTTCTTGCTGCAGGGCATGACACACTTGGAACATCCCTTGCATCAATGTTCTTTTCTTACCCTTTTTGCCAATCTTGGACTTATCTGCAGTGGCCAGGACCTCCTACTGTGAATATAGATTTTCCCAAGCAACGGGGCCAGTGAATCTATTAATCTCCCAAGGCTGTCTGTTTAATTTTTGTTCCTGGACAAATTATTTAAGAATGGTCCACATGACTGAGTTAATTGTTGCTGTCATGGGATAGCAGTCTTTTTCAGCTTCCCTAGTAACTTTTTTTAGTTACACCTACCCTCTTCCCACCATGCGGTTCAGACAGGGCCCTTGTGTGTAGGCAGCTACCCTTTCACTCAGGCCTAAGTACTTGAGCTGTATTTGGGGGAATGACCCCAGATTTTCTTACCCAAATACTAACTCTCAACAACAACCAAAAACAGAGCCTCACAATCTGTCTCCTATTTCAAACACTAGCTCACAACATCAATAAACATATCACAAAAAAAAATTTCACAAGTGTTTATGCCATCAGTCTACACTAGAATCCCAGATGAACCTCCAATTTGTTGCAGTCAGTAGCGGGATTTGAAACCGGTGCAGTTAAGGCTTGACACAACACTTCATTCCATTAATGACTGAAAGGCTTTAATAACTATATCACAAACAAGCTATAAAACTAAATGACAGAAAAAGACTCCTCCCCAATATTCAGTAAATAAGCTGTCACAAAAGTCCTAGCATATGTTAGCTGCAAGAGTGTCTTTCACTAATGTAGGTACGAATAGTTTCAGTCTTTGCAGCCTTTGCTGGGCATGGATCCATCTCTGAGAGTGATTAGCTAAGTGCAGGTTACAATGTTGCAGTGATTTTTTTTTTCTCTCAGAATGCACCTTTTGCCAGCAACTCTGTTTTATTCTTACACTGTTCAACTATATAGCTTCAAGGCTTTCTTCTTGAAGGTTGGTTGATTAAAGTCCAAACAAAGCAGATAGGGTGGGACCATCACATTACAATCGCTAACCGATCAGATCCTGTTTTGGGTTGTCTAGTTTTGAAACTTGTTTTTGCAACCCTTTGATCAGCCCAGAGGTGTGGGAGCGTGCCTCCCAATGTCCCAAAGATGACAGGACAGGGAGAGACTAGGGAAACAGGCCGTACCCCTGGGGGTAAAATGATGGGCCTGGGAAAAGCCAAAAGAGTTTCCTACATCTTAGGAGGAGCTTCAGTGGCATCTGAAGAGCCACAGCTAATCCTGATGCTGCCGCAGTCACGTTTTAGAAGCATGTGCATGTGGGTGAGCGATCGGCAGCTTCCTGTTTGACCAGAAGTCCCGTGCTGGCTGTGGAGAAAAAGTGGCATGCCAGGGAGAGCAGACATGGCTATAAGACCCTGTATGCCAGAGAAAGAGGGCACAGCTGTGAGAGCCCACACAGTTGGGAGAGCCTACATGCCGGGGGGGAGCAGGCATAGCAGACAGAACCTGCATGCCGGGGAACCAGAGGATATTTTTAGAAGCCTGCACACTCAAAGGAGTGTCTGGCAACGGGTGCCCAAGGGTGAGGCCCCTGGAAGGAGATCAGCAGCATTAGAGCATCCTAAAAGGCCGAGTAGGGATGAGAACCTCCAATCGTGAGTGCAGGAATGTTGAGGTTCCGAATACTTCATGTTATTCACGTGTGAGTTTATTGAATTACTGAAGTGCAAACTGACTATACATAGGATACTGTCCCAAGGTCTTCGGGTAGCCCCTGACCAGTGGCCAGGTTGTACATATTGTAGTCCTTTCTGACCTTTCATTTTTGTTTTGCTTGGAACACCTGGTTGGTGTAAGGACCCAGTAAGGGGGAGGCAGGAGCCCCAGGAAAATGACCAGCAGTCTTGTCATTTCAAGCAGATTCATCAGGAGCCTTCTGATTAACTAATTAGACCAAGTCGTGGCAGGAAAGAATAGAAGGGTGACGCACTGACACGAAGACAGAGAAAGAGCGACTGTCATCTGTTACAAGGGAAGCCCTAATCGGTTGGAAGTAAGACTCGTGCACCTATGAGTAATGACATGCCAAGGTTGTCATGTACAAAAGGTTACACTTCAATCAGATGGGCTGGGTCTTGACTGACTAAATGCCTGTTCTGAGAAATATACCTTTATCAAGGGCATATGTGTCAACAAGGTGGGTACACTCATGTAGGGATATGCAGATGTTTATGACTGGCTTAGCATAATCAAACTTGGGGTATATTTGCAACTAGCACAGCACAGGAGATGAAATCAATTGTGATTGCTTTATTTTTGCATCATTCCAATCATGGTCTTGCATTCTTGTGCAAGATGCACTGTTATTTAATTTGGTCATTTAAATTTCATTTCTAAGTCCGGCCAGGCTTTCACAGTCATCAGATATTGATAGCTGTGGTGTTCACAGGGTATGGAAACCTGTCAGAACCCCCCCACCCCTACCCCAGTTGAGGTCAGGTTGACTAAGTTGGATTTCACTCTTTCTGTCCTCATTGCCTCCATAAGTTTGTTTAAGCCCACAAAAACATACACCTGTTAGGTTGTTAGGCTTGTTAGGTTTCAGAACAAGCTTCCATCCCGTTTTAATTGCTCTGCTGTTTCCAGCTCTGCAAGGCTGAGTACAGGCCATAACGACAAAGCTATTAGCTGTATTCAAACCCCTCAATCTTGTATTTTTCATGACAAATTTCACAAAGTCTTCTTTTTATCCTGATGAGGAACAGGAAAATTATATTCCCAAGACTTTATTTTGTGGCATGGGGGAACTGTTTCCTGCCCAGTTGTAATATGTTGGCACTATTCTGCAAATTAACTATGCAAAAAAAAAGGGGGGGAGGGGGCTAATTCATTAAGAGCAAACAGAAATCTTAAAAGAGGCTGGGCTGTTCAATTAAGTGGGGGCAACATAGCTTCGGCTGTGGAGAGCTATTACATTTTACCACAACTCCAGGTGGTTGTTGGTAGGACCTGCACAGGAAAGTCACAGAGAGTGGTGCATTCGCATTGGAGTGCAGCCCAGTGAGTGAGAGGGACAGAAACCTTGCTTGTATTTATTGTTTTGTTATGTCTCTAGGTAATCTTTGGCAACTCTTTTTTACTGATAAAACCTTCTGGCTGCCTGTCCTTTTTCTGTTTAGACTGTAAGCTCCTCCAGGTGAAGAGTGTTCCTATTACATGAGCTGTTTCAATGCCTAATGCAACTGAGTCCCAGTCTCAGTTGGAACCTCTTCATTATACCAATAATAGTAATAATATAATATAATGCAATAATAATAGTTTTCCAGATTCCCCAATAATCCATGGGGGAAGTTAAAATGGCCCTGGGGGGGAGCTATTGGAAGGGAGTCACATAAAAAAAACCTACCAACATAGTGGTGAACATTTTCCTGTGTTCAAGGATCTTTGCTAAGAAAGGGATGGGTGTAGTTTAGAGCTCCTTTTAAGGTTACTGGATTTGCCCCTGTACAGGCGCTGGAAGCCAATTGTTTCAACAGTGAGTTTTTTAGTGGTTTAAATCAGTGGTATTTAAGCTCCACCTCCCCACAAGCTAAATGGCTGACATGCGGCCAGTCTGTGGACCAGATTGGATCCTGTGCTGGAATCGGCCCCATGCCACCCCACATGCTGGGATCAGGCTCCACACTGTCCTGTGTGCCTCAGCTAATGTGCAGGGACATACTAACTGGCCTGCAAGGCTCCCCATGGGTCTGTAAATATGGAAGCAGGGGAGTGCCCCCCTTTCCACCAAATTTTCAGACTCATGGTGGGCCCTGTGGGCTGGATGACATAGCTTGGGGGGGCTGGTTCTATCCCATGAGGCTGGAGGGTTGGAGCGCCTATAGTTTAAATCTTAATAATAAATAAATGTATCATAATACATACATTTATTTATTTTAAAAACCATGAACTGATGGGATTAAGGTCTGTAAAACAGTTACGAGTAGCAAAGATTTACAAAATATTATTTCTCATTTGTCCTTTGATTAGGAACAATTCAGTCCCTCAATGGAATCTGTATATTGTTTACAAAAATCTAGAAACAAAATCATGATGTTGTGTAGCAAAAGAGGAAAACTGAGTGTTTCGTATAGTACAATGTTATAAATGTGTGTGTTTAATCTGGCCCAACAATAGTGAAATTTAACAAATGGTAGCTAAAGAATCCAGTTTACCAAGCCTTCTCCTTTGTAAACTTTGGATGTCTTCTGCTTTCCTTAGAAGGAAGAAAGATCTTAAAGATATTACATCTACAGATGTACAGTATGATTTCAGAGACAGTAGATTAAAAGAACCTTCCTTCAAAGTGTTAACGATTTGCTCTGTTTTGTACCCTGCTGTGTCCAGAGAAGACCAGTTCACTTATTAAATACTAAAAGGGCATGAGAATGTTAACATCATTTCTAAAAGGTCAAGGCTTGTGTAACATTTGGTTACAAATCCATGGACAGCAGTGTAATGCATTGGGAATGACCAAAGAAAGCTGTTGCCAGAATCAAGAATTATGTTATGATTTTGTTTCCAAAATACAAGGATAAATGAATAGGGGTTGAGAAGATTTAAAATAATTGCTTTTATATTAAATTTTCAAAACACCATCACAAATATAAATAATGTGGGTTTCCATGAAAAAAGCAACAGCAGAATAAATAAATGCCAACATATTTTCTGAAAAAGGTTGTTTTTAGACTCCTTCATAATCTAACTTAGTTATTCACTTTTGAAAAGTGCCCCCCCACTCAATAATTTAGGTTATTTCCTAGTGTTCCACCTAAAACCACTCAGCAGATCTCCAGTGGTATGGTATATACCAAAGGTACTCAACCTTTTGGTCCCACAGGCCAAATTGGTGGTGTGGAGCACATCTGCAGCCATGGGACCCGGGAGTGCCTCCCATATGCTGTAATTGGGTTGGGGGTGGGGGGGGCACAACCACTCCTGCTCCCCATGTGATGGGATTGGGTGCCAACAACCCCCATCTTCTGCCCCCTCACCCCTACCCCGGGAGTCAGGAATAGGTCCTAAGGGGCCAGCGCTGCCCTTTTGCCCCCCCACACTGGGATTGGGTCCTGGTGGGCTGTTAACACCCCCTCCCAGTCCCTCATGCTGGGATTGGGTCCTGCAGGCATGGTGCCATCCTCATGCAGCCCCCCACACTGGGATTGGGCCTTGGGGCCCAGTGCCGCCTCCCACCCAGCTTGCACATTTGAATTGAGCACCAGATCTAGTGTGCAGGGTTCCCAGCGGGACTGGAAATTTGGAGGTGGAGAGCAGTGCAACTACTGTCCTGCTGCCAAATTTCTGGATCCATGGGGAACCCTGTGGCTGAATGACACAGTGCTTCAGGCTGCATCTAGCCCATAGGCCAGAAGTTGAGTACTCTGGTGTACATTTCTCAACAATGGAAGCATGACAGTCTAGACCTGGACCTTGAGAAATTGAAGGTTTAACATCCCATGAAGATTATACTTTTTTCCTCAGAAATACAGAAATGGTGAGCACTTCTAGCATGACAGTTGGGGTAGCCTCACCAGTGTTGACCACAACATTGCACAAAAAGGTTCTCTGTTCTCAAGGATGGGAAAATGCTTGTCTCAGTGATGTTGGTCTCTGTTTCACCAAGGTCACTTACAGTGTTATGTATAGTAATGGAGGTGCCATTAAAGAATGTAAGGCTACAATTCGTGCTCCCTTTGAATAGCATGCTGACTGCAGCAGTTCTGTATTCATTTCATGTGTGTCCAGCGACTCGCATGGCACTACCTAACTAGAAATGCTGCTGTCCCTACTAGGCAGTTGCTTTGGGTGAAGCAGGAATCAAAGGGTGGTGCAACTACATCACTGAACTTCCCCTGGATCTGCCCCTGGTACCAGGCTTTGACTATCATCAAAGCAGGAAGGGGGATGGGAGGGACAGTTATTTCCTCAAGCAGCTTGAATGGTGATTAAATCTAATTAGCCCTAAGATGGTGGGGTGGGGGGTAGAGTGTTAGCTCAGTACTTCACAGGTACTTGAAGTGGGACATTGGGTTTGTGTTTCTGTAGGATCCCAGGATTCTTGTTCCTGGAGAAATCCAGCATGTTTTTAGCTTAGGAGAAGCTAGCTAATATACTATAACTGCTAAGCAGAGGACTGGCAAAGAGGTATGTTGCAAAGGACAATTGCCAAAGGGTTTAAGGATGTGTAAGTTCAAGGAGGCAGGTGCTGGCTTAACACCAAATAAGAACCCCTTAGTGAGCCAGATTCAGAGATGATAAAGCATAGGAAGGTTTTAAAGTTGTCGAGTCTAATGGTATTGAAGTCCATCATACCCAAGGTCTGTGGCTTGAAGAGGTTTTGTGTTTCACAGATGGCAAAATATTGGTAGATGTGGTGGGTAGCCCCCAACTAGAATAGAGATGCTCCAGTGTGTTGAGTCAAGGTAGCTGCTCCAATACTGCCACTACATCCTGTTGCTAGGAGAGGATGCATGTCTGAGACCTCATACACACAACATAAAGGGAGGGGTATATACTCCCTTTATATTGTGTGTATAATCTCAAACACTTTTATTGGGAGCTAAACAAGAACACAGAGGATATCATTGTGCCCTCTAGCAGTGAAGCTAGTGAAAGTAGCCAGATAGTAATACTCAGCAAGTACAAGCAATAGAGTTGGTCAACACCTCCTCCCCACAATAGCTGTTTTCTTTTTAATAATGCTTAAGATTTTTCTTTTCATAAAAAATGAAAAGCCTAATAAAAGAAAATCTTCAGAACAGAAAAAAATAAAGCACATCATATTTCAACATGAGGCAAAATGTTTTAAGTGGCTACTTCAGACTTGATTCCTAAGAAAGGAAATACTTAACTGAGGAAGAGAGCAGATTTTTTTAATGCAAGTTTTTACAGGATATGAGGGTAAGGAAGGTCACTTTTCTGAAGTTAGAACCACTATGCAAAAATAGGTATAGTCTGAAATGTGGTGAGGTGTGATGCTCAGTAAGATTTATTTATAGTGCACACATTTTTTCCATAATTGTATTTCTTGGACACTTCCAGGAGTCTGCATGTACATATGTGTAGCTCTGAAGATCTCATTCATAGAGAGTGGGTCTTAATTGCTGAATGTGGGAGGTAAAGACACTGAATTCAGAGATCAGATTTTAATAGTTAATTTAAGGAGCAGAAATATGCATAGACGATATCCTAGTCCTAACGTTAATAGTAAAATCTATGATTTTTGAGAGACGATGGTTGGCCTTCAGAGAGCAACTATAAGCTTGTAAGAGACAGAAAAATGCTCTTTTAAAAAAAATTTCTTCTTGCCCTTTACTTTTCCCCAAGTCTTTCAAATATGCAGTTTTATGAATGCATACAAATTTTGTCAATGCCATCCTGAGAAGGCTTGGCCAATCAGGCAGAAACCTAGTTTATATACCTGGCCTCTGCCTCTCTCTGATTATTTTGCTATGTATTAAATGTTTGATCTGATTACTAATTAAAGGGCAAATGGCATTCTATTCTGCATTCATTTCAAAGCCTTGATTTCCTAAGAGGTCTAACAGCAAACAATGTTGACACAGTGCAAATATTAGCATCACTGATATACTGAAGAACCTGCAAACAGGTTAATGAATATCAGTGTTAACCAGTCTAGGGAGATCAAGGCCAGATACCAGCCCCTAAACTGCTGTAGCAGATTGGGCATTTTTGTATGTTTTGGGATGCAGCTCCGGGCACTTTAATTAGTGAAATGCACTAATTAAAAGCATCTGTGTGTCACATGTATCAGCATCCCTGCACTGAAAAAATGATGGCAGAGCAGTTCGAACTAAAGCTCATCAAATGAGTTTTATTTCAAAATGCCCTGCTGCCATTTTTTCAGCAGGGGGATACTGATACATGTGATGCAGCTGATACATGTGACGCACCTGTGCTCCAGCAGACTCAGTTAATCAAGCCTGCCCCAATGCACTGGGTTTCCAACACATGGGAGCAGGCTCCCTGCACATCTATAGGAGCCCATTGTGCCTAGTATTAGTTAACCCAATGCAAGCATGGGTTATAGCTGGGAAGGGAGGCAGCAGGCTTGTCCAAACATTTTAGAGTTCAGCAGTCCCAGTGGAAATTTAGAGTAGGTGCCATGCTGCTCTAACTTACTCTGTGGGGTCCACTAGCAGCTAGCCTGTAGAAAAGCCAGAATTTGGGTAGGTGCAAAAGTAGCTTAATTGCCATTGCTGTTCCCTTTCTCAGAAGGGGCCACACAGAGTCAGGCCTGAGTGAATATCATAATCTCCTATTTACCTCATGGGGCCATTTTCTACAAAGTTCTTCCGATCCTATTAAGTTCTTCAGTTCCCAATAATGTCAGTGTGAATTTAGGGGATCAGGCCTTTAATGTGCATACAGGCCACTTGATATATAGAAACCCTTTGAACCTGATGTAAATTTTACCTTCATAACACATCTTTGGAGTTACCAAATAAAAATGGCATGAAGGCTTGCCTATTGCATTCATGCCTGTTCTGAAGCAGGTTAGCATGTTTTGGGAGCTGCAATCTTGCCTAGTTAGCTCTCAATGAGCAGGATGTGCCAATGAGGTGCTATCATAGGTACATGATAATATTTTGTTATCTTCTCCAGAAAATTCAGGCCTATGAGAATGCCAGTTGTTCTGCCCAAATTCAGACAACACCCGCGACAAAAACAAAAATAGCCAAAAGTTTTGATTTGTACACAGAAAAGACAGAGCCTGTTACTGAGAGTATGAGGAAGAAGTAAAGGAATGAAAATGAAGCTAACCAAGAGAAGTGGGCCTAAGATAAGGCTGTAAATTGTTTTATACAGATACATACAATAATATTATTCAATAATTATAATGTGTAAGTCTAAAAGCACCAGACCCTGAATGGATGAGTTGTATTTAAGGAATAACAGTAAGCAACAGCCTCTGTGTGCAAATCCTAAATGCATACATGCTCTTCCCAGGAATATATTAGTATAGTTGTAAAAAGAATATAAAAATGTTAACTGATTTAAAAAAAAAGTCCTTTAGGTGACCTTATCCATAGGGCCTTGGTGGAGAATATTCAAGAAATGCTAATTGCTGTACCCAGTTGGAATAATAGGGGATCAGCTGACAGATAAGCAAGGAACATTTGAAAGTGATAATGGTAGTATAGAAAGTCAGAAATAGATCACATTTTATATTCTTTCTGTATATATATTCAGTGGCCAAAAGTTTAAAAAAACAAACATACACAAGGTTGCCTGGAAGCATCTTGGACATTTCCAGAACACTGGGTTCAACAAATCTCAAACTTTTGAAAATATGAAATAAAAAATAATGAAACCTTAACTCTGGCTGCTGACAATAGCCAGTAAGAATTGTCAACAAATGCAGCCGCTGTATTCACAATGTTAGCTGTATCAGAATTGCATGGCATATTTGTTGAAGTAGCTTTTCAGTGCTGGGAATGTAATGCAGGGCACTGTGGGAAATTCATGCCCCTACAGTTGATTTACGTGTATGTGATCAAAGGAAAGAAGTGCTGGTGTGCCTTGAAAAATCCAGTCTGCCTCAGTTTGGTTCTTTGTTGGGAGGGGTGTAGGTAGTGGGGCTCAACTACTAATGGTATTTGTCATAGAAAGTGTTGGTGGATGGATAAGTGGGAGATGGGTTTGGTTTTGTGGACTTATTGATGAGTAAGTAAACATATATATATTTACATACTATTGTAAATTATGTAAACTACTACACACACACGTACATACCTACATACATACAAACCTATATATGATGTTAGATAACATATTCATGAAAAAGAAGTGAAGGGTTTGCAAAATTTGGTGGATGTGGTATTCTTTCTCTGGAGTAAGATAAATATTTGACTCAAAGGAAGCTCCTATTCAGTATAGACAGGGTGAGAGTGTGTGTGTTATAGTAATTGGGTATTTTTGTCTTTGGTAGACTTTTGTTGATCTAACAAAAGATATCACGTTCACCCAAAGAACCTTGTCTGCCTATGGTCATACTGGGGCATGTACTGGCTGCTTTTTAGAAGGTTGAATTAGAGATGTGAACAGTTAAACAATTGGTCATTTAACCCAGAAGCCCAGTGATAACCAGTTATAGCATACTGGTTATCATTTAGCACAGGGTGGGGTGCAGTCTGGCAGGGAAGGGGAGAGGAAGGGAAGCCATGTGGAGAGACTTGGGAGAGAGACATCCACTCGGTGGGACAGCAGGGATGGACAGACGAACACCCCTGAACATCCGGGCCGCGTGGTGCGTGACTGGATGTTTGAGACCAGACAGGCACAGCTCGATAGATCCCAGTACAGCTGCTTGCAGCCTCCTTGTTGCCTGTCACAAGGAGCCTGGGCTCCAGGCAGGCCTCTGCTGCCTGCCACAGATGCAGCACCTTCTGTTGCTGCAGCTGCCACTGCTGGCGGTGTTCGCAAGTGCTCCCCAGCCAGACCTGCAGCAGCTGTAGGGCGTAACAGGGGTAAAGTGGAGGTAAGGGGGCATGGGGCAGCTCCCCTAGGCCTGCAGCTCAGCTCAAGGGCATGCCTCACCCACTCCCCTGGCCTGTCTGTGCCCAGGTCCAGAGGGGACCTACCTGCCTTGTTGAGAGACATGGCCCTGGGGAGTCAGAGCCCCCGTCTCTGCCATACCTTGGTGTGTGGGGCTGGGGGATGGTGACTGGAAGTGCCCTGCTGGTGCTTGAATGGGAACCAGGTACCCCACAGGCCAGGCAGTAGCACAGAGCAGCCCCACATGGTCCATTTTGGGGGTTATAATACTGATCATTGTTTAACTATTGTAATTACAATGCGTTAAACAGATTTTTTTAAATCAGTATTTACATCTCTAGGTTGAGTATTGATGAGTCATGCTGCAAGAGTATAAGGTAGTCCCAGAAAAGCTTAATACTACATTTAAAAAAAAGTTTGTTAAATAATTTCTTATTTATTTATAATTAGAAAGACAATTGGTTGTTATAGAAGTTAGTGATTATTTAGATAGGTGTACTTATCATGTTGGTTTTCAGGTGAGATGGTATTGTGGCTTGATGACATTAAATGATACTATGGTGACTCCCAAGTGCTCCTTTTCCCTCTTATCCACTTTGTTCACAGTAGAATGGGGGTCACAGTTGTACTCTGAACTGTTTGGAGTATTGTTGCTAGTACAGCCAGTGAGAGAACTCACACACAAGATCTAATCTGTGTCCCTGGATCTCAATATTTTTATTACCTAGTCATTATAGTAACATCGAGCATATAAGAGAAGACTGGTGTCTCCACCTCCTTTCTCTGCCATGTCCCTCCAATAAAACATAGTCCTTTGCCAAAATTTCCAGCTCAGCTTCTCCTTCCCATCCCAGTAAGCCATTAGCTTTTTATAATCCAGTATAGTCCATGGAAAGTTGTTCCTGGTTGTTTCATATTTACTTCTACTGGCTACATATATTATAAACAGGCAACAGTACACAGGTGAAATGTAATTGGATCTGACCCCACTATGGCTGCTTGACTTGTGCCTACTGCATCCTGGATTTAGCATGTATGTCCCCCTTATGAATCTGGCCCATAAAGTGCACGTGCATGTGTGTGTGTACGTGTTTTCATAAACACCCTTTTTTTTAATGCACAGTAGTGATCACTAAATTAAATTTGAGAAAGAGAGAACCACTTGGTAACATTTGTGCTAAATTAAACTGTCAGATTATATTCAGCAAATATTTTTGTTTTCATTGAATAATTTGTTTAGTGGTTTCTTTTCCTTGGTATTCTACAGCCATTCTATGCTTGCATACTGGTAATTTAGCTCCTGCTGTTTTTCTCCCTAAACTTCTGTGCTACTAAGTGCTAATACAGCAAAATGCTTTCTGTTTCATAAAAACTGATTTATTGTATCATGGATTGCAACTTGCTTTAGGTCCAACCAAAAGTTAATGACATTTTGATGTTCCCCTTCTCCTATGGTATTAAAATTATTGCATTCTATTGTGGTCTGTAGACACATAAATAAATCTATGTGTTTATATATGTTGATGGTCACAGAACTATTTCAGGGAAAAAGATCTTGCAAAATTGCTGTCGGGAAGTATGAAGAAATTAATGAGCAAGTGCAACATGATACTGAGTTAAAGAGGAAGAAAAGCAATTTAACTATCCTCCTCTAAATATCAAATAAATTTAGCAAGTTGAACAAGAGAATAGGATTTCATGAGGATTTGCTCCAATATCTTGCAATGGATAATGATACTATACCTCAACATTGGGATCCATTCTATTGTGGCTTCTGGATCAATAAAAAGGGAATTGCAGGTGATATCTTACTTTCTACCTTTGGTAACCAGCTTTATTAGGTAATGTATTAATGTCATTTACCCTGATCTCTGGTCACATAGAGGGCAAGCATAACAATAAAATCACTTTCTTTCTTGTCTGACCTGATCCACAGTATTGGTAAGTCTATCCTGGATAATGGAGGAACAGAAGCCAAGGAGAACACTAAGGCAATTCAAGCAACAGCTGTCAGAAAGCAGGGATTTTTAGCATTTTACAAGGGAAGTAACTGAGAATTGCAGCTTAATTGAGAATTGTGCTTCTAGAGACAGAGCTTCCCAGACAGATGTGTTGATACTGCAGTGTAGTATAGATAAGTCAGTTCAGGTACCAGAATCAGCCTGTCTGTGGTAGTACAATAGCTCATTTAAACAGCCAAGCAGCAGTGTGAATTAGCCCACTTGGTCCCTCTGCAGTGCTTCTGGAACCCAAGCTAACTTGAAGCCAACTAGCTTGGGTATCTCCATGCTACACTATAGCATGTGTATACAAACCCAGAGACTTTGGGTCTTGTTCTTATGCTCTTGTTCTTATGCTCTGACAGATTCAAGTTTTTAAAAAAGAATCAAGAGCATCTGCTGGCATCCATTTCTGTTTTGGGCCTAAGTTGCCACCACTTGCAGTTTTTTAGTATCAGCAAAGAGGTTTCATTTGTAACATTCACTTTATATTGTAAGAGCACCAAGCTAGATTTTACTCTCTGAAGTCACACCCTTTCATGCCTCTGCACTATTTACTTTGGAGGCAGATCCATACTTAAATTTGCTGGCTCTGAGTGGTACTGGCTTTGGATTTTCTACTTATATTATTTTACACCTAGTTCTTCTATGGTTTGTTAAGAGAGCACAATATAGTTGTAATGGTAAACAGTGACAGCTAAATATAGCCATATTGCAGAGAAAACATAGGCAACCTATGTTGAGAGATGTGGAGAGTGATTTGAAGACTCCCCTCCTCCCACTGTAGTTCTTCTCCCACCAAACCCACACCATCAAAACATAAGGTTGGTAGACATCTTCCAGTAAAACAAATCGATAAAATAAGAACTGACTCTAATATGGAAATAAGTGGTCAGTTTCATATTTTCCAAATATTTTGCTTAACTGGAGACATAGTTGCTGTGTGAAAATTCCTTTCCTTGCTTTACAGTTACAACAACCAGTGTGTGCATCTGAAATGTGAGCAAGAAGCAGTGTGATCCAGCATATAGGCTTATTTCTGTTCCCAGCTTTGATTCACTCTGGTAGTGTTTACATGAGATGTTTACTGCAGAGCCTCTCAGTGCAGCCCTATTAGGCCACAGTAAACTAATAAATGCTGCCATTTAATTAGCTACAGCAGCATTATTTAGTGCGTCGCAATGCACATGTAGACACTGGTGGGGCTGGCTGAGGCATGCCAGGTTCCCCAGGTCTCCTCTCAGCCAGAGATGCTTTCACTCAGGTCAACATGCTGCAGTCCCAGGAGCATGTGTAAACATGGGGCCCAGGAGCAGTAAACTCTGGCACGAACTCCACTGGAGTTTAATCAGTCACCTTAATTGCATGTGTAGACGTGCTCTCTGTGAAGCCAAGTAGGTCATCTAACTCTAAGGGCACATCCAGATGACCACATACATGTGTTTTCTTGGGGACAAATAGCAGTAGCACACAGTTGTGCCACTGCTACTTGTCCTCAGGGAATGCCCATTTGTGTGTGCTCTGTTGTGCAGCTAGTTGCCCTGTGTGGGGTAGGGAAGATTAGGGCCAGCACCTGGGCCGGCCCCAGCAGCCTTACCTGGGGTGCTGGGTAACTCCCAGGGCAGCACGTGTGGTTTTCAGTGCTGCAGATGAGTCTGCAGCACTCTAAACTGCATGTACATGTTTGTCTGGACATGCCCTACATGTTCAAGCTTGGGGAGCTAAAGTTAGGCCTCCTAAATTTGAATTAAACACGATTTAAGAGGTTGATTTTCCAGCATGCTGAGCCATTGTGGCTCAAAGGGTCTTTTATTCTGTCTCACTTTAAGCAAGTCTTGTATTTACTCAGTAGACTACAGTGTAAGGTCCTTTTTTGTTTAGATTTCTTGTAAACAATCTAGTAGAGTGTATGGGGTCATTATACTCTTGAAAAATACATTTGTCAGCCACTGGCTGCTTTTCAGGAGGGGTTTCTCAGATCCTTGTATAGGCTGCAGCATAACTACATATTCAGGATTCCTTCCCTTTCCCTGGGATCAGTTTTGGCCATGTAACCTTAATCCATAAATAAACCATTCTCTATGGTTTATTACTGGCATTATGTCCTGTCACTTGGTCATGGCTGAAAAGTTCTTCTTCATAAAAAACACGAATTGGCCTTCTTGACCAGCAGTTGGCAACCTTTTCCAACCGTGTGCCAGAATGAATCACCTTGAGTCAGAGAAGGGTGTGTGGCAAGGTGCTACGACCTGCCTACAGCCAGTGCTTCTCCCTTGGCAGCCATGGGAAAGTACCAGCAGCCAGCACTTCTACCTGTGGTGGCAGGGGGAGAGCACCCACTGCTTAAACCACTTGCCACCAAAGTCCCACATCCATGGGGTGGATTCAATGACACCATGGGCCAGAACCAGCCCACAGGCTGTAGGTTGCCAAATTCCACTCTTCACCTTTTTGTCAATCTTTGCCTATTGAACAATTTCTTTTTCATTTTTTAAATTATCCTTCCTGGTCTCAAAAAAGGTTTAATAGAGTCATTTTGCTGGGATTAGTTAGGCTGTTCTGCCAGTACCCCAGTTAATGATTTCCTGCTACAAAGAATTTAAGTAACTAAATAAACTTGTACTCACTTTAGACTTTCTAGGCCAAATACTAAGTTGATGTAAATTAACACGCATTATTAACTTCATTGTGCTAACTTATACCAATCAAAGGATCTGGTTTTCCTCTCATAAAACAAACATATCTCACACCATAATCAGGTAGAGTTCATCCAGAATGTACATCAGAGAAATATGGAAAATTATTAGTGATATTTCAGTCCTGCAATATAAAGGACTCTCATTATTATCTTTACTTAGTTCTTTTGTTTTCCTCATCTATTATTTTACTTGATTATCATACAAGAATTTCATGTTATATTGAGTTTGTGCACCTGAACCCATTATACTGCATAATTTTTATTTGATATCAAGTGACAATAGCTGAAAATTGTATTGACAGATCTTTATTAAAGATAATTATTCAACAGGAATCATTTTGAATGAATTAATCAGATTGAAAATCCACTTCAATTTTGTGGTACTCCAACACTAGGCAATGTAACTATACGCATTTTTTCAATAAATTGTAGCTATAATTTTGTTTCAAACTATTGAAATCTTTCAGTTAAATTGAGCTCCCCTGAGAAGCCTGAAACACCCAAGCTCAGCTTGTGAGATCTGATTAATTCATAATTCAAGGTGATATTGCTCCAGGCATATTTCTCATTCATACCTTTTCTGGCTTGGCAGGTTGTCTCTTGTTTGATAGGGGTGTAGTCCTAGGAAGTGCCTGAAAAACTTGAAAACTTCTATTTTCCAGACTATTATTGGGAAGAATATTTGTTTTATACTTCCAGGATAAATTGTGAGTGTAGTAAATTGATGTCATAGGACATAGTCCCTCATCCCGCAGCTTAATCACAGGGAGTAGTTCAAATCATAGTGCTCCATCCTGTAGCATCTTCTTTCATGATTAGAACCACTGGCTTCAATGGAACAATTCATATGCTTAAATTAAGCATGTCCATCAATGTGTGGCTTGATCAGAGCCCAGGAACTCCTGCTCCTTGCTTGATAAAGTTCTTAGCAATAAATAGTTTTATTACCTACTTCTGTGGCTATTTTTGCTTTTTTTTTTTTTGTTTTCCCATCAGTTGTTCTCCATACCTTAGCCCATACCCATTGTTAAAAAAAGCCCAAAGTGAAAACGTAGCAGTATATATTCCATTCTCTTATCCTATTACATTGCATTTTAAAACATAAGTAATTGCATATGATACAATGGATGTATTTTATACTGTGTGCTTGAGTTGAAAACTAATACATAAGGTATTGGTTTTCCTGTAATTATCTTTTGTTTAATTTTTCAGAGATGACATTCAGGGGGGAAAAGCAGCATAAAGATGACAAAGTACAACAATGAACCATGAAAAAAGGAAAGGGGGTGAAATCAGTAGTATAGCTGAGATACTACCATGATGTGTTTTCACACAGAGATATTCATTGGCCACAATAGCTTATATGTTTGACCTAGTAAGTAGTATAATTTACTACTTACCCACACATCTTGAAAGCATATTTATTTCATGTCATGTTTAAAAAGAATTGAATCATAGAAGCAAGAAATAAGGAATACTGAAGATGAAAATATAGATGTAGAAGAAAGCAGAAGCACAAAAAACAAGCTGAGGGTGAATATGCTATGGGTAAATTAATTCTTTCATAAGCTATTAATTATAGGTTTATTCACTTTTGCTGAAGCCTCATTGTCCTAATAAATGGAGAGACAGAGAATAGATGCAAAGAATGGCATGCCTGTAATTTATCAGTGGAGGCAGAAAGGCCACTGCATAGAGTACAGTTCCTCCTGTCACACACACTGCCTTTCCATCCTTCCCACTAAAACAGCCTCAGGTTAAAAATCATTTACTGATTTATCATTTACATTTATTGTGCCTAGGCTGGTTTTATTTGCATTTTTTAATCCAAGTGGGTTTGTTTATTGAGGAACATTGCAACATATTCTCTGTATAATTGTTTTTTGGTGAAGCTCATTTCCTGTATTGAGTAGGTGTGGTATGGAAATAAGTCTCAAATGCTGAAAGCAGAACATTTTTTAGGGTCTGATCCTGTGAGCACTTTTCCTTGCCCAAAGCTGACTACTATGAGTAGCTAATTGTAACATTGCCACTGGTTGTCCTTGTGTAGCCGCCTGCCTGGCTGTGTACTGGGCTGAGACTAGTTCCACCTCTCCTATCATTGCACACAGTCCAAGGATTGCCAGTTGGTCATCACCAGGAGAATTCAGTCTCTGCTACAAGCCAGCCCTTGGCTTCTTGGCTGAGACTGTAGCTAATTGACTTAATGGGACTACTTGCACTCATAGGCACTAATCCCTACTGTAAGTCTTAAGGTGGTTATTATTTTTGTTGAGCTAGTGGCAGGGAGTCCCAGTCATGGATTAGGGCTCCATATGATGTATCCTGTACAAACAGAGGACAGAAAGTTTCTAGTTACTCAAACTAATAAAAAGCAGATTTAGATTGGACATCAAGAAGAACTTCACGGTTAGGGTTACCAGAATCTGGAATGGGCTTCCAAGGGAGGTGTTGCTCTCCCCTACCCTGCAGATGTTTAAGAGGAGATCCTTTTAAGAGGAGACTGGACAAGCACCTGACTGGGTCATCTGACTCCAGTGCTCTTTCCTACCCCAGGCAGCAGGTTGGACTTGATGATCTACTGAGGTCCCTTCTGACCCTAAAAATCTATGAAATCTATGAAAGATGGTCTGTGCCCCAAAGAGCATATAATTTGAGTTACTGAATGTTTCTTTGATTTGCATAAGGGAGCCAGATACCCAGTTCCTCCCCTGGCTCCTGTGAAGTGTTCTTGTCAAAAGCAGCATCACAGTCTTGCAGTGGCTGGCTGGCAAAAAACCGCCCCTTAAGGCCATTAGTATAAAACAGAGGCTGTTCTGAGTTGTGACAAGCAGTCAAACTTCCCTCCTCCCTCAGAATGAAGCCAAGATTGTGTTACTTCTTGGTGTGTTTGTGTTCTTGCTTGTATTGTATCATTGCACTGGTTTTCCCCCACCATTTTTTAGACTCCCAAGAGGGTTCACCTTCCCAGAGTTTAACAGAGTAGTGGGGGAAGATGACAGTGAAACAGCAAACAGGAAGAATATGAGTGTGCTAGTCTTTCAAAAGTAATGCCAGGTGTGGGGAGGAAGAGGTTGAATGGTTCAGACAGAGATGATCTGTGCAAATGGGTCCTGACTTTTAGTGGAACCTAGCACCTTCCTTCACTACTCATTGGCTAGTACAGTGCTCCCTGTCCCCTACATTAGAGTGACCTGGATAGACTGTGATTTAGCCCTTAGAATTCACAATGAATTAAACATCTGCTAGTAGCTAATAGTGAAAATGATAGGGTGTGTTGCCAGACTCTGCAGACCAACTGAAAATTTTGTACGGACCTGTTAAGTGATCCAAAGACAAAGAATGAACAGTTACAGCATCTGCATGAAAATAAATCTGACATGGTTAAGCCTTTTGGGGGTTAGGGAAACATACATGATTGAAAAGGTATCAGTCAGCATTTCATCATGTGAAAATATTGGTATAACACTTAGAAGTGAAGGCATTTAGAGTCATACGGTGCGTCCAGACAAGCACAGTCATGTGGTATGTGGCACTGCAAACACATTTGCAGTGCCACACACCACACAGTCCGGAGTTCTCTGCACTAAAAGGACATGGTCCCTGAGCATGCGCTGCTCTGACTTTTTTTTCCTGCGGTTTTTTGTTTTTTGACCCCTGGATATCCAGGGTTAAAAAAAAAACCACAGAAAAAAACCTGCATGCACTGCTAAAAAGTGAAGAAAGGACACTCAGTGCTGCACTGCAGCTGCTGGCTAGGTTTCACCCAGCAGGATCACCACGGCTGCAGCTCTGGGAGGCCCCCAGGACCCCAGGTAAGGCTGCTGGGGCCAGCACTATGCCTCCTGGTGTAGCTTGCCACGTGCCAATGTGTGTATGGCATGGGTGTTCCCTGGGGACAAGAAGCGGTGGCGCAAGGCAGCCCTGGAGAACCAAACTTCCACACGCATCTGGATGCACCCACGAAAAGCAAAATCATTGAAAACCTTGGAAAATATTCAAAGATTTCTCCTTGAAAAATATGTTTATACAAAGGGAGTCACTCCACTTACCTTTGTGAATACTAGTTCAATATTTGGATCAAAAAGTAATAAGGCACACATCATACGTTAGAACTTCCTAGTATAGTCTCATGAAGAAATTCCATCCATCCCAGTTCCCTTTATTTTGGCTTCCCAGAATTTCTGATAATCCCTAATTCTCCATCTTCTTACACACTTACATACATGTGAAGGAGGCATAAACATCATCACCTGGGTTTGGTAGGGTCTTGCTCTTGCTTTACTCTGGTGCAGGACAATGAAGAATCAGTCTTATATACATTGTGGGATAGACATTAATGGGCCAACTGTCTGCTTGCTTACTCTGGTGTCATTCCATTAACTTAACTGACTTCTTCCCAATTTGCCTTCATTCATTTAAACACAGTCAGGTTTGAGTTATCTTTTCTCTAATTACAGATGGATAATTCCACTGACTCAGGTAAATATTTTGATTCCCACTGATACTAATTTTGTTGGCTAGACTAAAGAAAGGTATCAAACATAGAGCATAGAGTAGGAAGCAACCCCCCTGCTTCTGATACTCTTTCAAAGCCATCATTGTGGAACTGCTTCTGCACTTAGAAGAAGGAAGTCTCTCTCAAATGCATTTTTGATCATGGCCCATGGTTCAGTGATGACCCATGAGTACCCTAGTACTTTCCCCCCTGAATTGGGAGAGAAAAGAAACTCTTTGGGAAAAAAAGAGGGCACCTGTCTGCATTGGCAGTTGCCTGCCACGGCAGACAAGATAGATTTATTTCTGTCGCAAAAGCTATCCTTGAAGTTGCTTGATGCTCTCACTATAGGTTTTGCACAGTTTGTTCAAATACACAACAAGCTGTAGGTAAATAGGAGATGGTCTAAAATTCGTAGGGATCTTAAATATTGCAGATATGTTCTGTTCCCATGTCCCTTGATGCAGTGAGGAGAATTTGGCTGTATATGACCCACAGAATAATTTTACATCGTTGAGGAAGGAAATGTACCAAAAAATATCCCAGTGACACTATGTTTTAGAAAAGAAGATTGAAAAAGAGAGAGAAAATTAAATTAAAAAAATCCTAAAGTCAAAAGGGAAGATATAATAAAATTCTTAGATCTGATGTGGGTGTTGCTTACAGGGACAATAACAGAGCCTGAGAAGGCATGCATACCATTCAATACAGAAAGAAATAAACCAACAACACGTCTAAATGGCAAGGGTCAGGAGGTTATTCTAGCCAAACAGAGATCCTTCAGAAAGAACATAAACTATAGCAGGCAATATGTAAGGAGGAAATTAGGAGGAGTAAAATGGAAGTTGAAGGTGTAACAGAGAGCCCAGGCCCCTATGTGTCTGTGCCCCTCTCCGGCACCAAGTCCTAGGCTCTCTGTTACTTTAACAGAAAGGCAGCCCAGCCAGGGAGCACTGCAGGGCAGGCATGCAGCAGCTGCCAGTTGCCAGGGCTATAAGGCAAATGAAGCAGTTAGCAGACACCTGCAAGTGGTCTGCTGATCGGATGGAGGCAGGGCCCTGGGAGCATAGACGCCCAAGGCTGGAGCTAGCAAGGGAGTCTCTCCTTGGAAGCTGCCAGGGGAAGGAGCTCCTGCCCAGGAGAGCCACCCAGGGATGCTTGACTGTCTGCTTTGCTGCCTGTAGGTATAGTGAGGCCCCGCGAGTTCACCAGGTACTCTGGCTGGGAGGCATGCTATACTAGGGGTAAAGATTTGCCCTCTTAAAGGCAAAGAGGGCTGTTTCCATTGCTATTATTATGTTATAGCCATATAATCTGGGGGTTTATGTTTATGTTGCTGTTTCTACCAGAGGTTTGGGATGGGGCTGTAAGGGGTGGTTAAGGAGGTGCCCACCGAGCACATAACCACCTTGAGCCCTGCCAGGGCAGGCTCAAGCCTCTAATGAGTACTGAGCCCAGAGTGGGCATAGTACAAGGCACAGACTCAGGGGCCTAGGGCTCAGCACCAAGGAGGGGTGCAGACCAGGGACTTGGGGCCCCGTGACCCAAAAGGGTAAATGAGAGATAGAGCCTCAGAGCCATGTCTGATAGCCTTGTCTAGAAGGCCTAGCTAAAGGGGCAGAGGCTGAAGCCCCACACCCATGAGGCATGGGGCATGGTGTGGGGGAGGATGGATTTGCAGCCATGCAATTAGCCCTTAAGGCTTGAGGTGCCCTTTGGTGGCACAGTTATGGAGTGAGGCCCAGCAAGAGGCCTAAGGACCAGTGAAGCCTGGAGAGGGGCCTGGGCACAGACAAAGACTGGCGGGGTCCAGTTGAACTGAGGCCATACAAAGGCCTTTGGGCAGCCTTCCCATTTATATTTCCATCAGAGCATGGCAGGTGAGACAGGAAAGCACCCTAAGGGCAGAGTGGGTCACAGTCATGGAGCCTGCAGGGGGCATCACAGCCACCCCTGGGACACTGACATATTACAGAAGGGCAAATGGATAAAGGTATTAAAAGCAAGAAGCTCTTAGAACATATCAGAAGCAGGAATCCTGCAAAAAAAAATCTTTTGGACACTAGGGGTTAAAAGAAGCAATTAAAATTATTAATTATTAAAATCCCTTAGCCCGGGAAGTCTGCTGCTTCCTGGGGGCCCACATCCGGGACATTGCGGAGAGGATTCCTAAGCTCCTCCAGCCCACAGACCACTATCCCATGCTCCTTATTCATGTGGGCACCAATGACACGGCTTGGAGCACTCCCAGCTGGGTCATAAGGTGCTACAGGGATTTGGGAGCTGGGTCTGGGGGTACAGGTGATATTCCCTCTGATCCTCCCAGTCTCGGGGTATGGGCTGAGGAGGGAGAGGAGGATCCACGTAGTTGACCAAAGACTGCAGTGCTGGTGTCATAGGGAAGGCTTTGGCTTCCATGACCACAGCCCACTCTTTTGGCGAGAGAGGCAGCGAGCTGCTGGGAAGAGATGGCCTCCACCTCTCTCCCCTGGGGAGGAGGCTCTTCTCAGCCAGGCTGACTGACCTGCTCCACCGGGCTTTAAACTAAGCCTGCTGGGGGACAGGGGGACTACCGCCACTGCTGGCCCACTGAGCAACCCTTGCAAAGCAAGCAGGCCAAGGCACTTAAGGGAGCCCACCCCTACCCCATCCCTGGTACAATCTGTGGGCAAGGCAAGAGCCTCCAAGGGGACACTTGCCTACCTGTACACAAATGCCAAGAGCTTGGGGAATAAACAGGAGAAGCTTGTCCGTCTGCTTAATGCAAATAATTATGACATCACAGGGATAACAGAAACCTCGTGGGACTCCACCCATGATTGGCACAGATGGCTATCCCTTGTACAGGAGAGATCAAGTAGATAAAAGGGGCAGGGGTGTAGCTCGCTATGTTAAGGAAAGCTACGTGTCCCTGCAAGCTGATGTTGGTAACCAGGGTGGACAATTGGAGACCCTCTAGGTTAAAATCCGTGGGGAACATGGCACAGGGGACACAATGGTGGGAGTCTACTACAGACCTCCCAACCAAAGTCAAGAGCTTGACCAGGAGTTTGCCCGGGAACTGGCTGAGGCCGCATGCTCCAGGACCATGGTTGTCATGGGAGATTTCAAATACCCAGACATCTCGTGGGAGGATCACTCAGCAAAATCCAAGTGGTCACAAAGCTTCCTATCATGCATGGATGACCTCTACCTGACTCAAGAAGTCTACGGGTCAATGAGAGGTAAAGCACTGCTTGACCTGGTACTGGCTACTGGGGATGACCTAATCGGTGACCTAGTGATCGATGGGAAGCTGGGTGACTGCAACCATAAGCTGATCACCTTCACCATCCGCCGTAAAGCTGGCAAGTCAGTCAGCAACACGGAAGTCAGCAGGCTTGTCAGTGAGGCCCTAAGGGACCACAAACCCAGGGAGAGGGAAGTTCAAGAAGAGTGGTTGCTCCTCAAGGGAGCAATCCTCAGTGCCCAAGATAAGTCTATTCCATCTCAGAGGAAAGGCAGCAAGAGGGCATAGCAGCCCCCCTGGCTCTCCAGGGATCTAGCAGAGGTCCTGAAGCTAAAAAGAAAGGCCTAAAAAGGATGGAGGATGGGACACACCTCCAAGGAGGATTATTCTGCACTGGTCTGGTCCTGCAGGGAGCAAACCAGGAAAGCCAAAGCTGCAACTGAACTCCAACTAGCTTCGAGTATTAAGGACAATAAAAAGTCCTTTTTCAGATATGTGGGGAGCCAGAGGAAAAGCAAGGGCAACATTGGACCCCTGCTGAACCAGATGGGGCAACTGACAACTGACGCCCAGGAAAAAGCCAACCTATTAAATGGGTACTTTGCGTCAGTCTTTCATCAGTCCCATGGCCCATGCTCACCACGGGACATGGCGGCCCAGGTGAGAGAGATCCCCTGCCCTCCATTAATGCTGACCTTGAGAAGCTGAATATCTTCAAGTCAGCTGGCCCTGACAATCTACCCCCCAGGGTACTCAAGGAGCTGGCGAGCATCATAGCCCAGCCCCTGGCACAGATCTTTGAAAACTCCTGGCGCTCTGGTGTAGTGCCCAAAGACCGGAAGAAGGCCAGTGTGGTGCCTGTCTTCAAGAAAGGGAGGAAAGTGGATCCAGCAAATTATAGGCCCATCAGCCTGACTTCTATCCCAGGGAAGATCCTAGAAAAGTGTATTAAGGAGGCCATCCTTAATGGACTGGCCGACGCCAACATCCTAAGAGATAGCCAGCATGGGTTTGTTGTGGGTAGGTCTTGTTTTACCAATCTCATTTCCTTCTACTGAGTATATGGCTCAGTAACAATGTTGCTGTAGGGCAACGTGTAGATGCGCCCCGTATGTGCTATATGGTTTTAGATCGTTAAAGGTTTGCATTTGGACTAGATATTAGAGCTGTGCTATCACTGAAAAGCGAGGCTTGTTTCCAAATAACAGAATTTGTTGACCTGGTCCTGCTTAAGGAGACAGAATCATTGTTTGACTCTTAACTGCAGCTTTGACTTCCTAACGAGTGTGGATGCAGAAGGAGAATGTATTTGTTTCCAAAATCCCCAGAAGTAATCTAGTAACTCAGTCCACCTCTTACTGTAGTGGAAATATGAGTAAGACTTTTGCAATAGACAAGCCTCACACCTACAGATAGATCCCATTGAAATAACTGGGGCTATTTACAAGAGTGAAGGAACTAATAAAATATGCAGCCAGATCAAGACCATATCTGCTTTTTAACTGAAAGGAATGTGCCTTTAAATTTTCTCTCTGTTCTCGGAAGGCATTTCTTCATCTTCCTGCTGCTAATAATCTCTGTAAAAGCTTGGTCATCCCTGTCAGATGTAACAATCTGCTTATCACAAATTGCCAGTGAGCTTTTATTTATTTCACAAGTTAGAAAGTTGACAGTATTGCATAAGCACCATAGGCATGAATATTTGATAAGCAGAATTCCCATAAGTGTAACAAATCTGATATATTGCTGGAAACCATTAGATATTTTGTTTACTCCATAAATGTACATTTTTAGAAATCTATTGAGAGCTACTGTCCAAAGAGATTTGAATCTGGGTATTTATTATGGAGCTAAATTTTGAATATAAATGATATGCTTCCCTAGGAGTCTTATCAACATTTACATCCACAGTGCTTATTCCTGGATTTAATGAGCTCTCATGTATCAGCACTACTCTTGCTGCTTACTATTATGCGATGAATTGCAGCTGCTTTTCTGCATATGTTCCACTGGGATGTGTTTGTAAGTGTCATGAATGTACCTGTTCTGATCCACCAATATTTTTAATAGATTGCATCCTTTAAAAATGTATTTTATATTATGACAGATAGTAAATACATGTTGTTAGAATTTTTAACTTCACTAAAACTTTAGTTGCTTTGGCTGTATGCAAGAAGATCTTCAATCCTCCCTGGATATGTAAGTAGACTGCATAGCACTTCACTAACTCTCCTTTAATGCAGAGCTGATTTATTTGTGCTGAAAAGTACCCAAATGTGGGAGCATAGTAATGTTACCTGTTTTCACTGGTATACATCACCAGTTCTCAGTCTGGAATTTGGATTTATTTACATCTTTTATAAATGTTCAGTATGATTTGGATTCACAAAGTTTTATCATAATTCTTATTAATTTGTTAAAAATAGCAGATAAAAAGTACTCGTCATTCACAGTTATGACCAGAGTTCAGCTCCATCTTTGATACCTAACGGAAAATTGCCACACACACATCCCTACCACCAATTATCTCCAATGAGGAGAGGCTATTGAAAACCCATGCATTTGGGTAGCTCAGCTGAAGTTATTGGGTGCTAAACTTTTTTGAAAACCTGGCCGTGCATGAAATCATCTCGCACATTTTGTGGTGAAAAACTAGGAATAACAATGGATGCGCACACAGAATCCAGCTGCTGATGGAACCCTAATTTTTATAGGTATCTGTCAATTAAAAAAATATAGACATAATGAGCACCCTCAGAGGATTTATGTATTTAAAAGTAACCTCATTATTCCTATACAGTATGTACGGATATTCACACTTCTTGATTTGGAAAAGCCAGGCTCCTTAATTCATATTAATAGTTTTTCCTCTTTGCTTTTTTTCCCTAGGCTCAGGCAGTGAGGTAACTATTAGATCTAATTTACCATGGCCTGCATCTTATCTTTATATGAATACAAAGAATGACATTCTGATAGGGTATCACAAAAGGCAGGACAATCAGTGGTGAATCAGAAACCCTCTTCCCAGATCTAATCTCACAGGTTGTTCATCATCTATGTAAAAACATGAGGAAATAAGCCCATGGAAAGAACAAGAGGCAAAAACAAAAGCACTAGGAAGATCAACTGCTTTTGGTTTTAGTCTTAAAACAAGTCACTCACCCAGCCCACTAGTAATTTGTTTTTTATACGTACTTTGTAGGTGCATCCTAGAGGGAGCACTGCTGGACAGTTTGCTTCCCAGCCCTGTAATATATGCTTTTATCTTGGAAGACAATCTCAGCCTCTTACTACCTCTTAGGCTAGGGACAGACATTACATACAAACCAGTTTAAGTGATCAGAAACTGGTTTAAACCTGTAACAGAACAGATGTTCGGTGCACATAAACCAGTTTGAAAATGGCTGAAACCAGTTTGAGATAAACCTGGTTGAATGTAATATATCAGACTTAACTGATTTGGGTCAAACCGGTTTATGAAATGTCTGTCCCAGGCCTCTTGCTGGTTTAAATTAAACCAGACTCCTCCAGTATCCCAGCATACCCTTTGGGCTGGGCAGGGCTCTCTGCTCCAAGGCTGGAGCTTAGCAGAGACTGAAGGTCCATGCTGTGGGAGCTGAGACAAAGACAGAATCAACAGTAGCTGGTAATGGTCCTCTGTTTTCTTAATGGGATGATAAACACTGAGTTGGGTGGAGGTGATAAACACTGTGTTATCAATTCCCTGCTTGGCTGGTCAGAAGGAGGGGGGAACCCCTCCCTAATCAGAGCGTGAACAGGGGTGCCGGGGTATGTTCCAGGTTTTCAGCCCTATCAGGGGCAGGCTCCAGCTGAGGGGGCCAGGGTCTGAGCCCCAGCAGGGACAAAACAGGGCCAGAAATTGAGGGATAGAGATTGCCATAGTAAAGCTGAACCCTTTCTCCCCACCACGAGGAAGGGTGGCCATTAAGACATGGCCAGTAACTGGGAGCTGAGATCTTGATCAGTGGATCAAGGTGGAAGGTGCATCCAGAGGGAAAGACTGTGATAGCTGAAGTCCCAACAAGCCCTCAGAAGCCTATTGGAGTATTCCCTTGAAAGGGAAGCACTGCGAAAGAGCAAAGGCCCCAGCCTGGTCAAATGGACCAGGTTACCCACAAGCCCTCCCCCCAGCAACAAACAATGAGTCGTGGCACAAGAGGAGGCTGAGAGGGGATCTGGTGGCTGTCTATAAACTGTCCAAGGGAGACCAGCAGGCAGAGTCCCTGTTCCCCTGAGCACTACCGGGAATAACAAGGAACAATAGCCATAAGCTGCCAGAGAGCAGATTTAGGCTGGATATCAGGAGGCACTACTTCACAGTCAGGGCGGCTAGTATCTGGAACCAACTTCCAAGGGAAGTAGTCCTCACTCCTACCCTAGGGGTCTTTAAGAGGAGGCTAGATAGACACCTTGCCAGAGTCGTCTGATCCCAGTACTCTTTCCTGCCTGTGGCAGGGGGTCGGACTTGATGATCTGCTCAGGTCACTTCCAACCCTACTAACTATGAAACTATGAACTATGGCAGGCAAGAGATGGGAGGTGAAGTGGGACCAGGAAGGAACAGACAAGTGGGCAGACAGACCCCTGTGTGTCCTACAGTAGGGAAGAGCAGTGTAGGGTCTGCAGGTGTGCCTGTAATTATGGTAATGTTCTCAGAGGTGGAACACACAAATAGCTTTCCTTTTTGTAACAGACAGTGAGAATGTAGTAATTAATATACTGCAGTACCATGTACTGCAACTAACAGTGAAATCCATCCTATATTGCATTACAGGCCGTCCTCAACTTAAGACATTTCGAGTTACAACGAATGGCACTTACGGCATTTATAAATTGACAGCCTGTTTCAACCTTCTGACATCAGTTTCAACTTTATGACACTTGATCCCACGCCACACCACACCACACCACACCAGTGAACAAGTTCGCTGAGTCTCTCATCTCCCTGGAGAACATGTGTCCAAACTTCCTTGGACACTTTCTTTAAGAAAGCAGACAAGACTCCAAAAAAACCTTCAGCCAAGGCCCCTGAGAAGACTCCAGCAAAGAACCCTTCAAAAATCCAACCAAGAGCCTTTAAAAAAGTCCAGCAAAGTTGCCTCAAGGAAGTCCTTCCAAATTGATATGATTGCTATTTACAAGATGAATACATTAATGTAGCTATATTACTCATCTATTATAGATTGAGTACAAAATTCTGGGTTATTTTTGGTGAAAATAGGGTATCAGGCCTTGGTTCAGGAACCAATCCCCCATTTATAACAATTTTTCCTATGGGAAAAATGGTTCTGAGTTACAACATTTGACTTGATGCGGTTTTCAGGAACCAGTTGTGTTGCAAGTCCGAGCACTGCCTGGATTCTTACTCATAGGCCACATCTTGTGAGGTTATGATTTCACATATGGAACAGTAGTAAGGCACCCACCATAGAGAAGACAACTCAGGGGAATGAGGAGAAAATGACATATGGCCTCCGAAAATGAGAGGCAACTTTGCATTGCTATATTAGTCATCATTACAAATACCTCATATTAGGATGGAACAACAAACCCAGGCTTAACAAGCAGAGACAATGGCTGCCTTCTTACAGTGGTCTATAATTTTGCCTACCTAGGGGAAAATTCAGCCGAGCAAGTTTGTCAGTTTAGAGAGCCTAAACTGCAGTCCCCTTCCTGCAATCCCCTCAATGTTAATATTATAAATCAACAAATTCTAGTCTTAGGACTCCCTAGATCAAACTCTAGTGTAATTTATATTTATATGCAACTTACATTGGTATAAACTGTAGAACTGTTGATTTCAGAGGAGTTACTTCACACATATACCTGCATTGCTGAATGTGGAAGGCAGTGCTAGGTAGGACCAATGCAGTCAGTATTTCTTTACCCTCCCTTGGACTCACTGTACCATGCCTCCACTTCTTGGAATGGGTGTAATTTTGCCTTGCAAGGAGATAACTGAAGCTGTAGAAAGATGCAAGTAAAAGCAGCACCTCCCTGTAAGAGTTTCAGGTTGTATTACCAGCTCTATCACTGATCCGTGGTATGATCCTAGACAAATCATGTCATCCTCTGTTCTGCTCCCATCTTTTATCTACCTTCTCTGTACACTATAATTTTGTCAGGGTGAGGACTTTCTTTTTACTATGTGTATGTACAGTGTCTAATACACAAAGCTCCAGTTCTAGTCAGGGCATCTTACTGCAATACACATCATGCCCTGACTGACAGCTTCACTTGGCAGTGCCATGTGAGTATAGAGCAGGTGGTAATTTCTCAAAACCCTTAATAAGCCACGGGAATCAGAACTCATGGCAGGGGTGATATCTTTTATAAGACCAAATAGATATTTGCAAAAAAAAAGTATTTATTTGCAAGCTTTTGGGCACAGTCACCCTTCCTCAGGCATAGGAGAATGCAAAGATTGTAAAATTTCTACTACGTGGAAATGAAAACTTCATATTTCACTGGAGAGTTGAAGGTGCTGTAAGATCTCCTGCGCCAGTGCAGCAATAATGGTCTGTGTGACTGGGCCAGGGTTGATTAATGACTTCTCTTTCGTTGGGGCTCGTCTGCCACGGCTTGGTGTGATGGAAGAAGGAAAAGTAAATTCCCTAATGAAAGACTGTAGCAGAAATCACCCAGACAAGCTGGTAAAAGTGAAATCATTTTAATTGGTGCACCCTGTGCAATAGGTCTGTGCTGAGCCCAGCCATGCGCTTATCCCTTACCTGCTTCCCAGCAGCTCCTGCTTCTAAAGTTTAGTCCTTATCTTTTCCTCTTCTAGATCCCTCTTCCCCAGAGCATTTTCTTGTCCTACAGGCCACCCAGGTAAGTGTCCCTGTCTTACCTCTCTGGTTAGGACTCTGCTGTGGTTGTACCATCACCCAGTGAAATCACTTCCCTCGTAGCTCTCTCTGGCATTCAGGACAGTTTCCGAGAGACTGCACTGCCGTGGTTGTGCTCTCACCCAGCTGGCTCCAGTTCTCCACGTCTTTCTTGGGTGTTCCCAGCTGCTTCAGAGAGGCTGTCCTGCCGTGGTTGTATCCTCACGCAGCACGATCTACTTCTCTGTGGCTTTTCTTCGGCGTTCCAGGTAGCCTCAGAGCTGCTTGCCTCTTGTCTGGACACGTCTTCTCTCCATGTGCCTCAGGGGGCAGTGAGTAGCCTCCACTGCTATCTTTTTATGGCTGCCGGGTGCTGGTTCCCCTAAATCCTGTCTGGTGTGTGAATTCTCCAAGCTATGTTTAGTAAGTGATTATCCCTGCCCTGTCCCTGACCCTATCCCTCCCCCGACTCCCTGAGGAGAGCCTGCCATGACGGAAAAGGAACAGGGTCATCGCTCTAGCCATCTCTAGCTCTGTTACAGTCTGCTCCTAAAACAAGATCAGTTTGCTGTTCTTCTTAAGCAGCTTTCTGTCAAGGCCTGGTTTCCTTTCCAGAGCAAAAAATAAATATGAATGAATCTAGTAAAATTCTTCAGGGTAGTTTTACAGTAGTATATACAGGGCTGTGGGCTAATTCCAGGCAGTCATTACCAAGAGAGTTAAAAACATCAGGCCTTTTATTGGCCTGCTCTTGTGACACAAGTTAAACCGAGGGGCACCAAGAATTTCCCCCAAGGCCAAGTAGACCCCACATAAAATATTTTAACTTTATAGGTATATACACCCTTTAAGACAACACTGAGCACTGCCTCTGAGTAATAATTTAATGAGCACCTGTTTTCCAGGTACACAGCAGCTCCGTGCTAATGGGCAACTAAGCTTTGTTCTTTGATTTTTGAAAGGCTTATTGCTATGTTCCCATGTAAACAAAATCAGTACAGCTTGCTGCTTCATTCTGCTACACAGTCATTTCCCTTGATACTTTTAAACTGCTTGGAACAGATCTTATTCACATTTCACTGGTGACAGTATGGAGTAGCTCCTCTAACTTCACCTTGGTTGTACCAGAAATTGTGGTGTACCTGAAAGAAGCTACTCTTTTCTTTCTTCTGCTTTGAATTCCATCCAAAGTTGCCAGCTTAATGCCTCTTGTTTTGTAGCTGCTGTTATAAAAAAAATCCCAAAAAACAAACCTCTCTTCTGTCTTTTAGGTTGCACATGCTGAAAAAAAATAATTTCTCTCCCAGTTCCCACACAGCTCCTAAACTAAGCATCTGAAGCAGCTAATCAGCTAACTCTCCTCAAAACACTCCTCGAACAGATCACAGATCATTGCTTTGCATTCAGCCACCCACCAGTCCCCAGAGACATTACTTGGCTGCTTACAATGTAAACTACCATTCATGTGTAAGTTCTCTTGAACTCTATGTTGACTGAAGAGGAAGTGAATAAAAGGTGTCTGGTATGAAACGGCAAGTTAAATGGAATTGCCACTACAAACATTTGACTTCAAATGTTTATAAAATGAGACCACTTATGTTAATTTCTGTCACTTGTTTATCGATGTCCTTGCTCATAATCAGGAAGCCTAACAGGATCTGGTGCTTAGTTGCTACCACCACATGATACGCTTAAAGAGATTTTTTCCTGATTTGCCATTGAGCTAAATGAGATCAAGTACCAGGCCAAAATGTAAAATATTGTCCCAAAGATGACCTGTATCATACTGTGTACACATTATGTGTAGGAAGATGCTAACTGACATAAAACACATTAATATTCCAAATCTGTATCTAGTGAATCTGCATACAACAAATAGATATAAGTACAGATGACGTCAAACTGTCTCCCCACTTTTTTTTTTCTTCCTCCAATACACTCATGTAATCCAGCATAGAAGTTTGGAAGGAACTAGATGGCATGACTGCAGATCAAAATCACGCACATTGTAACACATAAGGAACATACCCTTGTCTTCTCCAGAAATATAACTTCCTTGGTTTATATTGTATTGATTTAACGTTGTCTATCGTAGTTAGCCCTTATTGTATAGTTCCTCATCCTATCATGACCTCAGCAGAGTCAGTGAGATGAGAGTGAAATAACTATGCTTGATAGTTTGTGTTAGGAATAGGCATCTACTTCAATTGCATCAAAACTGCAGGAGCCTAAATATTGAACTAGATACACCTCTCTTGGATGGAGGTAATATAGAGCTCACTGAGCTGTATGCAGGGTGGAGGATGTTGTATTAATATATAAGGTGACTGAAGTTAAATTATTCTAGATCCTAGAATAGTAACACTGGCTGGAGGCCAGACCAAATGAGTTTGAAGGAATTCAAATCTCCAGTGGATCATTTAATTAAAACTGCCAGACACATAGCTGTTTTGGAAATCTGCACATCCTGTGAATCATCAGTTACAATACACATGCTGTGATTGTGAGCTCTTTTGAGCAGGAACCAGGGCTGCTCTTCTCTTTGGAAAATGCCAGCAACATTTGTGCTTGTGACTGAAAGTAAATAAATTAATAACAATAAATAATAGGAAATGTTGTTTTGTATTAGCTAACTACCCCCAGCATCCAAAATAAGAAGGGGGACATGCATAAGCTTAAGTAAGACTTGAACTTTTCTGAACATACAGAAGAAAATGTGCAAGTTTCCCAGCGTACTTTGAATGCCGTTACATTTTCTGTAGCATCCCACTCTTCCGTATGTGTTTTTGGGGCTTTTTTTCTCTTCAAATACCTTCCAGTAAAATAAAAAACAAAACAACAACAAAAATCATTGAAAAAGGAAAACTATCTAACATATATGATCCTGTGTTAGGTCATACCAGAGTTTCCATTTTGCTTCTGATCTGTGGTAATTTATGGCAATTTAATTTAAAGTAATACTTTTTTACAACTGAAGTAAATGTGTAACATCACATTTATGACATGTCGTATAGCTTTTCTGCTTCAGAAGCATTAGTCTGCTGCATTCTCCTGTGCCTGCAGATATTAATAAAATGAACTTGTTCAGATCAGAGCATCAAATGGATTACCAAACTAACTGCAGAGTAGAATTAATTGAACCTTCCTTCCAGTGAAGTATCTTATCATTTATGCGCAACAGATAAATGAGGTGACTGCTCTAGAAACAGAAGGCATGTGCATGTGTTCAAAGGAGATAAAGATAAGTATTTATTGTAAAAAGCTTCTGTGTGTAAAATTCCTTCATTTACAGTATTTTCTCTGTCCTCAGCTTGTACTTTCTCTTCCCCTTCTTAAATCTGATACTTAAATGCTGCTGAATGAAAATACAGTGGTCTAAACTTTGATCAGAAATTAACAACTACCTTCCGGTCACCCTAGCAATTTATTTGCAGAACAGCACTAGAGAACATACTGAAAACTTCTTGCAAAGAACAGGCAATATGTTCTGAGATCTAGAGTAAAACCACTTGATCTAAAATTATTATTGCTTGTATTGTTTATTCGTAATATATTATTGCCAGAGGGCTCCAGCCAAAGCAATTGGAGGCCCCTTGTACCTGGGCCTATGCAAACACATAGTCAGAAACAGCTTACATTTTAATTAGCCAAGATAGGTAAAGGATAGGAGGGGGAAAGAGTAGAAAAGTGACTTGTCCAAAGTCACACAGCAGGAGACAAGAATATAACTTGTGTCTTCTGAGTGCCAGCATAGTGACTAATTCATGCTACCTTTCAAATTCCCCCCAAAACTGCAAAAATGAGTGAAGTGGTTAATCAGATTTTAAAGCAACATGTCAGCAAATTCCAACTGAGATGCCTGTTTAAATGCCTGAAAGTGTTTAAATGACTGTATATACACCATCCACAAAAATAGGTTAAGCTGTGTAGCAAACAGTCATTTCATTTTGCAGAGAATTTTTTATATTTCAAAAATTGGTTTCATTACAAATTTCAAAATTCTTCAGGAAAAGGAAGCCTAAGATTCACCAAGCCAGTGCTCTTGGACTTTAGAGTGAGGGAGAACTGCATCCCTGATTCTGAGGCATTCCACACTGCTGGCATTACTGAAGCCACCAAGTCCTGGAGATGCTATGCTCCCTGGCTCAGGGGCAGGACAAAAATTGCAGATGCTGGAAGTCCTGTGAGCCTGGGCATCAAGGGGACCCAAGCTTGGCTACCAGCAGCCCATCAGGCTGTCCAAAGAGCTGTGGAGGAGCTGGAAGCCTAAGAGCCCTGTGTCACAACCTTAGTCAAGCTCTTCTTACTGGTCATTCACCAACGTGTGTTTGGGTTTCAGAGCATTACACCTCTGTGCTTTAAGTATCCTAAGTCTGAGGAGATACCAGACTCTGGCTCTGGCTTTATAGGCATATTCTAGTTGCAGATCCCCTATCTACCACCCCTCTGAGACCTTTTGTTCCAACTTCCTAGGCCCTGAAATTAAGTACACCTTTGATCTATGACCATTCTGCCAGTTTGCTGTTCCAAGACACAGCCTAGTTTGAGCACACACAATATAACCTCTGCAGAAGGTTCTCAAACCAGTTAGTTTAAATAGCACAATAAATACACATCCTTATACTGTACCCTGCCTCAACTTCCTCCCCACTTCAGAGGTGTTCTTACAGATTTCAGCTGCATTTCTTTCAGGATGACATGTTTATTCTCCTGGACCAGTCTCAGCATAATTTCTTGTCTGGAACATGTAGTCTTTCTTCAATGGCTCTCTTCTATGACTTTTTCCCTGTATAATTTCTAGTACCTTTTATCACATGACCCCTTAATCTGATGATCAAAATTCCCTATCAAGCAGTCCATTACTTGGTTACTGGTCTACTGACAGAGTCATTTTTCTTGACCCTCTTCTTTTAGCATATATGTCTGTCATATTGTGCCAGTAGACTGTTCAAATGTCAGAGTCTCAAAAGACTGCTTAGTGCAGACACAGCTACAAGGCGCATGCACTATCCATGCCCAACCAGGGTCTGCCTATACATCTGCTGGTTTATATTCTAATTTGAATGCATCAGAAGAGCAGACTTAATGCATTGAGTCTGTTCCACATTCTAATTAGAACACTCCAACATGGCCTCATCATCACATGTATAAGCCCCAGTGGGTTTAAAAATGGCTGCTGGGGTGCTTTATCTAAATCTTGTCTAATGAGGTTTCAATAAAGCATCCCACCACCATTTTTAAACCTGCGGGGGCTTAGTAGATGTGACAGCAAGGCATTTTAATTAGAGCAGCTGTCCAGGAACAACTCAAATTAAACTCCCTGCACCCCACTCCCCCCCACCCCCGACACCCACGAACACATGTATAGGCAGCCTGGATCTATGGAGAGCACTAGACTTCTGCAGAACAGGTAACCACAAAGCACAAAACTCAGCAGGAATCTGAGTCACACAAAATGAATGCAAAATCTCTCACATTTGCCCTACCTGGCTCCAAGTTTCGGGTGTTAGGGATTTGGAACCCAGGACACCAAGCACTTCTGGCTCTCAAGTCACTATTAGCTGACCAGGCAATCTGCCAACAAGCTCACAGCTTGGAAGTCTGGGCCCATCAGCAGCTCACCAGGTGGGCTGCCAAAGAGCTGGGTGAAGGAGCTGGCAGGAAACCAGACACATTGCCAATGGAAACCTGCCTGCTTGCTTTCAGCTGGACCTTTCCTAAGATTGAGCTGTCTCCACAGAGTATTTCAGTTGACATGAGTCAGCATTTTCCTGCTAAGTCAAGGTATCTGAATCAGAGAGGAAGCATAAAGACTTAAAACACTGGCTGCATTCTGTCTTTCAAGTGTGCCTAAGCGTCGGAAACATGTTAAGGAATCAAATTGTGCTCTAAGTGCCTGGTTTTTGGAGGCATTGTGCACCTAGAGTTCAATTCAGTTGTTGGTTCTTGGCATTTCTAACACTTAGGCCTTTAAAATACAGACTTATGTAGGGAGGGTGTGTTATGGAGCTGCGTCAGCTCAGAGCACAAACAGGGGGCACAATTTAATGCTATAGCTCCCCAGAGCACAAGGGAGTTTATAAGCTTAGACCAGCTATTTAAAAAGGGTGCAGCCTGATTGTATGTTGATGTCCAGCCTTTTGACAAACTAGAGCAGAGGTGGAGGAGCAGATTCGGGCCCCTCAAACCCTTTGTCTCACTGGGGCAATTTGCATCCCTGAGACCACAGAGAAGAATCACTGGAAACAGTGGTATATTTTTCAGAGCTGGTATAGGGAGGCACAGATAGGAACTTGAGCACTCCTTGCCTCCTTCCCACTTACTTTCTGTGTTGTTGGAAGACATTTTGGGCCAGCTTCTGTTTAATCTTTTAAGCATATAAATGGGTGTAGGCATCCAAGTGCGATCCTATTCCACCGTGTTCACACCCCTGTAAAAAATGTTAACGTGCCCACTATTGTGGCATTTTATCCTCCAGCCTGGGAGCTGGAGTATACATGCAGTCTGCCTCCCTGGCTGGAGAGCTACACAAGCAAGCTCTCCAGCCAGCAGCCACTAGAGGATTACTCGCTGGAACATCCCTGCCTCTAGGGGAGCCTATAACTTGAGAGACTGCCCTCTCCATTCCCTGATATGGGGACAGGCTGCCAATAGGCATACCCCCCAGGGTTTTAAATTGCTTTATGTGTATCCCAAATGGGCTGCACATGCAGTGATTTAAAGCCAGAAGCACAAGGAAGCAGGGTTGAGGACTGCTTCTCTCACTCTGGGTCTCAGATCTCTGACTTTTAAATTCCCATGAGTGCCACCAAGATGAGTGGCATTTAAAGCCCACAGGACCATGAAGTGAGTCAGGGATAACTTTCTCAGACACAGTTTCTGGGCGCTGGGACTTTGCAATCCCCATCTCTGCTGTCCAGCTGGACAGTGGGGGCAACATTTAAAACCCAGGAGCTAGAAACTGGGTTTGGGGAAAGCTTTTCTGAACCTGATCCTGATCTCCAGGCTTTGTAATCTTGCACCTGCTGTACAGCCGTGCATCAGGGGTAGCAAAGGGAAGCCAGAAGGAGTTGGCAATGCCCCTCCCCCGAATGATCTGAGAGGGGAGGGAAGCATTGAGGTAAAGCACTCTGCCTGCTTCTCACACCAGGGACTCTGGTGTGTGAGGAGTTACCAGGGAGCAGTGGGTGGCTGCTCTGCCTCTCCCCTCCAAACCTACAGAATGGGAGGAAGTAGCTGGCTTCTGTATCTTCTCCACATCAGGGTGAACCCAGTCTCTGGAAAGGTAGAGAGCCATTCTCCATGACTGGACTCCTTGTGGTCCTGAGGAAGATTTACGCCATGACAAAGAGTACAAACATTCATTCTTTTGGGAGAAACTCTTCTGGGAGACATTTCTACCTGGGTAGAGTTGGGTTGTTTTTTTTTCCTGGAACCACCATTTTTGATGTTGGAGAAACCACCATGAGGTGTTCATCTATTCAGTGCTGGAGGAGACCTCCCAGACTGTGGAGGAAAAAATGCCAGAGACAGTGCTAGAGAAGAGAGAGGACATGGGCACCCAAGAGGGTGGAAGCTGGAGGCTTGTAACTTCTGGCAGCAAGCAGAGATCTTCACTTCCACCTGTAGTGGTTTGTCTGGAGAACGGGTATAAAACCCTAGCAACAGAGAGGGAGGAACATATTCCATGGGTGGAGGAAGACAGGTCAGGTGTCACCAAGGTGGGAAAGATCAATATGTACATCAAGTAGTAAAGGGTGGTGATGGTTGGAGACTCCCTTTGGCAGAGGATGGAGGGCACCATCTTTTGACCTGACCTGTTGTCTCAGGAAGTTGTCTGCTTTCCCAGAGCCTGGATCCAAGATGTCACAAAGGGACTACTGGGACTCATTTGGCCCTCTGACTACTACCCCATTCTGGTCATCCATGTGGGCACCAATGATACTGGTAGGGGAGACCCTAAGCAGATCAAAAGTGATTATAGGGCTCTGGGTACAAGTGTGAAGGGGAGTGGGGCTCAGTTCGTGTTCTCATTGTTCCTTCAAGTCAAGCCAAAGGGCACGGGCAGAAGCAGGTACATCCTGAAGATCAACACCTGCCTGTGCAGGTGGTATTGCCATCAAGGCTTTGGTTTCTTTGACCATGGGATGTTGTTCCAAGAAGAAGGATTTCTAGGAAGAGATGGTATCCATCTGATGAAGAGAAGGAAGAGCATCTTCGCAGACAGGCACACTAACCTAGTGAGGAGGGCTTTAAACTAGGTTTGCTGGGGGGGGGTGGAGACCAAAGCCCTGAGATAATTGGGAAGCAGGAGACCTGGAGGAAGAGCAAGCAGGAGAAGAAAACAGGGGATGTGCACTCACTTCCTGAGAAATCAGGGCAATCAACTAGTTACCTGAGGTTCCTGTACACAAATGCTTGGAGTCTGGGAAACAAGCAGGAATAATTGGAAGTCCTTACACAGTCACGGAACTATGATGTGGTTGCAGTAACAGAGACTTCAGTGGGATATTTTGCATGACTGGAGCACTGTCATGGATAGGTACAAACTGTTCAGGAAGGACAGGCAGGAGAGAAGATGGGAAGGAGTTGCTTTATGTAAAATAGCCATATGATTGCTCAGAGCTCCAGTGTGAAGCTGGAGATAGGCCTGTTGAGAGCCTCTGGGTTAGGATCAGAGGGGAGAGCAACAAGGATGATGTCATGGTGGGTTTCTGCTATAGACCACTAGACCAGGACAAAGTGGTGGATGAGGCTTTCTTCATTGGAGGGGGGGGGGCGGGGGAGGGCCACACACGATCAGAGGGCAGGAGAACGGGCCCTGTGATGGGAGGCTGGGGGCCATGGAACTCTTCGGCCTGGAGGGGCACAGGCTCGGGGGGACCTGGTGGCTGCCTATAGGCCTATATAAGAGGTATGCATCGGGATCTGGGGGGGTGCCTGTTCACTGGAGCACCCCAGGGGATGACAGGCTCAAACAGTCGCGGACTCTTCCAAGACTGTTTCGGGCTGGTCATGGGGAGGGACTTCTTTCCTGTCTAGGCTCCCAAGGCCAGGAGTGGATTGCCTCCAGGGGTGGTGCAGGCACCTGCTCTGGACTCCTTTAAGAAACATTTGGATGTTTATCTTGCTGGGATCCTTTGACAGCAGCTGACTTCCTGCACCTGGGGTGGGGGGCTGGACTCGATGATCTTCTGAGGTCCCTTCCAGCCCTAATATCTAATGTCTATGAAACAGGTACCGGAAGTTTCCCAACTACAGGCCCTGGTTTTCATGGGTGACTTCAACCACCCTGGCATCTGCTGGGAGGGCGGTACAGGAGTGCACAGGCAATCCAGCAAGTTCTTGGAGAGTGCTGGGGACAACTTCCTCCTGCAAGTGCTGGAGTAGCCAACTAGAAGCTATGCTCCTCTTGCCCTGCTGCTCACAAACAGGGATGAATTGATAGGAAATGTAGTAGTGGATGGCAACTTGGGCAGCAGTAAACATGAGATGGTTGAGTTCAGGGTCCTGAGGAAAGAAAGGAAGGAGAGCAATAGAGTAAGGACCACGGACTTCAGAAAAGCAGATTTTGACTTGCTTAGGGAACTGATGGGCAGGATCCCCTGGGAAACAAGTCTGAGGGGGAAAGGCGTCCAGGAGAACTGGCTGTACTTTAAAGAAGCCTTACTGACAGTGCTGGAACAAACCATCCTAATATGCAGGAAGACTAGCAAGTATGGCAGAAAACCAGCTTGGCTTAGCAAGGAACTCTTCAGTAAACTAAATCACAAAAAGGAAGCTTATAAGAAGTAAAAATTTGGACAAATAGCTAGATAAGAATATAAGAGCATTGCTTCGGCATGCAGGGATGAAATCAGGAAGGTCAAAGCTTAATTGGAGTTGCAGCTAGCGAGGGATGTGAAGGGTAACAAGAAGGGTTTCTATAAGCATGTCAGTAGCAAGAGGAGGATCAGGGAAATTGTAGGTCCGTTACTGAATGGGGGAGGCAACCTTGTGACAGAGGATACGGAAAAGGCTTAAGTGCACAATGCCTTTTTTGCCTCAGTCTTCACAGGCAAGTCAGCTCCCAAACTACTGCACCTAGCAGCACAGTTTGGGAAGAAGGTGAGCAGCTGACGGTGGTGAAAGAATAGGTTAGCGACTACTTAGGGAAGCTGGGCATATACAAGTCCATGCGGCAGGATGGGATGCACTGGTCATCATCTTTGAAAACTCATGGTGATCAGGAGAGGTCCTGGGTGACTGGAAAAGGACAAACATAGTGCCCATATTTAAGAAGTGGGGAAAGGAGGATCCACGACACTTTAAAGTGGTTAAATGCTTTTGCATCACTTTGATAGTGTTGGTTTGCGCATGTTGGTGGCATATTGCATAGTAATTCCAGCTGCTGTAGCAAATTCAGTAGCATAATGCATCTTAAATGATTTGGGACACAGCAAACTAAAACTCCCCCGAGGAGTTTTAATTTGCTACCCTACAACCGCAGACCGAAGCACCAGGCTCCATGCAGATCAGGGACTCTGCAGGAAGCCTGTGCAGGCAGCCTGGCAGCAGCCTGGGAAGGCAGGCTTCACCCAAGATCTTTTTTTTTTGCCCCCTGGAGCCTGCCTACGTGCCTGAGCTTCATGGGGCCCCAGTGTTTCCCTCTGTGGCTGTGGTTCCCCCTGGGACCACCTGAGTTGGGTGCCTGCGGGTGGGTGCCGCCTGGTGGGAGGGCTGCCACTGCCACAGAGGGAAGCACCAGCCCCCACCCCGCAGCTCAGGGACCACTCTACCTACCAGCAGCTCGCTTTCCCCTCCCCACCATGTGAGAGGCAGGTAAGTGGGTGTATGCACAACATGGGAGTCTAAAGGGTCCTAAATTGAAGCAGTGTTTTGAAAAACCCACTGCTTCAATTTAAGGCCCTTGTTTCATCTACATACACCCTAACTGTGCAATAAGATCATTTACATTGACACTTGTCCTTCCATGTAGCTGTGTTCCTCCACTTGTTTTCAGTTTCTAACTTCTTTTTCAATTTGGAACTCAAATTCTTTCAAGTTTTTTCTCATTTTCCACTTCCGACATCATGTGGTGATCACTGAGTTAAGTAAATACAGGCATACAGTGAATGAGAAGAACTAAACCTACTTTATTGTGAAGCACTAGGCAGTAGAGGTATGCGAAGCAGCTGTATTCGATTCGGATTTGGATTGGGCCCAATTTGGGGACAGGGATTTGATTAATTGATTCGGATCACTGTCCCGATTTGATTCGGCCAAATCCAAATCTGAATATTCAGTTCTGATTTGGAGAATCAGCGATTCAGCCATAGACACAGCTTTAAATGTTTTTTCTACATACCACGAAGTACCAGGTATGGCTCATGAATGCTGAGATGGTGGGGTGGATGGGGCCCCTCGGGCCCCAGGGGAGGCACACCTGGGCCAAGGGTTAGTGAGGAACTAGTTAGGGAGCTTCTGGAGGGACTGGAAGTATTCAAGTCAGCTGGTCCGGACAACCTCCACCCTAGAGTACTAAAGGAATTGGC
>NW_017728886.1:153494642-153510143 GCF_001723895.1 Crocodylus porosus
GTGGCCTGTTCTAAGCTAGTCAGTGGGGATCAGCAGGCATTGGGGGAGTCCCTGTTCCCCCGTGCACTGCCAGGAGTGACCAGGAATAACGGTCACAAACTGGCAGAGGGTAGATTTAGGCTAGACATCAGGAGGCACTACTTCACGGTCAGGGCAGCTAGGATCTGGAACCAACTTCCAAGGGAGGTGGTGCAGGCTCCTACCCTGGGGGGTTTTAAGAGGAGGCTGGATGAACACCTTGCTGGGGTCGTTTGACCCCAGTACTCTTTCCTGCCATAGCAGGGGGTTGGACTAGATGATCTACTCAGGTTCCTTCCGACCCTAGAAACTATGAAACTATGAGTGTCCCACAGGAGCGCGGAGGAGGCAGGGCCCGCATGCTTGGTGGCAGACCTAGAAGTGGACCGGAAGTACTTTTGGTCCACTTCCAGATTGGCCGCTGAGCACACAGGAGGCACTCCCCCCACATCCTCCCTGGTGTGGCAGTTGGCCCCAGGGGAACCCCGGGTGCCCCCCCAGGCAGCAGTCACCGAGCCTGGGAGGTCCCCTGTGCGCTCTGCAGCAGACCCAGAAGTGGAGCAGAAGTGCTTCTGTTCAACTTCTGGATCTACCACTGAGCATGCTGGGGACCCCACCACTCTCCCGTAGGACGCTCCATTCACCCCACCATCTCAGCATTCACAAGCCACCTGGTACCTTGAGGTATGTAAAAAAAACATACAAAGTTGTGTCTGTGTCCAAATCGTTGAATCTCTTTGAATCAATTTGAAGAGTTCTAATTCTATTTGGAGAGATTAAAGGGTCTTGTGATTTGATTCAGAGATTTGGCTGCTGAATCAAGCCGAATCTCTGCTGAATCAAATCAGTGACTGAAGCTTCGGACAGCCCTAGTAGGCAACCTCTGCAGATGGTTTGTCTCTCTCTCTCTAACCAACTAACTGCTGTGGGACCACCTGTAGTCTTCTAAGTAAGCAAACATCTCTAAATTATAGTTTCTACCATTAAACTGCTCTTTTGTGTTTTAGTGTCAAGGCAAGGAGGAAGAAGGTATATTACCAAAGTAGGTATATTTTAATGGCTTTTCAGGGATTCCAGCAAGATGTAATAGGGTCACAGTTAAACATCTGAATACTGTTTAGTCACGTAATAGATGGAATAGGAATTGGTCCTATGTGTGATATGGAAAAGTGTGTTTCAGAAGCTTTACTAGATAGTACTTTCAGGTCAAGTCCTTGACCTCCAAGTCCTTCATGATATTTTCCAGCTTTGTGTAAGGCCAGATCAAGTGCCCTGGGCCTAACCAGTTCTAATCAGAAGATCATGGTAGTTCATTCCTCAAGGCTTCAGAGAAATAGGTGCCACCTGCAGCAAGCCCAGACCATCATGCAGGGCAGAGCTGTTCCTAGTGAGGCAATCAGGAAAGCCAATCCCCTGAGGCCACAGGCAATAGGCTCCACCTGCTCAAGCCTTTAAAAGCTGGGCCCAGCCTGCAGTCCTGTGTCCAGACAAAGACTGAGGTACTTGCTTCTGTTCTCCATGTGTTTCCTTGCTTCCTCTTATTGGCTCTCAAGTTTTGACTCATGGCTTCTGATGCCATTCCTGGCTCTGACTTTGGCTCTTGCTTTTGGTTTGACTCCTGGTATATCCTGACTCTGGCCTTGCTTCTGCTTCTGACAAATCCTGACTCTGGCTTTGGCTCTTGATTTCACCTCTGATTTTGACTTCTGACTCTCTGGGAACCCAGCTTTGACTTGTGTGTGTGTGTCAGGTGATCATTCCTGACTACCCAGTGTTTCAGTCCCTAAAGCTTTGGAAGGAATTTTGAGTACAGTTTTTCTGAAGAGGTAGAGCATCTAGTGATTTCAGACTTTAGTTTCCTTCCTCCAAAGCTGAAAAAGATGGACCCTCCTAATTGGAAAGGTGATCTTTCCTTCTGGTAGGAAGGAAAATCATCAGGTTACACAAACATGCTATTTTGTGCATATGATCATGCAAGTCAAAAATTACCTGATAGACTATTTTCAGAAAGGGAACACTAAGTAGGCAGCTGGTTGGCCAAAGTGAATTCATTTGAAAATGCGAACAAATGGCCAGCATAATCATCGCTGGCATTTGCCCACTGCTAGCTGTGATCTTTTTTTTGTGTAACATAGAGCTAGAATGAGTATTCCCCAAACCATCAGTGATAATTGACAACGCTGTGTAAACCTGGCCTATTGTTTCAAATATCACACATGCACTTAATTGCTTGTTTCAGATACAAAATGGATCAAAAATGAAAAGATGAGTAAAGTAAGATAATCTTTAGAATTCATTTTGATGGTTGGATTTTATAAATACTCTTGGGTATATTCTCTTCTTGCTGCATTCATGCAAGTTCCATTAGTGTTTAATGGAAGCTGTGAGAGAAGAATATCCCTATATTCCTTAAAAAGGAACATCCACATGGGGTCATACAAGAATGAATGGAAGAACATTTATATTGAAAGCAATCTTATTTGCCAGTAATTTCTTTGCTCCTTCTAATATTATTGCATAAATTTATGATTAATAAAAGCACAGAATAAAACTGCAAGGACAGATTATATAATCAAGAAGAAAGTTCAAGGTGAGCCCTCACTGCCTCTGTGACAGTCTCTTTTTGTTTGTCTCAGAATGTAGCTGGCTCCACATAAGACTGAGCTCTGTGCAGACCCTAGGGACTGGGAGGATAGAAGGAAGGAGGCAAAGGCTCTGATGGGTGAATGTGGAAATGGGACACATCCTCCCTGAAGGGATCATATGGGAAAGATGCTGCACGCTGGTGCTGCACATTATCATACAATCAAAGAAAATGAGGGTTGGAAGGGACCTCAGGAGGTCATCCAGTCCAACCCCCTGCTCAGAACAGGGCCAGCCCCAACTAAATCATCCCAGCCAAGGCTTTGTCCAGCCAGGTCTTAAAAACCCCCAAGAATGGAAATTCCACAATCCTCTGGGTAGCCCTCCTAATAAGTTTTTCCTAATATCTAACCTAAACTTCCCCTGCTGCAACTTGAGACCATTGCTTCTTGTTCTGTTATTTGCCACCACTGAAAACAGTCTAGCTCCATCCTCTTTGGAACCACTCTTCAGGCCCTTCAGGTCTTTTCTCCGGACTAATAAGACCAATTCCCTCAGCCTTTCCTCATAAGTCATGTGCCCCAGCCCTCTAACCATTTTTGGTGCCTTCTGCTGGACTCTCTCCACTTTGTCTACATCCTTTTTGCAGTGGGGGCCCCAAAACTGGAAACAGTACTCCAGATGTGGCCTCACCAGTACCAAAAAGAGGGGAATAATTAATTCCCTTGATCTGCTGGCAACACTTCTACTAAAACAGGCCAGTATGCCATTAGCCTTTTTTCAACAAAGGCATACTGATGGCTCAAATTCAGCTTATTGTCCATTCTAACCCCCAGGTACAAAGCTGCTCCCTAGCCAGTTAGTCCCCAGCCTGTACCGGTGCATGGGATTATTCCATCTTAAGTGCAGGACTTTGCACTTCTCCTTATTGAACCTCATGAGATTTCTTTTAGTCCATTGCTCCAATTTGTTGAGGTGTCTCTGAATCCTAGCACTACCCTACTGTTTACCTACTAATCCCCGCAGCTTGGTGTCATATGAAAACTTACTGAGGGTGCACAAAACCATTGAACAAAACCAGCCCCTGGGCTGACCCCAGCAGCACTGCACTTGATACCAGCTCCCTACTAGACAACAAGCCATTGACCACTGCCCCCTGAGCCTGATAATCCAGTCATTTTTTTATCCACCTTACAGTCCATTCATCCAGACTTAGCTTGCTGACAAGAATGTTGTTGGAGACAGTATCAAAAGCCTTGCTGAAGTCAAGGTATATCCACATCCACTCATCTCCTGACATCCACAGAGCCAGTCATCTCATCATAGAAGGCAATTGGGTTGGTCAGGCATGACTTGCCCTTGGTGAATTCATGCTTACTGTTCCAATTCACCTTCTTCTCCTACAAGGGCTTAGAAATAGATTCCTTGAGGATCTGCTTCATGATTTTTCCAGGGACTGAGGTGAAGCCGGCCAGTCTGTAATTTCCTGGATCATCCTTCTTCCCTTTCTTAAAGATGGGCACTACATTTGCCCTTTTCCAATCACCGAGGACCTCTCCTGACCACCATGAGTTTTCAAAGATGATGGCTGGTGACTCTGCAATCACATCTGCCCACTCCCTCGGCACCTTTGGGTGAATCTTGTGCAGCCCCATTGACTCTTACATGTCCAGCTTTTCTAAACAGTCCCTAACATGTTCTTTTACCACTGTTGGCTGCTCACCTCCTCCCCAAACTATGCTGCCAGGTGCAGTAGTTTGAGAGCTGACCTTGCCTGTGAAGACTGAGGTGAAAAAGATATTGAGTACTTTCTGCATCCTCTGTCACAAGGTCGCTTTCCACATTTAGTAAAGGACCCAAACTTTCCCTGACTTCCCTCTTGTTGCTAACAGACTTCTAGATACCTTTCTTGTTACCCTTCATGTCCCTTGCTAGCTGCAACTCCAATTGCACGTTGGTCTTCCTGATTTCATCCTTGCATGCCTGAGCAATACTCTTATATTCCTCCCTAGTTGCTTATCCTTATAAGCTTCCTTTTTATGTTCTGGCTGACTGAAGAGTTGCTTGCCAAGCCAGGTTCTGCCATACTTGCTAGTCTTCCTGCACATGGGGGTTGTTTGTTCCTGCACCCTCAGTAAAGTTTCTTTAAAGTACAGCCAGCATGCAAAATTCTATTGAGGCAAGCCCCCAACAGTGCAATGCCAAAAGAGTCCTCAACACAATGGAAAGCAAGATAAGAGTGGAGAAAAAAGAGGGTCAGTGTCATGTACCACAATCGGGAGAGAAAGGTAAGGAGAGCAGAGAGGGTGAAAAACAGGCCAGTGAGTATTATTGAGGTGGCTGTAACAAGAGCATTAACAAGATGGTGGATTTAGAGGGAGAAATAAGGGGGAAAGATATTAACTGAAGGGGGTTCTTAAAGATAAGTTGGGGAGAGCTTGATTCATCAGGAGATTTCTTACAAAATAGACTTTATGGGAGGGGAAACATTTACATTTAAGTTAAAATATATAAGATACAACCATTTGGCCCAGTGGACTGGAGTAACCAGAAAATGGAGAGTAAACAAATAAGACTACCCAAGATTTTGTATTTTGGTGGGCCCATGCTTGCAGCACCACCGCTGGCATGCCCTGATCACCTGGGCGCCATGCCAAGGCCTATTGACTTCTAAAACTTGATGTTATTTGAGATTAGTTGGAGGTGCTGCTCAGTACTTCCTGGACAGCTCAGCTGGTAGATCTTCTGTGAGTCTCCACCACCTCTACACCTTACCTCTTTCCACTCCGGTAGTCCACTCTGGTCTTGGTGATGTCTGCGATAGGCCACTGGTGCCACCTGTTCTCCTGGCATGCCTGCCTGCATGGTCCCCATGGGAAAGTGGTGAAGCCATCTTGGCCAATGAATGCACAACTTAACAATTATGAAACGTGCACATGGTATGGGCACACAGGGCATCAATGCTACCCACACCCAACACTTTACTTCAGTGTTCTGCATTTGGTGAGGCAGGCTTCAGCTGGCCCGCACTGGCTTCCCCTTTGTGGGTATTGCCTAGGTGAGCTGGGGTTCTAGGCCTGCTGGCACCTGGCTATGTAAACCAATACTTCGTGCAATGTCTCCTCATACTCTATAGAGTACTCTGTGACCACTGCTGCTCTAGCAGTGGATTTTGGGTCTGTATCCACTCAAATGTAGCAGCGGTGGCTACAGGGGTGCTGGACAGGTTTCCCCCTGCATCCTCAGCGGGCTCTACCAGTCCCTCTCAGGCTGGCCTCCTCTCAACCTAGGTGCCCTCACAGTACCTTTTAGCATTGTGGTGTGTGAGCAGAGGCTCGTTTGGGTCAGTGCCATTGGGTTCACCTGTCATGACTTCCACACCCATACCTGCTCTTTCTCTTACTGGGGCTCGGTCGGGCACAGCGTCTCCTTTTCTGGTGGGGCCTCCTGCTCCTGGAAGGATTCCTTGCTGTGTGCCGCAGGTAAGTGTGTAACTTGTCTCTGCAGGAGGGTTCCCACGGCAACCAGGCCTCCTGCAGCCTGGCTTGGCAGCCCGCCCCCATGGGGGTGTGCTGGTCCCACTCCAGCTGCAGGGAGGGTTTCATGTTGCACTTACAGTGTGCCCTCTTTCTCTCTCCCCGTGCTGCCACCAAAGAGTTCATTTCATCTCGGGAGTCCTCCAGGGCCGGACCACTATGGTGGCCCTCTTCTGGTCATGTGGTGCCAGCCAATTCCCCAGCAGACCAGCCACCTGGACGCCATTCTTTTTTCAGTTCCTAATACTTTTAGATCCAAAATGTCTAATTGTGAAGATATAAAAGAAGCTAAGTATGTCCAGCAAAAACTCAGCCATGACTGCTGCTTCTTTCCTCCCAACAGCATGTGGATCGCCTCTGAAGTTGCTGCTTCTCCTCATGGAAGTGTGGAGTGACTAGTGCTGAAGCCTCACATCCACAAGCCAGATCCAGTGGCTCTGTGGGGAAGATCCAGCCTGCAGGCCAGTTGCTGGCCCCTTAATTAAACTATATAATTAACTGTTTTATTCTCTTTGGCTCATTAAAAAGTTCCTGATAGTATAGACTAGATTTAGAAATTTTTCACAATGGTAAAATCATAAGAGTGCCATTTGACCTCAGCACACAAACTGTTAGTGTAGACTAAAACACAACCTTGATTATTTCCAATAGCAGTAATTCAAGTTGATCAAACAGGAGCACTTCTATTATTTAATATCTAATTAGTCTGTGGGGCAGAGATCTTGTTTTCTTCTGTCTTAACTGGGACTGAGCCTACAATTGGTGCTTTACAAATATATAATAATACATATACATATGGATAATAACACATATACAGGTAAATATAAGGATACCATAGGTAGCAGCACCCATAATTAAGGTTGCCTTACATTGGGTGCATCTACACAAGACACTGACTGCATAATAACTCGATGCTACTGCACAGTAGTATCGTGTGGCAAAAACTGTGACACGACACTACTGCACAGTAGCATCGTGTGGCAAAAACTGTGACGTGACACTACTGCACAGTAGTATTAGGCTACTGCACGGTAGTGCCACAAAAAGGTGTTCACCTGCACTACTGCACAGTAACTCAGGTTACTGCATATTTATTTAGTACTTCTATAAACAAGGTACTTTCCCTACCATTATTCTAAGAAAAAGCTTACCTATATTTTGGTGAAAATTTCCACAAAAAAAGTCAGCTGGAGGCATGAAAAGTTTTACTTCAAATGGTTTCAAGTTACAAGTGACTAAAAACAAGACTCTTATAAATTATAATGGCTGCATTTACACGAGACACCACTGTGCAGTTGTTACTGCGCATTTATTTAGTATTTGTTTATATAGAGTCAACCCTAGGGGTGTTTGGGGCCCGGGGCACATCAGACTGTGTGGGGCCTGAGGGGGAGGAAGGAGGGTGGCTAGCAGCCAGAGTTGGGGGCTTGTGGGAAGCGAGTGGAGCGGAAAGCAGGGGGTGCATGGTAGCCATGTGGAGTGGTGGCACCCTCGGCATGTGCCAGTGGTGCTATCCATGGGGGCCCTCAAAGCGTGGGGCCCAGGCCAATTGCCCTGGTTTGCCCCACCCAAGGGATGGCTCTGGCAGCCTTTATGATTTATAAGAGATTTGTTTTTAGTCACTTGTAACTTTAACCATTTGAAGTAAAACCTTTCATGACTCAAACTGACTTTTTTGTGGAAATTTTCACCAGAAAATAGGTAAGCTATTTCTTAGAATAATGGTAGGGAAAGTACCTTGTTTCGCCCATGTTAAAAATTCTTAGAACCATTCAGTTAAGCAGCTCTAGGGCCCTTATGCTTTGAAGCAGGAATTTGAAAATGTGAACCCCTTGTACACATGCTATTTTTACTCACAGTCTAAGGACTATATCAACCTTGAGAGTACTTGGGTTGACACTTATCAGCATAGGGAATGATTAAAAAATTAGATCCTAAATTAACAGTACAAAGATACAGAAGGAAGAGAAGAGACCAGCAAGAAAGCATGTGCATGAATATGTATTGTATTGTTGTACCTGGTGACACCATCTCTTATTAAGGTAGACTAACAGTTCCAATTGTAAGAAACTATTTTCAGTCCTTTATCTTTGCCAAACTTCATTATTTGGTATGCAATTTCCCTGGTAGGAAAATTTCACCCCAAAATTTCCAAAATTTGGCTAGGGAGAAATAATAATTTTCCTGTTTAATAAATTCAGGTGAGCTTTACTTAAAAAAAAAAAAACCCTGCAGGATCCCAGAGCTTTGGAAGAGGAATTTGAAATTTGGCAGGACTGTGGAATTTGCCTTACGATGTGCCGTTTGCCTTCCCCATAAAAATCTGCCCAGTTTGGCCAAATTATAAGCCTTTGAAAAATCAATTTGTACATAGTAGGAACTTCTTCAGCAGCTAAAACCACTGAAGAGTCTTTCCATACTTGGCATATTTAAGTCTCTCCTCGCTCCTAGCACTAACTGTGCATTTACTGTCTCCACAGATGGCATGTCTACATGGCATAAAGCAGCGCTACCTCATTAGTGTCCTATCTAAATTACCCTGCTGACAGTAGGAGTGTGGTGGGAGATTCACTCAGCCAGGACTCCTGGAGGGGGACACTACAGCTGGCTGGTCAAGGAGGCTAGGATTGAGAAGACCAAGGAGTAGAGACTAGGAGTCAATTGCCAAGGAGAATGGAACTGGAAAAAAGAGCCAGGTGTGGCATGTGGGGAAGAGTCAAGACAAGGACAAGTTGGAAGGACAGAAACTGAACAAGTGATACGCATGGGGCAACAGGCAGAAGAATCTTTTCCCACTAGAGCACGCTCCTTTATAGCACTCAGAATGGAAACATGATATCTGATTTGAGACTGTTTTTACTTCATGCCTTTGCAATCAACTAATATTTAGGACAAGATGCATTTCTCATCTCCCTCAGTACTACACCATACAGCAGATTACCATGTAGTATTGCTACCAGTTACTCCATTAGGTTAAGTGACAGATGTCTGGGCATTTGGCTTTAAATATTTGAACCCTGCTGATACCCATGACAATATGATGAGGCCATATGGTGAAATATATACATATTTTTCATATGTTTTTCTTTTAATAAAAATCACATGTACACACTCATCCCTACATTAAAAGATCATGATTAAGGTTACAAGGCAAGGCATTCAAAAGATAGGAAATGCCAGAATTAAGGTTGACTGTAAAACCTTAATTCAGTCCCTTTGTGCATATACATTATGATATAGTCCAGTGCTTAATTACCGGATCACAGATTTTTTCCCTCCTCCCTCCCTATTCCCACAGGACCCTTCCTTGTTGAATACACATACTCTGGGGATGGATCAAGATTTTACAGTGAAGGAGTTTGTCATCTGTTGGGCTGCTGCAAACAAGTAATGTAATGTGAAGTACCTAAAAAAACACACTGCCATTGTTAGGCATTTGGGTGTAGACAGAAATGACACATGTTGTGTAGTTGGCCCCTTAAAAGCGGTCTAAAACCATGCCCAAACAGAAGAGCATGGATGCAGAGCCTTTCAATCACGTGACAAATTAACCCTTATTATATGAGGGTTCAAATGAAGCTGCTCCTAAGTGGAGTGACTTAATTAATTTTTGTCTGCTCTGGTTGCAGGACAAAGAGTTGCAGCCGATGTCTCTGGATGGGAAGGGGAGAAGGCAGGGAAGGGCAGTCCCTTCTGGGGCTTTCTCAAACCCACTGGAGTGGGGGGGCATTGGATTGGAGCCCCTCACCTTGAGGGTGGGAGGTGGGCTTCAATCTAGCTGCACCCCAAAAGACTTCCCTCCCCTGCCTTCTCCCCCTCCCATCCAGTGGAGCTGGGAGAGTGGACTGGAGCCAGGGGAAGAAATAGCCTCTCCCTGGATTGGCTACAAATTAACTAACATCTGTTGGCTTGGAGGGACTAACTCATGGTGATTTCTATTAACTGCCATGAGTTAGACGCAGAAGCTATACTTCTGTCTGTGCCCTTTAATGTTAGCTTATCTTTCAGGGCATATTCTCTATCTGTGCCTCAATTCTCCATCTGTAAAATGAGGATCACACCAGCTATTCTGAAGTGATGCATGGCACAAAGGAAAAAAAAAGAGAATTCTGTTTCCCCAGTAGGGTTTGAACAATATGCCATTAGAAAAGCAAAGGCAGTTGAACAATGTGAAGAACACAACAAAATATTGAATGGCTTTTAATTAAGTGGGCTCCATTCTGTGCTGTGCATGAGGCAATAACTTTGTAGAAAAAATTAAGTAACTGTGTGTCATGCTGCTAATGTACAAGGGGCCCAAGTTAAGGTTGCATAAGTGATCCTAATTCTAGCATTCCCTAATTTTTAAGTGTGTGGCCTTGCAAGTGTATTACTTTTCTCTTAACATAGTTTTGTTATGTGTCACTATACACTTCATAATATCCTGTATATAAATAATGCATTTGTATGTGTACAGTTTTATTCAACCTTTGGCAAGTTGTATTTTTGTTATGTGTGTTTTGTTTTGGTTTGGTTTATTTTGGTTTTTTAATGCAACTCAGGAAATACTCAAAAGCAGATGAGCCAATCTATAGGATGGCCCAGTCATGCTGAATTTATCAAGTAAGCCTCACTTTGAATCCTTCCTGTTGTATGTAAGAGAGACTAAGCAACTTCTGGTAGCTTTTAAATAACAGCTGCTCTGGACTGGTGAATGGTATTTTGAAAATCTTTCTTTGCAATTCATAATGGAGTGAGTTTGACACTCCAGTGCCACCATTTCTAAGCCAGCTTTCCAACTGTTTTGCCCTATAAGAAGAAAACAAAGCAGCTGGGCCTGAGGCTGAGGGTTGCAGATCTAAGGGAAAATTCTGTTTGATGAAATCAACATGATTCTGATCAGCCTGTCATTTGATTCTTTTATCTTTCAGCATTTCATAAGATGCATAGAAAAAAACACAGTAATGAGATGCAGTCACCTCTGAGCAGTGTATCTCGTTTTTAGTGCTCCACCTTCCAAGAGAGAGCATAACAAATACAGTAACTGTAATGGATGTTATTGTTACTCATGTATACTTGCTGCATAATTATTCCCTACTTAAAAATTCTCTAACCCAGCAGATTAGTCAGCATTTCCACAGACCTGCTGTCTTGAGCTGAGTAAGACAAAGATGCCAAATTGCAGTTTATGAGGAAGCTGTACTAAAAGCAAATGTAATCAACATAGTGTTAAAATGTTAATTCCAGAATGAGTTTTATTATTCTGTTTGTTTTTACAGTTGTGGACTTGCTAAACACTATATCCCTAGTCTTTGGCTGTAGCAAAGTAGTACAAATAGTTTTGGGGTAGAAAGGGAAGAGACCAGAGGAAATGCCCTGTTGGACCTGGTCCTGGCCACAGGTGACAACCTGGTAAGGGGCCTCCAGGTTCTTGACCACCTGGGCGATAGCAAACATCACTTGCTGGAATTCACCATCCAGTGCAGGGTGTCAAGGGCCTGAAGCAAGGCAGTAGCCCTAGACTTCAAGAGGGCCAGCTTCAATGAGTTGAGGAAATTAGTGGGAGAGGCACTGGGGTTCTCAAGAGCAGGAGAACTCAGTGCCCAAGATGACTGGTCGTTCCTTAAGGAGATGATACTCAGGGCCCAAGGGGTGACCATCCCAACAAGAAGCAAGGGGGCAGGAGTGCCCAAAAGCCACCCTGGCTCACCAATGGCGTCCGGGAATGCCTGATTGACAAAAAGGCAGCGTACAACCGGTGGAAGGGGGGGTGCTATCTCCAAAGAGGTGTATACCTCCTCTGCTCCAGCCTGTTGGAGGGCTGTCAGGAAAGCTAAGGTGGACATAGAGCTAGGACTAGCATCCAAGATCAAAGATAATAAAAAGTCCTTTTTCAAATATATAGGGAGGATGAAGAAGGCACTGGGAAATGTGAGGCCTTTGCAGGATTCTCTGGGCAATGTGGTGGTTGCGCCAGAGGAGAAAGCAGACCTCTTTAACCAATTCTTCACCTCTGTTTTCTTGTGCAGGGACCGGGACTTCTCCACCGTGATGCAAGGCAGACTCAAGGGGAATGCCTCCAGAAGTCAGGTTGGGGAGGACCGGGTTAGAGAGCTTCTGGAGGAGCTGGACATGTTCATATCAGCGGGTCCAGATGCTCTCCACCCCAGGATGTTGAAGGAGCTAGCAGGGGTTATTGCAGGGCCTTTGGCATGGCTTTATGAGTGCTCATGGTGCTCAGGCCAGGTGCCAGATGATTGGAAGATAGCCAATGTTGTCCCCATCTTTAAAAAAGGGAGAAGGAAGGACCTGGGCAACTATAGGCCCGTCAATCTTACCTCAATCCTAGGGAAACTCTTTGAGAAGATCATCAAGGACCACAGCTGCGCTGGGCCAGCTTCAGGGATGATGCTCAAGGGCAACCAGCAGGATTTCATTAGGGGTAGGTCATGTTAGACCAACCTGATTGCCTTTTATGATCAGGTCACAAAAGCATTGGATGCAGGTGTCGCCGTGGACTTAGTCTTTCTGGACTTCAGCAAGGCCTTTGACACCGTCTCCCACCCCATCCTCATTAAAAAACTAAGCGACTGTGGCATTGATGGCTACACAGTCAGATGGATTGCAGATTGGCTGAAGGGTCATACTCAGAGGGTGGTGGTGGATGGGTCATATTTGACCTGGGGAGAAGTGGGCAGTGGAGTTCCCCAGGGCTTGGTCCCTGGGCCCGTGCTGTTCAATCTCTTTATCAGTGATTTGGACGATGGGGTGAAAAGCAGCCTGTTTAAATTCACTGATGATACCAAAATTTGGGGTGAGGTGAGCATGCCAGTAGGGAGGGAAAGACTGCAGCAAGACCTGGATAGGTTGCAGGGGTGGGCTAACAAAAACAGAATGCGCTTCAACACTGACAAGTGCAGAGCGCTGCACTGGGGCAGTAGTAACCAGCAGCACAATTATACGATGGGAAAATCCCTTCTTGAGAGCATGGAGGCAGAAAGGGATTTTGGAGTCATTATTGACTCCAAGATGAACACGGGCCAACAATGTGAGGTTATGGTTGGCAGGGCTAACCAGACCTTGTCGTGCATCCACAGGTACGTCTCAAGTAGGACCAAGGAGGTGATCCCCACCCTCTACACAACACTGGTCAGGCCACAGCTGGAGTACTGTGTCCAGTTCTGTGCGCCCCACTTCAGGAGGGATGTGGACAACATTGAAAGGGTCCAGAGGAGGGCCACCCGCATGATCCAGGGACTACAGGGCAGACCCTACAATGAAAGACTGCGGGACCTAAACCTGTTCAGCCTTCACAAGAGAAGGCTGAGGGGGGACCTGGTGACCATCTATAAACTCACTAGGGGGGACCAGAAGGGTTTGGGAGAGACCTTATTTCCTCTAGCGCCCCTTGGAATGACAAGGAATAACGGCCATAAGTTGTTGAAGAGTAAGTTTAGATTAGACATCCGTAAGAACTACTTCACAGTTAGGGTGGCTAGGATCTGGAACCAGCTTCCAAGGGAAGTGGTGCTGGCTCCTACCCTGGGGATCTTTAAGAAGAGGCTTTATGCCTACCTGGCTGGAGTCATTTGAGCCCAGTTTTCCTCCTGCCCAGGCAGGGGGTCAGACTTGAAGATCTACAAGGTCCCTTCTGACCCGACTCTATGATTCTATGAGACAAGAATCATAGAATTGGCTTTCACATATCTTTTTGCTCCCACAATGGTTTGATAGGTGCACAAGGCCCATATCTTAGCATAAATTAAAGCAGCCTGAAGACTGCTGTAACTTGTCACCAGCTAGTGACCAAGAGCAGTTCTAATGGTACCAAGTAGAAACAGCCTCAGTGCAGGTGTCAGCTGGATAGGACATTCTCCTGATCATACTGTTCTGCCAATCTAAAGAATGGAACAGTGATGTAAAACAGTGGTTCTCGAACTTTTTTGTACCAGGACCCATTTGTAAACATTGATGGCCGGTCCCAGCCCAGTAAATAGTTTAAGTAGAAAACAGACCCCTGGCCCTGCCAGTGCCCCTCACTCCTGACCCACTGACCCCTGCCCCCAGATGCCAGCACCCCAGTGTGTGGGGCAGGGAGTGGGGGTGAGGTGGGGGTGTGTGTATGTAGGGCATAGTGGGGCAGGGGCCCCCCATATGTGTGCACCCACAGTGGGCATGGGACTGCAGCCTGGCCAGACAAGCAGGGGCAGGAGGCACCTCTGTGGCCTAGCAGGCAGACCCAGTGTGGGAGGGCAGAGCAGGGTGGCCAGACTCATTGCTGCCACCACTCCTGGGACTTCTGTGCTGCCAGTAGCTCAAGGAATAATATGGGGGGGCAGGGGGCTGCACTACCCTTACTTCTTCCTGCTGCCAGCTACTCTCACATTGGGCTGTGGCTCTACTCCACCGCCATGGCTTGGCTGCCACCACCACTGCTCCCCGCAGGCTGCCCATGCTGCCCACCCGCCAACATCACCTCCAGGGTAGAGCTGCAGCCTGAAGGGAGCAACAGTGGTGGCTGGGCTGTGGAGGTGGGGTAAAGGGAGAGCAGCTGGCAGTGGGAGGAGATGAGGGAAGCATGGCACCCCACCTCTCCGTTACTTCTCATGTTGCTGGTAGAATGGCAGGAGTCTCAGTGGTGGTGGCAGCAATGAGTCTCACTGTCCCGCTCTGTGCTCCCATGCTGGGTCCTGCCTGCTGGGCTGCAGAGGTGGCTTCTGCCTATGCTGGTTCAGCCAGGCTGCATCCCTGTACCCATTGGAGGTGCACAAATCTGGGGGGGAAAATGCTCCCCCATACCCCTCTGATGTGTGGCCTGTGTCTTTCCACCCTGTCCGATGTATTGTCTATGCCAACCCCCACTCCATAGACTTACCTGCAGGGAGCTGTGGGAGCTGCTCTTTATGCTGCCTGGCTGCCATGTGCATGTGTATGTACATGGCAGGACAGAAGCTGTTGCTCAGTGCAGGAGAAAAGCAGCCCCTTGCTGCTGCCAGCCTTTCCTGCTACAGTTGCCCAGAGCCCATGCCTGGGCTTTCCTGTGGCTCCTCTGCACTGCCACTGCTGCCCCACTGGGCAGCCTGGAGGTGGCAGTGATGGTGGCATAGATGCAGGGGTGGGAGCAGGTGCTGACCAGTTCAGAGGGGCATGCACGGAGGGCTCCCATGCATGACCCACAATACCCACAAAATCTCCCCTGCAAACTCCACAATCACACCCTCCCCCCCACACAGACACACACCCTACAAATACCACATACATCCACACCCTTCCCCAAGCTCCACACCCCCCACAACCATCTCCATATGCAGCCCTCCCCCCCCACACACATGCTTCTGGGGGGAGCTCCATCACTGCTATATACCCACACACCCCCATGCACACC
>NW_017728886.1:153510243-153518597 GCF_001723895.1 Crocodylus porosus
CACATACATACACATCCATACACCCCCACAGCCTTCCCCAAGCCCCATACCTCTTACCCGTATCCTCTTACCCCTTCATACCCCACTACAATATACAAAAGTAAGACTTCATTTGACCTATTATGTTATCATCTCTATATAGACCGCAAAAGCACACACAGATCAGGAGAAAAATATATTTTTTAATAAAATAAAAATGCTATTGTCAACATTTTATTTTTAGTATATAATTTGCTTTTTTCCCCAGTTCAAAGATGGCAAACCCCCTTCCCAAGAGGAGTACTTCTGAGGGCAAGGGGAGGGACTTCTGGTGGCAAAGGTCAGATGCTATGGAGCGGGACTTCCGGGCCCAAGATGGTGACCAGGGGGTGGGGCCCCTGTCAAGGGTGGGGCTACCCTTGCGGCCCTTGATAACTCACCAAAACTCATTAAGTGGCCTTCCACCTGAAATAATTGCCCACCCCTGGTTTAGTTCTCCTAATCTGATCCAGACCCGCTGCGGGCCGGATGCAGCCCATGGGCCATATTTTGCCCACTCCTGAATTAAAACTTTGTTTAATGTATTTAGTGAAAACAAGTAATTCATATCCCTTTAGAAAAGAACACCCTGTTTAAAGAGAAAGTATTTAGTTGATAAACAGAATGTGTGTGAAGTACAATGATGTGGCCAAATTCCAGCTTGGCAGTCTATCTGTTATGTTCCATCTCCTAAAATTGCCATTAGAGACTAAGTTAGAAAGGGCATTTTTCATTTCATGCCCCAAACTTACGTGGAGAGTTTCTGTGTGCTTTTAAGCAGCTACCCGTTTTCACATCGTAGCTGGCTGTATTTCTGCAGGGAGTGATGTTAGGACTAGATTCTGCCAGCTTTTCCTAGCTCTGCAAGAAAAGAGGACACAAAAAGGTGCCCACCACCACCACCTGTTTTCACAAAACACAGTTCAAGAGGGCAGCATCGCACTATCCCCTTTTGTACCAGCATCAGCACTGGTTTGTCAGAAGTGAGGCCTCTCCCTGCCAAGAAAACTGGTCCAGTTTGAAGGAACACATATGCTTCATCTTTCCAAAGGGTTATGGGGCTCTGCTGCACCAGCATGGTTGCCACCCTGCAATGTGATCGTTGTGCACCTATACACCTGCCCGATGCCTGCTCTAACACGTTCTAATTAGTACACTCCAGGAGCCTCAGTGTCTTGTGTATTCAGTGTCCCTGCATTTCAGAATGGCAGTTGGGGGCACTTTAACTAAAGCTTGTCAAACAAGCTTTAGTTAAAGTGCCCCTGCCACCATTTTGAAGCGCGGGATGCTGAATACATGAGACACTGCAGGCATTTTAATTAGCATGCGTAAAGATGCTTTAAGCTCCTAGAGATCCTCCTAGGATCCACTTTTATGCATTGAAATGCACTGTTACAGTATATCACTGTTAATCTCTGCAATGATATTCAGCAGACACAATGCTACTTACTGTGGCTGGAGTTCAACAGGTATCCAACATGCTTGTCTCAGGAGCTGATTCAAAAACTGAAATGGCCCTGCCCTGCTTCTTTTGAGCAGTATCCTCCTCCTCCCAAAGGACATAAATCAGAGATGTCTAAGTTGATTAGATCTTTCAGTACCCTTGAATACAGATGATCATCAGGTGCTGTTGAATCATCTTTGGGACCTAGAAGGGATCATTTTACAATGGTTCCACATGTAGAAGACTAAGAGTGGCAGAGAAAGGGGGAAAGAAAGGGATGAATTGTGATTGCTCATTCTGTCCTATAATTCTCATGTGCAGCCTTTTCCATAGTTCCATTTTGTCATTCTTATGCCTGTGCAATGTAAATATGTGGCCAATACAGTGAGTTTGTGAGATGTATCTGGCCTACAATATTATTCCTTTTTAAAATCCAGCCCAGATTTTCAGTATCCTTGCTTTCCTAGTACTTAGATTAATTGGGTTGGTGGATGAAAAGTCACTGGCTTAAACTCGGTCAGTTTGGTGAAAGTAATGATTGCGGGCAAGGAAAAGGATAGATTTATAAATAATAAATAATTCCAGCCCAAACTGAATTTTTAAAAAATGTTTAAATTTTCTTTTATAAAAGTAGTGGATGAGGGGAAGGGAATAAGTGTAATTATAGTGTCCACATTTACCTAGTGCATTTGTTACAATAAGATTAGTTGCTAAATTAAATGCTTCAAAAATTAATTCAGAGTGTTTTGGGTGTGAACAATTAGGGGTTGAAACCATATTGTAAACAGAGAGTAAATTGGATTAAGGTGAAACATTTAGGTCCAGAGGTTTTTCATAAATATTATTGTTTTATGTTTAATGTTTTTATTGTTATAACACCCAAAGGACTAAATACTACACAAGTATGTTATGAGGCATGTTGGCAGTGAACCATTTCACTAGAAACTGTATGTGAGCACTTCATGACAAGGTGAACAGCCCATGTGGAGCTCTGCTTCCAGTACAGGGGCTAGCTATGCAGTGTGGACATAGATCTAAATCAAAACCCGAGAAAGGAAATATAGTGTGAAGAGTCCTTCATGGGTTTAAAGGGGCATTCATGCATATGCGAATTCTGGCCCTGTTGTTTTCAGTTTGAAACTGTTACTTAGAATGAGGTCTACTTCTATTAGAACAGGAACTCCCCATAACTTTTCCAACTTTCACTTGTGTGGGGTCTTGCAAATGTTTATAGAGTTAATTTTGTCTTGAAGGTCAAGAGTAATGAGGCAGAGACTTATAAATAATGAGAGAAGTTACTAAATAACAGTTTTGGAAATTCTCCATGGGGGGGGGAGAGATTCAGTGTGAAAACTCTCCTAAATATAAAGAATAAGGTGATTATGGCCCTTACTTCTTCAGCAGTCATTGGCAGCGTGTCTGAGCGCTGCAGTACTTTCACTTCCTCCCCAAATTCTAATGAATTAATTATGTATCCTTAATTCCTGCTTCCCCCCTCCCCATCTGTTATGTCTCCACCTGGGTTTCTCTCTGACTTTCACTCCAGACCTATACATCTTCTCTTTGCCCTTATTGCACTTCTCTTGTCATGTCCAGGGGTCCTTTGCCCATCTCATCCATGTCTGATGGCAGCTAGGGCATGATACTTTTGTCCCTCTTCCCAGGTCTGGAAAGGGAACACTTCTTTAATGCCCTCTCCTTCCCCCTCCACCCCCCCTTAACCTAGTGTTACCAAGATGAGATGTGGGAGACTGACTCAGCTGTCCCAAGTTGGAAGGGAAAAGGAGAAAACAAAGTAGCACAGATCTGCAGGGCTCTTTTTGTACTTTTACCACTTTCTTCTCCCCTACTGGCACAGGTGACTTGTGCCTCCTGAGTTGGGGGGCAGGAGGCACTTGCACCCCCCTGTGGACAGTCAGCAACTGGGGGGGGTGTAGTTTTCTGCTTCTTCTGGTGCACTCCCCAGCCAGCACTCGCAGGGGCGGCACCAGTGGTCTCATCTGCCCCCCCCCCCGCCTGGGCATGCTGGCTGTCAGGGGGTGCACCAGCCCTCTCAGGGGGTACATGTGCACCCCTGTGCACCCCCTACGCGTCACCACTACCTATTGGAAAAGTTTATGGTCCTGAGGGGAAGGGAAGAGTTCTGCCTGTTATTCCCCAATATGTGGGGAAGATGAAAACAACACCCAAGCAAAGGTTGGGGGAGGTAGAGACATTTTCAGCCAGGGTGCAAATGACATAAGGAGTAGAGTGTCTGGCATCATTGCCAGCCTAGCTCCAGGAGCAACTGAAAATGAGGTACACTGGGTAAAATCACAAGAAATGACAACACCACTAATGGTGGACATAAAAAAATCATATTTATAGCAATTATAACAGTGCATAAACTAGGGATGTATTGCAAACTACAAGAATGGCCCACTCATGGAATAGTGCCTTAGACAGAATGCCATTGTTGCCCCTACCATCACAATCCCCACCCAACCCTTCATTCCCCTTTATGTAAATAGTGAACTGTTTTTATTTACAGATGGGAAAGTTCCCAATTCGTTTCTGTCTAACTGATTTTTCCCCAGCTAAGGATAATCCATCACCAGACATTTCACTTCAATGGCTCAAGCCTGCAAAACTCAGATGCATAAGTAAGAATTACTCATGTGGGTAGCTCCTTTGATGTCAGAGAGACTGCCCATTTTGAGATTAGTCATCTGAGTGCAGTCAGGGTTGGGACCTCAGTTACTGTTCATTGGTTTTCTGCACTGACCGCATCACACTTTCCAGTCATAATGTGCTCAGACCAAAATGCATTTATGCATTAGAGAGATTATTGGCCAACAGAAACAAAGGCCTGTGCTTGACTTGATGGCTTGCCAGTTTTTGAGTCTCGGTGTATCATAATAACTATTGAACACTGCATCCAGTCAGTTCCAGATTTTTTAAGGAATGATCTGAACCACCAGAGGCAGAATACTCTTGATTCAGGTGAAAATCAAAACATTAAATAAAAGTATTTACATGTAAATAGTTGCTGCTTGTTCACTTAGCTCAGAGCCACCATACTGATATGAGGTAGATACCCATTCAGCAGGGTGGGTAAGAAGGACCTAAGAGGAAAGGAGGGTTCATTCTCAGTTGTTAATCTGCTGTTTCCCCAAGGGTGCTCCGTCATGTGCAGGACAGAGGGTGAAAGAGAAACAGCACAAGCCATCCATGTATCCAGCCTAGGAGGGGAAAGAGGTTCAGGAAGGTAGAGAGGAAAGGGTAAGTAAAGACTTTTTTTTGCATGGACAGAATGTCAAGAAACATAGGCCTCTCGTGTGGGGATGAAAAATGGGAAAAGAGTGCAGTCAGCATGAAAAAATGGGGGTAAAGAGAGGAGGCCTTAGAATGGGGGAAGTGACAGAGTCCCTGGTGTGGGAGAAAAGGGGGGGCAGAGGTGGGGTGGGGTTGGGTGTTGCAGGGAAATGCTGACATGCAGGATGGTAGAGCAAGACAAAGTAAGCTTGAGAAAAAGGGTAGAACTATAGAAGGAGCCCCTGGCCTGTACATATAGAACAATACAGAAACTAGGGATGTGATGCAAATTGCAAAAATGTCCCCTTCCCCCTGTGGGTCTTGGCCCACAGAAGCATAATGTAATATGCAGCTCACTTGTTTATTTTACAGAAGGATCTCAACTATAACTCTTGCAAAGTCATTCCTTCATTTCTTGACTTCTATGATTAAAGGCTTATGTTTAACAGTGAGTTAGTTAAAATCAAAAACTAAATTAACTTAAAAAATACTTTTCCATTCTTTTAAAAAGTTGTTTAAAAAGACCCCAGAAAGTTAAAGAAAGGTACAGCCATACTTCAACCAGGGAAGAACTAAAGCAGATACAAGATAATCCTGCCTCAGGCTTGGAAATAACACCAAACTTGAGTAAGAGTTCCAGAATTGAGCACTGACCTTTACCAGTCCTTGATTCCATGAAGAACTTAACTGTGAGTTTAACATTAGACATGATCATAGTCCCCTTTAATTGAGTGTGCAAAATCTTGCAAGGGCTAAAGTCTCTGTGGGACCACACCTGTGGTGGAGACTGAATGGCATTGTACTTACTCAAGAACTATTTTTGTTTGATTTTTTTTTTGGACATTTATTTATAATGTTCTTTTGTTTTAGAAGGCATGGTATATGTGCACCTTATAAACTAACTAAATAACACAGAGCGAGAGAGACAGCACAATCTTTCATGTACTCAAGTTTACTTCATCAGATGCTATGAAAGAACAGCATACGGCAGTGCATGAAGTGGAGTGAATGGTTTGAATACAAAGATGGGAAAAGAGGAGGGAGAGGGAAGGAGAGGGTGAGTGCTGGGAGAAGCAAACAAATACCCTATAGGAACAATGGGGTCACAAAAGCTAATCCAGATAATGGGATAAGAATCTGTAGTCCCTGTTTAATCAACACTTAACACGGTCCAGTCTGCAGATGATTTCTTGTTCTGCAGTTTCCTGTTCAAACTGTTTTTAAAAATTTTGCTGACTGTGAACAGCAATCCTGAGGTCAGGAATGATTGTCCATGAAGGTTAAAGTGTTCTTTCACAGACCCTGTGTCTTTCTGCAGCTGATGTCAGACCAGTGTTTGTTCATTCTTACATGTAGATACTTCCCTGTCTGTTTGATGTAGACAGGAGATGGGCATTGTAAGGTGATGGTGTATACCAGGGGTGCTCAACCTCCAACCCATGGGCCTGCAGAGCCATAGGTATTTGGCCTGTGGGGCTCCTCACAGATCAGAAAATCTGGTGGCAGGGGAGCAGCGGGAATAAATATGGCCACCTTCCCTCACTACCAAATTCCAACCCCCCAGTCCTGTGCAGCAGGCTAGGGCCAGATCATGCCCCACTCCCTTAACCCCTGCCACTGCATAGGGCCAGACCACGCCTCCTGCTTCCCCAATGGAGCTGGGTTGGGGTTGGGTCAAGCCCCCTTCCTGCCCCTCTGTGGGGCTGCATCAAGCCCCCTTCCCCCTGTGGGGCCAGGTTGGGGCTGGGCCATGCCCCTTTTTCCTGTGGGGCTGGGCCACACCACTCCTTCTGCCCCCTGCTGGACCAGGTTGGAGCCAGGATGCCCCTTGTCCTCCTCCACATGGCCGGATGGAGCCCTACTGTGACCACACCATGCTGGATCAGGACCCCCAGCTAGATCTGACCTGCAGACATCCTGGGCACTGACCATCCAGACCTCCAGCCACAAAGGTTGAGCACCACTGGTATATACAACACTGCTACAGTTGCAAGTGAATGATCATTAGATATTGTATGCCTTGTTATTTGATCCAGTGATGATATTATCTGTATTGATGTGTGGGCTCAGCAGGCATTTGGATCTATTGCAAGGCCTGCTGCTGTGGTGAGGGTGGGAATTAGTTGGTTTGTTGTTTGAGACACCATTTGAAGTTGTGGGGCTGTGTGTAAGCCAGGACAGATTTGTACCCCATGAATACCTTGAGACAGTCCTTTCTCCAAGAGGAGTTGGAGGTCATTAATGATGTGTCTTAGGTATTCAAACTGGGGGCTGTAGGTGACAACCAGAGGGATTCTGTTTTTCTTGTCTTGGGTTTGGTATTGTAGTAGGTTGGAGCAAGGTCTGAGTCTGGATTTATTGATTTGAGTGGCTACAGTTTTGGAATTGTACTGTAACTGTAGGAATCCTTGTTCCAAATCCTTAAGGTGTTTACCCCAGTCAGTGGAATTAGAGCAGATACAGTTGTAATGTAGAGCTTGGCAGTAAACCATGAACAACTAGTGCCTCCTAAAACTGGGGGGGACACCATTTGTAGGCGGCAGTGGGGATTGCCCGCAGCTGCTGGTAGTGGTTTTGGCAGCAGGGGAGGGGGGGTGACAGGTGGCGAGCAGGGATTACCAACAGATGCCGGCGGTGGTGTTGGCGAGCAGTGGGCAAGAACCGCCCACAGATGCCAGCAGTGGTGTCGGTGGCAGGGAGTGGTGTCGAGCAGGGACCGCCTGCAGATGCCAGTGGCTGTGTTGGTGGCAAGGGGGGTGGCAAGTGACAACTATCCACAGAAGCCAGCGGTGGCTTTGCTGGCGGCCACTCGGTGGGGGCACATGCCCCACCCCATGCTCCACCTACATGTCACCTATGCTGTAGACAATGGATCTAGTGGCATGCTTAGGGTGAAAGCTAGTGGTGTGAAAGTAGCTGTGTTGGTCGATAGGTTTCTGATATGGTGACAATGTGGCCACTGCGTACCTGCATGGTAGTATCTAGGAAATTATTTTGTTGGGTGGAGTATTCCAGAATTAGTGTGATGAAGGGGTGGAAGTTGTTAAAGCTCTGGTGTAATTTCTCCAGAGAGTCTTTATTTGTTCACATTATGAAGATGTCATTGATGTACATGATTTTCCTGTATGTACCAGGGGGATGAGGGGGCAGTTGTGATGGAAATGGACTTCAGTCTGTCAAAAATATGTTGGCATACTGGAGGGCCATTTGTGTGCCCATGGCAGTACCTAGTTTGTAGGTACATGGAGTCCCCAACTCTGAAGCAGTTGTCTGTGAGGACAAAGCAGGAGAGTATAATGGAAGCAGAAGCCATTTTCTTGTCAGGGATAATGTTCCTTATGGCCTGTAAGCTGTATTCATGGGGGATGCTGATATACAAAGACATGGTAGCTAATATGCCACTCAGTTCTGTGGCGAAATGCCGGGCTAGCGGCTCCGGCACCGCTTAGGGGAGCCGCGGGCTTTGCGGAGTTGTGCGAGCACGCGGCTTGTGGGGTGGGATTGAGGTAGCTCTTAGCCGCCCTCGAGGTTCGCCGAGTTGGCACAAGTAGACGACTTAGAGTAAGTAGTTAGTGTCTCTTAATCTATAGGGTGTCCG
>NW_017728886.1:153519197-153520327 GCF_001723895.1 Crocodylus porosus
TTTTTGCCTCTTTTATAAATGTTTGTTGGACTGCCTCTATGACACTAACTATAGTATACAGATAGGATAATTTTCTTTTACATAATTATTGCTAGGCTGATTTTCTACATAAGTTTCATTTCTGCAGAAATGACACTTTTAGATAAGAAATGAAATTTACAGAATGCGCATGTGTAGCTTAATGCCAGTGGAAAAAAGTACAAAGCGTTCATTTTGATTAACAGTCTACTTCAAGTTTACATAAATGTGAGAGTGCCGCGCGGCAGTTACACAAAAAAGAGAAAATAATATAAAGTCTTTGCTAAAAACTATAAGACAGTTACAAGTTCTGGTGGCATTTTATACCCTATGCTGTATTCATGGCTGTATTCATGGGGGATGCTAGTATACAAAGACATCCATGGAAGCTAATATGGTGTTTGCTGGAAGCTTGTCAGTGGAGCCCAGTTTCTTTAAGAAAACTGTGGTATCTTTCAAATAGTTGGTGGCTCCAGCGGCATATGGGAATAGCATAGGGTCTAAAGCCAGAAACTCCCTCTGTGATGGTGCTAGTGCCAGAGGTTTGTACATCTTAGGTAATAAGTAAAAGTTGTCTGGCCTAGGTTCCAGGGAGGTGGAAGCAGGAATTTTCTCCTCTGTTTCCAGAGGTAGCTTCTTTAAGAGTTTATTTAGGTCCTTCTGGTATTGTGTTGTGGGATCCTCTGTCAGGAGTTTGTAAAGCTTGGTGTTGGAAAGTTGTCTTTTGGCTTCCTGTATGTATGCTGTTTTGTCATTGACAACATTGGCACCACTCTCCTATCAGCCTGTTGTATGATAATATCCTAATTGTTTTTAAGACTTTTCTTTTCTTTTTCCATTTTCTTTTTTTCTAAAGTTTATTGCATGTTGTAAGCCTGCATACCCTTTTTATACCTGTGAATGGTCCCACTGAGTCATTTGTAAAACAACACATAATTCCAATATGGAAAGCCTTGTTAGTATTTGCTATAAGTCCATCCCTGTTTGGGAAATGACTTACAGTTTCATAGTTTCTAGGGTCAGAAGGGACCTGAACAAATCATCTAGTCCGACCCCCTGCCATGGCAGGAAAGAGTACTGGGGTCAAATGACCCCAGCAAGATGTTCATGTA
>NW_017728886.1:153520427-153544854 GCF_001723895.1 Crocodylus porosus
GGAGACATTCCCAGATGCTTTTGGTGAGCCATGGAGGCTTGTGTGCTCTCCTGCTCTCTTTGATCCTCATCGGGATTACCTTCCTTTGGGCTTGGAGGATCGTCTCCTTAAGGAGCAACCACTCACCTTGGACACCTAGCTCCCCTCCCCTCTGGGATCTCAGCGCTTCTCCATCCATCCTTATACTTATATTCAAGTTCTTTCCTAAGTGGACATGAAGAGAGAATATTTTGGAGTATGGATTATTTTCCAAAGCAGGGATGCAGAGCTGCAATAAACTTCTGTAACTCATCCTAACTTCTCTCAGAATTTTATCTGAATTTTTGCAGATCCTTCATAGTGTTTTAGCATCTCAAAGTGACTAAAACCTGTCGTATGTGGTTCAGTCTTTCTAAACCAGGACTTCATCCCCAGCAATCACCTTTGATTGATCACAGGCTTAGGCTTCACCCCTCATCTCAGTTTAGTTGTATTCTGATATGACATCACCCCTGGTTAACTCCAGTATTTTTAGGATGCGGTCAGTCACACCTTTCAGGTTATTTGGGATGGTCAGCTGATCCTCCCACCTGAGAGAAGCTTCCAGTTCAAAAGCCATTCCAGTCATTTTACACATATACAGCATTTTGGATTACTTATCACAGCCTGGCCAAGTTAAATTTCTAGTGAAAACTTGGGTCAGATTATCAGCTACTCTAAAGCAGTATAGACCTACTGAACTATGAAACAGTGGAACTGTGCCAATTTGCAGTAGCTAAGGATTTGTCCTTCTTAGCTTTTATGTTTCATTTCGTTGTTATTGCACCCCTAATATTGCATTACAGTCCTCCCCAGTGTTTAACAACTAGGGGCAGCTGTATCACAGTTGTATCCAGGTGTAAAATATGCTGTGTATCTGTGACATAGATGTGACGTGAGCACTTGGAAAAAAAGAGTGGGCTGCAGTATTTTCTGGAAGGTGATGCACATTCCAGGGAGACGAAGCATACATTTAAAAACACAGGCATTTTTCTGCTGTGGCACATAGTAAGTCAACTGCTTAGTAGTCCCAAAGGCATGTCAGTGTCACTTACTGTAATGTTTTGATGTTGCCTTTTAAGTTATTATTCTGTTTAAACAGAAAGTACAGTGAATTTCTAAATTGTTTTCTCTTTTCAGAGAAAAGGTGCCTAGCAACTGAACACAGTATGCAAAAAGCCCATGGCACAGCATCTTCTGAATGGGAGTGTTAGAAACTGAGCCGGAAGAAGCCTCAGCAGAATGCATTTGGGGTGGTCATGGAGAACTGGGCAGGTAAGTAAGAGCACAGAGAGATGCTCTAACTTCTTAAATAGATCAGAGATGATGCTTTGGGGTTACCACATCTATTCCTTAAGAGAGCTAAACTTAAATTTGATTACCTGAGCAACTTAGAGACAGTTTAATGGGTTCTAGATTTTAATTTCAGTTGCATCACTGTTATTCCATTGAGCCTAATTCTTCACTGCCTTTTACACTGACATTTATTTGCACTTGTGTGACATATGTTTTATGACAGTCATTCAGTTTTGGTAGCATTTTATACCCTATACACTCACTTTCCACAGGTATAATTAACTAAGGGGCATAGTGGTGGAACATCAAATCTTCAGATTTGCTCTGCCATGCAGATCTTGCAAATCACTGTGTCAACAAGGCTGAATTACAAGTTATGCCCTCAAAGAAAGCATGTACGTGCCATGCCTTGTTGCATGTCCACTTGTTTGCTAAGATACTTTGACATTTCTGAAATCCTCCAGAGTTGAATCTCTAGCTACCTCTAGCTGAAGGTTTAGGGAACCCTTCCATAATTTTTTGGAATCTGGCTGGGCCCCAGTTGAGAACTACAGTCATACTGCCTCTGCTTACCCCAATGGTTCTCAACCAGAGTGTTACCACTTCCAAGGTACTACTGCTTCTGAGGCCAGGTGGGACTGCCCTGCATACCTCATGCATAGCTAGATTGGGAAGTGGCTGTGGCAGGAGCCCATTTCAAAAGCCGAAAGCAGGCAGGAACACCTGCTCTTGCTGCAGTTCTTTCTGGTTCTACTGCTGTCTCCTCCTGAAAAAAGAAGCATGAAGGTCAGTTTCACTTGCTTCATGCACCTTTGTTTCCAGGAGACCTCATGCAGGGTAAGACTGAGAAGGACCGTGGTAGGACTGCAATCTCTTGCCTGCTTTAAGCATATTGGATAACCCTAAAGCAGGCAGGAGTGTGTGCTCCTGCCATAGCTGCTTCCTGATATGGCTGTGCTTGCAGCAGGTGGGGCAGTTGCACCTGGCTGCAACTGCAGTTGTGGTTACACTGTGGCATCCCTGAAAAGGCCTTACATCATCCTAGTTGAGAGCCACTGCTCTAGCTTCTTAGAAATGTGGAGTTAACAACAATTTTCAATAAAAAATATATATGAGTGTAGCAAAATCTGGCCACAGCTAGGAGAATACACGAGGAGAAAGTAACATTGGCTTGAGTCTTGTGAGGAAGAGACACCAAGATAGTTTAAAGCAAAAGCATACATTCACTTGTTGCTTGTCTCCTTTAATTAATCAGGAGACAGTCTGCAGACTAAGATCAAAACAATGGAAAATGTTACAAACATGAGAGCTCAACACTACTAAATGTTCTAGTCCTGGCTTCTGACTCACCATTGCAAAGAACTGAGTCTGCCTTTCACTTCTGAGAAATTTAACACATATCATTTTATAAATAGAGATATCTATATATACTGATATCTATATATAGCTATAGATATATATCCATAGATATATATTCATATCTAAATATATCGATATCTATATCTAGATAGATAGATATAGATATAGATATATATTATCCCAAAAGAAAGCCTTCCTTACATATTCTCTGTTCATCTGGCAGTTTTAGATAGGTTTATGCAAAATGACTTTACACTTTCTGGTAGTCCTGGGTAAGTGCAATTTTAAACCAGATTTTTACACCCTCTGGAATAGTTTATCCAAATTTTGCTTAGGGAAAAAAAAGACCTGTCATGAGAAGCAAACCTTGACCTCACAATCTTTGAACTGTCAAACTAGTTCATCTGCATGGTAGGTTGCAAGGGATATGTAAAAAAGCATTTCACACACACACACACACACACACACACACACACACACAAACAAACTAGTTCATCTGCATGGTAGGTTGCAAGGGATATGTAAAAAAGCATTTCACACACACACACACACACACACACACACACACACACGGCAGACGTGTGTGTGTATATGTATATACGTATGGCAGACATGTTAGGGCAGGGGTGGGCAATTATTTTGGGCAGAGGGCTGCTTACTGAATGTTGGCAAGCTATCAAGGGCTGCGTAACAGGCAGCCCAGGACAGATTAATATTAATTTTCTAAATTTTTTAGGGGCCCCACGGCCAGATGAAATAGCCTGGCAGGCCACATCTGGCTCCTGGGCTGCATTTTGCCCTCCCCTGTGTTAAGGAGTAGTGTTGAATACCAAAAATGCTTCTGAAAGAAACCACTGGACAGAATAAATGCCTTTCAATTATTTAGCTGTGATGAGATGGCTATTGAGGGATAGAATAAAAAGAGCCCTTGCCATTGAAAATATAATGATACCTCAAGCATGTGTAGGCTTTTAAAGGGATGAAATAGAAGAGGGTTATAAAAAATTCAGGTGAACCACGTAGTTTGAAGGGGGTGGCAAGGAACCTATAGTCGAGAACACATTTTGAGTAAAATGAATCAGAAATCAAAATACACTGGGAGATAAGAGCAGAGACATAGCAATAACAAAAACTCATCTATCTCAGTGGAGGCAGCATACAAAAATGATATTAAAAGCAGAGCTTGAAGAGATGTTCCTCCCTTAAAAAGCAGCAAAAATGCAATCTAGTGGTTCTGTGTTTCCAGTACAGGGTCATCAGTAGTGATAAAACTCATTTAGTTTCATAGTTTACTATGGTTAGTTGAGTAGCCTTCTGGGGAAACTGTAAAAGATGAAGCACATGTTTAAGTAAATGTATTAAAATCTATTGAGGTCCCTTCTGACCCTAACAACTATGACTCTATGAAACAACATGGAGAGTTCTACCAGATAGGTTAGGTGAGCAATGGGCTAAAGTAGTCTTGGCGGTAGTGTTTGTTTTAATGGTAATTGAATAACTTCAAATACTGTGAAGTCCTGACATGCTGTGACAGGAATTGTACATCAGTCCTTTATGTCATGTTTGTGTGCTTGTTAGAGAGAGGATTTCTAGGTGGTGGATTGCAAGTATGATTTAAGATGTGTATGACGATGCATACGTAAGTCCCCGCTAACCAGGATGGGGTGGCTAGCAAACTGTGAGAAGCCAGCAGTGTGCACCAGAAGTGAGGTGGAGCAGGAACTGTAGGAAAGTGGAAGGGGAATTCTGAAGTGTGCCCCTTAGGAATTACTTTAGGAGGTTCAACACAGACTTCTGGGAAATACATGATCAGCTTTAAGATGCTAGTGCTTCCTCTGTACTTCAGATGTTCTAGGCCTATACCTAGCCCTGGCTGTAATGTATAATATGGTAGACTTCTGTATTCCAAGGGCTAAATGAATGTCTGTCTGAGGAAAGGTCCAGTTAATCATTTCCTGAGTTAGGGTATAATGAAATATCAGTAAATTACACCATACTCTCTTCCCAGTCTGTCCAGATACCATTCTTCCAATGACCCCATTTTGTAGCAGGAATGGCCGTCAGTGGATCTCTGTGTGACCGAGTTCTTTGGGAGAAAAACTGAACAGAACTGGTCAGAACTTTTTTCAGTGGAAAGTTTTTTACCATCAGAAAATGCCACTTCATTGGACTGAAAACATTTCCTTGGAACCTGCCAATTTCCTATCGAATACATGCAGGTTTTTATCAGAAACCTACCTGGTTTCTTGCCAGCTTGTTTCCCTGAACTTTGGCAGTTGGCCAGACAGGCTGCCTCCAAGTTGAGACCTGGGTTTTCCAGGATCTGCAGCTGCACATCAGTCACCTGGGAGACTACCCCAGGGCAGGGATTGTAAAGCCCTACCCCCCGCCGCACCCAGCCCTTTGCTTCTTGTTATGAAGCCAGCCTACCAGCCCTGCAGTGGCTTCAGGGCTTCCAAGCTCCTTGTCAGCTGTGGGATCTCCAGGCTTCCAGGATCTCTGATGCAGAGTAAGAATCTGGAAACTTGGGAGGTACAGCTGAGCCAGGAGCCTCAGATCCTGTTCCATAATTTTGTTGAAAATGTTTTCATTATATCAGTACAAAATATTTACAGTATTTCTTTCCTGCAGGACATTTAGGACTTTGTACCCTGGTTCTGAAATTATTATTTTTTCAGAACTTCAGAATTTCCCTCAAAACTTTCAACCACCTCTAATAATCAGCCTAAGCTTTTCTCAGCTGCAGGTCATGGTGCGGTGGACAATACAAAAAGAAATCCGTATTTGCTGCCCAGATTAACCACAGTGCCCACGTTTACCACAATGATTTATGGTCTTGGTATCTAAGAGCTGTGGTAAAGTCAAATCCCGTACAGTGAGTTTTACTACAGTGTGGTAAATACTGAATGATTTAAAGACCCCCTCCTGCGTCCTGACTTTTCCTACTTCTATTTTATATATCTGTTTGGCAGAAGGAAGAACAGCTTTAAATGTGTGCCGCTATGCAAAAACATCTATTTTAAAGCATAAATTTAGTGTGTGTTTGTAGATAATTCTGAAACTGGAGTCCCTTTGGAAAGTACTGCAAACGTTCAAGAGATTTGTGCTTTAAAAGTCTGTTCACCACTCACACATAGGTTCATCTGAAAGGAGATTCTCTTAGATGGGATTAATATTAGATGTAGTTTTAAAAATATCTTAATTTTGTGATGAAAGAGACTGCAGTGTGCATTTCAATTAATAAAAAATTTAAATGTCACTGCTTCTTTTTTTTTTTTTAATATCTTTCCTTCTCAGGGTTGGGAGAGTACTTAGACACCTGCTAATAATAACCATATAGAGCACTGTTCCTTGCATCTCAAAATGCCTTCCCAGGTGATTGTATATATTGGTTTGATTTTACTGGTAGCAACTGAGACAGAAAGAGAGGTAGCGCCTTGGCAAAGACCACACAGGTAGTCAATAACAGACCGAAGAATAAATCTGACATCCAGTCCTTCCAGTTCTGTCAGGTGTGCCACACTAACCCCCTGTATTCTAGAGCTGTGGGGGTCAACCGTTTTGGTGAGTGTGCCATGAATTAGCCCTACACCCTCCATGAGTGCTATACTGATCCCCTTTCCCCTACTTGATCAGCTAGGCTGCTTTCTGCTTCCTGTCCAGTGCTCCCTGCCCAATCTGCTGCTCTCCTCTTTGCTCCCTGCCCTATCTGCTACTGTGCTGGCTGTCACCTTGCTGATCTGACATGTGCGGCACAGAGGCTATTCATTCCATTTGTGGTGTGCGTACCACAGGTTGGCTGCCCCTGTTCCAAAGAACTAAATCTAGCTAAGAATGGATACGAAAGATGAGAAGGGATCTTACCAGCAAGGTCTAGAGGCAAATCCCTGCAAAAAAATCTCACTTTGCTTCTATCTGATGGGAAATGTATTTGAGTCTCCTCAGTGTGTTGCACCAGGACACAGTTTGCCACTTGTAATTAGTCTTTCAATATAGGTATATGATAAAATTCCAAATCCCACCCTGACCTCCAGGCAGAAAATGGAGCTAGATTATAAGAAGTTGGGTATTTTTTTTTCCTCCTTCCCTTGTGACAAGTTCTGTTGCTTCTACTGCATATGATAAAGATAGCTTCACCAATAATGTGAAGCTGAGGCATGACTGTGACACATGCTCATCAATGTGCCTTAGCAATGTGAGGCTTGGAGTAGCAGTAATGAAACAGCCTTGTGCTTTACTCTGTTGTTTATATAAGCTAGGAGCAGGACAGAGACACTAGAGCTGTCTGCAGACTCAGGAGTATATATCACTGTATTGGTTCATACTTGAAATTTATTATAAGGGTATTCAATAAAGTTTTGCTTTTACAAAAGCAGAAGTTCTTCAAAATAGCGATGACTTAGGCCCTGCAGTCACCAGAACAGGTTTTTATTCACCACAGGCAAGTGCATTGTTAAGCTCCACACATTCCAGCTGGCACCAGTCGGAAAAAATCATTTTGTCTGTAGATAGAACCAAAATCATAATCTTGTAAACACGCAGAACTTCATGATATCATATGTGCTTGTGAAATTGAGATTTGGTTAAGCAAGTGTGCCATATATAGTCAGGGCTAAGAGGGAACATTTTTTTAAAGTTATTTTTGTTATTGTTCAATAGCACATCTGCCTTTTAAAGATGTGCAAGGGGTACACACAGATTGGAGCCCAAGGGCAGGGTTTGAATTAGACTTTGACTTTTGTTTGGGGGTCTGCAAAAAAAATTAAAAATTAAATGGGTTCATTAATTAACATTCCACCTAAGTGAAGGAGCAATCTGATTAGAGACCCCCACATGTTATGATTTTCAATTCCTATAGGGAGTTCTTATGGGGGGCTCAAATCTCTTATGGGGGGGGCTCAGCCCCCCTGAGCTCCCCCTTTATTCACACCCTGCCCAAGGAAACACTTAAGTCATGCAAACTGTCATTAGAGATCATTCAAGTGGGTTTGTTCTGTAAAGACAAGGTTCTTTGGGTAAATGTGATATCTTTCGTTCGACCAACTAAATAGTTGGAAAATTTCTTCTTTGCAAGCTATCAGGCACAAGCACACTTTTTCAGGCAGAGGGAGGGACACCTGAAGAAGGGCATTTGTACCCGAAAGCTTGCAAAGAGCAATTTTCCGAACTATTTAGTTGGTCTAATAGAAGAGATTGCATCTACCTGAAAGCTTGCAAAGAACAGCTTTTCCAACTGCTTCCCTGGTCTAATAAAAGAGATCACATAGTTTCATAGGTGTTAGGGGCTGGAAGGGACCTTACAGATCACTGGGCCCAGCCCCCCTGCACCTGGGTCTCCCTTGCCTACATAGGTCCAGACCTGGACACAGGCATGGGCAAACGGGGCAGCTGCCCAGGGCCCGGACAGAAAGGGGGCCTGAAAGTGGTAATTTGTTTCTCCATTGTCCGATTTATTCTTATCATTCTCTTTGGTGGATGTAGCCCCGATACTAAAAGTTCACCCTGGGGCTGGTGCTGCCCGTGTCCTTAGCCCAACAGAGCTACCCGCAAAACAGCAAAGGCACAAAGGCACACGTGTACGCATTCAGATGCCTCCTGAAGGGTAACCCAAGCTGCAAAGATCCAGCTGGGAGGGGACCTTACGTAGCAGTAAAAAGCGACGTGCCTTGCTTCTTAACAAAACAAAACAAAGCCGAGGCAAAGGCGTGTGCGAGAAAAGGAAGCAGGGATCCCTCGCCACCCGCTTCCCCATTCACGATGACCCGCACGCAAAACAGAACGAAACAGCTGATGTTGGAAACCAATCACCGCGGCACGGCGGAGAAGCAGCAAAACCCCAGCAGCAGCAGCAGCAGCAGCAGCAGCAGGAGGCAAGGGCCAAAAAAGGGGAGCAGCTGCGGAGAGCATTAGGCGCCTCCTCCTCGTATTTCCTCTCACGCCCACTTCCAAGAGTGGAGGGGTTTTGCTTTCGGCGCCCGTCGCCCGGAGATGAAAAGTTAAAGCTGGGAAAGGAGTTGGCGCCGCGCGGGGTGAGCAGCTGCTTTTGATCTTCGTGTGGTTTTTTTTGGCCGGTGGGGGAGGGGTCGGGGGTCGGTGTGGCCCCCCGCGGGGCGAGGGGGAGGGGACTGAGCGCGACTGGGAGCGGCTGGGAAAACCCAGCGCGAGAGCAGGGGAAGGAGGACGCGGCGCGTGTGACCTGCCAGCGGCAGCGCGCAGGAACCTCCGGGATCTCCGCGTCAGCAGCAGCAGCCTCGGCGCTGTGCACGCATGGCAGTGCGTGTGTGTGTGTGCGTGTGCGTGTGTGTGTGTGCGTGCAAGGAGACGGGCCGCTGCAGGGGGGAGCGCGAGGCGCAGCCGGCGGGCCCGGCGCTCCGGGATACCAGCCGCCGGGGGCAGGGCGCAGCGCAGGGACTTACAGCTGCGCGCCCGGCCCGGCTCCGCCGCACTTGTTTTTTGCCCTTTGTCTCTGCCGTCAGGCCCGGGGGGACGGGGGAGCAGCGCCGGCTCGGGGGCTCCTACTACCGCTTCCCGGGGGCTCCCCCGCCCCTCACACGGTCCCAGCCCGACTCAGGGGCAGGGCCGGGGGCTGACGTGACGTGGACACCCGCACTGACAGGACCCCCCGGGGGGAGGGGCAGGAGGCGGTGGTTGTTGTGGGGGGGAAGAGGGAAAGGACTTTAAAATTTTAGTTTATTTGATTTGATTTTTTTTTTGGTTTAAATGCCTGCTTGGAGCGAGGCTGCGCGCTCCAGCCCGCGAGGGAACCCCCTCGGTGACCCCTCCCCCCGCGGTGACCCCGTGCCCCCGCCCCGCCAGGCGAGGGAAGGGGGCGGGGCCGGGAGACCCGATGACGTCACTGCCCCGGCCCGCTTCCTGCAATAGAAAGTGAGAAGGTAAACCCCTCCTGCCCCGCCCCCCTCGGAACTGCCGCGCTCCCCCCCCAACTGCCGCTCCGCGCGGGGGGTCCCCGCGGCTCCGCCCCCTCCGCGGGGGGAGCTCCCTGCGCACAGACGTGTCCTCCCCGCCCCTCCCCCCCGGCATGGCGGGGGCGGGGCCGGGGCAGCCCGGGCCGGGTCATGGTGGCGCTCGGCGCTGCCGGGGCGGGGAGGAGGCGCCGCCGCGCAGGGGTCGGGGTCGCCGCGGTTCCCGGCTGCCGCCATCAGCCGCAGCAGGTTTGCAGCGGGCGGGGGGCAGTTGCCCCGTCCCCCTCTCCCCCCGCGCTGCCTGGGCCGCCCCCGGGGGTGGGGGAGGGGCGGCCGCCGCCGCCGGGGGCGCGGCGCTTTGTTCGGCGCGGCGCTGCGGAGGGGTTTTCCCGGCTCCTCCTCCCGGGCCCCATTCGCAGCTGGTTTTCCCTTCGCAGCTTTGCTCGGCTCCACTACCCGAGCCCAGCAACCCCCTGGCCCGGAGCCCTCGGAGGGAAGGAGCCCTCTCACGTCCCCCCGGCCTCTCACGCTCCTGGGGCAGCTGCTGCTGCCGGGCCGCGGCGCGGGTGGGGCAGGAGGCGGCGGGACGGGCCTGGGGGAGCGGGTCCCGACCGCCTCGCGGGAGGAGCCACGGGGTGTCCCCGGCCTCTGAGTGGTGCCCCCTGCCCGAGGGATCCCGGCCTCTGTTTGAAGAGGGTGTTTCAAAATTCGTTGTTTGTTTTTTGTGCAATGGAGGTGCTCCCATGGGGGCGGTGACAGAAGTGGGCAGATGAAGCCTTTGGCAGGAGCTTAACGGAGGGCCAGAGGGAGGCTTGGCACTTAGAAGAAGTAGGGTTCCTTGCAGGGGTGCCTTGCTGGGATGGTCCAGGGATCCTGCTGCCATGGCTAGATATTGTGGGGGTTAGATATTTAGCAAATGCTAAATAAATAAATAATGAATATTTATGTATTTAGCAAATGCAGATCTGTAAAGCCAAGCAATAGCCTCCTCCTCAACTGGGTTCAAAGTTATTAATCCACCTCTTAGCCTGTAGAGGGGATGCTCCTAGGGAAGGGCGGCATTGTTTGTATCTCTCCACAAGCGCAGGTTGGTTCAGCGCTGAGGCCCCAGCAGTGACGGTTGGCTGCATAGGGGCCTTGGCCTGCCTTGAACCTGTTTAGCAGGGAGGTGATACTTTTTATTGGACTAACTGTATATGTGGGATAAAGTTAGAGGAGCTTTCTAAGGCTAAGTGCTCTTCCATGCATGGTGGCTGGGCCCAGCTATACAGTTGGTCCAATAAGAGATACCATGGGCCCCCCCCCCCCCAAAAAAAAAAAAGGGAGATACAATGTCTTTTATGAGACTAGCAAAGTAGTTGGAAAAAAGTTCTTTGCAACCTTTCAGACACCAACACCCCATACTGAAGGCTGACCTTTTTGGCCACTGGTATTGCATTCCATGTCACTTAGCTTTTTGAAGCGTGATTTTTCCACCTCCCCCTCAAAATCACACTACTGGATGTAGTTGCTTTTATCTGGTACTTTATTATCATAACTCTTAGGAAATGGGACAGTACAGTCCAGTTTTTGTTTCTATAGCCAGTTCTTTCCTTCACACAAAAACAACCATGAGGAACCTTTTAAAAGGAATGGCAACCTGGCATTGTAAATGTATGGCAACTTGCAGGCTGCAGGGGCAGGTGTGGGTAACAAACTCTTGTAAACTGGTTTATTGATTTGCAGTAATGCAAATTGATGATGTCCTTAAAAAATCAATTGGAAATCAAATGCATTATTTGTAATACCTTGAATGATACAGATTCTACGTGCCTGCATATGCTTGATTTTTTCCCCTTTTCATTTGGAGCAGCTCTCTTGCTAATTACGCCAATTAAAGGGAAGCTGACAAGTCATGCTTATCTATATTTACTCCTTGTATCTCAGGTTAAGCCTGGTTTTAATACTAACTCACCACTTGTGTAGTTTTTCATTCTTTTCAGTACAAAGATCAGGCTTATAGGAGTCAGTTTCACTTTTCAGTTCCCAAGAGACTGCAGGATACTATTTGTAAACAGCACAGGGAGTTGTAAGAATCCAAACACATTCATATCATTAAACTGTGAGAGTGTTTCTCTAGTCTTCAATTTCTTTTTTTTCTCTTAATGAAACTTGGAAAGAAAATCTGGATCTTGGCACTCCACTGAACCATGTCATTTTAAATATATGGAAAACTTTGCAGGATATTAAAAGGGTTCCAGTTCACATTAGTTGTTCGTATTTGGTAATGGTAATGTTGTTTCTTGCGTGTGGATGGACTGTTGCACAAAAGGCAGGGTTCTGTCACAGCAGGAATACTGCCTATGTGCAAGAAAGTACCAGTTTGGGACCCAATTCATTTGTCTTATGGTAAAGTTTGAAGCAAAGCCATCAGCAGAATCCTGCTGTACTTTGTCACTGCTGCAGGCTCCTGTTGAGGGAACTGTGGAGGTGGAGAGGGTAGGCTTATGCCCTTTCTGACCACCTCCCTTCCTCGTAACTGAAAGTTCATTCCTGAGACTGAGTTGAGTGAAGGGGTTTTTGGTAGGGGAGGCAGGTGGGAAGAGGGAGACAGTTGCAAGTGACAAGTACAACACAGGATGTGATATTTTGAAGGAACTGATAAATGGGAGAATTGTCATTTCTCAGCTTGGCGGTGACATCCTGAGTAACCTTGAGCACAACTTGTCTTATTTTTCCTATCTACGAGATTAAAATGAGGTGTTGGGGGGACTGAAAGAACAGTGGAATAGATTTAATTATACATGATTATTTTGTGTAACAGTTTAGGTTTAAAAATGTTGGGATGAGTATTTCCATATTAACACTGTATGTTTCAACTTTTATCTTAAAAAAATTATTTATTTATTTATTTTAGCACATGGATTAATTGATTTCCTGAGAAGATTTATGGTACTGCTCGCTTCACATTTCTGAGAGGAGAAGGTGGTCTACAAAATTAGAGGAAAATGCCTAGGACAAAACAAATACATCCCAGAAATCTGAGGGGTAAGAAGCTCTTAAGAAAACTCTGTTCCCAGAAAATTTGGAACTGGCGTTTAGATTGGTTTTGAAATATCAATTTATTTTTCAAAGTTACTGTCAGAAATTGTTTTATTTGCTAGCTTTGGGAGTAATCCATCAGAAAGCTGTAACTGCAAGAAATTGTTGTAGTTTATGCTTTGGGTAGACTGTTTGTGGAAGTGCTTGATAGAGGCAGAACACTGTGAAAACAATGGAAGGAGTGGTTCTATGCGCCAGAAAGTTTTTAATCTAAAAATACAGAGACAAGGGAGTGGAAGAAAGGATGTAACATATAAGCAACATGATCAGGGTGGTGACAGGTACTTGTCTTAATAGATATCAGCTTAGTAATTTTCTTTCAAGTTAAATGAAGTAAATTCTCCTCTCCTGCACATTCTTCAGTATTTATCATCCCTGTCACCCACTCCCTTGCAGTAATCCCCTGTTTTGGGGTCTTGGGCCCAAGCGTCTACACAGATAAGTTATTAATTTGCTCAATAAATGAAATAAATATGTGGATGACTTTGGGCCCCGGTGTGGTTAGCTCATGCTCAGTGGTCTTCCTTTGAATTCAGTTGCACTAAGGTTAACAGGGCTGTATGTGGGCCTAGGGGTCTGCCCAGCTTGTCAGATTGGAGCCTTAAATGCATAATTAATCTCAGAAGTTGCTTTTGAGGCGGTATTAAAAGAGAGGAAAGTAGCTGGCTTTAAAGGTCAGCTCAGGAGGACTTACACTTTGCTTGAAATATGCTCGTTTCTTGTATGTAACTGTACCCTATATTTTGTGTTTTTTCACAACATATTAAAACTGATGATAAAACCAAAAATACTGGCATAGAAATTCAAGGGCAGATAAAGTACTTCATACTGCTTTCAACTACTCTTAAAAATCAGGTGGGGGGGGATTAAAGTTCATGATGTCCCTTTAGCAGGAAAAGACTGAAAAAAACCCTGAAGTGGGGGCATACTAAGCATCCTATGCCAATGAGTCAGATTTGTGTTTAAAGGGTTTGGGTTTAGAGATGGTGTGTGTGTTTATACATTAATTCATTTCATAGTAACGTTTATGCATGAAGGCTTTGTGACCAATGGGACTAAGAATCTCTCTTGCTGATTTACCATATCAGTGTTATTTATGAAGTAGCCCACTGTATCTAATGTGTTTTGTTTAAACCTACAACGCTAATCTTTAAAAAGGGCAGTTGTGAAGGGTATTCAGCACCATTTCAAGATGATGGTGGTGGTTTCACTGCTTTTAAAACTGAAGGTTACCACATTCAACTGTGTTTTCTTGTTTTTTCGAGTCTTTTTTGTGCACTTGATCAGAGTCAAAAGGCTGAATTACTCATAGCTGGAGTAAATGTTTTTCAATTAAATACTTAATCTTAGTGACTTATCAAATGATTCTTAATAAGTTTAGTACAATTGCAAGGGTAGAAAATGGCCCCTTATATAGTTTTTTTGAGTAACATGGTATTCATTTAAGTAAATGCGTTTAAAAGAAAAAAGCAAATTAAACTTGGAAGAGTGCAAGCAATGCATTGGAAAGGAATTGAAACCTTTGTGTTGTGGTGTTCCCCATTCAAGTAGCTATTACTTCCCCTTGTAATAGCCATTATTATCAAAGTTTCTAGTCTTCTGTAAGTAACTGAGTCTCTCAATAAATCAAGCTAAGGAATATACAAAGTGTAAAAGAAGTCCAGCATTCTTTTAGAACTTAGGTTGAAATTTATAGTACATACTGTATTAATAAGTATATGTACCTATGTCGTCTTGGGTTATTAGAAGTGAAGGAAACTTAGTTTAGTCCACCTTTATTATTCAAGGTCAGCTTTTTCTTTTTTTCTACCCAGGTAACAAAGAAAACAAAGATAAAAGTGTAAATTGTTAGATTTTTTTTTTTAAAAAAAAAAAAAAGTTTAGTTTTTGCAAGTATTTGCAGGAAATGCCTCCTTTAAAAATATCCATTGGAATTTTAGAAAGGAGAAACTTTTTGTACTGTTTTTCCAAAAGTTTGTTCTCATATATTTAATTTTTTGGTCAAATTAAAGTTTAGAAACTCTTGTTTCTTCAGGAGAGCCTCTAAAAGGAGTCGCTGTGTAATAACCCATGGTAATTAGTCCAGTTAATGATTAAAACTGGAAAAAGAAGTTTATGGACTGCAAGGTTAAACTTCATAACTATTTAATAATCACACTTTTATTGAAGGACGTAATATTAAGCTATCTTTACCGTGTTGTAGGGAGAATGCCAGGCATGTTCTTTAAATTGCTCATAGCAACAGTTATATTACATCACTGAGCCTCTGAATCAGGGAATCTCTTCCATGCTACCATGGTGCCCTGGGCTGCCTTGAGATCCTTTCATGGGTGCCATACAGTGTTAGCACTGAAACATGATTCACAGAGTAAACTTAGAGATTTTAAATAGAAATCCATATTTGTGGCCTTTCTAAATTCTTTGCAGCAGTGAAACTGCCTTATTATTTTTCTGTCATCAATATAAGTGTGAAAATTAAGAGCTGGCATTTTCTGAGAAGCACCTTGACTCCATCTAGCAGTGCCTTGGGTGTACTAGTGGTGCCTCGAATCTAAAAGATTGGGAACCAGTGCTCTAAAGAATACACAAGTGCCATATTTGATTACTCACTTCTCTATTTCAGCTTTGTGATCTGCATGCCTCACAGCAGCCATCTGTCTTTTAGCTCTAACTGGACTTCTTCAGTTGAACAATATTTAACTAGTTAGAAGGATCACCACTGGACAGCTCTTGATACTGTTTTTTTTTCAATGCATCAAGCGTATTACTGTTATTGAACTCGCACACCAAGCCAGCTTGGGGAGTGAGCAATCACATGCAAGAATATAGCATTTCTGTTGCTTAGTTTTTTTAAAAAAAAGAAGAGTATTTTCAGATCTTTAATACTGGACTTTTCATATCTTGAGTTAACATTTTACATGTTTTTAAAAAGTTGGTTGATTATAATGTTGAGGGAGTGACATGGTATGCATTTATATTATTTAAAATCAAGGTAGTTGGTGAAACACCCTATAGTTTTTTTTTATGTTGAGGTCACTTTCATTTTACTAATTTTAGTATTTTTGAGGTAGTGGGCAGCCATTTGCAGACTAGCAGAGACTCTACAGCACCGTGTGTTGAAGCATAGGTTTCTTTGTATTGTTTTTTGTTTTGTGAGGAGACTTTCTTCTCTCTTTTTTTTGGCATTCCTTTTTTTATTTATAGATGCATCAGTATAGTATGTTACTGGTTTGGTTTTATAGAACCAGAAAAATATAGCAAGAGGACAGGACATGAAAAATACTGCATTCATTCACATACCACACAACCCTAAACAAGATGCACATCTTGTTCTGCCTTCTCAAAACAAAGGAAAAAAGGACCTTTTAGTCCTTAGTTTTTTTAAACAAACTGTCCAGAATTAGCTCCTTGTGTAAAACACTTTCCCTAATTTTCAGTCACTAATTTTGAGGAAAAAGGTGTATATGTGATGTGAATGACTAAGTTATTTAACAAGAATGAGATCATATAGTTATCTTCATGATTATACAGCATTGGCATAACTCTGTTTGTTTTAATGGTGATGGCTTTGTTATACCCAAACAGTTTTAGTAAGGCATCTGCTACAATGTGCTTGTTTTTGTCATTTAATTTCAGAACATTAATTTTGTTCTTCATGAGTCTGTTTAGGATATATTCAAATGTGAAAAATATTACTACTATTTCTCAATGTTTTAGTCAGAGGTCTGAAGTATTTTCAGACCTAAGCTCTGGTCTGGCTAACTGTTGCTGATATATTCAGCACTGGAGATAAGTGAATGAAGTTGAGACAAATTATGTGTTCTTGCATCTCTGAATGGCATGGCTTGGATATGTACACTACTAAAAATATATGATGCCTAACAAAATAAATTCCAAAGGCAGGCCTTGAATAAAACCCAAGTAACCTAGGTTCCTGTTGGATAAACTAGAGGAACAATTCACAAACAATTTTTTCAGCACCTTTTTAGCCTGATGAATGGTCCAGTGCGATATTATGCCTCAGACCAAGAAACATCAGTGCACTAAGCAAGTGTATTGGAGAAAACAGCATGTTTTCCTCTTTAACAAAACAGGAAAAAAGTGAAAATCATTAGGTGGTATACTGTAATTTCTGGGCATCTGAACAGCCCCATTGTCTGTCTTGTTCGGTCTTTGCTACCATCACCATGATTGTAGTTTAATTCACACTGGTGTTTTATTCAGTTAAGTTAGAAAGAACTACTTTATATGAGTTTACCCTGTATATTTACATGGGGCAGACGAGGTTAGCCAGTTGTTACACAGATATAAAAAACATTTTACAGAAGCAGTAATATATTCCCAGAAGTGTGGTTCCACTCACTTTTAACAGTATTTGATTGCACTTGGTTTTGCAGTCACAGGGCTGTGATGATCTACAATGAAAACGGTCTTTGTTTTTTGCTTGCTTAGTTTTGTCATTAATGGCTTTTAAAAATGTACAGCTCATTGTGCCCTGCATTTGTGGACCAGGCAGCATACAAATATATAACAAGATGTTAAAACACTGTTCAGTTCTAGAAATATGAATTAGCTTCTTAATTTTTTTAAAAGTATGAATTTTAAGTATTGTTAATGCTTTGTCTGCACAGTCAAATATTTTCCAGTTGAAGCAAATGACTATTCTGCCTGTGAAGTTCAACTCCCAATTGAGGTTTTAAGTTTGCATTTGAAATGTGACTGTAATTGGAAGCTGGATATGTTATGCTGTAATCTAAATAGTAAACAGAAGTTTACCGGAAAGCTGGTTTTTCCTTTGACCTCAGGAGAGTTGAACATGTGTTCTGTTAAGTCATGAAACTGTAATTTAGTGGAGGTTCTTTTAGAAAGATTGAAATTAGAAACTTTTTGTAGCATGCAAATCAGCTACTGTGCCAGGCTTGCAAAGCTCAAGTAATGGTATGTTTCAATCAAGTGCTTCATACATATTTTTAGTTAAGAATAAATCATTAAAATATTCTATATTTGTATTTGTGGGTGGGGGAATGAATCATGTTTGGCTTCTGCATCTTGCTACTTTTACTGTCGCATACATATCATTTTGTTTAAAAGTATTTTTGAGGTGCTTTTTCTAGAGTTTGGGTACATTAATTATATTTTAGCCCTACACTGTACTTGTGCGTAAGTGAGAGGTAGGAGAGCATTTCTGAGAACAGTAAGGCAGAGAGCATGAACTGACTTTCTTCTCTCTTGTGCGTGCCTATGGCAGAGCCAACAATAGAACTCTAAGCCACTGATCTCTGGTCTTGTGCTTAGCCAGAAGACTGTTCTTTGTGATTTAAGTGTCCATAAATTATACAATATTTGAGGTTTTTAACACCTTAGGTTATGTTTTAACCTTTGGTACTAGTTATGATAAAAAACTCTATGGAATCAGGGAACAGATGATCTAGTGGTTATGGTACAGACCTGAGGCCCAGGAGAGTTATGTTTAGTTTTGTGATCTATGAAAGACTGAAATTAATGAGTTAATAGCTGTCTTTCTCTATTATCTGGAGTGTGGGCATGATGATGCTTAATTTTTTCCACTTTGTATTTGTCTTTTCTTTGTAGATTGTTAAGATCTTTGAGGCAAGCATAATTTCATACTTTGTATAAGTACAGCCCCTAACACAATGGGGCTGAGTTTGATTGGGGTCTCCATTCACTACTGTAATGAAAATGTGTCCAATTGCCTATGAAAACCTGTTAAAAAAGCACAATGTTATTTTGTATTTTGAAAAATGAGATATGCTAGAATTAAAGCCTTAATGTGTGTCAGTTCATGCTCTCTGCCTTACTGTTCTCAGAAATACTGACATGTATGTATGCATTAGGATGGCTTGTGTTCATGACATTATAAACATCTTTCCACCAAATCCTGTCTCATTCCTTGCTTGAGATGGATGCTACTTCTAAAATGTAACCTTTGCCTAGTGAATCAGACTGCCTTGTGTTTGACTTCTGCATCAGTGGTTTCAGAAGTGGGAAATTACATAGGGAATTGTCAGGGGACTGTATGAGGGAAGTGGATGGCCTTGTGGTTAAAGCAGTTGAATGCTGGCCTAAAGATTTGATTTCTTCCTTCTGCCTCTTGAGTTTCCTTGTGATGCTGAGCAAGTCTCTTGGACCAAACTTTTCATAGTAGGCCATTAATTGTGTTTCTCATTTGTTCATGTACTCCAGCTGAGATGCTGTGGAGAAGTCTGAAGTTATCCCAAGTGTAGCTGATCAATTGGAATTATGATTTGGGCACAAAATAGAATAGATTTACTAAATATTCTGAAAAATCCAGCCTTAGGGAACTCAGACTGGGGAGCCATAACTAGTTAACACTTAACAGTTTTGCAATCTCTGTGCCTTACTTGCCCTTCTCTAAAGCACAGATGACAGTTGCACATCAGCTCATTGGGGGCTTATGAAGACAAATTCAGTAATGTTTGTGAAGAACTCAGGTACTACAGTGAAAGCACCGTGTACCATTGATGAAAAAATTAATAACTTTTTCATTCAGCATAGGATGTGCTATAAATAAGGCTTGGAGCGCAGATCATCCTGTGTATCAAATTCATTTGCATAAACAACTTTAATTTTGGCATTCACTAATGTTTGAGTGCTCTACCTTACGTGAGCAATACATTGAAAGTATTAAGATTGCAGTATCATAGCCTTTAAAAAAGGAAATGGAAAAACAAGCCGTTCTGCTATGTTGAACCAGACTGTTCCCTGAAGTGTTATTCACATTGGGATTGCTAGAATTGTATAGCACAGGCTTCTATCACTTCAGCTGAGAAGCTGGCATCAGTGGTAGCTTGATGTCATCTGAAGGAACAGCTAGAGAGGGATGAGACCTTGTTTCTTGTTGGTGAGCTTAACAGCTAGTTATTTGTTTTCAGTGTTTAAATTAGGGAAACCTAGTTTAGTTCCCGGTTTTTTAGATGAGTGTTTTGATTTGTTTTAAAGCCTTCTGCCTATTCCAGTGCCTGACTATGTCTCTCCTCCTCTCGCTCCACATGCATGAACCCTGGCTCCTGTATCCTTCCTTGCCCTATCTCTTCCCCCTGTTCCTAACCACTCTGCGTGAAGTCAGAAGCTTCCTTCTGGCTGAGAACCTTGAACAGAGGAGACAGTTTGCCTGATCTTAATTCTTTTGATTGGCACTGTGGAATGATCATGCACTACCAAGGAGAAATTGATGGGAAAATCCTGGTCTAGCCCTTGCACTTCTGCATGTGGAAGTTGTGTGTAGCATGCTCAGAAAGAGGCTTTTTTCGGCTAATAAGGTCTTTCTCCTGAGCATGTGCAAGCTACAGTTTTTGTGGGGGTGGAAAGTTGTTGTTGTTGTTTTTTGTTTTTCCTGGGGCCAGGTTAAGTTAAAGCACATTTTATGCTGAGCCAGCAAAAAGCCAGTTCCTGATTCATGTGTGTCAAGTTTTGCTGTAAATTGTGGAGTCCTTTAGAGCTTCTAATCAAGTGGTTGTAAGAATTTTTAACCTTTGGGGAAGATGCTTTGTTTTACTAAACTTAATTCTCAGGAAAAAACCCCCACAGGTTTTAACTGGAACTTAATGCAACAACAGAATAACAGCTTCAGGTAGAAACCTAGCATGGAAAATTTCAGTTAGAAACTTGACAGTTATGAGCAATTAAAAACCTATAGTAGAATGGGTTGGGTAGCTTTGAGTAGAGCTCTCACAGTGCTATCTTTGAGTGTGTGTGCAATTCATATAAATTGCAGGGGGCAGGGTGGCATGGGCACTAACGTGCATGGTTGCCAGCCCAGAAGTCGCAAGTTTAAGGCCATAGCAAAAAGTGTTCACTGCGCAACCCTGTCAGATTCCAGCAAATCTGCAAATTCTGCTAAGCTGTCACAAGGACACAAGAAGAGAAGGATATAAATTATACATGCATGCGCTAACTAACAAGAGAAGAATGTAATACAGTCTAATACAATCTAATGTTTATAGGCAATGGCGGAGGTGGATGTTTGAATGAGACTTTAAAATATTATGGGGGAGATGTAGGTTAAAAAACGAGTAGTCCAGACTGTAAAGAAGTCTCTTGTTTCTCATTCTCAGTTTAAACTCAGGATAAATGAGCAAATTTACCACTGTAACAGTAACTAAAAGACCTGGGGCCTAACTTTTATGACTTCATGGAAGAAAAAAAGAATAGCTGCGAACGAGGCTTTGGAAGTACTTTTGAACCATGTGAAGTTATCTGAGAGTAGGGTCAAGAAGCGGTTGCTGCTTATATATGTAAGGAGCAGTGTGATAGAATTCAGCATATGTTGAAATCTGGAGATCTGAGAATTGTGGAGGCCAACCAGAAGGGAGTTATTGGAGAAAATGAAAGCACAAATGAGGATTTCAGTAGAAGTTCTATCAGTAGTTCTGTTAGAACAAAGAGTTTGCTCTGTGATCAAAATTAATTCGTTAAGCCTCTGTGCCCAAGAAAACATTGCCTTGCATTTTATGACAATTCAGTAAATTTTTATTAGAAGGTTTAAAAGAAAATGGTCTAGCATAATACAGATGAAATGCTAGTTTAATAAAGATGTTTTTATGCTCACAATTCAAATAGTTTCTATTTTAGCAGCTAGTTGATATATGACCTAATTATGTTGGTATTTTGGGGAAAAATGTTATTTGAAAAGTAGCCACTATAAATGTGTAACCATTAGTATTTATCATGTAAATAACGAAGTACCCAGTAGAGTAAAACATCTACCTGGAAACCTCTATTGAATATTATGAGTGTCTGTACTTAACATCTTTATGAAAAATAGCTAAGGTTTGTGGTCTCAACTGTTCCCTAACGGAAGGTCTTTTTTTCCTACTTTATGTTGGCTTTTCAGTTTTCTATTACATGTGAAGCCAATGATCTGAATGAAGGTGAGTAAATTTGCAGATGAAGTGTAGACTTAGTCTATTGAACTGTCCGTTTGCACCTAGCTTAGTGTATTATTTTGTGTAGTTTCTGTGGTACCTAGCTTCAGCAGCTGCTGAACACCATTTTATTATTTAAAAAACTTGTGACTTGTTTTTAACTATTGCAAACTTTATTCATTTAATACTTTTTTTTAATGTGCTGCCTGCTGAAAAGAAATTAGTTTAGATGTCAAAATTATGATGCCCAGAAGGTGCTAATTTGCAATGTAATTGTCTTGTGCTGAGAACACAGATTTATGCTGCTTTTTCCACCCCTACCCCCAAAAAAATTAGTTAGGAAAATCCTTGTTTAGATGATAAAACAATATGTGTATGTATACAGTATTCCCCACAGATACATGTGTGCAATACTCGTGTATGCTCTGTGATACAGCTTTTGTCTGATATAACACACAAAACACTAGCTGGGGAAATTAAAACCATTTTGATTGAACAGTAGCCCCACTTTGAACTCATCACAAAATTTCTTCCAGCATAGTTGTATATAGTCAAGAGCCTAAATAAATGAATATTTTTTCACATTCTACATTTTTATATTTATTACATTTTAAACATAGTAACCTTCATTTGAGATTCTTCCAGTGTTCAAAGAATTTGACTTTCCTTTGAGTTTACTAATGTGAAAAATGTTTAAAGTATTTTTCTGCTCAGAAATGTTAAAGGGAATTTCCAGAGCTGTTGTTTTTTCAAAGAGCTTGTTTTGCTAATCTAGTAATTAAAAACAACAACAACAAAAACCAAACAAACCCATATGGGTGATCTCTTTTAGAGGAGTTTTGACTCTTACATATTTAAAAAAAAAAAAAAAGGAAAATAAAGATTTGAACTGCTGTTGTAGATGGTTGATCTCAAGGTTTAATAAATAAAAAATGGATGAATAATAAGTCTGAAGTACTGAACAAAATGATCTTGGGAGAATGCAGTATTTTTCTCTTGTATTCATTCCTTAAATATATTATTCAGAATATTTCCAGTTTTTAAAAGTAAGAGCAGGCCAGGTATTTGGAATCGTCAGACACATTTGTGGGAGGAAATGGGGAAGCTCTTGTTTAGGTTACTGCTAAACAAGTAGGAGACACTCTTTGTCTTGTAAAATATTTTAAATGTACTTTAAATTTCATGTGGAATGATTGGCTCAGTGTATGAGTTGACTTCAGTAATTCTTTATGAAAGTAATGTAACCAGGGAAGTCTGTTAATAATACTGCACAGTGCCATGGAGAGTGGAGTTGTGTTTTTTTTAATATTAAATGCAAGAGCACTGTTTATTTGGAAATCCAGGCTGCAGTGTGTTTGAGTCCTGCTCTTTATACTCCAATAATAACTGATTACTGGATTTAACAAGCTGCTCAAATTTTTTATGTTTATTTCCTTGAAAAGTGATGCCTAGTGGTTTAAACAGTTGACAGACATTATTCTTTTGTAAACAAAAGTATAGCTTTTACCATAAAAAGTACATGACCGTAGTCAGTTCCACCTTTGTATGGTCCAGTGCAGGCCTGTTGGGCTGAAATTGCACGGTGAAAGATCTGGGGAGGAAACATTAGTGTTGTGGTATTATCCTATAGCCATAATATAGTTACCAACAGCTATAAAACGTGTGTGTTTAGTTGTATATGACATTGGATGAGCCCTACCAGAAGTAGTCATGGAATGACCTATCTGTACAGCATGTTCCCCTCTTGATTCTGGTTGGCTTTGGTGGTATGGAAAGTGGTATACGCTAATGCTGAGTACTGTTGTCTTAACTAGTGAGCTGTATCAAATTGGAAGGGAGGTCAGATGGTTGCCTTAAGTTCTAGAAATGCTGGTGGCAGAGCCAGTTACTCTACGAAACCAAAAATGGTGTTACAATGTTTTCTAAATATTTTGAAACTATGCCCCTACCTGTTCAGTATTACCAGTGACCTTGTCTAGTGTGGAGTAATATGTGTCTACAGAGGAAGGTATGTAGAATTTTTTCCTCTTTTTTTTTTTTTTTTTTTCTCTAGAGTATTTTCCACAGAGGAGCTTTTGTTTCATCTGTCCAACAAACAAAACAAAACTCCAAAACAGCTCCCCGTATTAGTTGCTACAGTTTTTGGACTCTGAGAAAATGTTTAGTTTCATCTTAAATAGAATGAGATCGGGGTGACATGTAGAGGGTGCATACAGCATGTGCACCCCCTGCGTGTGGTGGTGCACCCCCTGCGTGATTGCCCCTGGCTGCCGCCACTGCCAGTGGCACCTGCGGGTGGCCACCGCCCTGTGGTTGGTGCTCGCTTCCCCCCCTGCTGACAGTGCCGGTGGTGCCTGTGGGAGCTCCCTGTTTATTGCTGCCAGCGCAGCTGTTCCTCCCCGCAGCCGCCAGGGGCACATACCATTCATGAATGGGATCAGCCTCTGAGAAAGAGGTAGAACAAGAACCAGGCATAGTTAATGTTTCTAAAATTCCAGTATAATAAAAGGCTCTGTCTGTCTGTCCATAATGCTTCTGGCCAACTGAACATGTGCTGCCGAGAGAGCAGGCAATGATTGGCTGGGGTGTGTGGCTGTCCGAGCAGTGGGGCTTCCCTCCTGCCTGAAGGCAAAATGGGATCATGGTGGTGGCACCCCCCATTGTCCAGCTTTGACAGCCTGCAGGGAGGGGGAGGTGGTGGGCAGGGACAGAGGGGAGGCCTGCAGACGCAGTCCAGGTGGACCCAAAGTGGTGGGGGGGGTGGGGCCGGACCCGAAATGACTGGGTGGGGGGAGAAGGAGAGGAGCGAGGTTGGACCAAGGGGGGAACAGGGTCAGACCAAAG
>NW_017728886.1:153545078-153553319 GCF_001723895.1 Crocodylus porosus
GGCTCCTCCCCAGTCATTCTTGATGGGCAATTTGCTAGTCTATCAGAACAGTGTTTTCATAACTTTCTATTTCTTTTTTGATCTATATAATGAGCTGTATGAGTTTTCCTTAACTATTACAGTTACTTGTTGCTGGGAAATAAAATCTCAGGGGTACCTTTCTCTGTGGCGATGCTTTACTAACTAGCTTAGCCAAAAATCTGCGGAGTTTTATTTTACAATGTTCTCCTTTCTTTTTAACTAAGTGTGGTATCTTGGGCACACTTGCATAACAACTACATATATAACTTTGTGTGTATATGTATATATGTAATTTTTAAAAATTAAATGTGGTTGTTTTGTAAGTGTGGACATGTGCATGCATTGAAATGCCATTGTACAAATACATTTTGCTTTCTTCCTTCCTCTGAGATTTAATGCAGTAGCGATGTGACCTAACTCAGTGATATAACTTTGATATATAGTAGGAATTATTACTACATTTTGAGTGCATAATAGATTTCTTTTTCCTCAAATTTAATAAATTATAATTTATTGCCAGCTTTGTGTGTGTGGGGGGGTGGGTTATAAATATTCACGATCCTTTAAAACAACATTTCACATTAGCATCACAGTTGAATTTGAGCATGTTTGTTATTTACTGTTGTGCCTGAGAGTTTTGATTGTGGGGCAGGAACCTTTTTTGCACTGGGTGCAGCATAGGCCTGCAACAGAAAGATTATCCATGCCCCCAGAGAGCTTGCCATGTAACTGCTGGCTGATTATTATTTTTAAATTTTGATCTGCACTCCTAGTAAAAGTTGAATCTTCCATTTTTTTTCAGTGCCTGTAGCTGTTACTAATCGTGGGTTAGAAGCACCAAGATTTGTGTGCAGGTTCATGTAATTCCATTCTTATTTTGTTGGCTCTGTGCTTCTTATACTTTTACTGACACTTACTGACACTGTTACTCTTTCGTACACTCTCATTTTAGAAGTATTTGTAAAGTTAATTCTGAGATGTCGTATCCATATTTGCAGTATTTTTCCTAACATTCTTTTGCATGGGTGTACTTTTATGCACATGGCAAGGCAAAATAAGTCTGGTAGGAACAGGGAGGGATGGGCAGTGTCTGGAAATTCCTGGTAGTTTTAATGAGAGGTTTGCACTAAGATCAAGGACAGAATATGGCCTTTATGTAGAAACTATACTTTTAATTGAGATTTATTTTTGTTTCATGTTCTCTGCATCTTCTTTTCAAAGTATGTATTTTCATAATCAAGGCCACTGCTGTATTTGCCCCTTGTTCCTTTTCCTTTCCAACCTGTCTTCTGTTTTTCACCCTCTCTCATCTCTGTCTGTTCTTTCTCTGATTTTTATGCAGTAACTTCCAGTTCCCTTCTCCCTGTGGGCACTGTCTACTCTTTTCCTGTTCTGTCAGCTAAAGTGATTGGCATTGTTGGTTTAATGGGCATCTAGTAAACAGGAAAATCCGTTGTGCCTGTTTATATATCCTTCAAAAATTGTTTTAGTTCTTAGAAAATTTACTAGAGTAAGTCTCATTATGTGGTCTGTCCTCCTTTAGAATATGAGATATGCACATTGGTTATTCATATAGATTTTCATATTTTTATTTTATACATGGTTACTTTCCACATAAAATAATACTTAACTTGTCTGGTAATTAAATTTATTAAAGATCTTGTTGAAAAAACAAAGGAATAAGCCAGGAATAACATGGCTGTAAAATATTTGGAGAAAGTAGGACAAGTAACCAACCAGACAACAGCATGCTATGTTAAGAACTATAATTCAAAGGCCTGTGGAGTGAAATCTGTAACTTGCTCAAGAGGCAACAAGGAATTCATCTTCACTATAGCTCAAAGTTAAATTAATTATTCTCAGTTTGTACATATAGAAGCTAATCTATTTGGAGGAAAGAAAAGAGCAAATATGTATATGGATGCATTTCAAATATATGTGTAGATAGACAAGCATCTACTAAACATGCTTATTTGGATGTATAAGTTAACAATGACTGATTTTCAAAATACAATTATGTTTGTTTAGTTTATGTAACACTTATTTATTTTTTCCTTCTTGTGAATTATTTTAGTTCTGACAGTTTCTGTTTGTATGTGCAGAATATCTGATCTTTTAAAGTACTGACCAGTTAAATACCACATTTATGTGCCTGCATTATAAATTTGCTCCTATTAAAAGTTCTGTCTCTAATGCTTATAGTTGACTTTATACAGAAGAGAGGACATGTTAGATTTGGGTGCCCCTGTGTCTGACAGCCTTCATTTCTTTCATACGATTGTGTTAGAGTGAAGTCAGGCAGTCTAGATATTTTTCTAGTGAACCATGTTGAGTGTATTTGGTTCAGCATTAAAAGCTTCTAGATGTTTAATTTTTTTTCAGCTGAGAATTCAAACTTTGCACAACATTAACAATAATGAGTAACATGTTTGTCCTGTGTGTTTGAAGATTTTAAGTTTTAATGAGATCTAAAACCCCCCAGATACAGGTTGCACCCTGAAAGTTAATGCTTTATTGGCAGAAAATAAAACCTTTAAAAAGGAGTTTGAGTGGGCAGTGTTCCCCAGAACTGAGTTCTGGTTAATCATGTTTTCTTTTTTCTTCCTCTGTTTTAAAAACAAAAATTATGGACGCTTAGAATCTTTCTGGTCTGAGGAAAGGGACCAAAAAGAAAAAATATTCTTTTTATAATATGAGCAAATTGAAAGGGCTTATTTAGATACAGAACCATGTACTTGTACCTGCAAGTTAATTTGAACGCTATGATTCTAGTAAACACTGACGTAAATGTGTCTCTTGAGCCAGTACTTTAACTAATCAGTTTTTTCTCCATCAGGCTTTAAAAACACAGTTTTGGCAACAGTAGCTAAGACAAAAAGTGTAAAGGAGAACCTCCATTAAATAGAGGGAAGGTTGTAAGCATTTTTGATTAGTTAGATTTGCATTCCACCTTTAAATGTTTATGCATTGAAAAACTGCTTCTTAGAATCTTAAAAATGCAGTGCAGAAACATTTGTGCCTTGTCACCCAAATCTGGCTATAACGTTAGGTTTAGCTGACATGCTGAATGCACTTTTTCACTTTGAAGCCGTACTTCCATTGCTATAGTCACATCCACATCTACCAATGCAGCTGCCACTTCAGACGACACTTGTGGGGTTTTCTACATGATATTTCCAGATTGTCTTCCTTCTTTTAAAAGCGAAGACCTCACAAATGTTTTTAAAGGTCCCAGGGTATTTTGGTCTACTCTGTAGCTTATTCACATCGTGCAGTTAATCCTTATGACCATAAAAATATCTACATCCCTCTTGGTTGTATGTCCAGGCTTCATTAAAGGTTGGCCTGCAGGGTAAGCATATAATAAAAAATGAAGATATGACAGATCTGTGGCTAGAGGTAGTAGACCTGACACAAGGATATGGAAAATCTATGCAACAGGGATATAGTATCAAAACAAACTCAGTAGAGAGGCAAGAAGAATTTGTCACCCCCTGCTACTCCTTCCCCCCCGCCCCCCAGTATTTTGTTTAATAATTGTTCCATGTATCTTTTTTTTTTTTCTTGGTAAACTTACTCACTCTAGGAGGAAGTTATATAAGGTCACTATACAGCTCACCAGAGATTTTTGGATTAAAAGGTGGACTTTGGAAGCTAATATCAATATAATGAAGGCATCATGAGGAGGGACAGTGAGAAAAGTCATAGCTCCTCTTCTGTTAACATTGAAATAAGACCACAAAAAGGGGGGGGAGGGGTTTTTTTTTTGTTGGTTGGTTGTTTTGTCACCCATAACGCCTTGATAACTACTACTTTGTTTTCTTTTTCCAACTTGCCTCAATACTGCCTACTTCATCCTACTTTGGTCTTTCAACAACAGTTACTTTTCTTCCCTGCTCAAAGTGATTTTGGAACCCTTATTTTTCTGGTATTCTCCAACATATTCATTTTTGTCGTATTGACCTTGATATGCCTGACCGAGCTTTGGATGAGTCTTTCCTTATAGCTTACAGAAGTGCAAAGTTTTCTCTGTGTATTAATACCATTTTAGGTGGACAGGAGAAGATGGATAACAAATGGTTCAAGAGCTGTGAAGATACCACAGATAAGTGGTAGACAATAAATGCAGCCAGGCAGTAGGGAAGACTTAAGCTGCTGTACCCTGAGGAAAATTGATCCTGTCATGCTGGTATCTTGGTGGTTTTTTTTTTTGAACCTCACCTTTCAAACCAGTCACTGCCAGCTGATTAGCCATGCAAATTGCATCTTTGTGGCCATAACTCAAGGTATTTTCCAGGCTGCTTTTTGTCCTATCATGTCTGGTGCACATTCTGCTCTACGCTGTTGCATGTGATCATCTCGTTGGAAAGTCATGCATGCCAGTTAGTTTTCCCGCATTTCTTCTGAAGGAAACTAAGAAAAATCTTAGTTCGCCTGGGCTGAACTAAAAATTGAATCCTGTGTTTTTTCATTATTCTTGATGTACTTGGGAATGGATATAGTTCAGTGGTACCTACCATGGCAGGCCCTGTGGGCTGGCTAGATGAGGGACATGGGGTTGGTGGGTCCATGGGTGGCTCTGTGTCTGGGGCAGCTATGACACGTGGGTTAGAACCAGTTAGTGCTGTGCCAGTGGTGCTGGTGGCTATTCTGGTGCCTCCTCCCACAAAAGCAGCACCTGGAGTTGCTGCCCCATTTACCCCCACCACCCTCCTTATGCTACTGTTACTTCCCATGGGTCTAGAAATTTGGTGGTTGGGGGAGCATTGGTATCATCAGTTGCAATTAAGACTGCCACTGCTCCTCTGCCACCAAGTTTCTGGAGCCGTACATGTGGGATGAACACTGTTTCACAGGCTGGATCTGGTCTGATGTTAAATATTAACATTTTATCATCCTACTCTCTGAAAAGAAATGGAGCGCTAGGGTCTCCATCAATGAAGATAATATCTCTGACTTAATACTTGATTTTTAGTTGGGGTTTCCAGCCAAGCTCGTCCCAGCAGTGTGGTCCACACTCTGCATGGGGCGAGCCCCACCTGGGCCAGCCTTTGCTGCTGCACTCCTACCCGCGCCTGCTGGCTTGGCCTCAGCCTTGGCCAGCGTGCAGCTTCTGGTGGGGCCTAGTGTGGCTATAACTGGCTGGGTGCTACTCTGCTCCCTTTGCCTCCAGCAAGATCTGTGTGGCTGAAGCTTCCCTTCCACCCACCCCGAGCACTGCAGTAAGGGCAGGAGTGGGGGAAGCTGCTGCTGGAGGGGAGGAGAGCAGAGCAGCTCCTGGCTGGCTGCAGCCCCACTGGAAGTTGCATGTGCTAGCCAGGGCTAGTGGGGCTGTTGTGCTCCTGTTGCCTCCAGCGTTGGCAGCTTGTTCTGTTCCTACCCCTGCTGTGTTGCTCCAGGTGGGCCGGGGGGGTAGGGGGAAAGCTTCAGCCAGGTGGCTCCTGCCACAGTGGTTAGGGCTCTGGCTTCAGCTTCTACCTGCTTTGCTCACCTGCTTTGCAAGGCATCTGGGAGCCTGGCAGCTGGAGCCTGGTGCACTAAGACAAGAGTTGCCTGGCTGATGTCCCTCTTGGAGCAGTGCAGTAGGGGCAGGAGTAAGAGGAGGATCCACAGCTGGAGGTGAGGGAAACAGAACAGCCCCGGTGGCTCTGGCCAGCATGTACAGCTTCCAGTGAGGCTTCTTCTGGTGTGGTTGCAGCTGGCTGCTTACTGACTGCTCCCCTTGTCTCTAGCTGCAGCTTTTCTTCTTGCTCGTGCCCCTGCTGCGCTGTTTTGGATGGGTGGGCAGGAAGCTTCTGCCAGGGGGCAGCTGTGGGCCAGATCTGGTGTGCAGGCTATATTTTACTCACCTCTGTGTTTATGCAAACACTCGTTTTGCAGAGTATGCCATATTCCTCACCTGGGCTATGTGAAGAAGGCATGTTTTACCACTGAGTAAGAGCACCTGTAAGCAGGCCCTCTCAGAGGTTGAGAGAGACCTGGGCCATTTCCATTTTTTGAGACTCCCGGCATCTTAAAAAAATATTAATTCATAGTGCACTACAGGCGATGTGGCCTGGTAACGGGACACAAGTTTAAAGTTGTATGATGAATGTCGTCTTCGTTCAATCCTGTCAGCGTATCTTGGTGTCTGTATGTATAACTTCATTTGGAGATGATGTCAAAAATCCCCCAATAGGCCCTGCCTGTAAGGAAATAAGTTTTTTCTTTTTACAGGTTAAGTCTGTGTGTGTGTGTGTGTGTGTGTGTGCGCGCGCCCCCAATATTGTATGATTTACTTAATACATTATTAATTTTGCACTCTTGTAAAGTGTGTTAAGAATCTAGATACAGTATTAGGAAATGCTGACCTTAATAAAAAGATTCCCAGGAAAGAGCAAAGGATTTTTCAAACGGAGAATCCAAAAGAACACTTTCTCTTCTGAAGCTAACACAGATTGTCACAGCAAAGCAGTTTTTAGTCATTTTTTTTTCAAAGTCTGTTTATATTAATTCCATACATCATTAAAAGTCATTCTATAATACCTGCTTAGATGCTTCTGTTTCTGAAATGATATTTTGGGGGAATTATACTGAAGTGTGAATTACTATTTGGTTATGCTTATGTATAAAAGATGTGATTTTGTTTCTGTTTAGAAATGTTTACTCTCATTCCTTCCCCAATAATAAGGCAATACTGTCTGAAGTACAAATCTATGATGATTTGTGTATGTTAATATAAAGGTGGTTATCAGTTTAAGTTTGTTGTAGGTACTTGGATAAAGCTACCAGACAAGGAAGATTTTATGAAAATACTTAACTAACCAATACAAATAGGTCATGCACATTGAAAGGAAGAGATGAGCAAACTTGTTGGCTAACTGAGACTTTTTCTTGGCTGTTTTTTAAAAAAAATTTTATTATCCCTTTCTCTCTTATATAACATCCATGGAAATAATTTTATATACATTTCTTCAGAGCAAAATAAAGGATTTTGAAGCTAGAAAAACCTAGATTCACCCTGCCCATCCATCCCATATCAGTTCTTTTCTGTGCCTCTATCCATGCAACACTGCCTGATAGGCAGGGATCCTGGTTTTCTGTGTTTTAAAAATCCCAAATTATCTGATTTTAAAAAACCCCCCCAAATCCGTGGTTTTCCACTGTATATGTATATGTATCAGTTAAACACAGTGTTTTATTGATATATTTACCATTAGAGGTACACTGATGCATTGGTCTGATATCAGATCAGCACCGCTATAAAGAAAATTGACTATTGGAAATTGGCCTCGTGGCTGATAATGTGACCTGTGCATGCACACAGTTGCAGTGCAGTGTGTAGGTGGCAAAGACTGCAGCCTGGCAGCTTGAAGAGCTGCATGCAGCTGGTAAGTCTGTTGTGGTGGAAGGGGATAGGGGGTGGGAAGGGGTGTGGGGGCAGATCAAGGCCTCCTTGGTGAGGGAGGGAGTGGGGCTGGGGCTGCCCAGCTGGGAGAGGTCTGGGGGGGCGGGTACTACAGCCACCCCAAAATTTACCGTAGTGCAACCACCCACCCTGCCTGAGCACAGCTTGGCATAGCCCCCTCTGGGAGGAGCCCGGCGCAGCACCAGTTTGTCGCACGCAAATCTAGGGGTATATATCCCCCCAGGCCTTCCCAGGGTGTATGCAGCAGCAGGAGCCACTCCCCTCGGCTGCTGCCTGTCCTGAGCACAGCCCCATGTATCCTGTTCCCCCCCAGCCTCAAGCAGCCCCTTGCAGGCTGGAACTCTGCTGACCTGCAAGGGGAAACCCACAGTTTCCCATGTTTTTCTCCTTTAAAAGAGAAAATACATGTTTTTCTGCGGTAAATGGAATACCCATATCCCTGCTGATAAGTATGGTTGATTGGAGTGTGAGGAGGTAAGGGGTATGTGTTCCTTACAGGGTGGCACAGAGGTCCTGGTTACTTTAAGGAGGACCTGTGCTGAATCATTCCTGATACTCTCTACTTCAATATCCATTGTAAAGAAGGTCTAAAAGTCTCAAGCACTCTTCATCTCCAGAAACCCCATGAACTGTGTTGACTAATACAGATTTGCTACAAGAAGAACTTCTGTAGACAATTTCCTTACTGAACCTGATTGTCCAAACTAAGCCAGCTGTCTGACTGGTTTATTTTCTTTGATTTTGCTTCTGTATCAGCTTTGGTCATCAGCCTTCACTATAGTGATTAAAAATAAGAGGCAAAACCACTTCTT
>NW_017728886.1:153553419-153603235 GCF_001723895.1 Crocodylus porosus
AACAAATCCTGTAAAACCAGTAATGTTGACAACCTTGCCGTCAGGGGGGAGGTTGTTTCCTTTTATACAGTGTAGCTGATGTGACTCTCAATTCATGCCCCCAAAACATACAGCCACCAAATGCACAGGTTTAGACCTGAAAGCAGAAATGGTTAGACTTCTTCCTAGGTAAATATGTAGTGTTACCTTCCTTGTGAAATGTTTGACCTGTATATTTGAAAAATAAAACTATTCAGTGCTGCCTTGCAGTGAGGTGCTACAGGAAAGGAAAACAAGAAAATTGTAAGGATCTAATTTTTAAAAGTAAAGAAAGCAGTTGAAGCCTGGCACTACCCACTTTGGCTGTGTCATGCAGGTACAGTGAGCTATGAGCTCACTGTCTGGCAGTGCTAGCTCTGCGAAACTCCAGAGTTCAGGGTGTAAGCATTGCTGCTGCTGCCATATGTGCATGTGTTTGCAAGTAGGTGTATAAAGGTAAATAATTTAGCTCTGCCTAGATGCTTGCAAGCTTTTTCATTACCCTTTATGGTATATTCTGTGTATAAGCTTAGTTACTTGTGATATCCTGTGAGGCACATTTACATGGTACTTTTCTTATGTCTTTATTGGCTGATCTAGGAGGGGCTGATCATCTCGGCTTTGTAAAAGTCATTTTCAATAGCTCTGTCGGTGTGTCTTCGCTTCCATTAAGCTGTCTTTCTCTGCTTAGAGCAAACAGGAGGGTAAACCATTTTCTCTAGTATTCTGTATTTGCCTGTTTTTTAAGTCTACTTATCACCTGGTATATTTTATAGATTTCATAGATTTTCAGGGTTGGAAGGGACGTCAGCAGATCCAGTCCAACCCCCAGCCCTGGGCAGGAAAGAGTGCTGGAGTCATGACCCCAGGCAGGTGTTTGTCCAGTCTCCTCTTACAGACCCCCAAGGTAGGGAAGAGCGCCACCTCCCTTGGAAGCCCATTCCAGATTCTGGTAACCCTTACCATAAAGAAATTCTTCCTAATGTCTAGTCTAAATCTGTTCCCTGTCAGTTTGTGGCTGTTGTTTCTAGTTACTCCAGGTAAGCAGAGTATCTCCTATTCCTTGCTGCTTCCCTCCCCAGCCCCCACTGTCAAATTTGTAGATGGCCACCAAATCCCCCCTCATCCTTCCATTACGGAGGCTGATGAGATCTAGGTCCCTCAACTTCTCCTCATAGGACCTATCTTACAGGCCCCATATCATATGAGTGGACCCTCTCAAGGTTATCCACATTCCTCTTGAAGTGCAGCACCCAAAACTGAATGCAGTACTCCAGTTGCGGCCTGACCAGTGCTGCCTAGAGGGGAAGTATCACCTCCCTAAACCTGTTCATGATGACCTGTTAATGCACGATAGCTTTAATTTTGTCAAATTGCTGACTCATGTTCATCTTTGAATCAACTATGACTCTGAGATCCCTTTCTGCTGCTGTGCTGCTTAGAAAGTCCTCCCTCAATCTGTATGCAGGTTGGTGCTTCATTCTCCCGAGGTGCAGTACTCTGCATTTATCCTTGTTAAACTGCATCCTTTTATGTCCTGCCCACTTTTCCAGCTTGTCCAAGTCTCTGCCTGAATCTGGTCCTTCCAGTATGTCTGTTTTGCCCTACAATTTAGTTTCATCTGTGAATTTGAACAGTGTTCACTACACCCTTGTCCAAATCACTGATGAAAATGTTGAACAGCACTGGCCCAAGGACTGAGCCCTGGAGGGCTCCACTGCCCACATCCTTCCAGGTCGATACTGACCCGTCCACCACCACTCTGAGTGCGTCCCATTAGCCAATTTGCCACCCTCCTGACTGTGTAACCATTTAAGTCACAGCTGCTCAGTTTTTTATGAGAATAGGAGGTGACACTATCAAAGGTGTTTTTAAAATGCAAGTATATGACATCCACCCCAGCTCCTGCCTTTGCTTTGACAGTTTTTTTCTATTGTGTATTTCTCCTGACATTAAACTGTCCCAGTTTTACAAAGGGATATTGGTTTCCTTGAATTCCCTTATGCTATCAACCAGGGGACTGTGGTTTGCTATTTCTGATAGAGGCCTACACACACTATACTTCCTAGGTAATGGGAAATTTCTGAACATTATTAGAATCTTAATTTAATGCTCTTCCTGAAATACCTGCTTCTCGCTGCCACAGAGTATCATATTTTACTGAATGCCTTTTCTATACTACCAACAAAATTCTTAGTGATGCTACTCTTTTGCCAGCTGCACTTATGGTAGAAACAGTGGGACCCAAGTATAGACAGAGTTATGACAACTTCCAGCCCTTTTATTAACACTTCAGTTAAACCTGCCTTGTTTAATTACCATCATGTTAAAAATGATGGGAGCCGATACTAGAACTCTTTGCAGTAGTACTGAAGCAGTTATAGCTAGGTATTCCCTAGGGTACGCATAGGCATGTTTTTCTCTCGCTGCGTCAGAATCAAGCCTACTCTGTTATTTTTGGACACAGGCCTATACTTTTAGCCTTGTAATACTGTCTGGGATTCCCTTAGTTCTTATCAACAAACTGCTTTACTACCTCACATTACCGTATTATGCTGGCTTCAGCATCAGTCATTACTCGCATCATGAAGTAGGGCCTACCCAGTAGCAATACAGCACAAGTTGTATCTGAAAAACAGTGAGGTAGTTCAAAGATCATAGTTAGCTGGAGAGAGACAGGGGTTGCATAATTTGTTTAGTAATGATCATGTTCTAACCAGACATGTCACCTCAAAATCTCAGCACTGCTTTTCCCAAATTTAATTTTAATATACCAGGTATGCCTAAGAAGAATTGATTAGGCAGACATTTATCGAAGACTGGAGGAAGCTAACATGGAGGGGTAGCTGCTGCTGCTAGAGAAGACTCTGTCAAACTGAAAATTATTTGGATGTTGAAAGAGTGGCTGAGAGAACATGTGATGGAGAAGTAAGAGCAAGAACAGCAAGTGTGCACTCACTGTGCAAAAGGGCAACAACATGCTTTGGATCCAGGTGTAGGAAGTGGAATCTGCCTCTAGCCACGGGAGAGAATCTCCCACTTCAAGCATGCTTTTTGTTACATAATAGTTACAGTCCAACATGAAGTCCTCTATTCTTCATGAATTACTAGAACTGAGAATGCCCCAGGATGTCATAAGGAAAGTGATCACACTTCTGATGCTTGTATCTCATATTGCTCCTAAACCCTTAGTGTCACCAGTGTTCCTTGCTGCCAGGAGGGGCAAAGTATATCCATGTCCACATTAGTGGCATTGAGTGGGACAGTTAGCACAGAGTTTACAAATGAAGTCCCTAAACATTATGACAAAGTGGTTTTAGTTTTGTAGATGGTAGAAGTATCAGGGCATTGGATCACTTTGGGCAGGGGTGTCTATCTATCTATCTATTCTACAGGATAAACCTAATCAACTATTGCGGCAGATGCCAATTGCTCAAAAGCAGGGCATACTGAGGGACCGTGATCCATCCCCACAGCACTGGTGAAAAAAGATGGAAGTGCTTAGGAACTTGCAGAGATATGGATATTCTGCTCATGCAAATAGGTATCACCCCATTCAAAATGTTATGTGTTGTAACTCTTAAGTTAACTGGTCTCACAAAAGAGTTTTTAAAATTCTGCATGCCCTGGCAATGTTTGACAGACTTAAGAAATAAACCTCTTGTGGTGTTAGGGTGTGATCTCTTCAAAGCTGTGGAAACCACACAGCAAACAAGTTTTTGTTGCTAGATTTGCAAAGGAATTACCACCACAATCCCTTTTGAACTGGGTGTCTTTTTTTGCTGTAAATAATACAGTTCCTTTTTGCTAAGAATATGCTGGAAGTATGAAAGCGTCTTTCTTCGTTAACTACAAGGTATCTCACTTCAGTAGAAAGTTACATCTAGATGAAAAGCCAAACAGCTGACGAATTGGTCATTTTTCTTCTGAGTTCAGTGTCTGATGATGGTACTGAAAATATAAACTAGAAATGTCACGGCACAGATGGTCACATTCAAGGGATGTTGGTAGACATCCCTGAGTTTTCGCACTCTACCTTAGGGCATGTCTGCAATCTCCCCACTTGCAGATGAATGCCCTGTGTTGGGGAGTGGGAGGACCCCCTGCAGGAGATTTCCCTGCATGCATCTGCAAGTGCAGATCAGGGAAACTTGAACAGGGGTCCCATCCTTCCACATTTCATTCTGCAAGGGATTTCTCCCTGCATGTGTCTGCAAAGCTTGTGGAGGGGAGTGGGGAGGGACTTGCATTCCCCTCTCTACGCTTGTAGATCCGTGCAGGTACATGAACTCTGAAAGTCCTGACTTTCCCTCCAGGTGTACCCCTGGAGCTAACACACATAGGCTGCAAAAAGCAGCCCAATTTAATCCTATCTTCTGTTGCAGACACAAATTAAAATATTTGTGGTATACACAAATACCTGAAGGCACAGGTGTACATTTGCTTTTCACTTTATGCTACTGTAATATTTATAGCAGCATAAAGATAATGTCTGTTTCCACCCATATGGTTCAAGGAAGCCTGGATGTTGGCTGGAGAAGAGATGATATATAGACCAGGTGGGATGCTCCTTTTGTTAAAAATATAGATTACTAAATTTTGTTTTTTTGAAATGAGTTGCAGAAAACCATGTGAGATTTCTTCTTTTGTTTTTTAAGTAAAATATTTGTATGTGTAGATGGCATGGTAAAACTATAAATATTGGCAGAGGGAAATCAACAGCACGTGTATTGCCTAATTCTTCTTTTCCTCTTTTTCTTTTAAATTGACCAGATTTCAGGTTGATTCCCTTGTACATTTGTCCTATCAGTTTATTGAAACTGAGACAAATTCTCTATTTTTAAACTCTTTATTAAATAATTGTATTATAGGACAGAACAATAGCTTCTTAAGCTGTGAGAGAAAGCACACTGAACATTTTTCTTTTCTGATGAGGAAAAATAGACTTTGCAAAATAAACTCTGAATTCATATATAAAAGTTGAAACATGATGTTCTTAGGCTTTTTTAATGTTGAGGAAATATTTTTTGTAGATGCATTTCAGGCATTTTTCTAGCGCTGTGAGTTGGTAATCTGGGGTCCACTGTCGTAAGTGCTGTGACCTGCACAAGTCCTATTCAATTCAAAGAGTTCAGTGCTTGGACTGCTTCAGAATCAAGCCTTATTAATGTGTCAGCAACAATTACAGTTACTGCACATGGGTAGTTTGCTGTAAAATACATTGCCTCATAAAATTGTGTTCCAGGATCTAAGTTTCATTAAGAAGTATTTGTTATTATTTTAAAGACACTCTTGAACAAGTGACTATACTCAATATAGTATAGTCTGCTTTGGTTTGTAGATAAACTGAAACAGCAGCTCTTGAATGTGAGTACTTTACACTTTCCATCCTGGTATGCTGTTGACACGGCATCTTAATGGCCTTATAAAATTGTATTTCATTGCTTGTTGTTTTGCAGAAGTACCAGACTATAGTAATGAACTTGCATGTCAATGTGTGATACGTTGGAGGCTGTTGATATGGCAAATATTAAGGGAACTGTGTGTTACCAGGAACTCATGGGTAGAAAAAAAGAATTCAGGCCTCTAACAAAGTTGTCAGTTTTCGCTTGAGGTTTGATCCAGCTTGCACTGAAGTCGGTTGGAAACTTTTGATTGACTTCTATGAACAATATATTAAGGCTATTAAGGACAAGAGGCATGTCCTTCCTGGTGCCAGTGATTTTAGTAGTTTCCCAAATGTCAAAACCTGAACCACTTTCCCAGGATCAATTATTTAACTGTTTTCTGTACCGCTATCTAAAATCCAGACTTCCCTCACTACTTACAGTATATGTTCCCTTTCAATACACTTCACCAGGATGAAGAAAAAATTGATGTAGAGTGTCGTGTAGCAAGCCAAATGTCATTAATGACCTTGAATGCTGCTCTCATGGCTTCCTGTCTTTCTATGGTAATTAGTATTGGTGCGGGTGGTGGACTGGAATCATTTAGTTGTCCATAGATAGGTGCAGCAAGAGATGGTGGCAGTGCAGGCGTTTTCCACTACTTTCTGTGCCTCTTTCCTGAGATGGAAGCATCTTTTTTAGAAAACAAGTGGAGATCATTGTGATTTTTTTTCAGGCCATGGTCCATCTGCTAAGGTTTCCAAAATTACTGGCCCCTGCAAGGAGGGGAAGAAATGTGGGCCTCTCTCCTATTAGGAGCGGGAGTGAAGATCTCCAGTGCTCATTTCACTTTGGTGCAGCCCATTGAAAATTTTGAGTACAACATAAAATAGATTAGGTTAATACAAATTAGTAGAGGTACGTGGTGCAGGTGATACTGCCCTGATTTTTGCTATTTATTTTCAGATTGTTTGGTAAAAACATTAATGATAAAGTATAGTAGAAATATATTAGTTTTGCCAGAGCTGCAAGACATGAAGTCTTTTGGGTCCTTCACTAATTTAGGTCCTTTTTGCCAGCAAATACAGGAAGCTCTGGATATGATACTTGGCTTTTTCACATTGCAGGCTACATTATATATTTTATTATAGAACAGCAAAGATACTGTTGCATCTTAGCATGAGACATTCATACAATAAAGTTCATTTTTTCTTTTAAATTTTCAAGAACAGGTGAAAATGGGGATTTGGTGCATCAGTGGTAGAAACTGAGATTGGATGAGGTGGCAGAGGACAGAACTGAAGAGCTCAAGATTGAGGGGTAATGGGCAAAGATGTCTGTGCCCACTAGACCAGGCTTATCTCCAGAGCCTGGGACAGGAACCCAAGGTTCTTGACTCTCTCACCATTTCTGCTTCTGTGGTTGGTTACTTTAAAAGCTCAGTTTGATGGAGGTCTGTGTGGTGGATGAAGAAGTTCCTACCAAGCTTGTAACTTAAGTAATGTCACTGTGATTTCCCAGGGTGGAATTTGTCATTTTTTTTAAGTTTGCATTTTTTAAAAAACCTGAACAGTTCTACAACCTCCCCCCACACACCCTTATCTAAAAAACATTATTACGCTTAGAAAGATAAGCACTCAAAAGTTAGGCAGTTCCAGAATGAAGGTTGCTTATGCAACTTTAATTGGGTACCTTTCTGTAATAGTATTACAACACAGTCTTTACTTTTATGAGTACAAATGATTTTTTTTCCAGGGACTCCCTGCTTCATTAGATATACAGGACAAAACTGCTATGAAAATAAACCAGGGTTGTCTGTTGCAGAAAGTTGTTGTTTCCAGGGCCCTGGACTCATTTGTTGTAGAGTTTGGAAGTTGTGAATGAGACAGGGATTTGAAGAAAGGGAAAGAAAGAATGTTTTCACTGGTTAGCAAATCAGGTCCTAAGAGTCTGAAAGTGAGGTCAGAATGAATAGGTGTGTTTGATTTTAATCACTGTCTTGATCAATAAGGCATGGGGTCAGACACTGAGCCACAAGGGGAAAAACAGAATATTGAGTTACTTAGTAAACAGTGTCCATTCTTTGTATTGAATGAGACTGGCTAGAAAAAAACCATATGCAATCATGTAATGAAAAACTGTATCACTGTATGAATATATAAGAGAACCGAATGAAGGCTGCACAGGCAACCTCGATTCCTAACTTGAATGCTTGATGGAACAGCCTTAATAACATACTTTTAAATATTTTTTGTGTATAATTACAGGCTTATACAGTGATACAACTTTGCAGCAGTTTGTCTTGCTTGAAAAACTAATTACTTGGAATTTTGGACACCTTGATTCTTTCCTCCTAGCTATAAACATTGCTTCTTAAAAAGGACAGCATGAAAGATGATAAGCAACTCAGCTCTTTTAAATATGGATTTTCCTTTTAATAAAAGGTTCATTATCTTTATAGTAGATTTGAAGAGTTCATCATCTGTCATAAAATCTGAAATCAGGATTCCCAACTAAATTCTTAAGATACCTGGTCTTATAGCATCCAAGTACAGTCTACTGTTCCCAGCTAGTCTAGTTGACTTGCAATGCAGTTTAACCTAGTCATTCTTTTATATCCACCAACCATATTTTGTTTCTGCAAAGTGTTTTAACACCTTTATGAAGTGTATGGGTGGGCGGGGGAAGGGGGTTGTAAAATTATTGTCAGGGGCCCTAATGGACAGTCCAGCCAGAACTAATTTCCCAGTTGGCTAAACCTGCCAGAGACCAACCTGGCAACCCCTGACCATGGCTGATAACTGTCTGGCTCTTATTAGGGAATCCTGAAAGGGGGGGAGAACAACCTCCCCTTTAAGTCCATCTGTAGCAGCAGACTGCAGGCCAGCCAACAGTTCTTTCTGAAGGCCTGTTGTGGTAAGTCTCCCTGGATCCTGTGCTCTTAGTTTTCTGACTGCTGACATTGCCTGACTTGGTTTCTGGACTGGCTGTTTGGAAATTCCCCTTGGCTTTGGTAACTTGATCTCTGACTCCAGAACCCTGACTAGTCCCCTGACCTGGCCTCTGCTCCTGGAATTCCCCCTTGGTGTGAGTGCTTTGAACTCTGCCTCTGGCTTCTGCTCTCCCCCAGTGGACTAATCACTAGACCAGTGGTTCTCAAACTTTTTTTTTGCAGACCACTTGAAAATTGCTGAGGGTCTCGGTGGACCACTTAATAAACTTATTTTTTGTTCTACAAATTAAAGCACACAATTCATATTTTAATATCAGTAGTCTTACCTTACAAGTACAAATATTCTCGATTTGTTCTGCAACCTTTCTATGGACCACCTAAATGGAGCTTGTGGACCAGTGGTGGTCTGCAGACCACAGTTTGAGAACCTTTGCACTAGACCACACTGCCTGAGGCCTAATCCTTTCAATTACTGTTGTCAGGTTTAAAGTTCTAGTATATCAACTATTCAGTAACAGAGATTTTGGCAGCATATGAAATGAGTAGAACATGCATTGCAAGCACCCATTTTTAATACAGAAAGTAAATGCTATAGTGAAAGGGAAAGGTACACTTGCATATGTTGTAAATAAAAGGTTTAACTATAAATAACTGAAGAAATTCAGGGTAGTAACAGAAAAGCAACAATGTGTAGAAACTTTTTGAGGTTTGTATTTCTACTTGTGCCTGTACTCTTGTCATGTCTGCAGACTGACGGATTCCAAATGCAATTCTTCCTGGGAATGAACCAGTGCTCTCTGCCATGATTTTAACTTCCTCTTATGCCTGTGTTTGATTAAAGTGTGTATGTAGTCACTAACTGAATATAGTGGTTAACAAGCTGCAATTACAGTCCACAAAATATTTTCTAGAGTTAGTTTCATAATGTCTAATATAGAATGCTTTTTGGAAAAAAATATGGGAGCCACTAAAGCAAGACATTTTCTGTATCAACGTAATCATCTGTGTATGATGAGAAGCTGAATATGAGTGTAAAGGACCAGTGCATTTTATTTCTGTTTTTTCTTAAACACCACATCTTATTTTTTTTTCCATTTTTTTTCATTACTTATTACTTTGGGACAAGAATCATTTCTTCATTCATTTATATAGTGCGTTGTGTAATGGGACCCTGCTGCTTGTCCGGAGTCGCTAAGCACTAGCATTACAAAAAAAATAAATCGTTGCTTCCTTCTCTGCTACTATGTGCAGAAGGTAATGCTTCTTTAGAATGGCACTGTTATAGAAAAGTAGCTCAGCTGTACATAGATTCATAGATGTTAGGGACTGGAAGGGACCTCACAAGATCATTGGGCCCAGCTTGGCAATTAGAGGTGCACCGACCAATATATCATTGCTGGCACTGATATAAAAACAAAAAACGTTATCGGCTGTTGGCTTTTTTTGGCTGGTGCAGATAATATACTGATAAATAAAATATGCTTTCTGGCCAGGGTCCCGGATGCTACCTGCATGTGTGCATCTGCAGCATGCATACAGCCAGGAGAACAGCTGGGCAGTGTGAAGAGCAGCTCCCTGCGGATAAGTCTGTAGAGGGGAAGAAGCGTGGGGGACAGATTAAGGCCCCTAAGGTGACGGAGGTAGTGGGGCTGGGGGTGCTGCCCAGCCAGGGCAGTGAATGGGACCTTGAGGCTGGGACGGAGTAGAATGGAGCCACAGGCAGCTTGTCCAGGGGGCTCAGGGGTGGGTGGCTCCCCACTCCTGCACTCCCCGCAGTCCCCAGGGGAGTCATGGGGGCATGTGCCCCCACAGATTTGTGTGCAGGGTGAGGGTAGAGGTGAGCTGTGGGGCTCGGGGCTTTCCAGCCTGCTTCCTTTGTCTCGGGAACCACACACTGGCTGCGCATCTCTTGCCAACCCAACAGCAGTGGGGGTGGCGAGTTGAGTTTCCCACAGCCAGGTGGGCAGGGGATGTAGTACAGCCAGCACAGGGCTCCCAAGGGAAAGGCAGCAGGGTGGAAAGCCCTGAGCCCACAGCGAGCAGCACACCTCTGCCCTCGCCCTGCTTGGCGCCACTCCTAAAAGCATCCCCATGCTTAAAAATGGTGGCGGTGGCACTTGACCTGAAGCTTATTTGACAAGCTTTAGTTCAAGGACTCCGCTGCCAGGACTTAAATCCCAGGACACTGATCTCCTGGACTTGCTGCCCACAGCTCTGTCCTGCTCCCCACCCTGGCCCTGGGGTCCCACTCACCGCCTTGGCTGGGCAGTGCCACTAGCTCCAGCTCTGCCCCACTTCCTCCCTTGCCATGAGGGACCTTGATCTGCTCTTCCTCTCTCCTGTATGCCCTAACCCCCTCCCCCTCCACAGGCTTACCTGCAGAGAGCTGCACTCCATACTGCCTGGGTGTACTCCTGTAAATCAGCTATCGGATTGCTATCAGCTGATATGCCTGGTGAATAATTGGCTATCCGGATTGGCCAAAAAAACTCTATCAGTGTACCCCTAATTACAATGTAATAACGATATGCTATGCTTCTTGGAGCCCATAGCCTAAGTGTTGGCAACATTTCTGAGACAAATACCAGAAAACCCCACAGCCTTGACTTAGAAGATGTTGGTCTGCGAGGGGCCCGATCCTTGTTGTGGCAGTGCAGTCCTAGCCCCTTCCCTGCTGTGCTCCCAAAGGCATGCATGTAGCCACCACTGGCAATGAGCCAGGCCAGGGTTCTGGATCCCGGTGCAGCTGCTTGTAGCCTGGCAGCTACCTGCTACAAGCAACTTGGGCTCTGGGAAGGCCCCTACCACCTGCAGTGGAGCCTGGGTTACTGACAGCAGGGCTTGTAGGCTCTGTGCTGCCTGCTGCAAGCAGCCTGGGCTTTGTGGCCAGTGGCAGGATCTGTCCAGAGCTGAGGTCAGCTGTGGTGTGCCAAGCAAAATGGCTTCACAGGGCATGCTCTGGCATGTGTGCCAGGGGTTGCCAACCCTGGCATAGCACATGCGGGGTGAGAACAAGCAGAGCCAGGGAGCTCATAGCCCACAAGGGGTAGAGTTTGTTGGAAGAGGCAGAGGCTTAAGCCCAGGAGGGGTGGAGATTCTTCAAGGTACAGAGGCCTGAGCCCAGGAGATATCGAGATGGTCAGAGGCACTGGGGCTGCAGGCCCCAACAGTGGCAGAGACCATTCCAGGTTCAGAGGCCCAAATTGACTGGAGTTGATAGTGGGACTGAAGGCCCATGGATGAGTGACTGGATTGGACAATGGGGCTTAATGCCCAATGATTGGTGACCTCTGTGAGGCTTGAGTGTGGTTAAAAGGGGAGATAAGAGGCTATGTAATTAACCCCTAAGGCAGCGGCAGGCAAAATATGGTCCGTAGGCCAAATTCGCCCTGCCAGGCAATTTTTCTTTTTCCTGTCTGGCCTGTGGGTGCCTAATAATTAATTATACCTTGCCCAGCCCATGCATTTCCCATCCTCATGCCTCAGCCCCAGCCAGCATGCACAGCTTCTGGGGGGTGGGAGAGGGGGGTCACTTTTGCTGGTGAACCTGCTCAACTTCCTGGGCCTCCAGTGGCTGCTCCTCATGTTCTAGTGCAGCACTCGCTCTGGGCAACAGGTAAGGAAGCTGCTGCTGGGCGGGAATGTGGGGTTGGGGCTGGTGGGAGCGTGGAGCCTGAGCCCATGCCCAGCAGAGTGGCAGGTGGGCAGGGTGTGGGGTTTGGGGGTGTAGGGATCCCTATCCCCACATGCTCCCCCATGCTCTGCAGCCCTCGCTGCTGACAGCAGCAGCATGTAGTGGGCCCTCAGGTTGTTCATGCGGCTTGCAGGTGCTCTTGGCTGGTGGCACGTTGACTCCAGTCAGTTCCAGGAGCTGCACATGGCAGCAAGGAGTGGAACCAGTTTGGCCAGTCTCTATAACACGGGCCTCACATGCAGCTCCTGGCACCTGTGCGCCACTGGAAGGAAACCCTGTGTGAGCTGGCAGCCGGCTCTGCTCCCTGCTGCTCTGGGGCAGGACCCTGTTACAGGTTCCTTAAATACTGGTAAAAGATGTGGGACAGAATGTTCCTGTCCATTAAGGCAAGTGTGTTCTCTAAATGATCTTAAGGCAGCTGGAGGAAGCCAGCAGAAAATTCCCCCACTACAGGGGAATTTTCTGCAACTGGAGAAACCCCTTCCTGACACATGTCAACCTTACTCTTCAAGTGCCACAAGGTACTTCCCCTGTGCAAACCTGTTTCTGCCAGATTTAGGTAGCATTGCATGTGGAGAGCCACGGCTGGAAACTTAGACATAGTGAAGAATCAGAGCTTTAATTTGGAAATAATACTTCTATCTATATCAATGTTTCAGCTGACTAAACTTGAGTAGTGCTGCCTCATCTATTCAAATAGGCGTAAAAGTCACCATCTTTCAAAAAAATATGGGTCTTTTTCTTTTGTCGTCTTATTTTGCAGCCTTCAGAATTAATTTGTTTTCATGCTTTATGCAGATACGAAGGTTAGAAAAATACAAAAAATAAAAACTGAGGCTGCATGACAATCTTGGTTCTACCATCTTAAGAAATTGTTGGATATAGTCAGATTCAAGATACAATAAGGAGAACTGATTAAAACAATTTGTAATTAACTTCAGTAGCCTATAACAGGAAAGAAAACTCCTGTAAATAAATATTTAGCCCATTGGCCAACATTTTCAAAAAGTGGCCAAAATCTAAAATACTATTTTATATTTCTAAGAAAGTAGCCTGATATAAAATGTCACAAGCTCTGTTGAATTCAGTGAGGATTGTTAGATTTCTAACTTTAGCTTCTGAGGTTTTTCTTATGAATCTTGGGCATTAACTGATTGTAGGACTTGTGTATATTAGTACACCCCTATGTTTATAAAACATAAAGGGAGGTGGATGTTTTGTGGCAAAAATGTTACTTTCTGATGAAGCAGCTACTGTGGAGCAGCTACCCCGTGTCAAAACTAAGCTTGTGAAGATTCTCTATTTTGGAAGATTTTGTGTTATGTAACATCCTGGTTTGTATGCACACATCTAAATATTTTTTCTTCCTGTAATATTTATTAGTTACTGCTGTGGGAGGTTTTTGAGATGTGTGGTTTCCTGATAAATACTTCTTTTATACAAATGAAGAGGAACTGATCTCTCGTTTCGAAATGAGTTCAGCCATGGTGCTTAGGTACTTTCCAAATGAGTAAAACATGACATCTTATGTGGTTAGTCAATACAAATCTACACTCTGTGACAGCTGTTAATTACCCTATCACGTGTGTGTGTTTGTAGTCAAGGGCAATAGCTGGAAACATTGCCTTTCATTTGTACAAGCGTTTGACTGTTTTGAGAAAAAGAGGATCACTGTAACATATATAAAAATGAAATGGTTTTGACTGAAGACAAAGGTACTTTTTTTTTCCCCTTTTTTACTCTGGATTATGTGTTTGCATAGAGCAAAGGCCAATGTTGGAATGGTGTAGCGGGCCTCACTGAAACAGCCAAAGGAAGTAAATGAACAGTTCAAGAACACATCTCTTACAAAAATGTCTTCTGTATTGATTTTTTGATTGTCTTTTGTCTTGCAAAATTGGTTACAGTGATGGCTATGATGGTGCAATGGCTCTTTCGAAAAGGTTGTTAAAACTTGAAAACAGTTTCGGGGCATGCACATTTTTTGTACCATAGGCAGAACCCTAGAAAATGACGACTACAAGCCCTGGTAGTACTTTATTCCCTGGAGCTAGCTGGAGAGAATTCTCCTGGAACAGAAAGCAGCCTAGAGTTTCCTATTAAAAGGGTTGATTTAAGCCACCTGTGCTCTGCCTTCCTGTGTACTGTAATCCTTTAGAAAATGCAGTATCCTGTGATTTTCATTCTCTGAAGGGTCACTAATGACACTTTTTAAAGTAGTTGGTTTAGTCAAATGTTCCGAGTCTTTTACAGTTCTTAGACTAAATTTGATCAGGGGTAGGAGTTAAAGTAAAGGGGAACCCAGTTCCCTCTGACCGGTTTAGGCCCTACTGGTTGATGAATGAGGACGTGCTGTGCAGGGGACATCTTCAGTGGGCTTGCCGAGCGGAGCTTCTTCCTGCTTTTGGGTGGATCACCAGAATCACCTCTTCCTCCACTGCTTCCACAAGTACTAGCCTGTATTATGTGTTCTCTACCACCAGCACCTTTCACTGTTCTTTCAGTCTTTTACACAAGGAATATTCTTCTGATTTGGACCTTGAAGCTATTAGGATCTTTCTACAAGACCGACTTCTGCCATAAGATGGCTTGCAAATTGGCTGAGGGGTTGTACTCGGAGAGTGGTCATGGACGGGTCATATTTGACCTGGAGGGAAGTGGGCAGTGGAGTCCCCCAGGGCTTGGTCCTTGGGTCCGCACTGTTCACTTTCTTTATTAGCAATTTGGATGATGGGGTGAAAAGCACCCTGTTTAAATTCGCAGACGATACCAAGATTTGGGGTGAGGTGGGCACGCTAGAAGGGAAGAACAGATTACAGCAGGACCTGGACAGATTATAGGGGTGGGCAAATGAAAATAGGATGGGATTCAATACTGACAAGTGCAGGGTGCTGCATTTAGGCAGTAGGAACCAACAGCATACCTACAGGCTGGGGGAACTCCCTTCTTGAAAGCATGGTGGCAGAAAGAGATCTTGGAGTCATTATTGGGTCTTTAAGAGGAGGCTTGATGTTTACCTAGCTGGGGTCATTTGAGCCCAGTTTTCTCTCCTGCCGAGGGCAGGGGGTCAGACTAGAAGATCTACAAGGTTCCTTGTGACCCTACATCTATAAACCTATAATGCCTTTGTGGAAAGTAGCAGCTTACCATGGCAAAATGGATTGGTGGAGGGGATGTGGGATTTGTAGAAATTAATTTTTTTGATGTACCTGAACTTGTGTCCCAGTAGTTCTTCCTTTCTTGCCTTTCTGTCACTAGTTGTCTCATGTCTTAGTTAGATAAGGGGATCTTCAGGTCAGGGATTGTCTTTTATTCTGTGTTTGCATATTACCAAACTCATTAGAGTCTCCATCCTGGTTTGGGCTTCTAGGTGCTGCCATAATAGAGATGATAATTTTACAATAAAAGATCTACTTCCTCTCTGAGAGGAGGGCTGAAAGAAAAAAGAAGATGCATGTTGACACCTGTTCTGGGCATCCCCTCCATGATCACATGGCTGGGTTTCTCTTCCTTCTAAGGGTGTTGGTGGAAGAAAGGAAGATTCCCCTGCCAGCAAGATTCTTCTTCTCAGGGGACTTAAAAAACAGGCTTAGCCAGAGTTCAGGAGGAAGAAAACAGCCCTGTTTTGTCTTTCCAGGCTTTCCACAGGGGGGTCATAGGCAAGTGAGAGACAAATTGGGGGAGGTTCTGTTGAGGAACGAGTTTGGAAGAAGAAGAAAATTTAGAGGGGAGGGTGGAGAGAGAGAGCGAGCTCCTCAGTTCTAGCTGACTGACCTTGTCACAGCAATATTGTTTCTAGGGTCCAAACAAAAATGTGCCCCACATTCTCGTTAAGGAAGTGAAATAAATAATCACTGCCCCAAAGAACTAATATTCCAAGTAGGCAAGATGCACAGAGGGAAAATTATTTTACATAACCAAAGGAACAAAGAGTGGTCAGCAAACATTACATATTGGCAAATTTGTGTGGAAACCAAAACTAAGGAGAGCATCTCCTCTCCCATTCTTCCACCACTGTCCCTTGGCTGACCCAGGGGCAGGGGGAGCTCCAGCAGTCTTCCTGCCCCACTTCAGGCAGGCTGTGTGGGGAGCTGGGCTCAGTTAGGGACAGCAGCAGTAGTGGTGACAAGAAGGTTCCCCCTCCCTACTGGTCGCCTTGCACATTCCCTGCCAAGCCAGACAGGCTCAGGGAGGTGGAACCCCTCCTGCTGCTGCTGCTGCTGTCTCTGGCTGAGCCCAGCTCTTGCTCACCCTCCTGTTAGCCCTGGCTGGAGAAGTACAGGAGTGGATGGGTCTCCTTTCTTGTGCCCAGAGGTGTAAATAGAGAGGGCCAAGGGGGTGAGGGGGAATGGGAGAGGGGGGGAGGGGTTGTTATAGAGGAGGGATGGAAGAGACAGGAGGGGATGCCAAAAGTTGCAGGGCTGGTTCTTGGACTAAAAAAAAGTTCCCAGCTGCTTCTCCCACAGTGGTCTGCTTGCCCTAGTAGGAAGCTGAGAGTGTGGGAGTACTTCCACAGCTGCAACACCTAACCCACACCCCCATTTTTAAAATCCTGGATCCCTGCAACAGAGAGCCACCTGGAATAATTGGCTATTTAGTGCACTCTTACCTGCTGTCAGTAGTTTTACTTTTCAAAGCACCATCTTTTACTGTTTTTGTGCAGGGTTGTAAGAAGTAGGATGGTTTAATGAGGCTCTGTCTTTTCTTACGTTTTTGCATAATGAGTCTGGAGAACAAAAGCACTGATCCTCTCTAGTGCCTCAGTGTAAGAGGGCAAAATGAATTGGGGCCCCATCTACACCTTACAATTAAGGCAAATTAACTGGTTATTCACACATTTAAGTGGTCACTTGGCCACACATTTGTTCAATTAATGGCATGATGATACCAGTAATAAGCTACAAAGTTATTCCACAAAATATGTGCAATAACTTTGTAGCTGCTTTCTATCATGCCATTAATTGAACATGTGGCTAGGGGCCCCTGTGACTGGGAGCCCTGTCTGCTGATTAGAGTTCCTAGCTGGGAGTCCCTCTGTGCATCCCTGAATCTGGGAGTTCCCAGCTGATGGCTGCTTCCCAGCTGCAGTAGCATATGCCTCCACAGCTGTGAACTGCATCAGCTGGTAGGGCTCTCAGCCATGGGGACGGCAGCTGATGTGATGTCCCATGAAGCACCCCTACAGCTGGGGCACCACATCACTGTGGCACCCTTGTGGTTGAGAGCCCAGATCAACTGATGGGGGGGCCCCCCTGCCTCAGGAACGCATGTTATGCCCTTGCAGCTGGGATCCCCATCAGCTGAGGGAGCTCCCAGCCAGGGGAGCTTGCTTCTTGCCCGTGCAGGGGGAGCCTGGGATCAATAAGGCTTGATGATCCGATTCATAATCCTACAATTATATCTCTTGTGCAGTGCATGTGTGGTATAGTAGGAGGTGCTATTGTGTAGATCGCTCATTAGATTCCATCATCCCTTTACCTTATTGTATAGAGGGGCCCTGGGAAGCATCACTGGAAATTGGAAGTAAAGCGGTTGACAGAATGAGAGGAAATTGGATCTCAAGTAAAAATGGAGGAATGGGTAAAGAAATTTAATAGAGAAACAAAATAGGCCATAGGAAAGAGATTTTTGAAAATACTGTACTGAATTAAAAGAAAAAAGAAAGCAAAATACTTGGGGCACTTGGTAAATACAAGGGCATATATAAAGCTTGGTAGCAAAAAGATTTCAGCAAACACGTTGATGTTTGATTTAGACATCGGGGACAAAACCATTGGTCTGCTGAACTTGAGGCACCCGGCTGATTCCATGGGCCTTTTTTTGTGGACTGAGTGCAGTATGTACCCCCCATGCTTCTTATTAGACAAGGGGCCCTGGTAGTCCTGCTCCTTCTTGCAGATTGCCAGATGGTTAAAGCTGCCTTTTTGGGCCCACCCCCAAGCAGGAATGCTGCAGAAACCGCTTTGCAGGGGTCTTGGGCTGGCTGCAGCTGGGTAGCCATTGCTTGTTGCTGGCATTTGGTGCATATGCTCAACTTCAGACCCCAGTGCAGCCTCCTGGCTGCCTGCCACAGCCAGCCCAAGGCCCCAGTGAAGCTGTTTGTGCAGTATCCTAGCCTTGTGCTGCAAGCAACTGCTTCCCTCCCTCCCCTCTGCCCCTCTTCCTCTGCCCCTTCTTTCTCCTTCCATCCCTCTACTTTGCCCTGCCTTCTCCTGCTCCCTGCTACTTCCCCATGCTCCAAGATTAAAGAGCTTCCCACTGTTTTCTTTGCTTGATGGTAAGGGTTTTTTTTGTTTGGTTGTGTTTTGGGGTTTGCTTGCAATTTTTTTTTTTTTTGTAGTCCTGTAAGCCCATCATTTTTTAGAAGCCTGCCATTTTTCATGGAGTCCATCTGAAGTCAGTTTCCATGAAAATTACTCAGTTGCAAATTCTATGTTTCCAGACATAACCTGGTTGTGGATATTGGATGGCAACAGCAACCCAATATTCTTGCTTCTAAAGATATTAATCTGCAGTAATTTTATGGTGTTTGGGATTTTCTAGGTTTTGTTTCTATAGTCTTGATGGTGACATTTGAGTGTATGCATGTAATAATTTGCGTGTCTAAAAATTGTGAAGTTGGGTTTAAATAGCATTCATGTGCATCTTATTTGTAATTAAATACAACGGTTTTCTGTTGCCAAGTTACATTTATGTGCTAGGTAATTTTTTGTCTTAAAATATTCTAAATTTGAGGAAATTGCAATGTGTGTTTAAATTTTCATAGGAAAGTATTATAGGACCTCAATTTTTTTTATTTGCTGTTTTTTCTTGCCTTATTTCTGTTGAGGCTAAAAAGTGTGTGTGTGTGTCATATACACTGCACATTTGCATAGACTTTTGTTTTAACTGACATTCTGGCAACTATAATTTATTCAGAACAACTTTATTTGCCTCGTTCCTGTGGTCTTCTCAGTCCTTATTCTTTGCTATGTGATGCCAAAATGAGGCAGGGTAGTCAAAATTTCTGAGCTTTCCATCCTGTTTTTAATGTACTTAAACTGATTCTAGGGTATTTAATATTGTTCTCAGAAGAATGTACAACCACTTGTACTAACATTAATTTTTTGATACTATGTGTAGCCAAGGTTGTGTGTAGAGTGCATATACTGAAAATCTCTTCTAATGTTTAGAATATTTTATAACTTACCATACATGCAGAAAAAGGTTTTTTTTCCCCCTTTGAGAAGAGAGGGGAAATCCTCTTCTCTGTATTTCTGATTGGACCTAAAAATCCCGAACCAAAAACTAGTTCGTAGTTTTGTGGGCTAAATGCCTACAAAAATTTGACCACTATAATTTGTACCAGCAATCCCAACTATTATTTGTTCAGCTGGTTTGATTCACTGTAACACTTACCATGGGTCTCTTAAAAGGTGTAAATGTCTAAAGTATATGAAGTCCTTTATGCTTTAGCTCTGTTGAAGTCCTTTATGCTTTAGCTCTGTAGTGGTATTTGCTAGTTAGTGGAAAAGGCATCTCGGGGTGAACATTCCACAGAGGGACACTGGCAATTCTTTGTTTTAGCATCATTGCCTTGTTGAGTCAGCACAAGTTGCTGGAAATGGAAGAGAAGTAATTAAGTACCACAGAGAATGTAGCAGTTCACCTATTGTTTGAGACTGGTTATGGGCGTTAAGCCCATACTGACAGGCGTGATGCTCTTGTTTATGAATGTGCTTCTAAGTTTTATAGCTCTGTGTACCTCAGGGCTGATAAAAGTATGAAAATGCTTGTCAGAAGTTCCTTATTAGTCTTAAAAGAGCTCCTTAACAGCCCGTACTACCCACTCAGTATTTTCCTACCTGATTTTGAATCAACATTTACTGTTGTTTGGGTCCTTCCCCCTGCTGGAGTCCAGCTCCTGGGACCTGGGGCCCAGCTGTGAGGGATGAGTGGACTGGTTTCTCCAGGCCTGGACTAGTCTCATGGCCCTGGGAGGAGAGCGGGGAGCCTGGCCCAAAGACCACCCAGCCTGGGGCAGCTAGGAAGGCTCGCATCTTCCCCCTTAGCTGTGGTGGACGGGCTCAGACAGCTGCCCCTTAACACTTCTACATGTGCTCTGGAGGTAGGGAGGCGGTGCTTTTAATTAGGGTGGTTCTCAGAGTCACTCCAATTAAAATGTCTCGTGTATCAGCATCCCTGTGCTTAAAAATGATCGCAGTGGCGCTTGAACTAAAGCTCATTCAACGGGCTTCAGTTCAAGCGCCCACAACTCTGCTTTTAAGCGCTGGGGTGCTGATGCACGTGATGTAGGAGGCTGCTGGAGCGCACCCAAAAAAAAATTATTTATGTCAGTTGTTTAACACACCTTTCTTTATTACTAAATAACAGTTATTGGATTGGCATTGGCCGATATGGTGCACCCCTAATTTTTAAAAGCTTTGGGTGCTTACAGCTCTTATATTTTACTTTAATTTTAAAGGATGTGTATACAGTACTGTATGGGTCCTAACACATACTTGATACTGCAATAAAATTATAGCAACTTTAAAATAATTATGCGAAAAAAGAAACTTTGATAGCTTGTCCTCTGTAATGAAAGTCCTTTTCCACCCTGTCATAATTCTGGGAGTATATCTTTAGTCCTCTCCAAAAAAAATCTCTCGAATAGAAGGCCAGCAACCGGAAATTAAGGAAACAGGGAATGAATGGGGCAATGGTGAAATTCTGCTGAAGGAGCCCAAAAGAGGCAACAGCAGAAGGCTTGGGTAGGTGGAGTGAAATCCTGCTCCCATTAAAATCGGTGGCAAAACTCCCATTGGCTTCAGTCAGGCCAGGGTTTTTTCCCCTTGAATTCTAACAAAGAAACAGATCTGGGGCATGCAACAATATTGTCTATGGAAAGCAGCAAGGGAAAGGGAGAAGATGTTGCTAAGGGTTTAGTTTGGTTTGTAGAACATGCCTTGCTAGAGCAATATACCAAAAAAGGGCCCAGCATGATCTCTAGATCACAGGCTAAACTATGAAAAAATATATTTGTAGTTGTACACTGAACACATTTGGTATAGATGGTAAGAGAAAACAATATTGATTCCCTTATATAGTCCTTTTTGAAGTGGCTCTATGCATATAAGTAAATGTATACATTAAAACTATAAATTCTGCTTGTAAGTCTATATTATTAGCTATTTTACATATCTTGTGTTAAATATCTGGAGGAGACCAGTTTGGATGCCCTTACTCTTGTTGTCAGAACCTAATCCATGTTTTTAAGTATTACTTATAAACCCTCCCTCCCAGTATTTTGATGCAGTTTGGGTGAGAATGTAAAGTAGCCTTGTTCCTGGCTACCTTCATTTCATTTGAAGACTGGAACTCCAGATAGATGGGGCTTTCATTTAACACTGTTCAGTCCCCCTTGCAGTGATTCCAGCTTATGGTTCTCTTGCCATTTGTGCATTTTTTTTTCTCCTCACCTTGTAGAAGTGATATTCCCTATTTCTCTCCTTATCTGCTAGCCAGAAAACCCACTTCTACCTAGGACCTCTGTATGGTTTCCAGAGAGTTTTGTGAGGCTCTTTTAGAAGGCTTCCTTCACCATCTCACTCTGAAAATGTATTACTTTGGCTTGAAGAGTTGAAGGGGCTTCAGGTATTCTTATGCAACATTTTACAGGGATAAGGTGATGGTAAAATCCAATCTGAAATTTATCTGAACAGCTTCCATAATTTTACCTCTCTCTTTCCCAGAGCCAAGAGAAATGAAATGACATATGCGGATGGATCCAGACTTCTGCATTATCTTTATTGGCAAGAGTAATGCCATTCAGACAGTTCTGCTGTTTATTTCTGAATAAAGCTTGGACGTTTAGAAGGCCAGATGTTGACATGAATAACATAGTGCATCTTCTTGTATTATCAGTTGGCTGTGTACCTTTCCCAGTGAATTTTAGTAGAGCTGAAGAGACTGTTTACTTGCTTCAGATGCGTGTCTGTATTAACAAGGTGCTAATTTAGCATCACAAACATTTCTCCAAAATTGTCTCGTATAGTAGTTAAGTTTGATCCTAATTTGGAAGAGCAATTGTACAATCTCTTGACTGCAGCATAGTTTTTGGACTACAGCATATTTTTTATGTTAATGTATATGAAACAAGGGTATTCACCTTGAGGATTTTGTTGAACTGTTCAGAAGATTATAATTATTTTCTTCTCAGATTAGAGCAGGTAAATAGTAGCAAGCTAATAGATGGCACTTAGTTAGCATTTGGGAGTTTTAGTCATGTTTGGGAGAAGACAGTTTGACTTAAGGCACATTCTCTCTTAAAAGAAGTTCTACTTAAACTGATTAGTTGCAATAGTGGATTGACAGTGTCTCAGAAAAGTAAATGGCTTTTACTGTTCTGTTGAATTCTCTCCATCACTGCAAGACATTGAAAGCAACTCTGTTCTTCATGAGGCCTCATTTAATAATGTTATCTTGGATTTACATGCAGTCTGATTTTGCTGGGACACTGTGTTTAAATATGATTCAAGCACAGTTTGCATGAAATCTGGATATAACACAGTGTAAAGGGACAAAACTGTGCCAAGGGCTACTTTTTAAAAAAGTCTTTTCAAACCCACATAGAAGTCTGCATTATTTAATATATTAAGTGGTTCTAAAACAAAAATTGGTCCTTCTGTAATGGCAATTTAGACTGCATTACAAGCTGGCTTGTTATGAACTCTAATTAAATACAGCTGCCCTGTTTCTCCCAAATAGTTTTGGGACATTGTTATATAGCCCCTTTCATCTGGAAATAGCTTAACTCACATGGCATGCATTTGTGCTTTCCTCTTCTTCCACAAATGACATGCAGCGTCTTCTGGAGTGAACCCTGGCATCTGGTTAACAACCCAAACTTACATTGCATAACAGCCTAGAATAGAAATAAAATTTTATCCAAATGAGACAGCAAGTGGTGTTTGACATATAGCCAAACGGTGACTGGACCTGGCCAGATATTAGATGGGATAGCTGGCATTGGTCATTCTTTTGAAATTTGAGAGGGTCATTTTTTTTTCTTGAGATTTAATTCTGGTGTAAAAACTCTGCTTTCTCATTTATCCTGCTCATTATGTATTGGAGACCACTGGAGGAGCTATCAGAATTGTTCAGGCTTGAAGTATCATCTATCTGTGGATGACAAGCAACAGCTGTTATGTCTTGTTTTCTTCAGATCTAGATGGTGTTGTATGTGACCTTTCCTGGCACCTACTCCTGAAGACTGTTTGGAAGCTATTGGTGATGCAGAACACAGCTGTTTGCTGGGGAACATTACACCAATATTATTCCAGTAACTTCCTGTTTGTTTCCAAGTGCAATTACAAGTGTTGACTTTGATGTATGGAGAGTTATATAGCTTGGGTCTCTGCTGTCTGAGGGATTTCTGTTCTTTCTACATATATTAGTTCTGTAGCTCACATTACAGGAGCTAATGAAAAGTGCCCAGACCTAAATATTTGGAGCCACATATTCTCAGTATAAGGCCCTTAAGCCTGGCTAGTAAATCTGTTTGACTGGAGCTGCTCAACTGTGTTATCTGGCCCATGGGGTTCCTCACTGGTCCAGAATTTGGTCTCGGGAGAACAGTTGCATTGCTTCCCCACTGCCAAATTTCTGGACAAATGGGGAACCCCAGGTCCTATGCACTGTATCTGGTGTCCACTCGCAGTGTGCAGGTGTGGTGCCAGGACCCAAATCTAGTATGGAGGGTTGGGCAGCAGTAGTGCTGGGCCCAAGGGGCAGTGCTGGCACTCTGGGACCCAGTCCTGGCATGTGGGAAGGGGTGGTGCCAGCTCCCTGGAACCCAATCCTGGTACATAGGGCAGGGAGGGGGCAGTGACAGGTCTGCAACTCGATCTGGCCCACAGATGGCCTATTCCAGCCCGTAGACAGGTTCCATGCCACCCATCTGGCCTACAGGGCCAAAAGGTTGAACACCACTGTTCTAGACCCATGTTATTGAACAGTTAAGGCACAATTCAAGGCTTACCCTTTCTCAAAGAAAAGGGTGTAATACATTGCAAATTTAGAAAATTTATTTTAATGGCTCAACATTATGGAAATACAAAATTTTAAATATACTGTAAGGTTTAATCAACCCTTAAAAGTACTTAAAAGTAAAAAAACCCACAACATTCCTGGAGGGGAGGCTTGTAATCTTCCCTGGGAATAATTAAAGGTATTTCTGTTCTATAGTTGTCCTTAGCTATAGAAAGGCAGCACCTCCAACAAAACAAAGTTCCCCAATGCACAAGTAGCTCTGAATAAGAGGACAGCCAAGCAAACCTCTGTTCTGTGCACCTGTAACAGTTACTGAGAAGTAAAGACTTCCTGGTACTGACTTGAGGACCTAGGTATGAGATTCATGGTTCAGGAAGTCATGTTTGAAACCATTTGGCATACTGCCATGGTCTCAGGTCTCTTAGTGATGTCTGACAAACTTGGGGACCAGAGAATTCATGTTGATCGTTCTTTTCTTTGGTTTCTTATTTACCTTTACTTTATTTACTGGATTTATTTGCTTATATATATGTTTGTAGTACATTGAATTAGCATGTACAGTGCTCCGGCCTGTTTTCTAAATACGTAAGAAAAGGTTCCAACCCCAAAGGTCTTAGTTGAAGGTGTCAGTGTTTTCCTGAGATTCGTTAACACAGAGGTCTGCACTAGAGCAATGTGAAGTAGTGTAAACACAAAATAGGCAAAGGGTGGAGGAAAAAGAGAAAATATAGGTAAATAGAAAAGGGTTGCTATTTTTTTGCCTTGTTGCCTCCTGTTTTTGAAATAAACCCTTGTTCATTAGTTTTGACCTAGGAAAACCATACTTGATTGAGGGCAGCAGATATAACATATGCAGTCCTTATTTCCAGATCAACTTTGGGGGATGGTGGAGGGAAAGGTGGTGGTTCAGGATCTCTGCAGACTAAGGCAGATGCCTCTGAACTGGTTATGCTTGAGTTATCTTTTCAAGCTTTTATCCACAGCTACCAGGAGAAAAATCTTGCTTTCAAAACCATTCTGAGGTTCTCATGTACTTGCCTGATTCAGCCTTGCCTGGTTATGAGGGAGCTGCTGCTTATTGGTTGTAGTCTGTGAAAGAGAGGAGCAAAGAGATTGGCACAGTTGGCCCTCCTCCTACCCTTTTCTGCTGCAGTGCTGCTTACATTGAACAAGGTACCTTTGGAGTCCTGTTAGTTTTCTCATAAGAGGCAAAGGTGCTTGTGGGAGTTTTGCTTTGCGTGATGGGGCAGTTAAAGAACCTGAAGTTTGTTGAACTCATGGTGTTTCCTCTCTTTCCACACCTCATAGATTTCCTTTGCCATTTCAGGAAACCCAGGGTACTAAGTTAGAGTCGATATTGCCAAATCAACTTTTCTGGCTTCTAGGGCAGGTAGGCTCAATTTTTATTTTCACAGAAAAGTTTGTGTTTAATATAGTTGAGAAATTATGTTGTCCAGCTTCCAGTCAGTTGAAAGATTAGATCTGCATGAAGAGATCTCCTTTGCCAAGAGGGCTATGGTAAATCCCCCACCATAGAGAGATTGGCTCCCCTGTGCACCTTTTGTGGGTCTTGAGTCTCTGTTCTCAGTTGTCTCCAGAATAATGTAGACAGAGGGACAGGAGAACTTGTCTAGTACAGCATTCAGCCAAAACACCTATTAAATAGCAAAAAGACCTACTCCTGACCGAATCTGTTTCCTAGCTCCTCTTCTGTATCTGCAGAAAGAAAATAGAAGAAACATACCACATACACAGTGAATCTCAATCTTTTTATCCTTGCTGCACCTCTCCATAGCTGTTCAGAATGTATCTGTATGCTGGCTGAGAAACACTGAGCTAGAATATAGCTGGTGCCAGGTGAGAGTGGTAGGGACAAGACCTCACCCCATTGTGCCCTGCTTTTTCTACTGTCTGCGCTCTCCCCATACCTGGAAAGGGGGAAGGAAGGAAAAAAGAAGACCAGTCTGGCAAACTTGCAATTGTGATAACTGAATTATCATTATAATGCATCTACAATTAGGTAAATGTGTTTTTCATGCACAGGGAGCTAACTTCTGTAATTTCTTTGTAACAAGAAAAAATGAAGTCTGCAAGATGGCACATTATATGTCACTTATAATGGGCTGCATATGAACTCAACACATGTTGGTATCTTTATTCAGTCTTATAGAGTGTAATCACCACAACTGCAGACAGCATCATCATTGGGCTAACACAGAGAATGTGCCTATCCTCTCGTGTTGCTGAAGATTGCATTTTTTTTTTTTAAAAAGATTTGAGTGGCACAGATAAAAATGGTGGAGACTAGAGATGGACAAATGAGCCCTGATAACCAAAACTCTATCCAAGGGCCGAAGGCTGCCCCCCACTGCTACGGCTTCTACTCTGGTGGCTCACAGGCTGGTGATCATAGCCACGTGCACCCATGGCCCCTTGCTCTGGCCTTGGGAGTTTGTAGGGGGTGGTGGTGGGAGAAAAGTTGGGCTGAAAAGTATGGTCTGGTGGCCTCGTATCCACCCACCTGTCTGCCTGTGCATGGCAGTGTGCTGCTGGTAGTGGGGGGTGGGTGGCTGATGCATAGGTTGCCAGGGTACAGGGAGCAGCTGTGAACACTGCTTGTCTGTGGTGCACTGGGGTGACCGCTGCTAAGTGGGAAAAGGTGCAATTGTTTACCTCCTTGGGCCAGGCGCCACAGTGTATTTGGAAGGATCTCATGGCATCACTGCCTTAGCACGTTGGAGACTACTGCGGAACTGGAAGAGGAACCATCTTTGGAAAGAGAGAGACCTGTTTCTTCAGAACTTGTGGGCATATCTCCTTGGGTCAAGGAAGGATTTTCTGGAGCCCAAGTAAAATCTGTGTGCTTTGGAAGAGAAACTGTGATACTAGTTTGTCTAGATATTTACCAGTATAACATAAGGTTAATAAGTTAGGTCTGTAACCAAAATAACCCCACAATATGCAAACCTTTTTATAGCCTACCTGGAAGAAGAATTCCTGAAGAACTGCACTATCAAACCCATGCTATACCTGAGATGCATGGATGACATCTTCATCTTTTGGACCAAAATCCTGCAGACTCTAGTTGATTTCCACCAGAAATTCAACTATTATTAGCTCTCCATTAGACTATTGCTTGAATACTTTAATGCCAGCATTTCCTTTCTGGACACCACAGTCAATATCCAAAATGGTAAAGTACATCCAGCATATACAAGAAACCCATGGACCAACATACATACCTAGACAACCATCAGTCAACCTAAATGCACCAAGAAAGCTGCAATTTATAGCCAAGCATTCCAATACCACTGAATTTACACCGAGTAAAATACTCTTGATCACCACCTCATACATCTCAAAAGGGCCTTCACCCAGCAAGCACACTCCTCAAGAAAGAGATTGTACTTTGGAAAGAGTCATCTGGATACCACGCAAAGATTTGCTGCAATACAAAAAGAAAATCCCCACAGATCACACACTATTAGTTATGACATTCTTTCCTGGAACCTACACAGAAAATCCTCAAACAATTATAACCCAGACTAGAAGACAATCCAATTCTTAAAGAGATCTTTCCAGTACCACTCATCCTAGCCTTTAAACAAGTATCAAACTTTGTTAACTTCATCACCAGAGGCAAACTCTATATGACCCAAACCACATCTAATGGATCCAGACTATGCCAGGACAAGAATTGCAGAACCTGCCAACACATCTCCACCACTCCTACAATTACCACACCCCACAACAAAACCATCACCATTCCTGGATCTTACACCTGCACTTCCAGAAATTAATACATCTCATCCAGTGTGCTAAATGCCCTGATGGAAAATATGTAGGTAAAACCAAACAACAACTGCGCACCACAATGAATGCACACCAAAAATCCATCAAAGATGGAAATATCCAATTACTTGTGAGCGCACACTTCTCACAAGACAATCCCTTCCTCTCTGATCTCTCAGTTCTAATCCTCAAAAGAAACTTGCAAAACACCTTTTGTAGACGAGCCTATGAACTTCACTTCATAAATCTACTGGATCCAAAAAATCATGAACTCATTATAGACATTGGATATATGACACATTGCAACCTGCCTAACATCTGATTCACCAGGTACCTGCCTGAACTTACCATTTACACTTTTCTTCCCTCCCTTTCCTCCCCTACTTTCCTTTTCTATCCTTTGTTTTCCTAATTTCCACCTATTTACATTCCCACTGACCTCTTGTAACACTTTTAGCTTCTTCCATTTCTTGGAGTTTTCAGAGCAGCAGAGACTTCCATTGCCTGAAGAAGGGTGCTTGTGCCCAAAAGCTTGCAAAGAACTTTTTTTCCAACTAAGTTGGTCTAATAAAAGATACCACATCTACCCAACGAGGCTTGCCTGCCTATACTTGTGGTACTCATTTAGGCCTTAACAGTAGACTGAGGCCTTAGAGGTAATGGTGCCATTACTTGAACTAGCACCTCAACCACCTATAATAGCTATAATACAGTTTAAGGTTAGAATGTTTTGGAGCTGTATGTAATCCTGTCTTTGAGCAAGCTGTCAAGGGGAATTACGGATATTACTAGAATATTAAAGCACTCTTATCCCCATGTGCTAACTTCCTTTCCCATGAAAGAGACTCTTTTTTCATGGGGACATACTGAAGTATATACTAAGGGTGCACTGATAAAGATTTTCTTGGCCAGTACAGATAGCTGATTATTAACTAACTATATCAGCCGACGCCAGTCTGATAAACAATTTACTTTAACATGCTTTGCAAGGCATTTTAAAATACTGGCATAAATAAGGTTGTTTTTGCTGCTTTTTTGGTGCTGTCCAGCAGCCTCTTGCATCATATGTGTCAGTGTCCCAGCACTTAAAAATGGTGTTGAGGGCATGGGGAGGCTTTTAAGCAGAGCAGAGCCACATGGGGTGAGGGTTGATGCGGGCTGCCTGCTATGGGCTCCAGGTTCTCTGCTGTGCTGCCTTTGCCTGGGAGCCCCATGCTGGGCACAGTATGCCACCCCCACTGCTGCAAGGCAGGCAGGGGGCTCACAGCCAGTATGGGGCTTCCAAGGAAAATGCAACAGAGCAAAGAGCCCCAAGCCCACAGAGAGCAGCCCATACCTGCCCACCACACAAATCTGGGAGTGCATATGCCCACCCCCCCCATGTCTCCCCTGGGGGATGCATGCAGTGGTGAGGAGACCTCTGCCCTGGCCCTGGATCCCATGCACTGCCCTGGCTGGGTGGCACCCCCAGCCCCACTCTCTCCCTTACTGTGAGGGCCTTGATCTGCCCTCCTATTCCCCTTCCTTCCCCCATGTCCCTTCCCCTCCATAAACTTACTTGGAGGGAGCTGCTCTCCATGCTGTCTGGCTGTATTCCTAGCACTCATGTGGCTGCGCACATGCATCTGGTGCCCGCTGTATCTCATTCTCAGCAACCCCAAGCAGGATCCTTTGCAGGCTAGAATTCTGCCTACCTATAAGGGAAACCTGCCATTTCCCAAGGGAACCCTGGCATCCGGGGGCCTCAGCCCTATGGGGAAGAGGAAACCCAGGTGTCCAGGGCCCTGGCCAAAAGGCATAATTATCGGTAAACATTATTGGCTACATCAGCCAAAAAAAGCTGATAGCTGATGATGTAATTTCCCCTCTTATCAGTGCTGATCTGATAGGCATCTGATATATTGGTGCACCCCTAGTATATAGTCTTTGTATAAAAGAACATAACGTATTAACTGCACCGATGGGGGTGGACTTGAAACATGCAGATGCATTCCTGAATGGGAACTTAAGAACATTGATAGCTGTTGATATGTGCTTACTATTCATACATTTATAGCACATAAAATTATCTGGTTTGTTGAAAGATAGAAGATAGGGTAGATTTGTACTTTACAGACTAACCGATGTAGAGGGAGGTGGCACAAAATCTTTTATGCACACAAAAGCTTGTGCATCTCTACTTCAGTTAGTTTGTAAGGTACAAATCTACTGTGCCTTCTACCTTTTATATATATATGTAGCAGAAGCTTCAGCTCACAAAAGCTGAATGTATATGTGTACATATATATGTATATGTGCTGGTTAGGCTAGGAGGTGCCTGTCTTCTATTTGATTTCATACTAACAAAGCCAACTACATCTCTCTGCTTATTGTTGAAAGGTACCAGGCCTTACAGATTTTTTTCCCACATTTTTGCTCCATATGTTCCATTCCACCTTCATGGCATAGATTCCAGGGTCAGGGTTCACATCTTTTTACCTTTTGAGTGTCTTGTTTGCTAATTGAAAAATGGTTTTCAGAAGTTAAACATAAAGTCAGTTCAGATGCAGCATTATCCTACTGGGGTGGAGGGAGGGATGGAAATAATACACTAGTAGACTGGTGTGTAACTGTTCCCCCCACAGTTGATTATATTCTTGTGAATATATTTTGTGCATTAAGTCTTTAACAATCAGAAAGGGGTACAGCTGGAGATCCTGAAATTCTTGCTTATTCTGTTGACGTGCTGGTTACAAAATAATCTGGGGAAAATTCCAGATGTTACTAGAATATTAAAGCACTCTTATTCCCATAGTATATAGTTTTGTATAAAAGAATGTAACATATTTGGAATCAGGACTCGTGGTAAAGGTGATACCTTTTATTAGACCAACTGCATTTTTGCAGAGAAAATTCTTTAATTGCATATTTGGAAGAATATGTGGGGCGGGGGGGGATCTATTCCAGATATTTTTGAAGACTTTGGTGGCCTATCCGCATGGAATTGTTTGCAGCTGTAATTTCTAAGTTTGTGTTGAGCTGCTCCTCATCCACCAAAAAGTGGCTCATTAATGAAATACAAGGGGAAAATATAGGCTGTGGTTGCTTTAAGGAAGACATGAAGTGAGGAGAGTAGGGAGTGCTGTTTTGACTGCTGACATTTGTGGCCTTTTGGCAGTGTTTCATATTCTTGCTTGCGTAAGAGGTGGACTGTCTTTACTGTAGCTACTGTTGCTATGGAGAGATAGCGGGGGAGGATTCCTAGGATCTGTAAGCCTGTGAGAGATTACGTCTTAGAATCACACTCTGAGTATAACGTGATGTGGCAGGGTAATGCAGGTGTGCTGTGGCACACATAATGGGGGATGACCTGTCAGCTGTCTGGTAACGTGACTGTTAAAATGTTCCTTAATTATTACAAGCAAAATTTAAAAAGAAAAGAAAAAAAGGTGCAACGCCTGTGAGTTAGCTTTGGGCATAAGAGGATTATTTTTATTTGCATGTGGGCTAGGGTGCAAAATGTTACATCAGTTTTTCGTACCAGGATTGTTTGCCCTATGTGACTGGATTAAAGGAAAGGACATTTATACATACTGATGTATATTTATAGGGCTGTTGAGGACTGACTTTTGTATAGTAGAACTGGATTCATTTAACTTGGATCTGCAGCCTTGATTTATTGTATCTGTTTGTCTCGACTCTCTTGTTCAAACATACAACAGAAACTATTGTGGTGCTGCTCAATATGGTTCTAAAAATATGGTGCTGTAGGAGAACACGCAGCCAGCCAATAAATCTGTAACTGCTCTGTGCTATAGGTAAAGTTACCTCTCAGGTTTAGTTAAAGGCAAGTCATTGACAGATATTTTTAACATGAATGGCAGGAATGACAAAAGATGACAGCATTATCTGCTTGGTAAGTTTTTTAGTTATTTCTAATTGACATCTTCCTCCAACCCTACCTGAGCCTCAAAACAGGAGATACTGTTGCTAGTGGGGTCTTTTAAAGCTTTTGAGACCATTAATATTTTATGAGGTTAATTTCTGAAGCAAGTGATAATTTATTGATTTCTGTCATTGTAGTCTTCTCATTTGTTGCTGCCAGTGTAGGAAAAAAACTTTAAATAATTTGCTTTTAACATTGAAAGAGATCATTTACACCTTGACAGCAGGTAGTAGAAATATTTAATTCTGGTTTGGGTTTTGGGGGGGGCTTATTTCAATTTTGGGGGGTATACTTTAAAAAAAAAAAAAAAGAGATGAGGGAGCAAACCCTACTCTTTATTTTATTTTATTTATTTATTTATTTATTTATTTATTTTTAACTGGTCTTTCTTTGTTTGTTTTCTGGCAGTAAAATGTACAAGGGAAAAATCTAAGTAAATGCAACATGCTCAAATTGTTTTACAGCAGTGAGGTGAGAAATGGGTTTGAATGTAAGAGAGTACATTACTGGGAAATGAGCTTGCATTACACCCACAGAGCATTTACTGTACATTAGTTATTACCCTGTTGTTTTTGTTGTCTGCAATTAATTGAGTAATTTCTTCCATGACTGAAACTGCCGGGTAAGCATGTTTGCTTTGAAAGGCAGTATCCTAAATCTAGAGAGCTTTTGCTCTCATTATATTAGCAAACTCTAGCAAGGCACATTTTCTGCACAATGGGTATGAATTCTTGAAAGGTAACAGTGGGGGTTAATTCACCGTTACATTAACAGCCAATAACAGCATTTCATTATACTGGAATTGCTGTAATATAGCTATTAGGTACTAAGCTATTGTTGAGAGAGAAGCCTGGTTTTGGTATGCATGGATAAAGAAATGTTGTCTTTCATGAATGTTGTTTGGATGATGAAGACACCAAAAGTAAATTAACAGAATGTTGTGTCAGTAAAATAAGGACATGTATTAAACAGGGAAAGCCTAACGTTGGATTTAACATTCAGCATTATAGTCAAGATAAAATCTCTCCTTCTAAGTTGTATTGAAACAATCTACCACACAATTTTTGTGGAAGTTGAGCATTCATTGCTTGAAAAGTGGGTTATTTAAAAATAATTATTAAAAAGAAAAGGAAGACTTCATTTCTGCTTTTGTGTAAAGGCTTCTAAGAAAGCTGAAGAAGTTGGTGTATGAAATGATTTAAAAAAGGGGCAATAAAGCTTGGCCAAAATATGGGTATATGAATAGGACACTGATATATAACATCAGATTTTATTGCAGCAGTGTTATGCAATAGTTTATCGTAACCTGGGAAGCAGAGTAAAGAGATGAGAGTTACTGATGGTGATGAAATGCCCTCGTAAGGTATTGGAGTCAGTTCTCAGAAATGGAATATTCACTATTAGTAGCTGAAAACGTGCTGATGCTTTTAAAAAGTTGTATTCCAAAAGCATGCTACAACATCTGATTAGATTATTGTTATGCTATTTGAATGCTTATTTAGTGAACGTGGCACATTTTCAGTAGAAGGTATCTTCAAAACTAGCATTTTATTTTTATAAATTTTTTTAAGTTTAGTAAGCATAATTACCCAAGGCATTTAATACGCTTTAGACATTTCAACTTAGCTTACTTATCTACAGACAACTGAGGAGGTATATTAATTTGCAGCTGTTTCTTTTGCAAATGAAACCAGAAAAATATTGTTTGTACTGCAGGTCCATACAAAATAGGATAGTACTCTTTAATTTTTTAATGAACTGTTATGTATGTACTAGATTTTTTTTAAATGAAAAGCCAGCTGTCTTTAAACAGACATTTTATATATTGATTCTTATAATTTTACAAACTTGTCTGCTTTTTTTTTTTTAAGATGCATCATTTTTCAGCACCACCATTGCTTCTTTGTAATGCACACCAATGAGTTTTTATTAGCCTTTTTTGGGGGGGGAGGAAGGGGGGGAAGTGTCTTTTTAAATATTTGAGCCTGAAACTTGATAAGCTAATAGTAGTTACCTTGGCAAACTACAGAACAAATGAAGATGGATGATACTTGACCTTAAAACTATTTTGGGATGGACTGGGCAGATGCAACTGAAAGTGGAGAGTTAACGGCTGTTCTTTTGGCAGCAACCTTTGATAATGTAGTATTTGCTGAAATCCTTCCTTTGTAAAAGGAAGTGACACACATGCCCCATCTTCTGATTTGATTCTGAAGTTTTTCTAAAGTCCTGGATTTGCAAAGAATCACAATTTTTAATAGTTGCAGTCAATATTATGTAGATCCAGATTTGAGACGTGTTGTACTTCCTTGACATATATAAACTTATTTCTGTATCTTTGTACTGGCATGTGTGCCCTTGTCATTATATATACAGTGAGTTGAAACTATTTTACAAACATTTAAAATAGGAGACCTTTGCTACAGTCAGTATAATTATACCAGAGTAAATGCACTATAAGTCAGAGGAGGATTGTTGGCTCTTTTTTGTTCTATGCACTATGATTCAATTATAAAACCTGGTACTGTACTGCTTGAAAGCGTTGGTGAAGTTGGATAACAGAACATGGTACTCATTAGAGCAGTGAAGATTAAATACAGTATCTGCATTGGTTTATCTGTTTTTGGTTTGCCTCCTGAGACTTATGAAAAAAACATGGCATTTATTTTGGAGGGGACTTACAAAAGTACAGGGGGGAGTTAGGTACCAAGCTCCCCTTCAGAAATTTCTCCCTTACTATAAACTTATTAGAAAATTGCCTGTCATGAATAACCAGGGGGTAGGGACAGAGCCCTGCTTCTGCCCCACCACCACTCTGGGTTCAGGCCTGCTCTGACCACGCTCCTGTCACCACACCAGACCTAGCCTCGCTCCCCCCACCATGTTGGGCCTGGGACTGCTGCCCCTACTGTGCCAGGCCAGGTCATGGGGCAATCGGAGCCCAGTGGGTCATCCAGGGGTGCAGTGTGGGGGAACCAAGTGGGGTGCAAATGTAGGGGGCGGCTTCCCTGCGGTGTGCACAACGGCAGGAGCTGCCTGTCCATACCCCTAGAGGAGACACTGGGCTCCAGTTACCCCATGACCTGGTCCAGCCTGAATACAGCCATGGGGGCTTCTCTCATGGCTCTTCCAGCTGTGCCTGCTTCTGCCTCAGTGGGGGGACCTGCAGGAGAAGGCCCTGTGCCTGCCCTGCCTGGCCCCATCTCCCCACCCGGCCCAGCCAGTGTGCGGAGGGGGACGTGATGCATATGCGGCTCACTCCAGACAGCAGCAGGGCACAGTTTTGCCAGTTGGTGCAGGATGTGGGCACAGCAGCACTAGGCGCGGGGACTGTGCCCTGCTGCTGCTTGCCCCTTTCTGCCAAGAGCGAACTGCAACTGCATCCTGCACCCCCCTGGCTGGGCAAGCAACAGCAGGACATAGCCCCAGCTCCCAGAGCTGCTGCACCTGTATCCTGTGGCGTGTCCCCCCTCCCCCGAGTAATGCCCCCCAGCCCCAGCTGGGCAGGTTGTCCCAGTGCCAGCCCCTGCCCCCACCCCAATCCCTCCTTCCCCTATGTTCGTTCCTTCTTCCCTCCCCAAATCCAACAGACTTACCAGCTGGTGTCAGGTGCCTGTTTATTTTATGGTGGAATTTTTTCTGAAGCTTTTCTGAATTGATTTGGACCTTTTAATTGGTCTTCCGATTTGATTAGGAGATTCAGTCCTTGAATCGCGCTGAATCTCCTCCGAATCAAATCGGCTACCAAAGCTTTGAACAGCCCTACTTCCTAGGCTTGTTTATATTTTCATTGCTAAAGATAGTAAAAATCAAAGAAAGCTAAGGCCAAGATTTTCAGGAGTTTAATGATTTGGGATATCAACTTCTTGGTGCCCAATTAGGGTCATCATAAAAGTGGCCTGATCCTCTGAAGATGTTGAAAAACCTTGTGCACGTTAAGCCCAAACCAATAGCCCTATTTGAAATGTTGGGCCCAAATATATACTGTAATACTACAGAAATTTCTGTGAGGGATCAGTTACAGAAATCAGAAGGGGTTCAATAGTAGCATCTGGTTAGGTATGTGAAAACAATACAAAAGATTAAAACACTCAGAAGTGCAACTAAGGAGGTAATACAGAAGTGTGTTCCTTCTAGTTGGATGGCCATAACCTGCCTATCAGTTGGTATATATTTATATAGTTTCATCTCAGTAGTAACTGAACTCAAAAACATTAATTAATTTGTCCTTAGAGTAGCCCTTTGCAGTACAAAAATATTAGGTATAGGAAACCAAGACACAGAAGAATTAGTGTTTTTGCCCAGCATCACAAAAGAAATCTGTGGCACACACTGGTGCTGAACCTAGGTATTAAGAGCTAGTTTAGTGCCTTAGCCTTACAACCATATTTTGTTTTCATATTCCCATTATCTTTTCTTTCTCATTGTCAGTTTCACTCATTGGGCTGCTTAGTCAAGAGCAGTTGCCCACTCCCTCCTTTTCTTGTGTCTGTGTAAAAGAAACACTGCCACTGGGTTGCTTCCTGCCACCTGTTTTCATTGCACTATAAGTTTGGAGGCTTTCCAGTGCAGCCAGTCCCTATTCCTGTCTGCACCCTGGGATTCTAGAGGAGCTCTGAAGAAAGAAACCATTGTGTGAGATTTGGCAGGTCTACAGAGCTGCTTGCCACAGGGCAGCGAAAGTAATAACAAGGGAGTTCCCACAGATAAGTAGATGTTGTGAGGCTAGAAGAGTGAAGCTACACCAGGAGGTTTTATCAGGTAATAAAGTTGTTGGGTGAAATCTTGATTCTATTAAAATGCATTGGAACTTTGCCATTGAATTTGTTGGGGCCTTGATTTCACCCACAAAGTGTGGGATTTTCCTGGGTTAATGATTTCTGCACCCTTTTATTATTTCTACTGGCATGTAGGTTTTTAGGTTCCAAAGCATCAACTCTGTATCATCTGCTATTGGTAGGGTATAATAAAGTTGGAGGGCTTATCAGAGTTTGGGGTTTGGAATGCGCAAGGTACTTGAGTTTGATCCATTTAATTCCAAGCAACAGAGGAGACTCAGAGTTTTCTGTGCAAAACCAAAAATATGCAACTTTACCTCTATATATACAATTTTGATGTAGTTATTGGCTTAAATTACATATGTAATATATACCTATGTATGTGTGTTTCGGCATATGCAAAATTATCATTTGCATGCATATATTTGGCAGTGAGGGAAAGAGGAGGATGTTAGAGAAGCACTATTTGAAGAGCTGTAATTAAATTTGAGTTAAACTTGATACTTAAAGCAGGGAGCCTTTTTCTTTATCTGAAAAATAAAGCATATCCTTCCAAAATTTTAACATATTTTGTGGAATGAATTCTCTGAAACTTTCACAAGTAAACCCATTAAGTAGTTTAACTTGCAAAACATTTTACAATGTTGCCCTTAAACAACAAGAAAAATATCATCAGGTGCCAAACCATTGCTTGTGTATATATCTAATGATCTGTTAACCCATTACTTCAAGCTTCTGTAATTAAAATTCTCTGAAATCACATTCATGGATTACATATGATGGGTTTTTTTAGAACTACAGGAAAACCTTGTTAATTCAAAATGCAGGGAGCCAAAAAAAAAAGTGACTTCTAAATAAACAGAAATGAGAAAGATAGGTGTGCTCGGCTGTGAGCATAAAGAGGAAGTCAAAATCTAGTTGGTGTAGTGGTTCATTATGGCTTGAAAAAGAGTATGCACTGAGGGGGACTGAACACAGTGCTTACTATGTCTTATTCAGATGAGCTCTACTAAACTAACTTTGCGGTAGGTTCCTACTGGCATATTTGACAAGCATGAGCCTCAGCCTTGTGCCAGGTGCCCTATGGGCATGCTTGGTGTGGGCTGCATTCAGTCAACTTTGTAGTTTCCCATGACTGAGCATGTGCTGCTCCTGGCAGTGGTTTAATGATAGACAAATTATTTAATGAGGTTTTCCTGATCCAAAGGACCAGAAAAGGACTTTGAATTTCAGAGTGCCTGTAGTTTGAATTCTCTGCATCATAAAGCACACAAAAACCTATCCTTTTGGCTGGGGAGTGACGATAGCTTTGAAGTATCTGATACTTTGAACTATCCAATATTGGACTAATGAGATTTTCCTGTATTGGGGTTTTTATGCATTTTCTTCATAATGGAAAATTTCTCTTTCATTGGTGCTGATAAGTAATCCTAAGATTCCCATGAAATATTGTCCTCTTTGAACATGGCTGCTAGGTTTCACTGTTTTTAGTGGGGCTGAAAATCCAGTCTGCCCTTTGCAGTAAAGGGCACAGATTCCATTCACTTACCCCTTGGTGCATTCCGTTCCACCAGCGCTATATGACAAATGTTCCAGGATATTGCAAGATGTTGACTTTTCTTTTTTTTTTTTTTTTTTATCTTAAGAGAAAATGAGAAATCGAAATTTCCAAATGTTTACCAGCCAATAATCTGCAAATAAAAATGTAGATCAAGTCAAAGAAAAAATTTCATTTTGGTTATTTTTAAACTTTGTTTCTATTTGACTTTTAAAAAGTTTTTAAAAACTCTAAGTGCAAATAATCTAGTTTTTTAAAGAAAATTCATTTTGGAGGGGAAAAAAACTTCTTTGTTTTGTTTCAGAAAATTTGAAAATGTGCTGACTTAAAAAAAATTAGGTTTGGCAATCTGCCACAGTGGATCCTTTTCAGTCAACAGCTTTGGTTTCAATGAAACAACTTTTTCTAAAGAAATATATATATCCATTAGGCCTGCCTGAAGCAGCTAATATTCTCTTCGAATTCACCTGATTTGGGAGACAGTGATTCTATTCAGTGATTCGAATCATTGTCCCGAATCAATTTGGCCGAATCTGATTCAGAGATTCAGCCGCTGCCAAATTGGCTGAATCTTCTAATCGAACAGGTCCCATCCTCCTCCCGCTCTCCCAGCCCTGAAAATGGCTGCCCCATCCAGCCCCAACATCCTGGCAGTTAAACAAAAGAAGAAAAAAAAGAAAGCCCGACACTCACCAACTCTTGCCAGGTGGGGGGAATCCTTGCTGCTCCCCACTGCCCTGTGCTGCGCTAGTGGGGCTCTGCCACAAGCCCCAAGAAGCCTCAATGTCCACTGTAGCAACCGGTGAGTGTGGGGCTTTTTATTTATTTATTTATTTTTTAAAGTGCTGGGATGCTTGGGCTGGGCCGGGCAGCCATTGATGGGGCTGGGAGAGCAGGTAGGGAATGGGGACTGGCCGGGATCCCTCCACAGTTCCCTCTCCCCTGCTCCCCCTCCCTCTCCTTAACCCCTTACTTACCGGCCTGGAGCCCAGGTCCAGCTCCCTGCGGTGGCAAGTGGGGACTGCCTGAATCTCCGAAACATCTCTGAATCGATTTGGACCTTTTTATTGGTCTCCCATTTTGATTTGGATTGGGAGATTTGGCCGCCTAATCGGGCCAAAGGTCCTCCGAATCAAATCAGCAGCCAAGTTTTGCATAGCCCTAATATCCATGGTCACATATGGAAATGAACAGTTAGGGCATCTATGCAACATTAACTTTACCCTTTTATTGATATTAGAAGTCAACCTATCTTTGAATATCAGTTAGATTAAAGTAGTATACTAAAATACCATAATAATCATTATGGGATTATTGCCTTGTTGCAACACTATGGAAGTTAAGTTTGTTTGGGTCCCCTACCTGTGTGTTTGCATACCTATGTTGGAATTTTTATTTTAAGCTTAACAATGCTAGCTTTGAAGATGATCACAATGTCCCTACAGTGTACTTTGTATCACTGTATATTACTCATATACACTTTTAACTTTAACCTCATTTTGGTATAGTACTTCTTGCTTTGGAATTTTAAAGAAAGGTGTGTGTTCTTGCATTTTATCCATTTGGTTTACAGAAGGAGTGTTAACACATCTCTGTAGACTGTATGTTTTTCTGGTTCTTAAGGTTTCTTGCAATGGCTATCAAAACTGCTGTGTTGGCATGGTCAGTTCCCAGTGAATTAGCACAGCTGCTGCAAGAGTAGGTACTTTTCAATTTACCACTTTCAGTCACCACTGGCAGCAAAAAATTGACAGCAATTGGGAATGGGGGTGAATGGTGGTGGTGTTAATACCCCTAAGTACTGGGACTATGGCCTGCCAACTGATATGAATTTGACACTTCTTGTTTACAGTATTATATTTACAAACTACTGATTGTCAAAAGAATGTTCAGATCCCTAATCAATCTGTATAGACTATTACCAGTGTATGCTCAGAAATGGGATTTACTTGAAGGTTGCTACTGCTTTTTTGCCATCGTTTATTATGAAAGCTTCACTAAATCTCAGGTGATTTTTGCAAGATATTTTAAGCTGTAGTTTTGAAATATATTTTAAACATTAATGTTTTTATAAAGCAGAAATATATTATAGGTGACTTTGACAAAAATGAAACCAGGCATCTGCAAAACAAGCCAAAATGAGTTGCATTCAGTTTTTTGATATACTTCATTTCTCCTGTATATTTTATACACAACTTTGGCACTATTCTGACAGTTATGGGGTAAATGGCTTTTTATTTTCCCTTATATTCATCTTGTTTATCCTTTGTTACTTCTAGCCACTTAAGAATCTTGGAGTGGCTATTGTTTAATTTGTTTTTAGATTACATGGCTTGAACATGAGAAAATTCATGGAAATTGAACGTTCAAATCATGACGGTTCCTGTTTTGCTCCAGTTTGCATTAATATTCAGGTTTAATGATTTTACTTTCACTTCAATAGTAGGAAAATTACACTCAACAACATCTGTTCTCTTTAGACTTTCAGTGTCTCTGATATCTTGAAGATTTGGCAAAGTTATTCTGCCCCTTTCTACGTCTAGCATGTAAATTCAGGAGCACCAATTTGTATTTCTGTATCTGTGGTGATGAGTGTCTGCAGACGTAGAACTGATAAAACGTTATGCTTAGTGCGGTATTGGAAAGTAGTCTCAAGGATACTTTAAGTTTTTTAAGTATATGAGGCACGTTGTAATTTTTAGAAAACTGAATTTCTAAAAAGCCAGGGAATAAATATAGTTTTGGAATTTTTGCAGTTAACTGGCTTGCTGCCTCCTAGGCTCAATTTTTCTTTCATTTTCAGGTAGCATCAATAGAGTATTCTGATTGCAGCTTCCAGACCCTTGTGAGATAAAAGAGGTCCTCTGAACTTTCCTTTATTGTACATCACTGAGTAGCCAAAGGAATAGTGCAAAAAGCAGATCTTAAATTCAGTTGCATAATATATTCATTATTTTGTGTCGGCTACTAAAATGTTTATTCTGTTTTGAGCAGATGTGGGACAGTTTAAAAGTGATTAAAATACATTGTATAGTTTAAAAATGATTAAAACAGTTTTTTTTTTCCTATGGAGGAGAGAATGATATGCCATTTTTTAAAACCTATTTGGATAGTAATAGTGATGGCTTAGCAAGCTATTTTAATAAGAGTCTACATAGTGTCAGCACAGTGAACATGGAATGCGACCAAAATTATCCAGTATGCTCCAAAAATCTATGTTTCTAAGATTTGAATGTATTTGGACACTCCAACAACAGGTGTTGGCTTTTAAAAGAAATTTAAAGCTGAATTATGTGCTTTTTCTTGTCGTACTCAAAAAGAACACCATGTTTTGAATACTTCTTTTTAATGTAAGTTGTTTTTAATACAATTCATGGTATTTAGGACTGCTAACACAGGTAGATGATTTTGAGAATCCAGAATTACATCTGGTGATATAAAGGCCTTTGTTGATACAGCTTTGGGGACAGGGATTGCATTTTTATATGGGTAGAGTGCTTAGTACAATGGTCCCCTATCCTTAATGGGTGGCCCCTAATTATTAGTATAATATGAACAATAATCTTCCTCCTGCAGTATATTAATTCAGCCTTTGGATATTTTTGGAGTCCTTGTTACTCTATGATACCTAAAAACTTTGTTTTCAGTTAGACACAGTTAGAGCACTGTGCCACATTTTGTGAGACAGTTTTGTCTGTGGTGATCTAATCGTTTGTCTCCCAAGTAGGCTTATATTGCACTTATCCCTGGATCTATATCCAAAGCCTATTGAAGTGAATAGAAAGCTTCCCATTGTTTTCAAATGGACTTTCCGGTTTCTAATAATGGAACTACATACCTTGAAAAAGTGGCAAGTAACACAAAGCACAACAGCCAATTAACAATTGTGTTACATGCCACTCTGGCTGGTGTTCTTTTTTGGTATGCAGACTGCTCTCTAATACAAAGTTTAATTATGGCTTTTGTTTTAGAATTCAGAGTCTCATTGTGACTTAATATGTTGGATCACCTTTATTGGAAATTATACCTGTTGCAATCTTTATACAGGTTTCCCTCAATTTATGCGGTACATGCATTCCTGGAGAACAGCGCATAACTCGAATTTGCATAAAGCAAACCAACTTTATAATGTAACAAATAGGGATAGGTTCCCATTGCGTTGAGGGAGGGTGGGAGGGAGTGAGGTTGGGGCAAGGGAAGGGGTGGGGAGAGGGGAGCTCCCAGGGCTCCATGACGCAGCAAAGCAGAGGGAACTGTCAGTGGGTGTGGGGTGGTGGGGGCACAGCTCTAGCTGCAGCAGGTGTGGGGTGAGGGGGAACAAGTGGAGCTCTGGGCGGTGTGAGGCGTGGCACTCACCCCAGCCCCTGCTGCAGTGGCCCCAGGAGTGACCTGTGATGGTTGCCTACAGCTGCTGGGTTTCACCATGCTCTGCCTGTCTCCACTCCACTGCAGCTCCTGGGCTGTGCCATGCCATGGTGAAGGCAGCTGGTATTGGCTGCTTCTGGGGCCACTGAAACAGGAGCTGGGGTGAGTGGATAGAAGCAGAGCCCCAGGCAGCACTAGGCACGGCACTCACTCCAAGCCCATGCTGCAACAGCTCTGGGAGTGGCCCAAGCCAGCTGTGGAGGGAATTGTCAGGGGGGAAGAGGGACACACCTCTTGCTGCTCTGTGCCCCTTGGGATGACTGTGGGCTGGGAGGCTGTGCCAGGCTCATCCCGGGGGTGTGTCCCCAGATCTGTGCATGGGACAACAGTAGGCTGCCACTGCAGGCTGGGGCCAGTGGTGGCACCCAGCTCTTTCTAGTGCTCGGGGCAGACCACACTGAGCGCCAGAAACAGCTGGGAGCCGCCACTGGACTGCATCATGCCCTGAACCCCACAGGGCTCTGCCTGTCCCCACTCATGCCAGCTGCAGCTGTTAAGCTAAGCTTATCTCCTACCTCTCTCCCTGGTCCATCAGTGAACTACAAGAGAACTTCTCTAACACTGGATACAAAACTGGAGTGTCACAGGGAGGACCAGAGAGGAAGACCCCAAAGAACCCCGGGGTCAGGAACCCTTGGAAGAAAGCAAAAGAAAATAAAATAAGAACTGCTTACCTGCAGCAGGATCCGCAGCAGAGCCAGAGCTGGAGGCGGGACCCACGTGGCTCATTAGCTGTGTCTTTATACAGTTGCGGCTGGCTGATGACATCAGCCTCAGGAGCCAGCTAGCGGGAATAAAAGGAGCCACCAGCAAGGAAGCGCAGGGATTGACGCAGGCAGGAGCACCAGCAGGTGTTGCTCCGCAGCTCCTGCGGAAACAAAAGGAGCCCGAAGCTGCTTTCCCTGGCAGGGAAGAACGCGTCAGATCATGCGGTAATCCAGAGACTGCTGGCTGCTGCAGGAAGAGCCAGAGGCAGCTCCTCAGGACTGGGAACCCGGGGAAGAGTACAGAGGGGCACGGAGAGACCCTGACATCAGTCGCTGCAGCAGAGGGGCTGGAGAGACTGATGCAATCTACGGCATCAAACCAGGTGGGACCGTTGAGGGCACTGGGGAAGCCAAAGAGTCGCACCAGGCGGGAGACGGGAGGCAAGGGCAGCAAGGGAGGCTGCGAAGTATGGCCCTTGGTGACGTGGCGTCATTACAGCAGGGGATGGGAGGGCAGATGCCCATTGGAGGATTGTGGGTGGCCCAAAGAAGCCCAAGGTGGGGCATTGAGAGAGAGGAACGGTGGCAGAGCCCACAGGATGCACCAACCACCTACAGGGCCTGATATAGACCCATAGTATCTAGGCGGGTTGTTAGTGGCCAGGCCAAGGGAGCCTGTAAGAGGGGACAGTGGGGTTCCTCAGATTGTATCTGTAGTTTTTCTTTGATTTAGATTTTGTGTTTTCCACTTTAGGAGGGGCTGAGGGTCAGAGCAGGCAGCCTGAGTGTTGTTGAAGCCTCTGGATGAGTTACTAGCTTTTGGGAAAAGTGGCAGCCTTGTAGACCGGCTACGTTACTGCAGGCTGCTCTCTCTGTATGCAAGGAAGACCACCCCTGCCGTGAAAAGGAGTCAGGGGCTCAACAGTCAGGAACCTGGCCAGGAGGACAGCAGTGACCTGTCAAGGCTGGGTTTAAGGGCGAGGTACAGGGGAGGTGGAGCCTCGCAGAAGATCACCAGACAGCCGTCCTGTAGTCGAGAGAACCCCGGTGGTCGGACACCCACCACTGAAACAGGATCCAAACTTGTGGCAGGCGAGATTGGGGAAAAACTGCACCGGAGGGAGACACCCACTTGGTGTAACAGCGGGGATGGACAGACGAACATGACCGACCGTCCGGGCCTGAGCGGCACGTGACCAGATGTTTGAGGCCAGACGGGCCCATGGAGATTTTGAAATGTGTAGAAGCTGGTGATGCACTTAGCCGTGCATCCACCCTGGGTGAGTCAACCATACGTGCCATCAAGAAGAATGCCAACAATGTAAGCAGTTCTGTGATCCATTCTATACCACTTACTGCCAAGATAGCAATGAAAGTAAGGAACCTGCTGTTGGAAAAAATGGTGGGGATGTGGGTGGAAGGTCAGACCCAGAAGAAGATGAATCTTTCCTCTACTGTGATAAGGGGTAAGGTCCTGCAAATTTATGGCTGCCTGCTTCAAAAGGATGGTGGCCCTGAAGAGCCCTTTATGGCTAGTAAGGGTTAGTTTGACAAGTTCATTTGGCGAATCAACTTGCAGATTCCCCAGTCACCTTAACACTGTGTAAGTGCTGATCATGAAGCTTCTGCAAAATTTCCTGAGGGGTTTCAAGCAGTCATAGCTGTTGGGGGTACAGTCCTAAACAAGTTTTCAATGCAGATAAGATGGGGCTGTTTTGGAAGCAGATGCCATCTAGGACATGCATCTCCAAGGAAGAGAAGGTTGCAAGTGGGATTGAGTCAGCTGACTGTCCTACTGTGTGGCAATGCTGCTGGAGATTTTAAGTGTAAGCCACTGATAGTCTATCCCTTCCTAAACCTATGTGCATTAAAAGGACTGAGTAGGAACATGTTGCCTGTACACTGGGCTGCAAACAAGAAGGCATGGTTGACAGGCCAAGTTTTTGAAGACTAGTTCACTCAACATATTATCGTGGAGGCACAGTGCTATTGCAGGGAGGCTAACCTTGCATTTAAGGTGTTGCTCATCCTTGACAATGCCCCTGGGCACCCTAAACATCTGGAAATTATCAACCGCAATGTGAGAATTGTGTTCCTTCCCCCTAATACAACCTCACTAATCCAGCCTCTTGATCAGGGTGTGATCAAGTACCCAGGAGAAAGCTGGGTACCCAGGTACTGGTGCCATGCCAGGTAGAGTAGAGGATGAGCATGGTAGGAATAATCACCTTCCTACTATAACTGTAGAATTGGTGTATGACCAATTAAAAAAAATTAGATGTATACAAGTCAACGGAATTGGATGATCTTTATCCGAGAGTGCTGAAGGAGCTAGCTGAAGTTATTGCAGAACCCCTGACGAAACTTTTCCACAACTCGTGTCACCCTGGAGAAGTCCCTGAGGACTAGAAGGGTGCTAATGTTGTGTCCATCCACAAGAAGGGCAGGAGGGAGGACCCAGGTATCTATAGGCCAGTCAGCCTAAATTCCATCCTAGGGAAAATCTTAGAAAAGTTCATCAAGGAGTCTATCTGTGATAAGCTTGCAGAAGGTAAGATTCTGAATGACAGCAAGCATGGCTTTGTCGTGAGCAGGTCTTGCTTTACTAACCTCCTCTCCTCCTATGACCAGGCAATTCGGCACCTGGACATGAGAGAGCAGGTTGATATTGTATACTTTGACTTCCAAATGCCTTTGATCTAGTATCCCACGATGTCCTCACGAGAGAATTGGAAGATTGTGGGCTTAACTCCAAGACAGTCAGGTGAGTGAGAAACTAGCTGCAGGATACAACCCAGAGAGCTGTAGTGAATGGATCTGTGTCATCCTGGTGAGAAGTGGCTGTGCCAGGCTCTTGCCAGGGAGTGTGTGCCGCTGGGACTGCACGTGGGATGACAGGTGGCTGGCGCAGCAGGCTGGGGCCGGTGGTGGCACTGGGCTGTTCCTGGCACTAAGCACAGCCCGCCCCAAGCACCGGGAGGAGCCTGGTGCTGCTGCCAGCCCCAGCCTGCAGTGGCAGCCTGCTGTTGTGCCACACACAGATCCGGGGACATGAGCTCCCTGGGAAGAGCCCAGCACAGACCCCCAGCCTGCAGCCGTCCTGGGGGGTGCGCAGCAACAAGAGGCATGCCCCTCCCCCCACTAACAGTTCCTGCTGCAGATGGTGCAGGCTGCTTCCCAGCCCCTGCTGCAGTGGCCCTGGGTGAGTGCCTCATCCAGCGCTGCCTGGGGCTCCGCTTGTTCCCACTCACCCCAGCCCCTACTGCAGTGGCCCTGGGAGCAGCTGACACAAGCTGCCTGCACCGTGGCACAGTGCAGGCCAGGAGCTGGGGTGAGTGGGGACAGATGGAGCCCAGGTGCGGGGTGACAGGCGGAGCATGGTGCAGCCCAGTGGCTGCAGGCAGCTGCTGCTAGCTGATCTTGGGGCTGCTGCAGCTGGGGCTGGGGTGAGTGGGGCTCTGGTCCCATGGCCCTTTCCCCTCCCCCTACAGACTGGCCTATTTGGGCAGGGTGGGGGAGGGGGCACCTATGCCGATTGCATAAAAGCAAATCTACCTTGCATATAGCGATTTATGGGTCTAAAAATGCTCATCGCGTAAGAGTGAATTTCCACATACAGAACCTGCATAAATTGAGGGAAACCTGTATTTGTTGTTCAAATTCCATTTTGAGCTACTGAAACGGATTTCTGAATCTGCTTGCTTTCTGCTCCCCTCCCCCCCCAGAAAAAAGAGAGAGAGAAACAGTTCGAGAAGCTAATTTTGAGAGAATAGACACAACCAGGTGTGTGGCAACATGAAGGACAATAGTTGTGGCAGTGATTCTGGCTTGCATATATGGCTGTATTTTTCAAGTCTCCACAAGAAGGGCCAGTGGAAACTTGAGAACTGACCAGGAAAGGAAGAAATTTTCTTTGGAGGCAAGGGTGGAAATGGAGGAGCTTCTTGTGAAGGTTAGGGTCTGTTGATCAACTTTTCTTCCTGTTGGAAAGAGAAATATACTGACCAAGAGGCTAGTTTATGCTTCTGTTGGGGTTCAGAGCTTTCCAACATACTAGCATCAGAGGGCTCTGTCTAATTCCAAGTAGCTGCCAGAGTTCTGCCTTGGAGAACCATCCTATTGAAGGGAAACTTAAAAAAAAAAAACTCACACAAACTTTGAATGTCATATTTGTATTAGATCCAGTAACTAGTGGAGTTTTTAAAAATAGAGAAATTCCTTTAAATCACACTTTACCCCTTAGTAATGCTGTTGAATTTAGCAATATCAGAAGGAGATAGCTGGATTACTTGAACTCATTGGGATCTTTCTCTCTCCCTCTGTTTGAATAAATGTTTTTTTTCTTTCATCTGCAAAGAAAAGAGAGGAGTAGGTGCTTCATTTCTACTTTTTTTAGTTTTCCATAATTTTGCAAAAGGGAGTTTGCTGCAGGAAGCAAGAGAGGCTGTGGAGCCCCTCCAAAGGCAGGATGGAGCTAGTGATAAAAACATAGATGGCAGCAGCATTGCTACTCTCCCAACACAGTGTGAGGAAATGTTTGGAGACCTAGACAGGTGTAGCAGCAGCAGTCACTAAGGCTAGGGACAGAAGTTACAAACTGGTTTAAGTGATCAGAAACCTGTAACAGACCGGAAATTCAGTGACCACTTTCAAAATGGCCGAAACTGGTTTAAGATAAGCCTGGCTGAATCGAGACTTATCCAACTTAACTGATTTAGGTCAAACTGGTTTACAGAACTTCTGTTCCAGATTCTTTCCTGGTTTAAGTTTACTCTCAGTCCCCCAGCTTCTCAGGATGCTTTGCAGCCCTGAGCTGGATAGGTGGTGCTGCCTGCTCCAGCCAAGCAAGGTTGACTCCACTTCTCTCCTCCCTAGCCGGAGCGCTACCACTGCTTCGGCTAACTGAGAAGGGTGGGAAACCCTGCTTCGGAGTGCCCCCCTTGCTGCTCCAGCAGCAAGAGTGTGTGTGTGTGTGTGTGTGTGGGGGGGGGGGTATGGCCAGAAGCCTGTAGCCTAAGGGGAAGGGGAGGTTTAACCCCCATCCCTCCTGAAGGGGACCACAGCTGTGGTCTGCCTGGCTCTGCACCCTGCCCCCCCTCACTGCTTGAGCAGGGACATGGCCAGACACGGGCCCCAGGCCTGCGGTGAAGGCAGGAAGGGAGGTGGGAATCACAGTGGCAGGGCAGGCAGGGACCTCCAGAGGTCCTCTAGTTCAGCCCCTGCCTGAGTCCTGGCCACACCTGCTTGTACAAGGTTTATTCTTGGTGCTCACTGGGAACACCTGCCAGAGGGTCCCTGTAACTTCTGGGGAAAAAGCCATCAAGAGCTTCCTGAGGATCAGTTTTCCCTCCCTGCCCTACAGTGGGGCCCAGCACTGTCCCACTCCAGCCCTGTGCCTTGAGATTAGCGCTGTGCCATCCCTGTCCACTCTGGCTCCATGGTGGGGGAGGAACAGGAAGGGAAAAACCCTGCCCACTGCAGAGACTCTGATGGCCTGGCCTGGGTGCAGAGAGGCAGGAGCAGACTGGGTGCACAGCTCCCGTGGCCCAAGCCTGAACTGCAGTTGGTTGGGAAGGGCCCTGCCCCCAAGGCCTGGCCCAGCCCAGCCCGACTTCTCCGCGCCCACCCTCAGTAGTGCCCACAGGATGGTTCAGCTCAGATCAGTAGCCCCAGCCTCAGTGAGGCAGGTGGATGGCAGGGCTGGGCTCCTGGGGCAGGGCCCTTCCAAGCTGGGCTCAGTCTGGGCGGTTCGGGCTGGGGCCATGGGAGCTGTGAACCTGGTTTGCACCCGGCTCCCTGCTCCCAGGTTGCATTGGGCTGTCACAGAGCTGCTGTGGCGAGCAGGGCCTTCCCCACTGTGAGGCCAGAAGTGGGGTGGGTTTTGTGCAATGCTGTCTTGGGGCTCAGGGCTGGAGGGGCCCACCATTGCCACTGTGGGGCAGGGGGGGAAAACCAGCTGCAGGAAGCCCTTGGTGGCTTTTTTTACCCAGTTGTACAGAGCCCCTCTAGCAGGTGTTGTTGGTTGTGGGCACTGCAAGCAATCAGATCAGTAGCCCTTGTATGGGAGGGTCTGGCTAAGGCTCAGGCAGGGGCTAAACTAGACACTAGAGGATCTCTGGAGGTCCCTGCCAGCCCCACTTCTCTGATTTTTACCCTCTCCCTCTGCTCTTTCATCCTGGGGCTACAGTCTGGCCATGCCCCTGCTCTCACCACTTGACCCTTCAGTATCAGCTAGGGGTCAGATCTGGTCATGCTCCCTCCCCCTCCCTCCAAAAAGCCTGGCAAGGGCTGCTTCTCTCCTCCCCCTCCAAGCACACCCTGGCTGGGGTCCCTGCAGGCCAGTGATGCATAAAGGGGTTCGTTTCTCTGGAGGCCACAAAAATCAGACATACACTCATTAGATGGCACAAAAGGTGTATTTGCAAATAGGGTCAGAGCAGAGTCAAGAACTCAGATTACTCCGAACCAACAAAGGAATTTTGCAGGCAGTATTTATCTTTTCCCTCCTGGGCACGTGTGCAGAAACAGGAACTCTTACAGCTCACTTCC
>NW_017728886.1:153603246-153613063 GCF_001723895.1 Crocodylus porosus
TTTCATACAAGCATACATGTGGTTACATCACTACATACATCGCATGTATAGTATAATTAACTACTTAAGTATGCAGGGTGGAGAGGTAAATATGCATCAGCTAATTAAGCGTGCTCAGAAACTACAGCAGGTTGCCAAGAGTTCAAACCCCCCGCCTTTTCAAGGACATAGTCAGTTGAATTCCAGCTTCTGTAATCTGTATGAGAGAGGCTAGGGAGAAGCTGGGGGAGAGTCTGCAATTTAGCATAAGAAAAGCTGTGGCAAGGCTGGGAAAGGAAAAAAAAGTCCTTGGCAGTGTTTCTTTTTTATCAGGTGCAAGATGCAAGCTGTGCATTTCTAACAATGCTCCATTTCTAACAATATTCCATTTCTAACACCAGGGTGAGGGTTTTAAACCCCTCCTCAAACATACTCAGGACTGCCAGGGCCTGGCTACTTCCTGCCCCTTCCCTCCCTGCGCACCTTCTGGTGTGAGCCACTGCAGGCAGGTGGCTGCATTTCCTGAATCAAAAGTGAATGTCTATTCGCTTGCTTTGTACTTCAATCTGTGCAGTTTAGACTAGCTTCTCACTTCAGTTTATGCAGTTTAGACTAACTTGCAAAGATTGAATCAATTCAGGTTCAGGCTTTTTGAATGTCTGTACTTAGGCTAAAGCAGCATGGGATAGTGCACCTGATATTTCCAGCCCCCCCCAATGAGACTAGAACAACGCTGCATTCTAATAATCCACTGCTGCCAGAATGGCCAGCTGAGGATTGTTTCTGACTGTAAGTTACTACTTATGTCTGGATCAGTGCTTGGTGGTCTAATACTTGGGGAGTCTCAGTGTCTGATTCAAAACCACGTCTCTGGCTTCTCCCTCCAGGCTTAACTGTGGTGGGCTGAGAAGGGCTGCTTTTTAGGATCTTGCACTGAGATTTTAAAAAAAAATATTTCTCTTAATATTATAATATTTCTTCAAAACTTTATTTCACCAAGTATAAGTGCATTTAAAAATAAAAATGAGTGTTTTTTTTATTGTTAAGATAAATTTGGAATGTTTTAGAACTGGAAAAGTAGTTAAGCATTGCTTCATTTAGCAATGTGGTCTTCCATAGAAAAATACTTTACTTGTTAGAAATATACAAATATAGTTTGTACGTGTGTGCGCGCATGCAGACTTTACAAGCCAAGTCATAGATAATACAAACTTTGTATTTTTTTCTCAGGTGTATGTATATGCATGTGTTCTGTGCCTTTGATATATGAAGTTTCTTTATTTGCCTGTATTCAGCTGGTTTTGCAAGATAGATAATTAAAATAAATTTGTAATTAAAATTAAAACCACATCCAGTATCCTGGCATGTAGCTAAATCTTTATTTAACTGGCACAGATGTATCCAATTTGAAATGACAGCAAGATTGCAAGGTCCAAAAAACTTTTGATCAGTACTGATCTGAGAAGAAATCTTTGAAATCCAATCTAATTATATTTTTGTCCTGATTTTAAATGGTCCAAATAGAAACCATATATGTGTGAGTAATGCTGTTGTTTTATAAGGACACTAAAAAAAAATCCCCCAAATTCTCTTATCCCTACACTTAATCCACTGCTGTTGGTAAAAATGTATTGTTTAGGCTAAGCTTTATGCTTCTTAGGCTGATATACTTTTAGAAGCAAATAGTGTACCCATATAATTATAGTTTTTATATATGTATATATGTACCCATATAGTTATTCTCAGAAACTCCAAGGGATTTATTTGTGAGATTTTTGAATGGAATTTATTGTTCAAGTTAAGATTATTAGTATAACCCAGTGGAACGGACTACTACTTGAGTTTTCTTATACAAATATGGTCCATTGCATTGGTCTGTGCTAACATCTGTGTATGACCTTCTTCCAAATGTCATTGGCTGTTTTAGGGAAAGTGATGGCAATTTGGTTAATCCAGATAAGCAAGAATGACCTTGAGGTCTTGACCAAGTTTGTGAGGGTTGTCTACCTCATTTGAAGTTGATAATGAGCTTTTTAGGCTTTTTGTGCAAAGGTAGCTTATACTAAGCCTATGATATGTTTAAAGAGTGTGAGTCATCAGTGAGTGATCGATGTCTTCCAGTTTTGTGGCGCTCTTGATATCCATTTTGCATATGAAGTTGTTTAATTCTGTGTCAACTAAATGACATTGGCAACCCATGTGGAATGTCTCCAGTCTTTGTAGTTCTCTTTTTATGAGTATCCACATCTTGTATCCATATACTTGTACAGGTAGGATGAAGATCTGGTTTTGACACTACTTGCATGCCAAGTTTCAGATTTGCTTGTTTCTAAGTGCTCCAGAGCAGGCCAATTGCAGATGAAGCCAGAACAATTCATCTTGTGACATATCTGACAGACCCCTGTCCAAAGGACATTGCTTAGAGCCAAGATAAATAACTTCAACCCCCTCAACATTGCTTAGAGCTAAGATAAATAAATTCAACCCCCTCAACATGATAATCATTAGATCTGATGTCTTACATAACTTGTCCAGCTGTCAGATTTTGTGCCTTCGTCTTAGTATGAGACAGGTGGTGAACAAATGTGGCATCTTTTGTCTTCAAAGGCATTCCATGCAGTCACCTGTCACCTCACTGAGCCCATTTGAACACCTGAGGTGTGTGAACATCATATTGCTGATAACAATTCCCAAGGTACATGCCACCTATTTTAAAATCCAGTCTTTGGTACAATATACCATGGGGGAAGGATGCAGCCTTGCCAGATGCCCATTGTAGTACTGAATGTGATGGTCTCCTTACCACTCTGACTTCTGTACCTATGTAAAGTAAGTTCAGTAGAATATTCAAGATACTGATGCCACACATACCCTTCCTCTTTATCTGTAGCAGGAGTGTCAAAGATGTGGTGTCCGGGGCAGATCCAACCTGTGGAATCCCATCACCCAGTCCCCGGTGCTGCCCCCTTTAGTTTCAGAGTGGACCCATGCACTCTGTGTGGTGGGATACTCACCACGTGGTGCCCACACTGGCCAGTCTGGGACCTGCCCTGCACACAGCACCTCTCCCTAACTGGTTCAGAAATGTACCACATATAGCACTTGCTCCAGTTGGTCTGGAACCCATGCTGTACACAGTGCATGGCCAGGATGAGGACTACATACAGCATGGGTCCTAGACCATCTGCAGCAGGCACCACAAGCACCATGGAACTTGGAGTAGGTACTGTGTGGCACAGTTCCAGACTAGCCAGAGGCGATGCCATGCAGGAGGTTGGAGGATTTGTGGGCTGGTCTTGAGCCATTCATTTGGCTTGTGGACCAGCTCTGTGCCACTCATTCAGCCTTCAGGGCCAGAAGAGTTTGGCACCCCTGGTCTACAGAATCAAAGGCAGCTATCAAGTCAATTAAAGTAATGTATATGAGAGAATTGATTTCCCAGTGTATCGCTGTCGTTTGCTATAGGGTGAAGCGCATCATCCTTGATTGAACAGGCAGTTGTGAAACCAGTTTTTTTTTATTGTAGCTGGCATTTATGAGTCAACAGCACTTGAGTTTTGGCAAGGAGACAGTGGGGCAAAAACTTTGCTGGGAACTGACAGTTATGTGATTGGATAATAGCTGTTGCAGTCTAAATGCTGACCTTACCTTTGCCCAGTGATATGATGATACGCTTTTTTCACTCAGCTGGCATTTTGCCAGATTCCTGGCTTGATGAAACAGTTTGTGGAGTGTGATGGTGGTCATTTCAGTGGTACATATGAACAGCTCTTGATACAAAATCACATCTGGCTGCTTGAATAAACCTGAGGTTCTTTATAGCTGCCTTCACCTTGTCCGATGAGAGAGCATCTTTGGGCACATCCAGGTCTGATGAAGCTTTTGATACCCAGCAAAGGTAACAGTACACTTATTGGGTGGTATATTTAATTGATCTCTGCATTGCCTCTTTAACACTTGAGCCAGGCATCAGCCTTGTGTAGAAGGATGGAGCTGCAGCTGAGGTTCAGTTGTCACATCTGTTGTATAGTTCTGTAAGCCAGATAAAGGTTATGAGCCAGCTTTGTTTAGAAAGCCTCAAGGTCTAATTTAGCCTTTACCCTGAATACTCCTTGTAAGCATTTGGCTATATCTTTACAATGGCAGGCTCTGACTTTTTTGCTTCTAATACATAGCATACATCATCAGTCAGTTGTGGCTGTTTAATGGTATTTTAAAATTCCATGATTTCATCTGTAGAAACTAACCTCTTAACTCCGGATGGTCCATGCTGCCTCAGCATCATCCATTGAGGGCTTCTACTGCAGCAAATCTCTTCTTGACTCCTGTGACATGTCTAGGAATCATGGCTGTTGTAGAACAAGTGTGTTCTATGTTTTTCAGGTGTTTGGAAGCCTACCACCTACCCTCTTGCCCCATTTTGTTTATATTCCTATATTTGGAAACACATTTTAAATTAATTATTTGGTTTAAACTTTACAAACTTAAAAAAAATAAACTTAAAGTATGCAGCACCTACATCTCTCGATGCAGAAAATCTTGTTGATGGTATAGAATTGGTTTTCTTGACCTAAGCTTACAGTTAGGAGAATTGGTTTCTGTAATTTTTGGTGGACTCAACCAAAAGTCTCAGATGAATTGGTTATAACTGACATTAAAGTTGCGGTGGCAATATTGTGATTAATCACAGGCTCTTCTAAGGCACAATTTTCTGCCCTCCCCCTTTGGTATTTTTTCAGAATCAGGTTATAAGGTTATTAATGAAATGATGGCATTTTTGTACTGCTTGTATCTAATGCTACCTCATCCAAGGTGAAACAAAGGATGCTGGTTTCTGAGGTAACCAGAATGTTCTATTTTCCCTACCTTGTTCTAGCACAGGAATGTCCAGCTGGGTTCTCTCCTCCAGCTTCTGCTTCCTGTCCCTACCCCAGGGGCAGGACAGTGTAGCAGAGCATGTGCCTGGGAGTTAAGGGTGTGCTTCGGGACATGTAAATGTGCTGTGCAATGTGGGAAAGGGCACCTGTGTGAGTTTGTAGTGCTATGGTGCAGTTGCCCATACGGGTACACAGTGCAGCAGCTTTAGGGCTGAGCATTTGCATGCCATTCATCCCGGAAGGCTCAAGTGCTCTAGTGCAGGTGATGGGCATGCAGCCCCCACTGATGCTATTCATGGGGTGCGCAGTGCAGAGTGCCTGAGAAGTTGGACAGCCCTGTTTGAGAACAAAAGCAGCAGTTTATCTCCAGCAGTGGCTCACACTAAATATTTTAAAGAAAAGCTGTAAATTGTCTGTGTAATAACACAGCTGTGAGCAAGGATTTCTTTTTTCCCCCTTTAAGCTAAGGCATTTAGTAGGTGACTTTTATATCCTAAAGTATGAGGGTTTATATAGCCTGAAAATCTGTCGTTGCTAGGGTAATTGGATATTACCAATATAAATGTCCGATCTCTTTTGGTGTCCTAGTAAGTTTGTCCTCAGTATCATGTGACAGCGATTCCCACAGGTTGATTTTGTGTAGTTTATAAGTGGATTTACTTTTAATGCTTTTAAAGTAAAATAGTTGCACACTTAAACTATTAAATCCTTAAAAATGTGATTTATTAATCTTCATATTTGTTTCTTTTACTGGGACTGCATTTGACATCCTACATCACAGCTTTTATTTTATATACCTATATCATCTATATACCTATCTTTTTCATCTCCTCTATAAATGTTGTTGCTCTGATGTTTAGTTTAGGGTTGTCTAATTTCCCAGGTATACATGGGCAATTGCCCCTTCTTCCTCCCCACTCCACTGTGTGGATGGCCTCCCCCACTGCTGCATGCAGGCAACTCCCACACTGTTCTACTTGTTATGTGTGAGTAGTTCCCAACCCACCTCTCCACCATGTGCCCAGGTAGGTGGCTCCCCCCACTGTCCACTGCATGCACATAGGTGGCTCCCCCAACTTACCACAGGCTCCCACATCCCATGCCAGCTCATTGGGCAAAGCACAGGAAGTAGAAACTGAAAGGAAAACCCAGAGACTCTAGTTGCTACTGCAGCCTGGACAATAGGGGGAACAAAAACAGGTGAGAGCCTGGGGGCTGCAGGTTAACCCTTAGCAGGCTGCATGCAGTCTGTAGGCTGCTGGTTGGACAGCCCTCTTATTTTGTTATAATGACTAAGTTTTTCTTTACATCTAATAACTTTATATTGCTGTTCCTTGAGCCTTCATATTTTGCTATGTTCTGGTTAAGGTAAGGTGGTCACCATTAAGTGCAATAACTCATTATACAGTGTGGGCATGTGCATCCCCTCACCTTTTGTGTCCAGTTATGATCACTGGGACTTTTGTCTCATCTTCCCTCCCTCTTTCCTGCCACGACTTGTTACGATAATCTGTGGGAGGATGGATGGTATTGCAGAGTTGGTCCACCTGACAAGAGGCCAGTCTTCTGCAGGGCTTCTCCACCTCTATTGTATGCCTCTTTCTTCTCAGGTGACGAGTGTTCTGGTGATGGTATGTAGGATCACTGGATGTGCTGGGTGGGTGAGTCACTCATGGTTGCTGGATCCTGGCGTCTCGCAAGGGCTTGGCTGGCTGGGTCTGTGGTGCCGCGGGTCTTCCTCCTGATTCCTTCTGTACTGCCTTTGTTCCTGAATAAGACAGACACCATGCTTCTCTTGGTGTCCCTCTTTAAACACCCTGGGCTTCCTCCAGGGTCAATCAGCACTGGCTCCCAGGGGCATGTGTTCCCCAACCCTGGAGCTAGTGTGCTGCTTCATTTTCCCCAGAGATCCTCCTCACCAGCATGCTGGGGAAGTGCAGCTCGCTTCGACCCTGCTGAGCACTTTTCTCCCTGGAGTTCTTCTCTGGTATGCTAGGGAAACACGGATCACCTGGACCCCGCTGGGTGAGTTTCCCCACTGACTACACCAATCCTATGGGGGTCTAGCAGGGGCTGCATCCCAGCCCCTGCTACATATAACCTAATATTTTGTTTACTTTTTGACTGCTTTATGCATTTTGCCATTGTTTTCAATGAGTTGTCCACAGTAATATCCATTTTTTTCCCTTCTATGGTAATAGTTCATTTAAAATCTGTCAATCTGCATGAGTAGTTCAAATAGGTATTATGATCTGCTTTCTCTTTATTTTAGTCTGTATTTCTTAATGTTTTGATAATGGCTTCTTCCTTTGCATATCAGGCTGTAACTTAACCATCCAGGAAAAAAAGCATTTTTCATGCGAACAGTTTGGCTCCTAATGTACAGGGAAGAGAACCTTACTCTTGTCATTCTTTGTGTGTAGAAAATAGATGATTGCTAAACACTATACAACATAGGTTTTTTAATGTAATATTCTTTAAATGCTAGAGAAAGCTGAGTATGTAAAGTCCTGACCTGCACAGAGATGATTCCTAGTGGAATTCATAGACTGCATCTATTTCATATCTGTTCCCCACCCCTTCCTTCCCCCTCCTTTGATAACTATCACTAGCTCTGTCTTTGGGCTTGAGCTAAACTTTGTGGGCAGCAATCAGTCTTGTTTTATTACCCTAACATGAAAAGCAATTAAATTGCAGCTACTAAATTCTTTATTTCCTAGGAAGAGGAAACTTCAGTTTTTAATGATGAAATTTTAGCTTGTCTACAGTTAAGGAAGGCCAGATTCTTCTGTCTTCACCCAGGCTAAGTAGCACATAAATCTGACTTCTGCTGAAATACATGTACAGTATTAATTTTGGGTAAATACTGGGTCCAGGACACCATACCAGTTCTACAATTTCAAGTATTTTAGTCAAACAGCATATTATGATTTATTCTTCTACCTAGTATATTTTTTAGAAGTAGCTACTTAAAAATGAAAGTTTATGAACTTGAATTCAGTTCTTTCTACTGTGTTCTGGCACAGTATTGATATGTGTTAAGTCGTTTAATTAAAAGAACAGAATTCTATTTGAAGATATAAAGTCCCTAGACACACACTTTGGCATATCACTGTTAAAGTGGACTCCCTCTAGGCTTTTTTACTTGTTCATTTCCAAATGCAGTATGGAATCGTGTGCATGTGTGGCAGCTTGCTGTGGCTTTCTCCCACGCATCCCTTACCACCCCCTTATCTTCAGTCAGACTATACAAAATTGAGCATGATTTCCAAATAAAAAAGGAAAAACACACACGATGTCTGGATTGCATAGTATCAGTATTCTGTCGGCTTTTAAAATGATGATAATTATTCTTCTAACTTGTGAGTTGGCATAGTCAGTCTTAATGAATGTTTGTTTTGGAGTTTTTTCCTTGAAAAAGAAAGCTTTTTTTTAAAGAGGGATAATGCCTCCAAATCTAGGAGCCAAATTTTTGCAAGATAATGTATAAACTGAAGATAAGTTAATAACTCAAATGTATGTATGCACTTTATTTTTCATGATGCTACTTTTTGATTATTTTGTTAGATTATTTGAAAACCATAATTTCATGTTTAGTTCTTGATTTAGATAATAAGATGTGGTTTTCATTGAAGAGTCACTTTATATTATAAATGCTAAAATTTAATGCACAGGAGTTTTCATCTTTTTCTAGAGCTTACTCTGTAAGCTGTTCTTTCATTGTAACCCATAGGTAATGAAAAGAGTGTACCAACAAAGCTTTTCCCCCTCTTGTTTCTCTTCATGAAAAATATCCCTAGTCTATAGAATCTGCTGGATCGGCTCTCCCTGTGGATTCTGTAACTCGTTAAAGTAGTTGACATACATGGCAGATATTTTGCTTTTAAAATAATAAAAAGAAACAAGACATTGCCTTATTTGGAAATTCTAGCTTTGTTCAAAATCTTTTGAGTGACAATTCAGAATCCATTGTTTATTTACTTTTATTTTGTATACAATCTTAGCCACACAAACTGGTCTTCCACAATGTCTTTGCAACATGTGGTTGGTTATATTTTTGATAGTAGTTGAAACGTTAAAAGTGCACACTGATTTTCTTTTCTTCTCCCCCTTCCTCCCGCCCACTGCTCTCTGATACTGGGCATGACGTTCAGCATTTTGACTTTGTGTTATCTTAATGGTCAGACAGTTGAATTCTTCATCTTACTAGACTCTACGAGAACATGGAACTGAAACTGTCTTCCATAAACATAAATAATCAGCATAGCTTTAAGACTATCCAATCATTCCAAGAGTTTTTCTTTAGTACATTTTCTAAACCATACTTTAAATTATTTCTTTTCTGTTTGTTTGTGAAACTGCTATAAAATAACTGGTTTTGTTTCCAACAGATGCATCCGTTTCCAGCCTAAATTATGTTGTTAATGATCAGTGGTTGTAATAATTAAATTTGCTAATAGTACTTAATTAATATAAAGGATGGTTTACAGATGAATAAGAAAGTAGTCAATACCTGCAATTTATTAGTGTAAGTACTTATCAGAAAAGGAAAAATCTTACTAAATAAAATCTCTTTTAACAGATGTCAGAGAGAAACATGAAAAAGATATAATTAATAATTATACTATCACAGATTTCATATTTTAACATTTTCATATAAAGTGTTTTTTTCTATAATGCCTATTGTAATATTTGCAATATGCAAGTAAGAAAAATGAGTACATTGATGAAGAATGTGGTATTAAGATTACATGCATGTTCTAATCTTTTTTTAAATGGGAAGTTATAAAGAAATTCATACCCAAATTCCGATATATCATGACTGACCATAAAATATCTTCAGTGAGTTGAATTAAAAGCAGTTCCCAAGACTGGACTCTCTTAGGGGAAATATAATTTTCCATTATGTTTTCCTCCAGATCCTACAGGCTTTACCTCATATTTAAAAAAAAAAAAAAAAA
>NW_017728886.1:153613163-153615830 GCF_001723895.1 Crocodylus porosus
AAAAAAAAAACCTGAACAAAACCCTGAATTTTCACTAGATACAGAGCACAATTCAGTCTGTTAACAGAGTGACTGCTCCAAGGTTCAGATAGAACTGCCTAAGCTAATACAAATTAAGAGGATATAGGTGCTCTCTCAAACCTGATATATACAACTCGCTTTCTTAAACTTAAGCATGTGCTTAAATGTTTTCAGGATCAATGTCTTAAAGTAATCAGTTTTTAAATGGTGAGTAAATTACTTCCTGGCTTCCCTGGTTACAAAATGTTAAATCCTCTCTGAGTCAGAGACCAGTATCTGTTTAGCACATGATCCCATAAGGTACTGGTTACCTTGCCAGAGCAGCTCCCTCACTCTGTCCTTGGTTACAAGTTCAGTTCTACTAGAGTTAACTTTTAAATATTTTTTTTCAATTAAGCAAAGTTAAGTAATTGCCCCTACTAATAGTAGAGATGCACTTTGCATCTTGTGGTGAATTTTGTTAATAAAATGTAATGTCCCTTTATTTTGATCCAGGACTGGACTTCTAAACTTTATTTAAGTGCATGCCACAATTTCTACTTGATTCTCAGGGTAGTAAGTTGGGAAGTGTTTGGCTAAGTCAGATGGCTTAGGTTAATCATCCCACAACTTTCCTACTGATTTCCATTTCCCTTGATTAAGTCTCTCCTCCTCCTCTCCTTCCGGATGCACAGTACTTTCCATTCTACCTTAGCTGCCAAAGAGTGTTTGAGAGTAATGTGGTTAGTACTGCTGCACTCTGCATCCTCTCAGAGCTCTGCCAGTTTCCATCCGGAGGCTTAGATTGTTGAAGATCATTATTGTCTGGTTCTAAACCCACTCTTCCCTCACAGCATTCCTGCCTGAAGTCTGAGTTAAAAGTTGCTATCTAAAATCTAAATTTGTAATAGGTTTTAATAGGTCTTTTGTTAAGTGTTGACCTGATCCTTGAGCCATGAGCACCTATCAGAAGGCTGCAATCACTAAAACGTTTCCTTTCATGTGAATTGAATAGGGTATGAGTAAATTCAGTCCATTGTGAGACACTCATATACTTCACACTTTTTTATTTTGTCTTTTTAAAACTTTTCTATATATAAGATAGATTGAATAATTAAGGTATGAGCCTAATAGATCATTTTTAATTCTACTAATATTTCCTTGTCTAAGAATAGAGTAAATGGTTTCCTTTGGCTCTTTTTTTGAGGGCCGCCTTAAGAAGGCTAATACCGTGTTTACACCTGGAATTTTCTATTAAGAAAAAAGAAATAGATTCTTGTGCCTTTACTTTATTTTTGACCTTAGTTATTCATGCTCCTAAATCTTTCTTTATTTCCCAGCTGCAAGCAGTTGTAATGTTGATAGAAGTGTTGCATCTAGGACATAGTTTATTGATCCTGGGAATAAGTTAGCTACCTCCATTCCCCATTTTTAATTTGTTCATTTTTTGCTCTTGTCATATTTAGTTTTCTGAAGACTTAATTTTTTTTACCAATATTGTCTTTACTGTTGTTTGCTTCGCAGTCTCAGCTGATATTTAACTGACAGTTCATACAACACAAAGTGAATAGTAGATGAAACAAAGAATTAGTATGAAAGATGAACATGGAAAGGCAAAACCTTAACTCACTAAAATATTTAATATGTTTAATTAATTGTATGAGAACTTGTTTTTCATTGTTTGCTTCAAATACTGCCCACAGGATGCCAAATGTTTTACAGAAATGAAAGGGGGCATAGTTTCAGCTGTACCAGGATGAATTTAAAATTAAGAGAGTGGAGAGGGAAAGATAAGTGGAGTAAAAGAGAGGAGAGCAAGAAGTCAGTAAGATGGCCAGGTCACAGGTGGCTAAATCTTGCTAAGAGTTTTAATGATGTACCAGGAGAACTATAGGGCCTTTTTGTGGGGGAGGTGGAGGGAGAGGGAGCTCTACTGAAATTACTGGTGCCTGGCATTACTTTCTCAATTGAGAGCCCAGGTTAAGGTTTTAAAGATTCATGGATAATCTCAAATCACCCCACAGCTATGAAAGCAAATTGTAGCTATCCTGGTTGAGGGGAGTTTTGAGTACAGGTACAAGGGAGGGGCGTTTTCCATGCTGTTTAGGGAAAAAATCGTTACCTTATAGTTGAGTAAATATGGTAGTTAACTAGAACACTTTGGTGGCTTTATCCTTGACATAAATTTTCAAGCTATTTCTGTATTCTTTTTCATTTATTAAAAATAAAACACTGATACTGAATTATATATAGGGGAAATATAAAGCACAAATTAAATGTTGAATTGTGGATACTATGGAGACTCTAATTATTAAGCAATTTTTAGAGTTAGTTCTTCTGTTCTATGTATATGGATGAATATGGCTTTCTTTGCAGAACAGGCATGAGCCTAGCAATGTTGTAATTTATTTCTCTAGGTGGCTGATACAAAACTACACAAATATAGATACTATAGTATCATTATCTATATTTGTACTTTGTTATTTAAATGAAAGATCTATAAATAAAAATGTGTTTTATGTCCTAACCGCTTTCTGAAGTAAACCTAGTAACACCTGTGTGAAACAATAGCATAGTGACTCTAATTCAATGTAAGGAAAAGTAAAGCTTTGAAAACTCCTGGCGCTCTGGTGTAGGCACCCATTAGCCTGACTTCTATCCTGGGGA
>NW_017728886.1:153616629-153637894 GCF_001723895.1 Crocodylus porosus
ACTTCCTGCCCTTTGGGCAGGGGGCTGGACTCGATGATCTCCCGAGGTCCCTTCCAGCCCTAATGTCTATGAAATCTATGAAAGCTGTTAAATAAGGGTTTTTTTCATACAGTGTAAAAAGTTGCCTCCATGAGGTTATTCAGCTGGTGATTTTCTCCTTTTACTTTTAAGTGGTTTTCTTCGTAGTTTTCTTCCCTTTCAAAAGACTAATAGGTATTTAATTTCTAGTTGTTTTCTAACCTAGCAGCCCAGGTAATCATTTCTCAAGGATCTTTCTTTTCAGAGCAACTGATTTTTCATTGTGTTTAATAATTTGATTATAGAAATTCTCACACTGTGCAATGTGGAGAAATGAATACAAGTAATCCATGAAGACATGTACTATGTATTCAACAACAAAAAAATCAATGCTAAGTTTGTGTGTGTGTGTGTTAGATGGATACAGTGGCTCCAATCCTGCAATTTCAGTCATTTGTTTGTAGGTTTGAGTTTGATGGTGGTCCCATTCAGTGTGGAGGGTATAGGTTCATAATGTGGAGAACTGACAGTAGACTTAATTTTGCAAATTTGTATGTAATTTAATGACCTCAGTAGTCCCTCTGAGCTTAGCAGGACTACTGTCAAGATCAAAGCAAAGCACAAATAATTGCGGGATTGGAGCCACTGTACATATCTAATATATATGACACAAGTATCTCAGAAACACACAGGGGGAAAATTAGGAAGGGCAAGACACAATTTGACATGCAACTGGCAAGGGACATAAAAGGCCCTTGGGCACACAGACTTGTCATTGATTTCCCCCCCTCAATAGAATTCACAGTACGTATGTTCATGGACCATAGTGAAATATAATTACTAGGCTTTGCAAAATTTTGACAGGCGTTTCATTTCAAAGCTGTTTTGACGTGTTTTGAGCTTGAAACAGCAACATCAAAACTAAATGAAAGTCTTCGAAACAGCTTTGAAATGAAATTAGGGCTTTCTTGCAGCTAAACAGAAACTAAGGAAAGGTAGCGGGAAGAGGGGAGGACTGCTCTGATATTGACGTGTAGCTGGACAGTGACTGTGTTCCTTCCCTGAGGTCCCTTCCAATCCCAGTGCTCTGGCAGAGAGACAGAAAAACAGCATTAAAAGCATTGTTTAAACTGAGCTTTCTCTGTGCTTTGGGGTCAGCTTACTGAGCTGTGTCTTTCAGCAGCATCAGAAAGGCTGTCACTTCCTGCTTACTGGCTTGTTCCTAGCAAGTGGAATCCAATGACTTTTCTTTTGCTAATACCCTTTATTATTATACTTATTCCTTTCAATTTATTCCTCCCCCAAAATCCTCTTTTTGTTTTTGTTAGTTTATTTTGATTCTTTTCCCCCAGAAAAGAAATATGTGCTTTCTCTCATAGTGTGCATTCCATTCACTGTTAAGGGAAGTTCAGCATATATTGCATATTATAATGTACAATTTATACAGGAACACATACATACATGTATATATTTTATTTATTACATATTTACATACATACATTACATAAATACATACATACAATTATCTATGTATATTAAGTAAATACATCTTACATTACAGAAGAACACAGATTTTCCAGCATGCCAAGCACCATGAAGCATGCTGAAAAGGCATCTGACAAGCCTTCAGGGAGGGGTGGAAGAGGGGGCAGAGGGAGAGCTGTAATCCCCACCTCCCGAACTGAGATGCAGCCCTTTCCTACAAATAGCAGATATGAGACTTCTGGTTCTACTGGCAGCAAGGAGAGAGGAGCAGTGCCATTGCCTGAGTCTTCATCCGCTCCAAAAGCACCAGCCACAACCCCTCTAGCTCGAAGGCCCCCACCCCACCAAAGCAGAGGCAGGCCACCCTGGAACAGTGGGGGTGGGAGAGGGCGTTCCCAAGGTGAGCAAGGTGTCACCCAGGGCATTGGGGAGATCCTTACTGTTGATAACCAGCCCTTCTCTTTTGAGCGGTCAGGATTCAGGTGGCAGGGGCTACCATGCCTCCTGTTTTCACCCTGCTCCACCTTAATACACATACGTGACTTGAGTTTTGCTTATCAGCACCTTGAGGTGCAGTTTTTTAGAAACCCCTGCACCTATCTCCTTGAAACTTGACAGGCTTTGTGGCCTCAGCAGGGGCTACCATCTTTGCTGTTTTCATTCGAATCAGGAAAGAAATGACAAAGTTATAGGTATTTTTGCAGTTCTCCATTATAGCGTATGGGTGAAAAATTGAAACGTGTCAAAACAGCGGCGCAGTTTAGACTAAATGAAACAGATCAGTCGAAACAGCGAAACAAAGCACTGTACCTTCGAAACAGCAAAATGGAAGTTGAAATTAAATGGTGCCGTTTTGCACAGCCCTAAATTAATTACCTTATTTTCTTGCATGTAACTTACTCTGGAAAAAATACATCTTTTTTTTTTTTTTTTTTTTTGAAAGATAGAATAAAGAAAAAAGTTAATTCCTTGTAGTAATTGAGTAGCAGCTGCTAGGAGCCACCCTGCTCCTATGAGTTGACATGCAGATTGTAATTTAACTTTTGCCCTGCAACGATAAGAAACTTCCCTTACCATATTTCTCATATATAATGGGCATTGAGAAAATGTGGTATTTTTAAAAAAGGAAGGCCCTCTCAAAACCCCCCCCCCCAGGACTCCTTTTCTTAGACTGAAGAAAAAATAGCAACCTTCTTATTAACTTTTGTTACTTTACATAACTTTTTTTTTGTTAATTTTACGTGTCAAATAATTTATGCCATACAGTTCAGTGAATATGCTAAATGAAAAGCAAGGAAAAATGCATTAAAATTTCCCTGACAAAACAGTTTTGTCTAATTAATTAGTGATCAAAAATATAATGTCTGGTGGAATACTTTAAATCATTTAAACTTTAATTCAGAATAATTTTAAAATTTATTCATTGAAAATATGTACCTGCTTCTGAATCCTTTTGCCAGTTGTTAAGGTTTAAAATTCAAATATTTTTTCCCCCCACACCTTTCCTACCCTAGGAGGTGGCCAACATGCAGCACGAATGCCACAAGTGGCATAAGCAACCTTTGTGAGTGGCATATGATAGACTGGGGAGAAGATAGTTGGCACAAAAGCAGATAGGGCAGGCTGCAGAAAGCAGAGTGGTAGATCAGAGACAGAGCAGATTCAGAGCTACATATTGGGCAGGGGAACCGGTTTGAAATGACCCTCAGGAAGGATGCTTAGCTAATTTGTGGCATACCTGCCAAAAATGTCCCCAGGTGATCTAGGCAGTCAGAGACATCACTGTACTGGGTACCAGTGGAACTGAGTTTGTCAAAACCTGTCAAGTTCACAATGTGGCAGTGGAGGTGGAGAACGAGACATTTTTCCCCTCCATCTAATCTTTCTTGGAGGTAAATGTTTTCAGACAGAAGAATGTTTTTAATTACTTTTCTATTTGTGGCAGTATGAGAAGGATGGTTTTATAACTTTTTAAAAGACCGTTTGTAACAAATTGTTACCTTCACAGGGTTTAATTCTGCAGTGGGAAGACAGTGGTGTGGGAGCTTGCTAATCAAAATAGTCTTCAGTTTGATTTACCATTCTATCACTTACTACACCTACGTGCTCATAAATTAACTTGCTCCAGGCACTGAGGACCATCACAAACCTCCTACTCCCATGTAGGATGCAGTTCTTCGACGTTCCTTCTCCAACATAAATATGTAGAAACATGCATTAAAAAAATACAAACCTGCCCTACCAAAACAAGGCACACTAGTGTACACACTTCTCCCCTTAGGGAAAACTTGAGAGAACAAACAACACTTGGCAGATGTTAGTCATATTGCTTAATACATTACTGGAAGGTGCTTGGGTACAGTTGTGATGAGCATAACATACAAGCCTAAGTAGAACAGAAGTGCTCTGTAAGGAAAACACGGTCCATATTTTGAAGATGTCTGTTCCATTTAGTTGTGTAGCATTTAGCTGTAGTATGTGTAAAGGAAAAAAGAGTATAATGGGGAGTGTCCTCATATTGGATGTTTCTGAAATTAGGAAAGTTTAATTGACAGGCATAAAGAAGCCAGGTCTTAAAAAATTTTTTAAAAATAAAAAGGTAATTTTCCTAAATTAGAAATGGAAGATGGTATTTGTTGTCCAGGGAATGATGCTTTTATTAAGGGAATTTGGAATGCAGACATTAAATAATAAATATAGTTGAAAGTTTCAGTCAACTCACATTAATCTCTCTGATTTTTGATGAGTAAATTTTATTTATAAAGGGGTGTGTGTGTGTGTGTACATGCATATACATATGCATACATATGCACATTTGCTACATTTTATATATATATATATATATATATATATACGTGTGTATGTATATAGTGTATTGTAATATACATTTATAAATATATCTATAATAATAATAGACAATATAGATATATTTATAAATAGATTGTGTGTGTGTGTAAATGCATGAATACACACACCTCTCAGAGGTTCTTGAACATTATGGTGAAGATGACTATTAAAAATAAACTGAAATAAAGATGAGTATTCAGATAAAGGATGAAAGAGAAAATTATTCAGAATTCCTTCCTATACTTTGTATCCAGTATACAATTTTCAGTTTTTGGTGTATGCACATTTTCTGTTTTTGGTGTATGCAATAATAATAATAATTACATGAAAATTTATTATTACACACAGCAAACACTGAAAATAAGAACAATAACAGCAAATAACAACAGCTGTTTATTATAAAGCTGCGCTATACAAATGATGACTGAGCTCAGTTCAGAATTATCCATGTGGTATTTTGCTAGTGAAATGCATCTTAAGAGGGGCCTACATCCAAATTTGAGAATTTAGAAGAAAATTGCATGTGACTTTTGGTCAGAGCAGTTTTTGTAAAATTAAGTTCTGTTTTTCATGGAGCAGAAGCAAACCCATCAGAACCTAAATCTCTTGCAAATTGCAAGAAGGGAAGGAGCAGGTGTTACTAGTACAAAGCTAATCCCTGGACATAATAGAAGTTCCCCAATACCTTAATTCCCAAGTTTAAAGTATGGCTGCAGGTCAGAGTAGGTGCGGTATGGTAGTGCTGATGGACCCTGTTGATTAACAGTAAATTTGACAAGTCCTAAGTTTAATAGATTTCATAGACATTAGGGCTGGAAGGGGTCCTCAGAAGATCACCGAATCCAGCTGTCTGCCCCAGGGAAAGGAAGTCAGCTGGGGTCAAAGGATCCCAGCAAAATAAATGTCTGAATGTCTCTTAAAGGAGTCTAGAGCAGGTGCTTGCACCACCTCTGGCAGCAGCCTGCCCCAGGTCTTGGGGGCTCAGATAGAAAAGAAGTTCTTCCTTATGTCTAGCCTGAAACAGTTTGGGAGGAGTTTGTGACCGTTTTGGAGGAGTTTGTGACCATTAAGCATCTCTGTTAAGGACTTTAGGATTAGCTTGGGATTTTTGCTTTGTGCTGCATTTGTGTCTTATGCACATTCCTATAGACCAGTGTTTCTCAACCCGTGGGTCACTACCAAAAAATGGGTCACAAGAATATATTAAAAGGGTCATGAACAAACTTTAAAAATGGATTCTCCTTTAAAGGAGAAAAATGCAGGAAACCATGACTTTTCCCTTGCAGGCTGGCAGAATGCCAGCCTGCAAGGGGTTGCTTTGGCCCCCCCTGCCCCACATCCCCCCACATACACAAAGGGGCTGGGGGTGGGGGGGCAACAGGTTGGGAGCAAGGGGCACTGCGTCAGGACTCGCCACTTTTGTTTACAAAATGGGTCCTGGTAGAAAAAAGGTTGAGAACCACTGTTGTACACCTCTGTGGAGTTTGCCTGCCCAAATACCTTTAAAAATACCTCAGATATGAGTGACCAAGTTAAATCTGGATTGTTTTTTTGTCTGCTAATTGGTTACCTGTTTCAGCTTCCCTTTGTCCCTCTCCTCCTCTGCTGTCTGCTCTGTCAACCCATCCTGCCTTTTATTTCTAACTCTATGAACTCCTTCATTTTCCTTTCTTTGCACATACTAACTTGCTCTGCGTGCCCTTCCACACATCTCAACTCTGTTTTTATGATATAATAATAATAATAGTAATAAAATAACTAACTAGCAGTATGCCAAACTTCTTTTTCTAACTCATGTTCGTATTAAAAGCTTCTTATCCTTTTGTGGTTTTCAGCCTGTGTGTTACATACAGAAAAAGGTTTATTTTAAATATGTTAACTACCATTAAAAATGTAGACAAAAGAGTTCTAGTAGTACATGTGTTTAAATAGCTGAAGTAAACCTAAGGGTTGCTGCAAGTAGCTAAAATGAATTAAAACTACAATTTGCATTGTCTGCACTGGGATTTTAATGTACTATAAATACACTATATTTATTAATTACAACAAGGCCAAATATTGTAAGCTCCTAAGAAACAGGTTCTGTGCCTCTGGGTTTGTACAAAACCTAACAGATCTTCCTGAAGGCATTTGGGTTGTACTGCAATAGAAATGATGATAATATTTCTTGAACTGGGAAGGATTGACAGACACCTTGCCATTGTCACTGAGTGGGTGGAGGGAGGGTAGGTGAGCCTGTGACCTAGGGAAGTGGTCCAAGTTTGCATCACTTTCACACTGTGTGACTCTGTTCTTCCTGTCTGCACCATTAAGTAAGCAGTATTGGTATGAATATTTGAAACGTGAGGCTTCCCTCTGGAGGAGGTATAAAATTGCAGTAGTTGGGTGTGCGGGGTGGATTCTGGTTATTCCACGTTGAATTCATTCACTTGCTCTGTAGGCAGCATCTGTCTTCAAAGTTCATACAATTTTCTTTGCACATCTCTCTCCAGAATTAATGCTTCTCTGCTTTTATCTTAAAACTTGCCTGCATGTTAGGACTCACAATCTGTTCTCTCATAATTAAGTACCAAAAAATAATAGAATCTTATGAATCTCAGCACATTCAGATAATGCAGAAATAAAGGTTCATACATATAACATCCACACGCCAACCTTACACCTACTGTGTGCATTGATTAGTATATTTCACAGTTTAAATAGTATTGGAAAGTAAAGTATTCTGTAATTTGGCCAACATTTTATTTTTAAATTATGTATCTGAAGGCAGGCTTTTGGCTTCTAGTCCCTGCTATAAGAGTTATATCCGGCTTAGCTTTTTTTTCTTTTTTTTAGCCAATGGCTAAAAGAAGATATACACAGAGTGCTGGCAGCAGTGGTGGAGCTCAGGTTTCCCTCCTCTGGGTTGTGGAGCTGTGTTGCTTGTTCTCTTTCTGGCCCTGTGTGATATGCATTCTCAGTTACCCGGTGGAAAAGCTTCAGCAGGACAGGTAGAGGGAGTCTTCCAACTGTGTCTGTTCTAGAACTTTGTGGTTATGGTACTTTTTTGGGAAGTGGGGACTGTGAGTTTGAGTCACTTCATGCCAGGAGAGTCTGTAACCTTTGTCTCCCATTATTGCATGTGTGTTTAACCACTGGCCTCTTAGGCAAAATGTGGGTGCGACCACCACAACCTCAGCTGGTGTTTCTGGGTACTGCCTATTGAAATCAGCCCTGCTGTTGGTATATATCACATACCCTGGTCGCTTAATTGCCTGGTTTCCAGGCTCTCTGCGTTCCAAAATGTTAAAGGTACCTAACATGCAGCCCTAAGTCGGGTATCTTAGGGCTGTTTAGACATGCACCTGTGCCTGTCAGTAATTACCTCCTTGCTTAGAGTTTACATGCTCTATAGCTCAGTGGTTCTCAACCTTTTTGTACCAGGACCCATTTGTAAACAGTGGCCAGTCCCAACCCAGTGCCCTTTGCTCCTGACCCATTACCCTCCAGTGCGTGGGGCATTGGGGGCCCTAAGCAACCCTTTGCAGGCTGGAACTCTGCCAGCTTGCAAGGGAAAACCCACGGTTTCCCACATCAGTTTGACCCGGCTCTTCCAGGGTCTACATACATTGCATGCTTCAATGGGGCATGCCAAGCTAAAAGTTAAATATCCTTTTTTCCCCCCTTACATCTGTCAGTGTCCCTAGTTTTGAAACATGCTGAAGTGCAGTGGTCTATGAGGACAATGTGTGTCTGGCCCTTTGTGCATGTGTGTATGAGTACTAATAAAATGTTAGAGATTATTTCTACCCTTGCATATCAAAGATGAAGAAAATAAAGACAATGAAAGTTTTTGGGTTCTTTATTTAAAAAAGAAATCTAAATCTATTGGAGTATATGCAGTGAGTCTTCTGTGATAGAAGTTGAGAAGAAATCGTAACAGTGATAATTATTGAACTTTACAGAAGCTAAAGGAAAGAAAAAAGGAAAGAAAAAGCAGTTAAATGATCAGATGATTAGTAGTTAAATTAGGATGATTGTCTTGCTAGCATCATGTGACCCTAGGTGACTTCCTGCCCGTTGGGCAGGAGGCTGGACCCAATAATCTCACGAGGTCTCTTCCAGCCCTAATGTCTGTGAAATAATGTAGTAGAGAAAACAAGGCATCCAAAGTCTTTTCTATAGTATCGATTTCTTATAACCTACCCATGATAGGGATGTGAACAGGTGTGATCCCTGACCAAGACAGCTAGCCAAACAGAAATCCCCAGCATAGATATGTACAGTTATGCTTGGTTGATACATTGCTAAAATAAATGCTAATGTCTGTGAAGCAAATCCCGAGGTTTCTCTGTTCATGCAGTTATAGACGCATTTTGAAATGTAACTGCCCAGAATTTATGAAGCGCTCTTTGTGAGTGTAATAAATACTTCCTAAATTAAATTAAGGATGAGAGAATTCTCAAGGACTGGAGTTGTCTTTCAAGCCCTGTGATGGATGGCCTAATACATTATAAATTTACTTGAACTATGGGCAAGTCTGGGTTTTCCATCTGTGCAGATAGTTAAATCAGCTGAACGAATAAGTGTGAAAATTTTTCTTACTCTTGTCTCTCTCTTTGTTTCCCGCTCTCTAGTGGGCTGTTAGTGAGAAGTATCCTGTCATAATTTAGTGTTTTTTATGAATCTGACTATTAGTAACTATAACTTATTTCTGGATAGAAGATAGTTCAAAAATTCATTTATTAGAAATTAGGAATATGTTAGATTAAGTGTTATAGTGAAATTGTAGGAATCAAAACACATATTAATTTAGTCTTTTCTGAGACTTTATAAAGCCTCTGGGTAAAGATCAGAGGGGAGAGCAGCAGAGGGGATGTTATGGTAGTTATCTGCTGTAGGTCACCAAACCAGAAGGAAAAGGTGGATAAGGCTTTTTAAACAACTGACAAAAGCTTCTAAATTGCAGGACTTGGTCTTATGGGGGACTTTTTATTATCAGGACATCTGCTGGGAGGGAAACACAGCAGTGCACAAGCAGTCCAGCAGATTCCTGGAGGGTGTTGGGGATAACTTTTTGATACAGATGGTGGAGAGGTCATTTAGGGGGAAAGCTCTTCTTGACTTACTGCTTACGAACAGGGAGAAATTGGTTGTGAATGTGGAATGTAATGTGGGTGACAGTGACCATGAAATGATAGGAGTTTAAGATTCTTAAGGGAGGAACGAAGGAAAGGAAGATCTCAGGAGAAAAATTGTCCACCTTCCAGCAGAGTCTTGGGACCTGCATGGCAGGGAGTGTTGAAGGCAGCTGGCTCCATCGTGTAGGGCTTCCCCTGATGTCACATGAGTGCTGGGAGCAGCATGTGCCATGCGGAGCCTTGCACCATAGGTGGGCTGGCCAGGCTGTGATCCTTGTCATCACGTGCAGTGTTGGCCGGAGCTGTGCACCACTGGGCAGCAGTGCCTGTATGGGTCGTGAGCACTGCCTTCCTACTGCTTTTGCTGCCACTGGTGGCAGGGGTTGTGTGCTATTGGGGGGAGGGGGGGAGAGTGTGCAGGGGTGTCCCTATACCCCTCACTCAACCCCCACAACCATCCTACATATACACCCTCCAACATACCCTATTGCACACCCCACCCCACACACACCCACCCACTGTTCCCTCCCCACAATATACAAGAGTAAGCCTTTATTTTTGAGTTATGATGCAGTCATCTCTATATACCGTATGCAAACATAAATCATGAAAAAAAAATTTTTGCAATTAAAATTAAAATATGTTTATAATAGGTCTTTGCCTTTTAGTATATGATTTGTTTTTTTTCTGATTCCAAGCTGTTAACCCTCCCCTCCCAAAAGGAGTACTTCCAGGTGGCAAGGGGATGTACTTGTGGTGGCAAAGGTCAGGAGTTAGGGTGTGGGACTTCCAAGCCCAAGATGGTGACCAGGGGTGTCAAGGGGCAGGGATACCCTTGTGGCCCTTGACAGCTCACCAAAACTCATTAAGCAGCCCTCCAGCTGAAATAATTGTCCACCCCAGATCTGGAGGAATCAGTGGAATCGGGAACAGCCACCATGGATTTAGCAAGAGCTAGTCATGCCTGAGACACCTAATTTTCCTTCTGTGATAAAGTGACAGGCTCTGGATGGGAGGAGATCAGTGGATATGGTATACTTTGACTTCATTAAGGCTTTTCACATAGTTGCTCATGATATCCTCATAATGAGCTAAAGAAATAAAGACTAGACAAATGTACTGAAGGAACTGTTTGAAGTGAGTCTTTAGCTATCCTCTCCAAGTACTCATGGAGGTTGGGTAAGGTCCCTGAAGACTGAAAAAGGGGCAAATATAGTACCCATCTTTAAGAAAGGGCAGAAGGAGGTGAATACTAGAGGTGCACCGATACATTGATCCAATATCGGGTTGGCACTGATATAAAGAAAATTGACTGTATCAGAAAATTGGCCTGACATAGCCAATAAATGGCTTGTGCGTGCATGCAGCCACAGTGCAGCACATAGGCGGCGAGGAGCACAGCCCAGCAGCATGGAGAACTAAGTGCAGCTAGTAAGTCTGTTGTGGTGGAAGGGAAGGGGCATGTGGATCAAGGCCCCTGAAGTGAGTGAAGGAGTGGGGTTGGGGCAGGTGCTGCCTGGACAGGGTGGAACATGGGACAGAATTGTAGCTGGTCCAGGGGGAGTGGAGTAGGGGTGGCTCCCACTGCTGCATGAACCCTGGGAGGGAGTGGGGGCATGTAAATGTCGAACCAGCGTCAAAGCGGTGAAACTGTTTGGACAAAATGAAATGGAACAGTGGTTTCAAATCAAAATGAAATGCTGTTCCATCAAAATGCAAGTCAAAACGGAACAGTGTTATTTTGCACAGCCCTACTGCTCAGCTTCTCCTGCTTGACTCAGTTCTGGGAGTTAGGGGTATTTTGGGTTGTTTTTTTTTGTTTTTTAAGAATATTTTGTCATGTTCCAAGCCAAATCAATTCCAAATTTGTGACTCATTCAAGAACTGTATGTGGCCTTACTACCGGCAAGCATTCTCCATTCCTGCCTGGGGTTTCAGGTGTTTCCAAATCCTTTGGCAGGCATCCTACATGCAGGCCCAAGTCCTCAGGCTTGGGGTTTGGATGACTCTGAGTTTTGCTTGCCCTCAACATATGGTTGCAGGAGGAAGCTAGCTCCAGGGGTCAGGGTAGCACAATGCAGTTCATGGTGGCGGGTGAATTAGCCACCCAGAGGCCCCCAAGGAGAGCCCGTAGGAAGTTGTGGGTGTGCAGGGCTTGCAGGTGGGGGATTACCTGTCTGCTCATGCATGATCGGGTTGTGTACAGTGCAGTGGAGTGGGGGAGCAAGTGCCCATGTGTGTGGTATGTAGTCGAAGGAGCCCATAGTCACCTCAATGTGCAGCCCCAACTGTTGTAGCCCATGCAGTGTGCACCACACAGCTGCTGAGAAGATGCCACCCTGGTGTAAGATTGTCAAATTAATTTTCTTAGTCTCTCTAGCAAAAGCACTAGTGGTGTGTGCATCTAAAAGCTGCACCTTTTATGCTTTCTAGTTTTTATTTTTTGTTTATAATTATCTTTGACAGCCCTTTTCCCAGGGAAAAATATTATTATACTTTTCATCTGACTCCTGGGAGAGAGAGAGAGAGAGAGATAAATTTATTTTATAAAGTCAGTTGGAATGAGTAGGTAAGTAAACAATCTCTTAATGCTGTATTTATTTATTTATTTATTTATTTACAACAGATTCATCACTGAGGCCTGATTCTGAAAGCTGCTGTTAGACCCTCAGCTGCACCTCCCAGGATCAGGCACTCTGTATGCATTACTAGAAGTTCATATGCTTTTGAGCCAGCAGTCCTTTATGTATAACAGAGTAACATTTTCCCCCAAATCTGTGAGAATACTTTATGTAAAATGGATATGTGCAATCTCTTGCTTTTTGTTTGATAGCATTTGTAGTAGCAATTAATAGCCAGTAAGGTGAAAAAAATCATGCGTTGCAGACTTAGAGGCAGAACCTTTTCTCTTTGAAATTAATGATACAATTCCACCAACCTGAAGGGGGGCAGAAGTTTGCCCTGTAAGACACCATCTGTAGACTTTTTTTTTTAAGCTTTTTTGTAGCAAATAAGTTTTGGGTGAGTCTCATGAACATAAATCCTGATATGTGTCATGGGACTGTTTACAGAAGTGAAGTTATTCACAAGCATAAAGGTTTGAAGGATTAGTTTTTAATTTGCAAAGGGAATATGGTAGAATATTATCTCATTTGTTTTGAAAGTTAAAAATACAAGTTCAGACAAACTGATCAGTACTTAATGTCCAAACCTGTTAGAAAGTATTACTTTCTAGGCTCCCTTCCTTTTAATTTGGTTGAACATTTTCAGAAAGTAGAGAAATTCTGAAGGTGGGTTTTGTAATTATTATTTATTGATAAATATAGTCATGATTTGAGAAGTCAAAAATTATAGCTTATTTTTATTGCTTGTGATATTGACTTGACTTGATAGGAAGGAAGGGCAAAGTCTATCACAGAAAGACTCACTAGGGGCTAGATTTTGGCAGTATTTCCCATGACCAACTCTCTTCCCACAGATCATGCAGAGGACTCTTTCTAACTAGGGATCTGTAAGTGGGCAAGTGAATAGTACAATAAGAAATGTATTCCATGATTGTACTATGTTCCTATAAATCTACTCCTCCATCCCCCCCATACACTCTCATTTTCTCTCTCAAGATTATACTACTTTGTTATAAATCTACCCCTCTACAGTCGCATACTCTCTTACTCGCACTCTCTCCCTCTCATTTCCTTAGCAAAGTTTCCTGGTGTTACTGTCAACTGAAGAACAAATCACTCTCCATTGGATCTCTTAGTAGGGGTAGGTTGCCGAGGGAACAGCAAGCCTCCACGCTTAGGGCTGTGCACAGATGGCCTTCCTGCTGTTCCTCTTGGGTCTATGGGTTATATAGGCCAGTTCCACAGTTGGACAAACCTATGACAACCCAACAGTTTTTCCACCCTGGTTGATGCATATACATATACATATTTTTACATTAAGAAGGTTAATTGAGCTCCCTCTTTTTCTATGAATACATCAAGTATTATTAGAAAAACAAATCTGGTTTATTGTTTATATTCCTATAATGCTTACTAGCTATTTTAATACTCCATTTTTATTTTTGAATGAGTTAAAAACATTTCTGTGCATTCATAATGCTTATTAACACCCATGTATATAGTCCTCTGAGCTATGTGAGTTATTACTGATGATGTGAAAATGCTGTGGATTACTTATCAACTGTAAATCCCCTGCCAGTGCTTTTCATTCTTTTAGCTCTTATTCTCTGTATTTTAACCTGTCAGTAGCAATTTAACAGATTTAGTTGCTGGTAAACCATGGTAAAATTTTATGGGGCACAATTACTATTAATGCATTACTTAATTTATACAATGTATTTATTTACATTGAATAATACATTACCCATAACTTAGTCAAGAAAGTTAATAAATATTAATAATAAGTTGATATTTTCAAGAACTGACTTTTTGTAGCTTTGATTATTTTATCTCTTAATTTGGTGATTTTTCTTTTTCTTACAGATAAAATTGAAGAAGCACAAAAAGAACTTAACGGGACAGAAGACCAACAGAAAGGTAAAAAAACGAGACTTCTTGCAAAGATAGAGGTTAATCCAAATCTTTCTGAAGTCAGTGAAACGACTTTGATAAGCTTTGGATCAGGCCCAGAATGTGTACATGTGCAGAGCAGATGCTGTGATCCATAATGCCTCTAGTCTTGCCAACAGGCACCTGTTTATTTTAACCATGTTAACAGTCCCTTTGACTTTGATGAAAATACTGCGGTGAGTAAATTTTAGTGTGTGCATAAGTGCTTAACTAAACTGTACTAGCAGTCTGTGTTGTAGATTAGCTGGCTGTTAATAATTATCTTTTGTCTATGAATAGCAATATCTGATAGGTTCTAATAGATGGTGAGAGGATATTTATCGTCACAGTTTTAAGAAACAGATGACCTGTCATGGATGAAATTTGTGAAGCAGAACCTAGAAAGCAGTTAGTAACAGTCATATTACAAAGCTAACTGGAATAGCATAGGATTTTAATACTCTGCGTTATAATTGCAAAGGTATATTATTTCTCCTTCTTGATGCTGAGTTCTAACTGCCATTCTTCTGACCTGCTGGAGATGGTGGACAGCTTGATCTTGGATGCTGTTGTTTGGAAACAGAGTTGATTATTTTTGACGTAGTGAGTTTTGTGACTTTTAATAGGTCTTTTAGTTACAGACTTTTTTTTTTTATTGTTCCCTGTCTGTACTTTGAAGACTGTTTGTCAACATCCTGCTGGTGGAGTTTGGCAGATTCACTAACATTTGCAGTGGACAGTCGGGAGCAAAAAAGAGAACATAACTCAGTCTTCCTTTGGTCCCAGACCACTGCTCTTTTAGCTGGGCCATGGAGCTTTTGGTATGATGAGAAAGGGAGAATCATCATAAGAGCAGCTGAATGAAAACTTTGCTAGTTATAATTAAGTCCATGATATTTCACCATATTTTATAAATAGGACAAATAGACAATAGAGATGTGCTAATGAGTAACAATGAAAGCTGCAGCCTAAGGTACTGTATTTGAATATCATTTGCAAATTTAGAGACCTTTTCATATCAACAAATCAGATTTTCTACCATACTTTACCCAGTTATGGCATATTATACCACAGCAGATGACAGACCCCTTTGTATTTTCAAGTGAAAATAAAATGTGAAAAGTCAGGTTTTACAGGGGGGGAGCAGGGAGTATTGTTATCAGCCTTGGAGATGTAACGGGATTACAATATGTCTCCCTGTGAAAGTTGGGGGAAGGTTGCAAGCAGTAAATGCTGGGATGCCAGAGAACACCACAGCGAATACTGTCTGTTGGTAGTGTGTGAAGTGTCCACTCAGACCTTTGCACCCCAGTCAATTACTACATCAACCTTATCCAACGCTGGGGAAATTTCAACTGTATCAGCCATTTTTTAAGTAGTCATAAAGCTTTGCATGCTCATGGAACTGGAGCTGGAAATGACTGGAAATTATTAAAGGAATAAAGCCATTCCCTATAATCCTTTTATAAGGTCTCAGATTAAAAATACCTTGGATATTAGGGCTGTGCAGAGCAGGTAATATTTGATTCGACAGCCATGTCAAATATTAAACCGGGTCCCGCTTCGATTTGCTGTCCGCTTCGAGTCGAAGCGGGTCCACTTCGACACAAGGTCAAAGCTCAGTCGAATATTTGAGCTGCTTCGACTTCCCCATAGGCTATAACTTTAGCATTTCTTGTCTGATCTTGATGAAACTTGCAGGAATGGTAGCTCCTGAGGAGCCCATAAAGCGTGCCAAGTGTCAACAAGATAGGTTCAGGGGGTTTGGAGAAACTGCACCCCAAATTCTTGAGAGCAAACTGCCTGTAACTTCTATGTGCAAAGCCACAGGGAGCTCAAACTTGTAGGAATGGTAGCTCCTGAGGAGCCCACAAAGCCTGCTAACTTTCAACAAGATAGGTTCAGGGGATTTGGAGAAACAGCACCCCAAATTCTTGAGAGAGAACCTCCTGTGACTTGTGTGGAAAGCCACAGAGAGCTCAAAACTGCAGGCTTTCTTGCCCCTGAGGACCCCACAAAGCCTGCCAACTTTCATGGTAATAGGTGCAGGGGTTTGGGGGAAACTGCACCTTAGGCTGCTGACAGATAAAACTCATGACACAGATGGAGCGAGGAGGGCGGCATTCGCTCTGTCTGTACCTGGAGCTCGGGGAGCCCCAGCAACGGGAGGTTCACCTTGAGGAACACCAGCTGCTCCACCAAACCAGGATCCAAGCAGGTGCGGTGGGGTGTCACAACGTTCACAGCCATGCTAGACACCCTTTCACTTGCACACTGGTTGGTGGACAGGACAGGTGTTCCCGAGCAACTGTGACCAGATCCAGCCACATCAGGCTGAAGGTTGCCCAGTAGGCCAAGGGGTCACAGTCCAGGGGCTCCACAAGCTTGGCAAGATAGGTAGACACCACAGTGTGATGGCTGTTTGCCTGAACCTGGGGTCTGGTGGGTCTGGACCCCCTAACGTTTGCCATGGCCTTAGCCCATATTGGCAGCGCCTGTGGTGGAGGGGAAAACTGGCTCATGGATGGTGGGCTGGGTTCAGGCAGTGGATCCCCCTGTTCCACTTCCCCCCGCCTCTGCCATTCTGCCTCCGTCACTTTCTTAATAAGTGCCTCCCTCCAGCGACTCGGTGTCTTGCTGCCACGTATGGTGCCCTTCACCCTTGGGTCACAGATAGCAGCCAGCATATGCACTGTGTTGGGCCCCAAGGGTTCAAGCCTTTTCCTAAGGCCCTCCTTCAGCTGCCTCACCAGTGCCTGCACATCTGGTGGAAGCGGCTGGCCCAAGCAGGAACGTTCACCCCCAGGAAGCTCTCCATTTAGCTGCGGAGCTCCTTCACTATGGGGACCACCTGGCTGAGGAAAGCATCAGCAGCACTGAGGGTCTCAGTGGCCTCAAGGAAGGGCTTGAGGACCAGCAAGATCTGGGAGATGGCATCCCACTCAGCTTTGGTCAGGGGGCTGCTAATCCCAATCTCCCCAAGCAAGGCCAGCTCGTGGATGGCCTTCTGTTGCTCCATGAGCCCCTTGAGCATCAGGTATGTGTAGTGCCACTGAGTCTCCACAGCCTGGACGATTCTGTGCTGCGGGACATTTAGCTCTGCTTGTTTGTCCCGCAGCATCTTGCCCCCCTTGATGCTCCGGTGGAAGTAGCCTGCCCCCTTCCTGCATATGGAAACGAGCCTGCTGATGCTGCTGGCACCACCACCGGCAGCCCTGTCCCCCTCCAAGGCATCCCTCACAATCAGATGTAAATTGTGTGCCACACAGCGAATGCCAGCAAAGGTAGCGTCATGGACTGCCTTGACCGTATTGGCCCCGTTGTCGGTGACCATGAAGCTGTGGGTGAGCTCAGTCTGCCCAGCGCCCAGCCACCCCTGCACCATGTGGTTCATGGCCTCCCTTATCTCTGCTGCTGTGTGGGACTCATCCATCACCTTGGCATGAAGGAGAGCCCACCAATGGCCTGACTGGCCACACCAGTGCCCTGTGAGGGAGAGGTATGCATGATCTCCACCCCGGCTGCTCCAGATGTCTGAGGTGAAGTGTACGGTCACCTGCGGACCTGCCTTGTGCAGGTCCTCCCTCAAATGCTCCCTGCATGCTTTGTATAGGGAGGGCACCTCTGTCCTGCTGAAGGTGGTGCATGCGGGTACCTGGTAGGATGGAGCCAGCAATGCCAGGAGCCGCCTGAACCCTGGCCGCTCAACAAAGGCGAAGGGCTGTCCAGCCAGAGCAAGCATCTCCCCAGTGGTCTGAGTGACCTTGCTCGCATTTGCAATTGGCCCCTTTTGCCCCCAGTGTTCCAGGATGCCCTGCCTCTGCTGTGGGGGGACGGGGGCTGTGGAGGGAGCAGAGGCCATTCCTGTGGCAAAGAGGTGGTACCTGTAGAGATGATTCAGCATCCCCAAGGTGGTCATGCGCTTTGTTCCCTTGCCCCGGCTGATGTTGGCTCAGCAGTGCACACAAATAGCAAACGCGGGATCATCTGCCAGCTCATAATGATCCCAGACCATACTAGTACTAGGCCTTCCCCTCTGGCATGCGGGTGCATTTGTGGATGCTGCTGAACTCTCTCCCTCTTCAGCAGTCAGAGGCACAGCAAGAGAAAGAGCGGACTCAGCTGAGCCGCTTGCCTTCACCTGTACAGAGGCACCTTCTGAAGTGCCTTCTGGGAAAGACCTTGTGGCTTGAAAGGAAAAAAATCTGAGGGGTGTCGAGCACAAACTCAATTGATTTCCCCCTCCTTCCCCAGAACTTCCCTTGCCAGGGCACTGAGATCCAGATCTAGCGCCAGCTCTTCTTCTGGCACTGGAAGGCTCAGCGTAGGCAGTGACACAGGGGTGGAGTGTGCTGCTGTGCTGGTTGCAGATATGGTGGGAGAGGTTGTGGATGCTGTGTCTGGACATGAGAGCATCTCGGGCACAGACAGTGGCTCTGGTGGCACTGCTGCTCCCCTCTCTTTACTGCTTGTAGCAGCCTCATCCCTTGTACTGGGAGGAAAGAGGTGGCATCTGAGTTTGGTGGGGGGAGAAACTGCAGCTCCCCCACTTGCAACCCCCCTTGTTCCCCTTCATGCAGGCTGGCCAGTGTGGCCACCTGTTTTTCCACCCTGCTTCATAATGTGTTCCTTCGTATGTAAACTGGAACCTCTAAGTGTGCTGTGCGCCGTGGATTAGATTTCTGGATGTTAGGTAAATGTGTTTGTGTGTGTGTAGATAATATATTGAGAAGCATTGATGTGGTAGAAAGAATGAATGATGTATAAAAAAAAATATAAACTAAATTCCTATATATAGAATAGATCCTAGGCTACTACTAACCCTATCCAATATGATCATAAACTAATATGAAAAGTAGTTATAAAATAAAAGCACCAAGTTCTCAGAAATCCCTGTTGCTAGCATTGCAAGCAGGGAATCTGTTGACGATCAGGGCTTCCAGCCGTCGTGGTCTGACGCCGAGGTGCTGGAGAACACCAGCAGCTCAGTAACTGACCCCAAGGCAGAAAGCAGGGAGCTGAAAAACTGCTGCCTTTTATGCGTTTTCTCTGGCCCTCCCCCAGAGCACTGGGGTTGGGATTGGAAGGGACCTCAGAGAATGCTGACAGGTCACTGGCCAGCCACACATCAGTCATGAAAGCACTCCTTCTCCCTCTCCTCCTCCCTCCCCTTACTTTCCTTTTTTCTTCCCCCCCACAGGGAATCCAGTGTAGTCGAGTCGAATATTCGACTTCTGCTATTCGACTTGACTTTCATTTTTCAAGGTCGAATATGTTGAATATTTGTCGAATCAAATGTTAAGTCAAAGCTTTGCACAGCCCTATTAGATATGTATTTCTTTTAAAATTCTTATTTCTGTAAATTTCTAATGTTAAGCAGATCACTTGTAGCATGAGAGAATTAAGTGAGTTTATTGATAAAATGTTCAAATACATATTTAAAAAGATAGAAGAAAATAACTATGTAGAAATGAAAAAAGTTTAAAATGGGAAAGCTTTCATATAATTATATGAAAGGCTATAAAGAGTATGCACAGTCACCTAAAATATGGCTATATTCTTTCTTTCATTCAGTCTTTTTGTATGTTGGGTATTCAGTTTTGGGATTCTTTAAATAGGTGTAATTTGCATTTAAATCCATTAAAGATTCCACTAATTTGTATGCATGTTAACTACTGTTCAGTGATGATGTAATTTATGTTCTAAATTTAATAGGAGAAAATGTTTTGTTAACATAGTCATACTGTTTTTTCAACTGACCGGAATGCTACACTGATCAGGTTTGTAAATGATAATTGTGTGTGTTTGGGAAATTTAATTGACCACAAAAGAAGTACAGGCCTTGTATTTACTTGTATATACTTCACCTTTACATTTACTTTATAAAGTGGTCAAAATATGAGAAAATTGATAGTCTTTTATAAAATGCACAAGAAAAATAGATGAACAGAAAGCAGGATTTATAGACAGACCTTATAGAGATGTATGTATTTAGTATAATGCTGCGGCTTGAAAACTAAGATTTAATTTACAGCTGTCTTCCATACAAAATACAAAGCATATTCATATATGCATTAAACTGAATGAACTCTGGTGCAACAGAAAAAAAAGGCTGGTATTGTCATGGAATCACAGGATTTTCAGTCAGGAGATCTAAGCTCTGTTATGCATCTAATCATGAATATTTTGTGTGTCCTTGGGCAAGTTGTTTGGCTATTGTGCCTCTTCCATGAGACGGAAATAATTATCGTATCTACTTTGTAGGATGATGTTATGAGCCTTAAACATTAATCATTTAATGTTTGTAAAATGCTTTTAAAGTTATCATTAGAGTGGTACAGAGTTGTTGTTATTCACCAGTAAGATGGTACTTGTGCTGAGTACAGATGCTCTTGACGCATCCAAATATCATTTTCACCATTAGCTAATTCTGAAGAAAATCATATTTAAATATTGTAAAGCTAGATGTTGAAAAGGATATGGCTGAAGTTCTTAGGGTCCCATTCTGTGCATCTTACATCAGTTGTATGAAGGCGTGGATCAACTATAGAGCGAAATGCTAAATTGTGATATGTTAGAAATCTATGCGTTAGCAACATGAGAGAGAGAGAGACTTGTGAGACAGGTTTAACATGTGCTCTTGAATTCATGCAGCTCATGTACAACGTACTATAGTCAGTTGTCTGTTTCTTCTGGCAGATTATCATGTAAGGTGTCCTTAGCTTGATGGATCTTTCCTAAAATAGAACATTAAAAACAGGAAAGTAAAATTCTTTAGGAGGAGATGAGACGATTGGTTCATATTACTATAACATAGGTTGTTAAACATGACCCCCAGGCCAGATCCAGTCTACAGAGATGTGTCATTCATCCTATGGGGCTTCTTGAGGCCTGGAAAGACCCATCTCCAGATCCAGCCTACAGGGTTACAAAATCTGTTGGTGCCCAGGGAATTAGCACTGCCACTGTCCACCTTTTGCAGAATTTCTAGGTTGAGCAGTGGTGTTAACTTTCTGGGTGCTGGTTACTTTATTGGTGAATATGCACGTTGAGATCCCTCTGGGGATGCCTTTCAGTGGTGGCACGTGATCAGTGGCAGTTGCTGTGGGATCCTGATAAAAAAAATTTTTTTAAAAATTGCAAATTATCTCATAAACCCCCCAAAATCTGTAATTAAAATTAAAGAGTCCCCCCCAGTCCTGTTGTGGTGCCTCTCACTCCCCACCCATAGTCCCCCTGACC
>NW_017728886.1:153637994-153712458 GCF_001723895.1 Crocodylus porosus
CTAGCCCAGTCCTGTTGGAGGGGGCTCCCAGCTGCTAGGGCTATGCCTGGAAGGAGGCAGAAGATGCTGCAACAGAACGGACCCTGGCTCCCCACCCCGCTGCCTGCCTGCTGCAGGCTTGGGTAGGGACTGATCACCGCTGCTGCGTGCACTCCCGGGGGGGAACACGTGCCCCCCAGATTTGTACGCAGGGTGCAGGACTGCCCACTTCAGGCTCATGCTTCTGGCCCTGCTGCCCTACCCCAGGGCTTCCACAGCCCAGTATGTGCAACCCGGCAGAGCAGGAAGCCATCTGCCACTGCAAGCTCTGTGCTGCCCTGGTGACACGTCTCCTGCCTGCATGGCTGCAGCGGTGCAGGAATGCGTGCAGAGCTTGCAGTGGCAGGCAGCTTCCTGCGTGGCTTCGCTGTGCCCTGCCGTGCCAGATCAGACATGCTGGGCTGCAGAGGCCCTGGAGGAGGGCAGCAGGGCCAGAAGCATGAGCCTGAAGCACAAGCAGCGTGCAGCCCCCCCACCCTGCACACTGATTTGGGGGGGGGATGAGCCACCCCTTCCACCTTATGGGAGCCTCAACTCTACCAGCCTGCAGGGAGCTCTTTGAAAACTGCAAAATATGTGGATTTCTCTGGTAAAATGAGAAATCCGTGTTTGCCTCCAGTAAAAGGTAAAATCTGTGGTTTACTCCATTTTTCTTTGGGAAACAGAAAACCTGGATCCCTGGTGTTAACTCCTGCACCAATACAGTGGACAATGGCAGCAGCAAGGGTAATGTCAGTCACTGGTTAATGTTGCTTCCACCATTTGTCCCACCCAGATGTGGATCTTTTGGTTGACAAGAAGCCTTGTGGACTGGATCTTTCCCTCCAGCCAAACAAGTTTGATACCCCTAATGTTACCACCTTGGCTACCTGAACAGAGGAAAAAGGACCTATAGAGCCAGCAGACCACCCTGGACAGGTGCTGTTTGATGTTTCTCCTTAGAGCATCTTGCTACTACTTCCCTGCTATGGTTGTTTTGAATTGAATGCTGTATTTGTTTGGAGGGATGGGTGGGGGAGGAGTTGCACAGTTTGGGGACAGCTACAGATTGACTGGAGGTGGGTGTGGGAATGGGAGGGACATCAGGGGACAAGGGAAGGATCTCGCCTGGATCTCAGTCAAGGGAGTAAGAGTAGGTGAGCATGGCAGGATGGTGTGGTAAGAAGAAATGTTTTAAACCTAGATGTGAATTTGCATTGGGAAGTGTGTTCAGGATTGGCTGGAGGTTTTGCTCTTATGGATGATGGGCAGGATTGCAGAGGAGTTTTCCAGATTTGGGATGTTTCTTATTTGTGGGTTGTTTGTTACTTTATTGTAACCACTGAGCATTTCTGGATAGGGCAATTATTAATCTAAGACGTGATAATAATTAGTGAAGTGGTTAAGAAGGACTTCCGTATCTGAGGTTCTGCAGTAGTCAATCTTGTCACCTCTTTTGTTCAGTGCATGCAAGTCACTGGGTAAAATCAAACTGTAATTGAAAATCTCTTTATTAATTGTATGTTGGTGACCCTGAGCTCTGTTTTCTTATCAGGCATAGACAGTGCTATGCACTCCTCTTCACAACTTGCTGCTTTTGGAAACAGAGACAATGGCATTAGTCAAAAATGCCTTCCTTTTCCTTTATATTGCAGGAGACTATGCCCTTCTCAAAGGAGGACATAATTACAACAACATATACTTTCTTTATATTTCTCTCACCTTTTGAGATTATCTTCACAGGCATGAAGACTAGATGTTATTTATTTGTGGGTATGTTTATTTATTATACACAAATGTTTGAAATCTTTAAAAAGTTAGGTTTAAGTCTCTGTTTGCCTTGGAGTGTTCTCAGTTTGCACTAGCAATTAGATTGTTCCAAGTCCTGAGTTAACCTGGTTGTTCTTTTTTTTATTTTTAAATACCTCAAAACTATAACCTAATAACTATGTTCTGTGTGCTTCTTTTCTTAATATCTGGTTTCATAGAGTTTGTGTTCCTTGAACATAGTTATAATTTATACAATTAGCTTCTTACTTAAGTGATTCTGGGTACATCAAACTAAGGCTGTAAATGAAGATGAAATGTCATTCTAAAATATGCTCTAGTGCAAATAGAGGTTATCAGTTTTATAGGTTATAGGCAGGAATTACTGGGTGAAAGTCTTGCAGGGTGACAGGTTACATGAAATCACCTTTGGCTATACAATATAAGATGCCAAAAACAGACTTGTTAGCTTTTTGTGTGCTCCTTCTGACGATGATGACGTATAGGCTTTTAAATTTTTTCTAAGATGTTCCTAGTTTAATCCTTGCTGTCATTGAAGTCTATGAGAAAATTTCCAATGACTAAAGTGAGGACAGGATGAGGCCTTTACAGCACTGATCCTCTCGCTTTGCTGCTTTTTTTCCTTTGTCAGGTAGATGAATAACTCCTAGTATTCACATTTTACTCTTAGGGAAACTTAGAAATGGGGAGTAATGACTTACCAACTCCATTGTGGGTTAGAGGCGGGGGATGACAATGGAGAACAGGGATTCTAACTTTGGACTTATCAAACACCTTACTGTCTGCCTAGACCACAAATATATGGCTACGTCTGAAGTTTTTTATTCTGGAGAGAACCTGTTTTAGTGAGTTGGTAAATGTATCTAGTACAGGTTACTAGCAGCTGAAATTTGCTTGCTGAATCCATTGCTGGTACTAGACATGGTAAGAGCTGCTACTGTTATGACAATTAGGAAGACCAACAGGTATATCATTTTAAATTTAACATATTCTCTTCAGCTATTGTGATCATTTTGTTATAGCATTAATGCAATATTAGAGTAATAGAGGTTCTGACTTTTTTTTGTTAATGATAGCAAAACTTTTGGAATGACAGTGCAACAAAAGTAGGATTGTAGCCTGCATATATCACATCATTTTCAAAGAGCCGCTGCAGAAGTTAACAGACCCTAATGTCCTGACAGCAAAAGAAAAGAGATTCTTTCAAAACTTCAGTCTGTGCTCCACTACATGTATCCCAGATGTTTTGTGCATCTCACACACCAGATGTGAGGATGATCTTAAACATAGCTATATTTATGTATATTGTGCTTCCCATCAATCTGTTTATGCAGCCTTGGTGGACAGGTATTGTGTTGAAATGGGTAGGAATCTGGAGAGATGGGAAAGATTACTCATGAAGCATTTCTGTCTGAGATCAGAACAAATATGCTTTTCAGGCACTAGCATACCAAATTGATCTCCTAGAATTCCACCATCCCAGTATTTTTATTTTTTTTTTTAGCAGCATGTACGTTTAGATATGTATAGTAAATGAATGACTTGCCAGTTACATCCCACAAGAACTGGCAGAAGCAATTGACTGCAATGAATAATGTGAGGATTTTGTTAGCCTCTTCCATTGTGCTCCAAATTACATGCGATTACCAGGGATCCAGGTTTTCTGTTTGCAGAAAAACACATATTTTTCTCCTTTAAATGGAGGGGAACGTGGGAAACCACGTTTCCTGTTCCAGGGTGATAGAATTCCAGCCTGCAAGCAGCTGCTTGGGGCTGGCGGGAGTGGGACATAGGGGGCAGGAGGTGCTATATGCATGTAGGCACACTTACATGCATGTTGCAGCCAGGCAAAGTGGTAGCTCCATCAAGTTAAGTATGTGGGGGAGCAGGCACAGGGGATAAGTTGAAGTAATTGGGGGGAAGTACAGGCCCTGTGTTGTGGGGGTGGGGGAAACAAGGTCATGTGGCAAGGGGGCACGTGCTCCCTGAGATGTCTGTGCCCACAACAGGGTATGGAGCTGCAGCCAGGCTGGACCAGTTCCAGGCAGGAGCCACCTCTGCAACCCAGTGCAGGGGCCCAGGTGTGGGAGGCAGCGCCACGCTGCCATGGCCACCAAGGTGAGGTGCCCCATGCCTATCCGGCAGCAGCAGGGGGGCCCAACTCTGCACGACTGGTGCCACACCTCAGCTTGACAGCAGGGCTCTCCCTTGAACGCCGGGTCCCACCCGCTGGGCCATGGAGGCAGCTCCTGCCTGGAGCTGATCTGGCCCAGATGCAGCCCTGTGGGCCCAGAAATCGGGTGGTGGGGGGATGTGCCCCTCCCATGTGTCGCCTGTACCCACACCTCCCCTTCCCCACACACTGGATGGCTGGGGCTTGGGGGCAGTGAGACAGGAGTAAGGGACTCTAGCAGGTTTGGGAGGGGCTGTGGGTGGGGAGTGAGGGGTACTGGCAGGGCCAGGTGAGCTGTGGGTATGGAGTGAGATGCAATGGCATGGGCAGAGGCAAGGCGCAGCCATATCAAGGCTGCTCAGTACCACAAAGCAGCAAGAGGAATAGCTGCAGTTGAACCCGTGTTCTGGTGAGAGAAGGGGGCAGGGGGAGCTCTGATTTTTCTAGGACAAGACAAACTAAAATCAAATGCCAAAATGTATAGATATTTAGAATTTACCTTCTTGTAAGTATTGAGGAACCTGTAGGCTTCCCAATTGCTTTAAAATTGTAAATGGATCATTGTGTTCAGCTAATACTTTTATCTAACTATCTATCTAGTGGCGTTTCATTTTAATCATGGAAAAACATGCTTTTGGGTTTTCTAAATCAGAGAGTTTGTGACTTATCTGCAGACAAGGTTCTTTGGGTAGATGTGATATCTCTTATTAGACTAACTAAATAGTTGGAAAAATGGTTCTTTGCAAGCTTTCGGGCACAAACACTCTTCTTCAGACATAGGCAAAGAATGCTACAGAGTCCGTCTATGCCTGAAGAAAGGTGTTTGTGCCCGAAAGCTTGCAAAGAACCATTTTTCCAACTATTTAGTTGGTCTAATAAAAGATAGCACATCTACCCAAATGACTTTTATCAGAGACTTTGAGATTTTAAAAAAGAGAAAACCAGAATCCCTGGTGATTACCAAGTCTGTTCATGCTTTTTGCATGTTTTTCTGATTCAGGGTTTCTGTTCTTTTTAGATGGGCCTCAACCAAAAAGTGAGGGAAATTTTAAAGATGGCAGATAAAACATAGAGTACCAAGAAGAAAATATAAAGGCTCCTTTTGCATATAGGTATTGAGACATGGCTTAGCTGTAGTCTGTCAAAATAACCTTCTAAAAGTTATGGAAAGTCATGGACCAATCCAGAACTGATGGGGAGCAGTATCTAGTTCTTTTTGTTCTAAAAAAGAATATACTTGCACTACTTTTTCACCCTCAGAATTTAATGTCTCTGCTGATTCACATGCCTGGACCTGCTAGAATGCCACTGAATTAACTTCTTTTGCTCTCATTAAGGCCATGAAGCTACTTAAAATTAAGCTAAATATGTCAGAGCTAAAATTGCTCCCACTCTTTTTTGTGGAATAATATATCTTTAACATTATGGCTGTTAACTCTTGTACTGTTTGTTACTCCTCACCTTTCCTTGAGTCCAGGCAGAGTGGATGTTAATTGAGCCCAGCTTTTTCAAATAGAAGAACGTAATGGAGAACATAAAAAAAGCAGAGAATATGACTAAGACTTTTCTTGGCTAAACATAATTATGTACAAAGGGAACTTGGATAACATTTTTGTTCCTTTCATTTTCTTTTTTTCCTTCAAAATTCACAGTTGGGGAATTGTATAGAGACAGTATTTCTGTATTGCTGCCTGAAACCAGGCAGCAGTTGCTATGTTCTAGTACGGGTTACCCTTTTCTTGCTCTCAAAAGGGCAGTTGAAGTTCAGTGACACTTCAGATGATACTGTTGATGTTGTTATTTTATGTGCAATATTAAGAAACTATACTTGGTATCAAATGTCGCATTTCATTCAGTATCTTGCATGTTAGAAGGAAAAGGAAAAAGCTCTCTCTAGGACAAAATCTTCCATTTCACTTTAGACTTTCATGTGGAAGTAGAGGGTTTTTTAAGTAAATGTGTACTGCAATATTATATAGCATACCTGTTCAACAGTGGATAATAGAATTTCTCAGTTGAAGCTTTAAGGTTACATTTGATCAAATGTTAATTGTTTATTTTTGTTTCTTGGCCATCATTTACATTGCACTTGAACAATTGCAAGAAACTTTTAGGAGTCCTAAATTTTAGGGTAGCAATTCATAGATAGATTTCGTAGACATTAGGGTCTGGAAGAGACTTTGTGAGATCGAGTCCAGCCCCCCTGCCAGAGGCAGGAAGTCTGCAGGGATCAGATGATCCCAGCAAGATAAATGTCCAAATGCCTTTTGAATGAGTCCAGAGTAGGTGCTTGGACCACCTCTGGTGGGAGTCTGTTCCAGACCTTGGGCAAATGGAATGTAAAGAAGTTTTTCCTTGTATCAAATCTGAATTGACCTTCTAGAAGTTTGTGGCTATTAGACCTCGTTATCCCCTGGGGAGCCTTGGTGAACAACTGTTCTCCCAGATCCTGATGCCACCCCCCTTATATACTTATAGGCAGTCACCAAGTCCCCCCTGAGCCTTCTCTTTGCCGGGCTGAAGAGTCCCATGTCCCTCAGCCTCTTCTCATAAAGCTTGCTCTCTTGGCTTTGATCATATGTGTGGCTGTCCTCTGGATTCTCTTGAACTTATCCACATCTCTTCTGAAGTGGGGGGTCCAAAACTGGATGCAGTATTCCAGCTGTGGCCTTGCTAAGGCCAAGTAAAGTAGGAGGATGATGTCCCTGGTTTTGCTCAAGATGAACCGGTAGATGCATGCCAGAGTTTGGTTTGCTCTGTCAGCCATGGCATCACAATGGGGGCTCATGTTCATCTTGTGGTCAGTCAAGACCCCCAAGTCCCTTTTGGTCATGGTGCTAGCGAGCATAGCACTGCTGAGCCTATAAGTATGATGTTGTTTTTTTTTCTCCCAAGGTGGAGTACTCTGCATTTCTTTACGTTGAATGCCATCAAATTTTGGTCTACCCACTTTGCAAGCGTGTCAGGGTTGGCTAGCATCCCCAGCCTGTCCTCCAGCGTGACTGCCTTCCCCCATAGTTTAGTGTTGTCCGCGAACTTTGCCAGTTTGTATCTTACTCCCAAGTCTAGGTCATTAATGAAGATATTGAAGAGTACCGGCCTGAGTACTGAGCCCTGGGGGATTCCACTGGTAACCTTGTACCACGTTGATTTGTTCCCATCAGCTAGTACCCTTTGTGTCCAACCCCGGAGCCAGTTCCCCAGCTATTGGGTCATGAGATGGTTGAGGCCACAGTTCCCCAGCCTGGTCATGAGGATATCATGGGATATCAAGTCAAAGGCCTTCTGAAATTCAGATAAATGACATCAACCTAGTCTCCCTTGTCCAGGCAAATAAGTCCTAAGCCTCCTGCTAACATGCTCATCATGATGAGCCCATGATTCCCAGTCTCCTAGAATATTCCCTAGTTCTTGCTCTTTGGTTTAGAATAGCTTTTATTTTCTTTGCAGTAGTATTTGCAATATGCCTTGGAAAGTGAGTGACTTGAGCAATTTTCATTTATCTCACATTTCAGCTAGTTTGAGAGAGGAGAATTTGGAAAGGGGGGAGAAGGGGTGTGGAAAATCTGGATGACTTTGAACCTTCTTGTAACACCCCAAACAAAAATGTCACTTCTCTAATAAAGTAGACATCACGTCAAGTGAAAAAATATTTTGAATATGTAGAAACACTGGGCCCTTAGGGAACAGAGTTTTAATTTGAGAAAAGACCTTCGTGGTAGGCTTTTAAAAGACCTGCACATTTTTGACTACCTGTATTCCTTTGGAAAACATTAATTTTGAAGAATAAGACATAAAGATACCATGACACACTTTTTTTCAGTTCTGTGCTTTTAGCTGAACTTTAAATTCATGTGTAGAGCCTTTCTTAGGAGTGACCTGTTTTCCAGAGAGATCGAGTTCCTGCTGTTGCTTGAATAACAAAAGTATAGACTTAGGAGCCTGTGGTGTGCATGTCTACGGTGCATTTTTTTTTAAAATGTTCCTTAGAATAAATGGGATACCATAAAGTAAAGCCTCTACAGTCCATTGAATTGTAAGATAACTGTTCACTTAACATTAATGAAGCCAAAAAATGAGTTTTATAGAGTTGCATTGGGGAAGAGTAGATGCATTGTGTTCATACTTTATTCCTTTTTCTCTCTCTGTTTTTCATGAAGGCCTACAGCTTTGCTTAGGGGAAAAGAGAATGGGAGCTCTGATAATGCATAGGCTTTGAGACGGGCAGTTCTGGGAATTTCTTAAACGGAGTCATTGAGTTCATTCTATCCAGACATTGTGCAATTCATGGGTGAAGGTGAATGCTAAAGAAGAAAAAAAATTCTCTTTTCTTGGTACAATTTCTTTTGGTTCATTTCTGCTTCTTCACATTGTCTGTGTTCTGTTGCTCTTCTTTGTGCCAGGAGCAAAGTAAAGCTGACAAATTACAGGTCTCTGAATCAATGTATAGTGATATTGGCAGTTTGCTCCTATTTTGAGTGCAGGATACAGATTGAAACAACGTGTGAGAACAGTAAACAAAAAAAAAAAAATCAAAACAAGGAAAAGGAGGAAAGTTGAGGAGGGAAAAAAAAAAGAGAGTAGCTGAAACAAACCAGTGGAGAGCCAAAGACACTTGATGCGCAACATACTGGCAGTACTTCTACTGTACTTGCTCCAGGTATCCATGTAGCCTACTGCTGCATAGCTGTAAGATAGATCTATATAAAAAAATGTTCAAAGAAATCAGATCAGAATAATGATGTTTCTGCAAGAACTATTTGGCTAACTAGGGAAATGACTGGAGGTGCAGACAGAAGTGCCAGCTCCCAGCTGTAACTTAGAACATTTTCTGCAAAGGCTTCTCAGTTGCAATGTTACCCCAGACCAAATGAAGTTCACTGATGGTTTAAGGGAGGAGGGGAATCCAGCTGTGGGCTGGGAGCCTGCAGCTAGACTCCTGTCACAATGGCCACAGGTCTCTGCCAGCGCTGTTGTTTTCAGAATGGGAGGCGGGGAGGGTAATGGAGAGAGCTCCTTCTTGGGGCTCCCCAGCTGCTGCTGAAGGGTGGGGTGATTGAATTGGAGCCTGTGTCCCCACCCTGGGAGCAGTCTGAAAAAAACCCAAACTGAATTCTCCCTGCTACCTTCCCCCCTCCCATTATGAAAACAGCTACAGGCTGGGTCTGTCTGGCAGACAGAAGTTACAGAAGACGCTACATTTTGAAACCTCTTCATCTGATACCTTATGCAATGAGGGGTCAGATTTTCCCTGATCAGCCATTTTTTAATTTGTCTACAGCTGTGGACTTGTGTTTGGTCACAGCTATAAACTGGTTTCTGTGGCAAATAAGGCAAAAATTGTCACTTCTGTCTGCACCCTAGGTTATCACAGAATCACACTGGTGTGACCACAGATGAGTTTCTTGTGATTACATGGGGAAGGGAGTAGAAACCATGGAGAGAAAGGGTAAAAGGAGAAAGGAAATGGACTTCACATGGGGAAAAATGGGTGAGTTGGTTTTTTTTCATGTCAGTGTTATTTATGCTGTTGTTTTTATAAGTTAATGTGTGACTGTGTACTTGGCAAGTGTCCCTTGTGAAAGTTGGAAACTATGGTGGGCTCAAAAATGTCTGGCATTCTATGACTGATAGCTTTACTATTGTTGTTACTGCTAGAAACATTGACACAGGTAAGTTGATCCTTGTGTAATCATAATTACATAAATGCAAATATTTTTTTCAAGATAAAGATATGACACATTGCAGTACATCAGCACAATTTATATAATGGAATTCAGTAGCATAATGTAGGGAGAGGCTGGGCAAGTAGGGCATCAGCCCTATGTGTTGACCTGGGGGAGGGTGCTAGAATAGCCCCACTTCTTCCCCCAGCCTCGTTAATTTTTGCCACGGCAGACATATGTTGTTTGGCCATAGGAGAGAAGCAGGTATAACCCCGTGCAGCCAGTGTACAGGGAACCTATCCTCCCATTGGAACAGCCCAAGCCCACACAGCTATAGCACAAGCTGCTTCTGCAAGTAAGACTGCTTACTCTCCTTCCCACCCAGGGCCCTGGAGGAGCTCACTATTCCTCTAATGGAATGACTTCAAATAAAGTAGAAGTAAAAAAAGAATATCCAAAGAAGTATTTAATAAGTAAAAAAGATGTTGTCAAGCTTGTTGAGGGCCTTCTTCCCTTTTTGTGCAAGTATTAAGGCTTATGCAGTTAGCAAGCATTAGATGAATACTGCCACTGCTAATATGCACTTTTATATGGTGCCTTTTTCTTTACTGAGTTTCACAATTTGTAGTAAGGAGTTAAGTATTGTAATCCCGTAGTTAAGTATTATAGTATAGTTAACTACATTGTAAAGTTAAGTACATATTTACAGATATTTATAGAACCATAGAAAATTAGGGTTGAAAGGGACCTCAGGAGGTCATCTAGTCCAGCCCCCTGCTCAAAGCAGGACTGTCTTCAACTATGCCATCCCAGCCAAGGCTTTATCTAGCCAAGTCTTAAAAACCTCCGAGGATGGAGATTTCACAACATCTGTGGGTCACCTAACCTGGTTCAGTGCTTTACTTACTACCTTCTTTTGTGAAAGAGTTTTTCCTGATATCTAACCTAAACTGCCCTTGCTGCAACTTGAGACCCTTGCTCCTTGTTTTGTCATCTGCCACTACTGAGAACAGCCTAGCTCAGTGGTTCCCAAACTGTGGGTCGCGACCCCAAATAGGGTTGCAGCATCAACACATGGGTCATGGGCGTGGGGGCTGTGGGTTGGGAGTGAGGGGCCATGCTGAGGAAATGGGGTCATGCTGAGGAAAGGTTTGGGAAGCACTGGTCTAGCTTCATTCTCTCTGAATCCACCCTTCATGTAGTTGAAGGCTGCTATTAAATCCCCTGTGTCTTCTTTTCTTCAGACTAAATAAATCCAGTTCCCTCAGCCTTTCCTTGTAAGTCAAGTGCCCCAGCTTCTTCACCATTTTTGTTGCCCTCCACTGGACTGTCTCCAATTTGTCCGCATCCTTTCTGTAGTGGGATGCCCAAAGCTGGACCTAGTATTCCAGGTTTGGCCTCACCTGTGCTGAATACAGGCAAATCACTTCCCTTGATCTTCTGGCAATTCTCTCACTAATACAGCCCAATATGCCGTTAGCTTTCTTGGCTTGTTGTCCACTGTAACCCCCGGGTCCTTTTTTGCAGATCTGCTGCTTGGCCAGTTGGTCCCAAGCCTGTAGCAGTGCATGGGATTCTTCTGTCCTAAGTGCAGACCTTTGCTCTTGTTCTTATTGAACATCATGAGATTTCTTTTGGTCCAGTCCTCCAATTTGTCAAGGTCTCTCTGGATCCTCACTTTATCCTCCAGCGTATCTACTACTCCCCACAGCTTGGTGTAATCCATGAACTTGTTGAAGGTGTACTCCATTCCATCTACCAGGTTGCTGATGAAGATATTGAATAAAACAGGGCCTATCCCTGGGGCACTCCAGTTGATACTGACTGCCAACTAGATATTGAACCATTAATTACTACTCCTGAGAGCATGGCAATCCAGTCAGTTTTCTGTACACCTTACAGTCCATTCATCTAACCCATACTTCCTTATCTTGCTTGCAAGAATGTTGTAGGAGACTCTGTCAAAAACCTTGCTAAAGTCAAGGTATATGACATCCTCTGCTCTCCCCGCATCCACAGAACCAGTCATCTATCTCATCATAGAAGGCCATCAGGTTGGTCAGGCATGACTTGCCCTTGGTGAATCAAAGCTGACTATTCCTAATCACTTTCTTCTCAAAGTGCTTAGGAATGGATTCCTTGAGGACCTGTATATAGTTAAGAGCGGAGTAGGTAAGACACAAGAGCTTTGAGGTCAAGCTTGTTTAGTACTTGCATTAAAGGCTGCTGCCAGTGACTCACCTATGAATAGGAAACTTTTTTACTATTATTATAATTCTGGGGAGTCAGAAATGGCTCTATTACTCCCTTGTATATTATTGGTTACAGAACCAGGTAGGCTGGAACCTTTCAGAGAGAGTCAATGTCAGAAACAAGAATAAAAATAAAGAGCTAGGGCTCAAGATACCCTATTGGCAGCAATTGTTATCAGTATGAAAGCCTCATTTTAATGATTGCTAAAGAATGAAAAAAGACCATATCTGTCTTTGTTGTTTTCCATCTGTATACATATGCTTCATTTTTTCCCCGGAAATATACAGTATCCATATGTTAGCTAGCAAGTCTTGTGGGAGGTATTCTTAAGAAAATATGGCTGTAGATAGCCAACTGTGAAAGTCAGATATTATTTCTGTAGTGAAATATAAGACTCCTAGTTGTTCAGTTGGTAGGCCTGGTCAAAGCATTTGTCCGTGCTACTGCTTTTCACTCACATTTGTCAGCACTTTACTAACATAGCTGGGTCTGACCATTTTTTTCATCCCTGTGTAACACAGCTGAAACTCACTAACTTTGGTTATTTAACAGGTCTTCACCAGCTAGAGTATGGCGTTGTCGTCTTGGTTTAGTGCACAGTTGGCTACAGTGAGGACGAAGAACATTTGTCTTCAGGCTTATGTGGTTGTGCAGTTAGATATTCCCTGTGTATTCCTTCTTTCCACTCTAGCATGTTCCCTGGGTACTCTTGCCCAACACAGGTTGTCCGTGGGTAAGCTGCCTAGATTTACCTATTGTGCACTGAGCCAAATAATACACTGATGTGAGGCGTGCTTGTGACAGGCAAAGAGCTGCAATATATGTATAAAGAGAACCATATTATGACCACCTAGTTATCTCCCATGCTTTTAAGGCATTGTAAAATCACGTGCAAAAGTTAATAGAAAATACTTTGCTTATACTAAATTTATTTTTACAGTTTTTCTATAATTTGTGCAAACTCAGTTGTGTTGTTTGGGGAGAAAAAAACTGCAGTATGCCCTGAAGCTTAAGAAAGCCATCCATAGTAATGGCTAGGAATGCATTATTTTAAACTAGTGGAGGTTGACCTTTTTGGCAGGTGTACCACAACTTAGAACCTCCCCTTCCGTGAGTGCCACTTTGATCCCCTTCTACTGCCCCACTTGTGGCTCAGTGTTTTGCTCCCTGCCCTATATGCCACTGTGCTGCCTTCCCATCCCCAATCTCCTGTGTGCCACATAGAAGCTGCCTGTGGCACACTAGGCCACAAGTTGGCCACCCCTGTTTTACAAGCATGTAGAGCTTGACAGAGGCATTGCTGCCTCATTTTGGTAAAATTTCTCCGATTTGAGTGGCAGAGAATAATTTATTGTTTTTTACACAATCCAAGTTTCCATATATATAAAAATATTTTTAATTCGTAAGCCTGAGAGGCAACCTTGTAAATATCAGCTGAGTATAAACCAGTGCATTGGATGATGACATAAAACCTGAAATGGGCTTCAGGCAAGATAACATATCTGGAACTAAGTGAAAGGACTCTCTCTCATTCTCCTTTTTTTGTCACCACTCTGGAGTAGAGGTGCACTGGTGTATCGGTTACATATCAGATCGGCACCAATAAAAGGAAAGTTAACATTATTGGCTATCAGTGCTTTTTTTCCTGTGTAGCCAATAACGTTCATCAATAAATATAATATGCCTCCTAGCTGGGGCCCCCCAACACCATATGCATGTGTGCGGATGTATGTGTGCATGTGGCCAGGAATGCAGCCAGGCAGCATGGAGAGCAGCACCCTGCAGATAAATCTGTGGCAGGAAAGAGACATGGGGGCGGGCACAGATTGAGGCCCTCACGGTAAGGGAGGAAGCAGGGCTGGGAGTACTGCACAGCCAGGATGGTGAATGTGACGCAGGGCTGGGGCGGGAAGTGGGACAGAACTGTAGACGGCTCATCCAGAGGGTACAGGGGAGTGAAGTTTGGGGGGGGAGGAGCTCCCTGCCACTGCGGGCACCTGCGGGTATGTGCCCCCTCAGACTGGTATGCAAGGCACTGTGGGCTCAGGCTCTCCGCTCTGCTGCCTTTCCCTCAGGAGCCCCATGTGGGACATGCACCGCCTGCCTGCCTAGTAGCAGTGGGGGTGACTCATTGTGCCTCCTGATGCTGGGCTGGCAGGGGGCACACAGCCAGCATGGGGCCCCTGGAGCAAAGGCAGCGGGACAGAGAGCCCCAAACCCACAGTGAGCAGCCCACATCTGCCCTCGCCCTGCTCAGCTCGGCTTGGCTCTGGTTAAAAGCATTCCCCCACTTAAAAATGGTGATGGTGGCGTTTGAACTAGTTTATTCAACAAGCTTTAGTTCAAGCACCCTTGCTGCTATTTTTAGAGCTGGGATGCTGATCCATTGGACAATCCACCTGTGACTGTCCCACTCCCTCCCTGGGTCACATTCACTGTCCTAGCTGGGCAGTGCCCCTTGCTTCAGCCCACTCCCTCCCTCACCATAGGGGCCTCTATCTGCCTACTCCACACCCCTTCCCCTCCACAGACTTACCTGGAGGGAGCTGCTGTCCATACTGTCTGGCTGCATTCCTTTAAATCAATTATCAGATCAGTATTGGCTGATATGGCTTGTTAATAATCAGCTATTGGTATCAGCCAAGAAAATCTTTATTGGTACACCCCTACACTGGAGTAATAGAAACACTCTGCTTTACTCTGCTAGCTTCATGCCATGGCTGCCTTTGCGTTCCTTATTTTTAGGAGGCAAGGCTTTTTTGGACAGCTTTTATTGGAACACCTGTATATTTGGGAGATCGCTTTGATAAACTTTCAGGTATTGGGTATCCTTTCCCTGGTCTGAAGGGAAAGCAGACACAAGCTGAGCTAAATATCAAAGAAAAGACTCCATGCAAATTCAGAAAGTCCAGTTGGATGGATGGAGGAGGGATGTGAACTAGGAATGAAGGTATAAACAGGACCTCTTACCAGACTAAAGAAGAACAGTAGATCAGGCAATTTATTTAGTATCAGAGGGAGGCAGTTATTACCTGTAGAGTGCAGGGAGATGTTTGGCAGTGTTTGTAAAGTTGAAATGAGCCATAAAGCCATGTTCTGTATTAAAACCAACTTTTTTACTGTCCGGTAGAGTTATGAATTCATGTTCCTACATCTATTTTCTGGAGGTGTTTTGTAAATTCCCTTTGAGCATGAGGATAGTGAGGTCAGAAAAGGAGTGGCTTGTTTTTTTTGTGAAAAATGTGCTCCTACTGGGTTTTTGTCTGTCCTTCTATATTTTTATACATCCTTTACTTATTTTCTCAATACATGGGATAGCGGATGCTTTGTGAATTTACACCAGATTCCAACAGTGACAACAGCAGTTACCCGCTTCACTGTGACATGTAAGGCTCCCCTACAGAGCTGGTTCCTTGTTTATGTTGGAAGCATATATACTGTGCGTGAACTTTGTGTGCTAGCAGAATACAGGCAGACTGTAGCCTCTTAATATCTAAAGAAGACTATAGAAAGTAGGGCAGATTTGCACCTTATAGACTAACTAAATCTGGGTGCACAGCATTAGCAATGAGTTTACTTCATCAGATGCTGTGAAGGGACTGCAGGAAATGGCTTCTAAATAAAATAACCCCCATGATTAGAATGCAAAGGGCTGGGAAGGTGGGGAGGATAAAGTGTAAAATATAAGTATAAATATATGAGTGTTTAACGAGAGGTTTAAATATTATGAATCTTTGTTCACTCCACATTGGTATAACAGCAAAATTACATGCACAAAAATATACATGCATAAAGTAAATACTAATAGATTTTTTCAAATACATATTAATATAGATTTTCATTCTGTATGCATGCTTTGTTACATGATGTTCGAACCGAGCTCTTCACTGAACGATAGATGCATTTGTTACAAAACTGCTCTTTTGCTTGATACTAGTAAATCATTTGCTATTCAATGTGGACCTGAAATTTCATGTGCATACCTAATTAAATGAGCAACAAGTGTAGTTAATAATGAAATAATTCATTTTTTTTATTTTATTCATAATACAGAAATGGAGAATCATTTAAGATTGACCAATTTTTGTAGCAGCTCATTTGAAACAATATTGAAGTTCAGTAATATATGCTCTGAAATTCAGTATTTGACAGATGGCGTGGGTGGTTTGTGCCATTTTTATGACAAATCCAGTTACAAACATAACCATAAAATAAGGTATCTTCATTCCTTGTCTGCTGCAACATACAGAGGGTGAAAAATGACAGGGAAGAGAGAAAAACAAATTTATTTCATGCTTTTCTGTTGTACTATAATGATTTTCATCTTTAAGCCCAAAATAAAGCCTTAATAGTAGTACTCTGAATAAAATGCACTTGCTATAAATCTTAAAACATTTATAAATTATTTGCCTTTTTTTTATATTTTCTTTGCATAATTTCATACCAATCGTGTAAATGACATTTGATACTGAAAGATTACAATAAACAAGCATTACTTTTTCCAGACCAAGATAAAATAAACTTTCAATAAGGTACACTTAAGGTTAGAGGAATATCAGATAATCTAGAGATAGGCAGTGTCTCTCTAACAGTTCCCTGGAATAGTACAGGACTTGCTGTAACTGGCTCATTTTATTTTCATTAGCCAAATTGAAAGAGATGAGAAAAAGTAAATGATAGAAATAAAAGTGAAATACCTCCAGGCAGCATCATATTCTAAGATGTTCTTTATAACAAAGAGCAAGCTAAAAAAATGTAACCTGACAAAGTCTCCCTAATTAAAAAAATAGAAAATAAGAGTCTGCAGATACAAAAATAGTCTGTGTACTATTTTTCTTAAAAATCCAGTATATAAAATAATCAGAAGTTTTTTGCATATGTCATTATTTTAGGTGCAGATTGCCCAAAAAAAAAAAAGGTTTAAAAACTGAAAATTAAAATTGGTCCTCATATCAATTTTGAATCTGCTATTGGACTTAACTCCAGCTTCCCAGGAGACAACAGAAGTAACTGGTTCTGTTGGGTTTTTTTCCCCAAAATACTGATGTTTTAATTCTTTTTTTAATGGATAAGTGTTTTTTTAAGTTCATTAAATGTTTTATTCTTTGAAGATGCCATTGAATCTATTGCCATCTAAGATGTGTTCTCTGTAGGTACTTATATGGCCCATCTCAGGCATTACATCCCTGAAACAAGTGAAAATTGCACTTTCCCTTCCCTTTCATGCTCAGCAGCATCTCCCTTCCCCCATCAATGGCTGCCCTGGAGGTTTGTGCAGGAGCTCAGAGATGTTCCTGCTCATTCCAGCTGGAGACAGTGGCAGCAGCGGGTGGGTCCCTTCCCCCCCCCCCAGTGTTTCCTGATAGTCCAGGAATCAGGCACAAGGTAAGGGAACACTTGCTGTCACCATGGCTTCTACCAAGCCTGCCTCTATGTGAAGTCTGATTGCTGCAGGATAGTAGGGCTTCTGGAGGCCCCCCTTCGCCTCCTGCCCCTGCCTCAGGTGGGGACAGTGGAAGTCGCAGGGGACAAGGCAGGAATGGGAGGGGGGAAGGAAGAGAATGTGCAGCTGAGCATGAAGGAGAAGAGTGGGGTGGGGAGTTTCTTACCTTGAGGGATTTAAAACAAAACAAAGCAAAAAAGTTACCCGCTGCTGCTTCTGAGGTGCAGTCTGCCTGCCCCAGGGTGAGGGGAAGAGGCTAGGAGCCTGGATGCAGCCACCTCTGCACCACCAGTCACTGCTCCCACACCCTCCCCACTTTTAAAAACCTGGATCCATCCAAGTCTATGTGTATTGTATACATTAATAAATTTATCTGTTTGGCTTCCCAGTGAAGCAGAAAAATATTGCTAGCCCCATTTTGCAGATCAGGTACCAAAGCATGGAGAAGTTTGAAATGAAATCTAAGGTCCATTGAAATAAATTTGAGTTTTGCTGTCGATTTCAGGACCCTTATTTCACCCTGAATGACTTACTTAAGGTCACATGGAGCAAGAAATTGTAGTAGATATAGAAACAGAATTACTGTTTTCTGAGTCCCATTGCCACAGTCTTAATCACAAGGCTACAGTTCTGAGTGACATGGGCTACAAATGCTGGTCCTCTATCAACATCAGTATTACTGCCATTGTTTCCACTAATAGAGCCAGCTGATTGTAATGTGGCAGCGAGTGGTTTCTCAAAGGAAACCTAGCATTAAAAAACTGAGAGGTTTCAGCCAAGAAGTTAAAACATTAACAATAATAGACATGAGGCTTGGCTTTTAGCTATAGTAGGACTGCAGCTCACAAACTGTAAATTCATTTCTTGCTTCCATAGACAACAAGGCACAGATTTCAGCATGTTCAGTTTATAGAAATGAGGGAAAATCTCTGGTCAACAGAGACACAGCATAGAACAACTCTGCAGGAAAACCAATCCTAGCTCTTCACTTTGAGGAGGATAGTTTAATCTTACAGGAGTAAAGACTTGTATACGTGGCTATTCATATGTAGACAAATAAAAAACTTCCACATGTTACAAATTGTGAGAAAATGTATTGTTTTCAGATTTACTTCTTAAATGTATATGATTGCATTTAGCCTTTGTGATTAAAAATATGTTTGTGATGGTGTAATACTTTGTAATGACTATGTGAATTTACCATTTTTGTATTGTTTTGTTTTTGTCTTAACAGAAGGCTCAGAAGTTGGGACTAGAGGAACCCCAGATGCAATTAAAGGTGTGAAACGGAAAAAGATTGTAACTGAGAACCATCTAAAAAAAATACCAAAATCACCTTTGCGAAATCCTCCTGAGGCCAAGCTTAAACAAAATGTAGAGCAACCGTCATCATCTAAAGTTCTTCTTGATGCTTCAGAACACACGAAGACACAGAATCATTTACCTGTACAGAATGGGAAAAAATGTACCAAACAAAATGGGGGAACACGTAGTTGCAATGTAGCTACTGACGAATCCAAATCCGAAGTATCAATGCAGACAAAACTTCCACTGTTGCATCAATCCTTGGAACTGAACAAACGGACAGTAGAAGACTTTGATACAAGCCTGTTGAGTTTGTCAGAGAAGTCCCTCCCTAACTCCTTGTCAAGTAAAACAAAGACTGACAGTAATGAATGTGTTACTTTTGTTGATTGTAGTACTTCTTCCTCGTGTACACGTACAGCATTTGATGTCCTTTTAAAAGCTATGGAGCCTGAATTGAACACATTAGCACAAGAGTGCCCTCCTTGTGGAATGCAAATAGAAAAACTGAGACCAAATAAAACTGTAGTAAGCACCTCTTCCAGTCTCACACCCAATACAATGAGTGTCCAAAATCATTCTGCTTTGTCATCGCCAGATGTTGTAGCTGGATCTCACTGCTACCCATGCACTTCAAATAATATGCACATAGCAACATCAGGCAAGAATAAACAAATACAGATTCAGTCAGTTTCTCATTCGCAAGAGCTTATTGCTAAGACTGGACAACATAATCATCAAATTGTTATGTGTCCAAGTTTCGCTAGATCACTGGTACATCAGCAGAATCAAGAAAACCCAAAACTCCAGCAGATATACAGTATAGCAGTAACCTCTTCTGTAGTACATACACCATCTTCTGCTGTAGCTCAGGTTTTTCCTCAAAGTCAGTTAGTAGCTAGTTCTTCTTCACCGTTGTCAATTAATGCATCTAATTCCACACATTTATCTATAGCTCCCATGTATAATTCAGCTCAGATAGCATCTGTTGTCAGCCATGGTGTAGAACAAATCTGTAACCTTCTAAAAGACCAGAAACCTAAAAAACTGGGAAAGTATGTCTGTGAGTATTGCAATCGGGCTTGTGCCAAACCTAGTGTTCTTCAAAAGCACATCCGATCCCATACAGGAGAACGACCTTATCCTTGTGTGACTTGTGGGTTTTCATTTAAGACCAAAAGTAATCTATACAAGCACAAAAAATCTCATGCACATGCTATCAAACTTGGACTTGTTCTACAACCAGATTCTGGTGGTTTATTCCTAACCCATGAATCGGACAAAGCACTTGGTATTCATTCAGATGTGGAAGATAGTGGTGAAAGTGATGATGAAGGCACTGCTGATGAAAGACAAGATGATCAAGGATCCTTAGAACTGGAACCTGCACAAATAGTGAAAATCATTTCAAATCCTGAAACAACATTACAGAAAGGTAGTCCCATTCCCTTAAGCAATCCAGACTGTGTAATAGGTGACTCTTCATTGCATAATTCAGAACCTCAAGTACGGGCAACTTTACCTAAAGTTATAGTTCATCCTGTAAATGTTTCCCCATTAAGGGCAGATAGTCCAAAAGTAACAGATCCCACACCTGAACTTGCTGCAGCACAGAGAAAAGGAGATTTCAGAGTTACAAATATGCAGTCAAATTTCTCACACATGGCCTCATTCAAGGAGACTGAAATTAGGCACCACCAAAAAGTAGAAATGAGTTTATTAGAAGAACATCTTGGGTCTGCTATAGGAACAGCACATGCACAGCTACAAAGGCAGCAGGCAACTGATTGTTCCCAGGAGCAGCAAGGAAAATGTCTTTTGAGTCCTAGAAGTTTAGGTAGCACTGATTCTGGTTATTTTTCACGTTCTGAAAGTGCAGATCAAACAATGAGTCCACCAACTCCTTTTGTAAGGGGATTGCCAAGTTCTGAAAAAGACTCGAATAAAAGTATGACCTGTCTACCCAGAACAAGTGGAACAGTGGCATCTGTGGTACACACAGTTTGTGCTGAAAAAAATGTGCTTCTCTCTGGTCAAATGCGACCACCTATGGCAACAAAGACACTTGAGGAACGCATCTCAAAATTAATATCTGATAATGAAGCTGTAGTGGATGACAAACAGTTAGATAGTGTGAAACCAAGAAGAACATCTCTTTCAAGAAGAGGAAGTATAGACTCACCAAAATCATATATATTTAAAGACTCTTTCCAGTTTGATTTAAAACCAATGGGAAGAAGAACTAGTTCTAGCTCCGATATACCAAAGTCTCCTTTCACACCAACTGAGAAATCAAAGCAGGTTTTTCTTTTGTCTGTACCATCCCTTGACTGTTTACCTATAACTAGAAGTAATTCTATGCCTACAACCAGTTATTCAGCTGTACCTGCAAATATAATACCTCCTCCTCATCCACTTCGTGGAAGTCAATCGTTTGATGATAAAATTGGGTCATCATATGATGACGTCTTTGTGTCAGGACCTGTGACTCCAGTGAACCAAGGTGGACATCCTCGCACCCTTGTTAGGCAGACAGCAATAGAAGACTCCTCAACCAGTGAAAGTCAGGCTCTTGGACCAGCACGATCTGTAGATGAAAGTTACCATGGCTGTAATCTGTCTAATGAACCTTTACCACAAAGAAGCAAATTACATGTACCAGGAACAAATTTAGAAAAAGTAAAGAAATCACATCATGTGCGAGGTGCAATGTTTGAATGTGAAACTTGTAGAAACAGGTATAGAAAACTGGAGAATTATGAAAACCACAAGAAGTTTTATTGTTCAGAATTGCATGGACCAAAAACCAAAGCAGCCATTCGAGAGCCTGAACATAAACCAGTCCCCAACAGTACACAACCTCAAATTTTGCACTACAGAGTTGCTAGTTCTACTGGTGTCTGGGAACAGACACCGCAGATAAGAAAAAGAAGGAAGATGAAAAGTGTTGGGGATGATGATGAGCCACAGCAAAATGATAGTAACATATCAAAGAGTACGGAGGGTCAGAGCAAGGCAGGAAATCCTTCCAGCATGTCAAAACATAATGCAGCAATAATTGGTTCACATCAACATGGCAGTATCTTGCTTCAGAATTCTCAAATTCAGCTTGTGGCTCGAGGCACAGAACAAACTATTGAGCCCAAGAGCTCTCCTCTGATGGAAAAGCAAAGTAGTTCAATTGCACAAGAGAAGGTAGAGTTGAAAAGACAAGGAACTGGAATTTCAGTAATACAGCACACTAACTCGCTAAGCAGAACTAGTTCATTTGAGAAATCGGAATCTTTTGAAAGAGTATCACCAGTTTCTTTTCAAGAGGCTGGAAAGGCTGGGAAGAACCAGTCTATGAATGCAGTTGCAATTCAAGAAGATAGGCTTTCACATTTGAGCAATTCCCAGCACCATCAGCCAGTATCATCAGAAGTATCTAGAGTGGAACTTAAGGAAAATCAAATTGCTTCTAACGAAAGAAGTACAGCTCTGCAAACATTAAGACTTGTTCGCCAACACAACATCCAAGTTCCTGAAATACTAGTTACAGAGGAACCAGACAGAGACCAAGAAACCCAGTGCAGTGATCAGGAAAAGACAGAAAAATTTAACTGGCCTCAGAGAAGTGAATCTTTGTCAAAATTGCCAACAGAAAAACTTCCACCAAAGAAGAAAAGGATTCGTTTGGCTGATATTGAGCATTCTTCTGCTGAATCGAGCATTGACTCCACACTTTCTAGAAGTCTTAGTCGGGAGAGCAGTTTATCTCGCACCTCTAGCTTTTCAGCTTCATTTGATAAAGATGAAATTTCTAAGACTGAGAGTACTACCAAAGTGGATCTTATTAGCAAATCTTCAGAGTTCCTTATGATTCCTGTGAGCTCAAATACTCTTGGTGTGCCAGGCCCTCAGTACAGGGAAATGAGACGTGCTGCATCAGAACAAATTAGCTGTACGCAGCCATCCATGGAGGTTGTAGATTACAGAAGTAAATCTTTTGACTGTGGAAGTATGTCTTCAGCAAAATCTACTTCACAAGATATATCCACTCCAAAATTGTCTTCTAGCAGTGGAGTTACTGGACATGTACCTTTGTTGGAAAGGAGAAGGGGGCCATTTGTAAGACAGATATCTTTAAATATTGCTCCAGAAAACTCTTTGCCTCAAGTTAAATCGGCTGCTGCTTCATTTCAGTTAACTCATACAACAGACAAGTCCACAGTGCCATTTCACAGGCTGCAGACCTCTAGTAAATCTTCAGTGGAGTTCCCTTCAAATTCTCAGCACTTACAGACTTACTCCAAGCCTTTACATGAGTCTCAGGCAACAACACAGAATTGTCACCCTCTAAGCCTGTCTTTAGCCCAGCAGTCTTTAGGTCCTGTTTTGTATAATCAAGAACAACGGCTTTCAACAAATCAGCATTTACAGTCCTCCCTTAAAGTGTCAGCCCGAGGAGAACAAGAAAACACAAATGCATTTTCTTGTCAGTCTGTTGAAAAGGAAGATTGTTTTGCTCCCAAATATCAGCTTCAAGTGAAATCACTGAACATAGGTCAATCATATCCTTCTAAACAAATAACCACCACTCTATCAACCCAGACTCATCCAACTCAAGTTGGTCTGGGCCAGAGTCAGACCTCATTAGAAGTACAAACTAGAGTAGCTGACAGTAGGTCTAATCCATATTCAGTGCCTCCCCTAAAACAAATGACCCCCACCAGCTGCAGTGGTCAAATGCAACAGATTGCACCATTTGTGGTTCCTGTTCATATTCATAGTAATATTCCATCCTATGGCTTTGCCACTGTAACCCCGCTTCCTCAAATTATAGTAACCCAGGATCAGATAAATCAGTCTACTGGTAAAACAAATGTTGTGACAGTGCCAACCCTTGAAGGTAAAACCCAGCTGCCAAAATCTCACAAAGATCATAGGGTTTTGCAAAATTCACAGCCAGCATCCCTGTTTGATAACTCCCTTCCTGAAACTGGAAGCAGAAATTCACCGTTGTCAAGCTCCTTGAACATTATTCAGAAAGTGCCAGTTAGTGGACTTTCTCCTCAACAAGAGGCTACAGCTTCAAGTAAACGTATGCTTTCACCAGCCAACAGTTTAGACATTGCCATGGAAAAACACCAAAAACGTGTTAAGGATGAGAGTGGGGATCCTTGCACAACAGATGCTAGATCACTGAATCCACTGAACATTAGAGCCAGTGACCTTAAGCAAAAGAAACCAGTTTTAGTAAGACAGGTTTGCACCACAGAACCTCTGGAAAGTCATTTGCTGGATCCAGAGATTGTTCCGCAACACGAAAAAACCAGCAAAGTTATTACTTCCTCCGATAGGCTAATAACGGATCACCATTCATTTGAAGCTGGAGTTTCTGAATCCATAAAGGAGTCCCCAGAATCTGAAAACCTTAAATCTGCTATTTCAAGTTTTGTAGTACGAAAGCCATCTGAACCTCCTTCAGTAAATAATCAGCCTTCTGTTTTGAAGGCTTTAGGCAACAGTCAAGAAAGGAAGTCCCCTAGAGTTAATAATGAAGGGAAGCAAATTAATAATCAAGGCCAAGCCAAACCTGTAACTACTTTGTCAGTGGTAAATGCTGGAGATATGCAACGGCTGTCATTTCCAAGCCTAAAGACTTCAACAAATTTCACATGGTGTTACCTGTTAAAAAGGAAGCCGCTACATCTGTTACAAAATGACCAAAAAACATCGGCATATTCTACTTGGACTGTTAGTCCCAAAAATCCCAATCCTCTTGGTTTGCCAACAAAGGTTGCTCTTTCCCTTCTAAATTCAAAACAAAAAATTGAAAAACCACTATATACTCAAGCAATAACTACTCATTCCGTATCTGATGTATTGGTCTACTCAAGCAAGTGGAAGAACAGCTTAAACAAGGTACTTAAAGAACATTTAATGTGTATTAATTTTAAGAACCAAACTTGTGTTTATAGGCCATTTGCTTTAAAATTATACTGTATTTATATTTTGAGTAATGCAATGTGCTTTGCTTTTTCCCCTTCCTATTTTTGAATAATTACATGAATAATGTGTGTGACCTTTTGTATTATAGTTGTGCTGCACTATATTGCTATAAAGTTCTCAATTATTTCTGTTAAGAAACCTGTTCTTAAGGGTTTATTTCTTTTCATTAACATTTTTTCCTGAATTGAAATTTGTACATAAAATTTAGTTTTAGCAGAAATCCATCTGGCCATTTTTACACTGCAAAAAAAGTGTAACAAAAATAGTTTCCATTTACATATTTTTTAAAACCAACTTCAACTTAAAACCGATTTATTTTAAAGAAAGAATGGGGACAGGGAGGCAGTGAGGTAATTTGGCCTAGAAAGTGTGCTGTTGTTTTCTGTGCTCAGACTGAGCAGGTATCTGTGAATGTCCCAAAAAATGTTTTTTATCATTACTATTTGACAAAATGCCATTGTACATTTGCTCCTTCTCTTTCCTTGCCTCCCCTCTTCCCCTGCTATCTTCCCCATTTAGTTTATTGATCTGAAATAATTATCGAGACATTGATGCTTAAAATGGAATTACAGCTTTCTTAAGAATATTCATTACCTTTTCCATGTAATCGATTGATATTGCTCCAAAGAAGCCATTAAATCTTTTGTGCTAAGAATATTTTCAGAGTAATATATGACTGGTATAACTATTAACAGTTCCATTAAGACACAGAGGATTACTTCAATAGCTGGGTCCACAGCATAAAATCACAGCTGACAGACCGCAGTTGAAGCAGTGCTCCTCAATAGAATGTCAGTTTAAGATTTGACAAATCTGAATTGTTGAAGAAGTTTAACTCTAATATTTAGTGTTGTGCTTTCATGAGCTTCCAAAGGCAATAAAACTGTAGAGAACTATGAATGATGTATAGTCATGCATCCAGTATTCTCAGATGAAATGGGGTGGGAACTTGCTTGGAAGTAGGTATGTTTGCTTTATTGCCAAGATTGTGGGCCATTGCAATATGCCTGCTGTTGCTCAGAATATACCATATGAATCTGTTTAGTTTGTGTGAGTTCACTGCAGTTCTCAAATGATTAGGTTATGTATTCTTGAATACATAGGCACAGTAGAGTATGATAAGGCACTGTAGCAGTGTGCAATGTGAGATGTTGTTGTACCACAATGAGTAATCTTTCATTATGTAATTTATTTGTATGTTTCAGCTTGGTTTGTATAAACTTCATTCTCAGCCTAAAAAAATTCTATTCTTCCTAGGAGTGATTCATTGCAGTTAGTCTTCCATATAGGTGGTTAGGATATTATTTATTAAATTATAATGTTGAGCACATTTTGAATGAACTTGAATAACCTTCCAGTCTGCACTAACGTGTAAAACCTTAACTTAATTTAGCAACTAGAAATAAATTATGATTACTGCATGTAGTCCATTAAATGGGTCTACATATTTTTGTGGGAAAAAAATCCACGCACAGAAGAGATGGTGATGTGAGAGGCAATTATTTGTGTTGCAGATATCTTTTATTGTATAGTTGAGAGAGACCTTAGATGAGCTTTTTCACAAAAGGTACCCTTCCTTAGGTTTGGAAGAGAAGCAAACATAGCTTGAGCCTAGACAGAGCAATAGCCTGTGTAAAACTCTGTATTTAAATAAAAACAGTCCGGTTAAAGCAGGGGTGTCAAAAATAGGACCTGTGGACCAGATCTGACCCGTGGAACCCCTAATCATCCAGCCTTCAGTGTTGCCTGTGGGTCACAGACCAGAACATCACATGCAGCACATGCTGGCCCTCACCTTGTGCACTGGATGCAACATGCAGAACCTATTTGGCACTGACTGCACACTTCATGCAGTTTGTGGGGCTGGTCTGGAATGCATGCTGCATGCCACACCTACCCTGAACCAGCCCTGCACCCTTGATCCAGGGCCAGTCTGGAACAGACCAGCACTGCATACTGGAGGAAGCATGCAGGGCTGTTCTGGCATGGGCTGCATATGTAGCATATGCCACAGACTGATCCCATGCTTCTTGTGTGTGCATGCCTGGGACTACTCCGTGCACTGCATGTTATGCCTAGAGCTGGGGTCAGCACATGTGCTGCAAGCAGTATGTAGGCTGGTCTAGGATGTGTACACATGGCACCTGCACCAGACTGGCCCTGCATGCTGGATTTGGAATGTGGGGCTGATCTGTGTATTCAGTCCACCCTGCAGACTGATTCTGCCTGCACTCCTCATTCAGCCCGTTGGCCAGATGAGGTTGACACCCATGGCTTAAAGGAATATAGAAGGGAGGTTTCAGAAGGGAGCACAGAACTGTTATCAGAAGGAACTAAAAGACAAAAGGGCTGCATCCAAATCAGTGTGGCTGTGCAGTATGTGGTACTGCAGATGCATCTGCGGCACCACATACCTCACATTCACCTGTTCTCCAAACTGCAAGGGAGCAGAGTGCGTGGGGGGGGGGGAGTAAACCCTGGATTTCCAGGGGTCAAAAACCCACACAAAAAAAAGTGCAACCTCATGTGGGGCAGTGCGTGCCACTCAAAACTGGAGCCTGGGCCGGCTGCCTTGGTCCAGCCCCTGGCCAGGCTCCGAGCAACAGGATTGCTGCTGCTGCAGCCCCAAGAGGCCCCAGGACCCCAGGTAAGGTTGTTGGGGCCAGCCCAGTGCTGGGCCTAGCCTCCCCTACCCCACCCGGAATAACCTGCCACATGCCAGAGGGCATGTGGCACAGTCATTCCCCCAGGACAACTAGCTGCGGCACAAGGTGTCCCACTGCTAGATGTCCCCTAGGAACCAAATGTCCATGCTACTGTGGATGTGGCTAAGGAGTGCTATAGAAAGAATAACCAGATTAGTGAAAACACAAGACCAGTCAAGAGGGGAGAGAGTCATTCCCACCTGTAGAGTGTGGAGAGATTAGCAGTGATCACAGGTAGATTATAATAAGCCATAAAGTCAACATTGTGTATAGTTCCTGGTTTTTAGTATCTAGTCAAGTTATTGTTTTTTGTTCTTGAGCCTGTCTTTTGAAGATGTTCTGTAGATTTCCCTTGAGCACAAGGATTTTCAGGTCTGAAAGAAAGTGATCATTCTGTGAAGTGTTTTGCTTTCTAAGTTTGTCTTTCTGTCCTTTACCTTTTCCCTGCAATCACTTATTCTAGGGCAAGGGTGCTCAGTCCCTGACCCACAGGCCTGATCTGGCCCTTTACATCCTGTAATCTGGCCTGCGTGGCAGCCCTTAGGTCCAAAAACTTGGCAGCACTGCTTTTCTGCTGTCAAATTTCCAGACTTATGGGGAACCCCATTGGCTGCAAAGCATTGCCCTGTGCACTAGCTTGGGCACACAGGACAGCCCAAGGCCTGGTCTTGCCATGCAGGGGCAGCCCATGCTCAGTCCCAGCATGTGTGGTCCTGTGTGGGGCCCCAGAACCCAATCCTGGTATGGGGGTGGAGCAGAGTCCCAAGGCTCCATCCCAGTGCATGAGGGTGATGCAGTGCCCCTGGGCAATTTCCTGGTGTGTAGGGCTCAGTCTGGCCCACAGACTGGTTCTGTGTTCTTCATTTAGCCCACAGGACCAAAAGATTGAGCATCACTTTTCTAGAGCATAGTTTTTCTCGTCTTTTGCCCACATAGTTTCCATGAAGGCATTTGGTGTACTGGATGAGATGTACCATATTCTGGAATAGACATGCTTAGGATCCATGGGTTTTGATGGTTTCATTGTGGGGGGGTGTCGCCTGTGGTTGCATGGGAGATGTGTTGATGGGTTTTGTATTTATTGTTAACATAAGATTGTGTCCCATTTGGTGTTTGATCAATGGGGAGTTTGCCTCTGATGAGTTGGTCAAGGTTGAAAGCAGTTTTCAGGTTTGTTAGGTGAGTGTCACAAGCATAAGATTATGTCAGTTGGTTAGCAAAAAGCTCACCTATTGATCTAATCCAGTGGTTGGCAACCTTTCTAGGTTGGAATGATCCAGCTCAGGTGATAAGTGGCCAGGCACTAGGACCCAGCCACTGCTGCCATTTCTGCCACCACTTCTCCCCACTGCAGCATATTGAGAAATGTCTGCTGCTGCCACTTCTCCCCATCACCTCTTCTTTCCACTGCAGCACAGGAGAAGCCCCCACCACTGAATGCCACCAAATTTTCACATCCTTGGGTCAGATCCAGTGGCTCAGCAGGCCAAATCCATCTGATGGGTTGTAAGTTGGCAATTCCTGGTCTAAAAAAAAGCTTTCAGTAAGTTTTTGCTATCTGAAAATAATTCCACTTACTTCCTCCATATAGTCAATCCAAAAGCTAACAGGAGTGATCATTAAAAATTATGTCTATACTCTCAGCTGCAAGGAGTAGTGTTTCCCATGCTCTGGTACTAGGACGGCATGGAAGAAAAGGGTCTTTTCGAGAATGGTAAGCTCTTCTCTGCAAAACAATCTCTCCTCCTGATTTGCATTGAATTTGGTGTTCCTTAGTTAATGTACCTTTTTGGGAATAATTTAATATGGCTGTATGCCATATGAAAACATTACTGTTGGAACATCAGTGATATAATATAAATTGGTAATTTGTCAGTGCTTGTATACTCTATCCGATCAAATACTTTTATTGTTCAACTTACAAAGCAAATCGTGCAGTGCATAACACCAGATCATATTCTTCTTTCCTTGCTGTTCTGTCTCATGTATGCTGTTTTCAGGTTTTTCTTTTCAAACACAGCTACAAAGCTTTATACTAGCTCCAGAGCCCAACTATCTAGAATCAAGCAAGAGACATCTAGAACACACAAAATCACCGTTGGGAGAATTAAAGATAATTTTGTTGAATTACTCTGCAATTTTCAGTGTGTTATGGATGTGTGAGGAACTGAATCCGGATCAGCAAGATCTCGTATTGCTGTGAAGGAAAGAACTCTGCTTCTGTTATTGTCCAGTGACAAGCTAGAGCCGAGCAACTCCAACAGGAGCTGTCTAGTATCTCTATGGTATTAAGATGCACACTAGTCAGAGGTGGGAAGACAGACATTGCATAGGACTTGAAAATTATAGGAGTGTGGTTAAGGATGCATTCTTGAAGCTCTTTGGGTAGAAAAGCATTCTGGCCCTATTGAGGTCGTGGGAGTTTTCATGGAGGGTTTAGATTTAACCCTTAGTGCAGATATGCCCTGTTTCCATGCTGCACCACACGAAGCCTGGAAATGAAGCAATGGAGCTGCCTTAAAGCATACCAGTGAGTGCATCAAGCAGTATACCTGAGAGTACCAATTGGCATTTTTCCTGTGATATATATTTGAGCCCCTTGTTTTGGGGAAGAAAAGTGTTATAGGTGTTTTCCACTACTTTTTGTTTGTGCATTCAAACAAAATCCTTGTGCATTCATGATGGAGAAAAACAAATTTTCTCTGGAAACAATTTCTGTTTAGAGTATAAATAATGAGTAACAGGATTTTGAAAAAATATTTTGGCTGTGTCCTTTTAAACAGTAGCTGTTATAAAAGGCAGCTGCCATGAATATTTAAGGTTATTTTGCTGCAAAACATCCATAGTTATTCATTTTTCTTCAAGCTTTTATGCTGATTTTTTTTCAAATGAAATACATTGTCATGGTGAAGCTGCAAAGAAATTCAATCTCTGTTTTTTAAGCCTTGCTGGCATCAAATTGAACAGTGATTTATTCTTAAAGGAATTACCAAAGAAGAAAGTGCTATAATAAATCATCAAAGTTTTTAATTCATATCTCAGATTGTACAAAAAAAAGGTTGTGATGATCGGAATTAAAAATTGAAAAGACCTCATAGGTCTTATGTATTCTTCCATTGCAGGATTTTTTTCCCTACAGGTTATTCTCCAATGTTTGTCCAGTTTTGGTTTTAAATGATTTGGGTAGTAGAATTTCAGGCATGTTTCTGGATGGTCAGACTGCTATCATAACAGGGAGTCTTACACTTCTATATTTCTAACTTCTATCCAGGCCTGATCAACAAAACAATTGGCACTAAATTCATGGCAGTTTCATCATAGGCACCAAATAATTAATGGGCATGGAAATGGAAACATCCTCATTCAGTTCATGTCCAGCTGTCCTTATAGAGGATTGTCTCTCTCCTGTGATCAGATGCAAGATTCAAAATGTTGAAGCTCCTGCTAGATCTCTTAGTACCTGACCAATTTGGTCATTGGGCTGGTTTTAGTCCTGGGTTTCTTCAGACTTACATAAATAACTCGAGACCGTGGGGTTAAAGTGGTACATCATTGGAGTAATGCAGGGGTGAATCAGCCCCTCTGCTTCCAGTCATAAAGAGCGGCAGAAACCACTCTACAGACTGTCTGGTATTGTTGAAGAAAGCATCTGTTTAAGACAGTATCTGCTAGTGTATAAGGCAGTGTAATTTTTTTTTTTTCTCCTAATCCATTCACCAGTATCCGTGTTCTTTCCAAGATGAGGTTAAGCTACATTCATTTTCTAATATGCAGGAAGCTTGGTACTGCTGCAGCTGGTACTGAGCCCTCTTGATGGTTATAGGGTCAGTTGGTACTTTTCATGGGCTATTTCAAAGTGGCTGATTTTTCTCATTATCAGCAAGTACTTCTGCAGTCTTCTGTGACAGAAATTCAAATATTGTTTCTATTTGTATATCCATGTAACAGCAAGTTACGCTTCAGCTCATTGGGTTTTCCCTTACATATTAAGAACACAAAAAAGTGTCAAATTAGCATAACACCAGCTAATTAAAATATATAACTGCAGGAGGTAGAATTGTATTCCGAGAATAGCCTGCTTCTTTTATATTATGTCTATTTGGTATATTTATAAAAGATAAAAAGCCACCTTGTAAGCAACCTTTTGGATTTACTTTTTTCCATTTGCTTTTTTTACTATTAAAATTTAAATGTGAAAAAATACTTAATATCCTAAGGTTGAAAGACCAAGCTCTTCCAAGTCAGAACATTCCAAGTGCTGAAATTACTCATGCAGTTTGCCCATATGCTGCATTTTATATTGCTCTTTTCCTTGTTAAATATAAATATCGGTGGTTTATTTTTTGCTCATCATGTAACTCATGGCATATTCCACATACGAGGTACAGGAGAGACAGTGTGGTTGAATTCAGGTCTCTACAGCAACCTTAATATTTAGTATCTCCATCCAGAGTGTAATCTGCCCCCCTTTATATTAAATTAACACTCCCTTGTCATGCAGAGTGCCACATTCATGTCCTGTCATAAACGGCTAGGTAAAGAAGTGTTTGGGGGATAAAAATCCAGCAACAAGCCTCATGCACTGGAGTATAAATCATAGTTCCTGACACTGCTTGTGCAGAGCGTTATGGTCACTGAATCTCCCGAAAAGTGGAGAAAGAATCTTCCCATATATTCTGTTCCCTTTGTTTCATTGTTCTGCAGCAACATTCCTCTCCAGGTAGAAAGCAAAGGCATGGCAGGGCATAATTAAGCCCTTTGGGCCAGGGTAGTGTTACCCTTCAGTAAATACGGGATCGGTGTATTCAGTATATGGTCAGTTTAACTAAACCATTGAAGGCTTTGTCCTTTTCAAGAATTCTCAAACCTCCCTTGCTCAGTTTTAACTTTTCTAGCCAATAAAATGAAACGGTTTTTTCTTTTACCATTTCAGTGACTTATCACTATGAGAAAATGCCAGTTTATGTGGGTAGAACAATTTATAAATATGGCTCTGTTAATCACTAGCTAATTGGTTCATTTGCTCATTATTGCCTGTTTTATAAATAACCTACGCTTGGAAGGATTAGATTTTAATTGGTAAATGTTGGCAGAATTCAGTCTCAATTTTTAAAAAAAAAAAAAAAAAAAGAAGAAAAGATGAGAAATAATTTCCTTAATTAATAATCAAGTGAAAGCTAAAAACATATTTTGCAGTGTTAGACAACTGGTATATTTCTCTTAAATCTGTCTGACAACAAGAAATGTGTCAAGTATTATTAGTGCTGCTTTTGGGAACCTCTGCTCCCATGGTTACTAAATGGTGAATGGACACTTCTTGCAGTACAAATGTAAACATTTTGTAAACGTTTGAAAATACATAATGCAGTTAGCCATGAGTATCTTTTCTTTGTATACTTCAATCAACACTCTTTGTCTCTGCCTGTTGGGCCATGATAAAACCTCCTGGTAGCAAAGAGGCTTTAGGGTATTATGCATTAGAGGGTTCAATGTGAGGGCTACAGTTCTTGGGGGAGAGGTGTTTTTCCAAACTTATAACCAGCACATGATGAGAAGGAAGTACAAATGGCTGGTTTTATTGCTAAAAATTCTCCCTTTTAGTCAAATTGTGGAGAACAATAGTATCCTGGTGCAGTTATGTCCTATCTGAGTTGGCTTGGAAATTGCAGCTGACAAGAACTACCAGACATTATGGCTTCTCCCATGGAAAGACAAGATACTGGAAAACATGCAGGAGAACAAGAGTGTCTCTATAGGTTTCAGATTTCAGTCTCACCCTTGACAGTAAGATGCAGCATTTTCCAAAAAACATCAGTAGGGCTTATGCTGACTTCCATGAACATCATAGGGTCATAAGGAAAAGTAAGAAAATGAGCTCAGTCAAAAGATCTTTGTTCCACAGAGCTAAAACTGGATAAATGCAGTGTTATGTCTGGAGTATAAAAGCCTTTATTTTCTTATTATTGGCTTTTTACTTTTATTCCCAGAGGATGTTAACATGAATTTTAAAGATAAATTTATACATTTCCTATTTTATTTCAGCGGGCATTAAATAAAAAAAAGTTGACTACAAGTGAATTCAGCAATAAAGAAAACTCTGATGCAAGCACAGAGCATGATAAGGAAAATTCTTCCACCAAAACTGAACCGAGAAGAGTTAAAATATTTGATGGAGGGCAAGTATTATATTTTTTTAACGATGCTATTGGGAGGATAATTATTTCTTAGTGCTAGGGCTTGTATGGAAGTCTGACATTCTTTCCTATTTAAGTGTATCATAAAAAACAAATCTCATGATCTGTTCTGTAAAATGTTGGTAAGAGTTTCCTAGGAAAATGACTGGTCATATTATGCTCCATAGGTGGGGAAGAATTAAAAAAACAACAGACAGTGTGTTCCAATTTTTCCAAAGGAAAAAACCATGTCAGGTTAGCTATAGATGCTTTCCCACTATATAGGTATTTTCCCAATATTTTTTTCTTTGTAAACAATTGTTATTGTCACAGTTATGATAGGCAACTGAAAGGGGAGGTGGTCTGAGTGACAAGCCATGGTCTGCAATCCAGTCTCTGATTAAGAGTAGTACATGCTGCAGAAGGGCTGGAGAACTCTTAATTTAACGATTTTTCTGTGGAAGTCTGTACTCAATGTAATAGTCAAAGTACTGTAGTATTTTCTACCAGGTGGCAAGCTGCTAGTCAAAGCTTAAGCAAATTTTTGTAATTCCATTGAAATATTAAAAGGTTGGGAGAAACACCAACAGAACAGACTAGGTGAATTGAGTAATTGGTAGGGACTTTCACTTGCAGGATGCTTCTTTAAACCCAGTTCAAGCAAATGGTGAACATAACTTTTCACCGTATGCTGAGAGGAATTGATTTTGTTTGTCTTGGCCCAACTTCTCTTGTTTTAGGACCCACTCCTCAAAAAAATAAGCACCCTAAATGAAACTCTTGATGAGCCTCTCAGCAAAGAAGCCAGTTGTAATTGGATTTGACTAGGTTAAGATCCAGTAGTTCTCCAAGGTGTTCTCTTTTTAGCACTTGCTTTCTGCTCCCAACAATGTATGGGCACCTATACGTACACCTGCTGCAACACATGCTAATTAACATGCATCAGAGCAGACTCAATCAAGTGTGCTGATCAGCACACTCCAGGAGCCTTAGCATCACGTGTATTTGGTGCCCTGTGCTTCGGTGGCAGGGATGCTTTAACTAAAGCTCGTTGAGTAGGGTTTAGTTAAAGTGCTTCCACTGCCATTTTGAAGTGCAGGATGCTGAATGCACAAGCAGCTGTGGGGGCTTTAATTAGCGTAGCTCCTGAGAGCCACTAATTAAAGCCCTTACCCCACCTTGGAGCATATTTAAAGACGCCCTATGCTTTTTGGAAGTGTGTGCACAATTTAGGCACGTTTAAGATAATGTTTGAAATCCTTAAATGCTTTGTGTTGCAAATCAGTCCTTTTTAATGAAGGCAGTAAGGCATAACTGTAAAATTTTTGTTGGTTACTTACCTAAACTTTAAATGCCAGATTAGCAATAAGTACTTTCATTGATAAGACAGAGAGTTTGATTTTGATATCATTTGTTTTTCATTATGTCTAGCACTCTGCTTATTTTCACCATAAATCTAACTTACTAATGTAAGACCATAGATAGAAGATTGCTCTTTACAACAAACTATTATGGTATTGTTATTAGGTACAAGTCAAATGAGGATTATGTGTACGTGAGGGGAAGGGGAAGGGGGAAGTATATCTGTGAAGAGTGTGGAATACGTTGCAAGAAGCCCAGCATGCTGAAGAAACATATCCGTACGCATACAGATGTCCGTCCTTACCACTGCAACTATTGCAACTTCTCTTTCAAAACTAAAGGTAAAGGCACTTCTCACAGTTTAGTTTTTTGGTCTCTTTTCTTACTACCTGTAGTTTTTCTTTTGAGAAATCTAAACAGCAGAGTAGAACAAGTGTGTGAAATAAGTGTAATTACTCTAAGAACTATAAAAACTTGTACTATAAATCATTAACATCCATTCTCAGTGTTGTGAAGGATCTTTAACTTGCTATAGTTTGTGCTGCTTTCAAAGAATAGAAGTTAGCATACTAATATTCTGTATAACCAACATACGTTTCTCTTTATGTTTTTGTTTTGTGGGCACAGATGATTAAGCTTTATTTTTAAATTCGCATGATCTAGGTTCACATGTACTGTATATGTAATTAGATTTGCAAAAGACTCGAGGCCTGATCCATCTTAATATTTCCTTTTCATTGGATTGTTCAAGAATGTGGGCATCCCACTTTACTTATTTTAATTCTATCATAGACATTTCATGATGTGAAGCCACATCCATTGTCCTGGCCAAGATGAAATGCGAAATTAGCTGGGGAACTTTCTTCAGGAGCAGCCAAAGAGGCTGATAGGGAGGCACATCCCCTTCCCCACTAGCCTCACTATCTAGGAGCTAAATGGGTTCTTGCATTTTGGAACTATGTTTCCAGAGCAAGGGAATGAACCTTCCTCCAACCATTTAAATGATTGGTCCTCTCCCAATGCAGTTGTTTTCTTGCATACAGAATTCTTTTCCTATCATCTGGTTGAACTGTTCCCTTTCTAATTTTATTGTTTGTTTACTTGTGAATTCTATATAAAAAATTATACTGACATTCTCTTATTTTAGCATGTTTATCTATTCTTACATAGAGGATTTATGTAGGCTGTTCTGTTATAATCTGTGGTGTATTATAACATATGCACAAACTACCTAAATGAGAAATGCATGATAGAAGAGAACTTACACCAAAGTATGGAAAATTACATTTCTAACAGCAGTCTATAGTATTATTTACAATAGATTTTCTGTGTGCAACACTAATGTAATGCTATTTGGCAAACAGAATATAAATGAAAAACAGCAACTTTTTGTATGGCTCTTCATGTACATGTGTGACCTTCTGAAAAACTAGGTTATCATCAGGGATCCAGGTTTTCCATTTCCCATGAAAAAACCCAGATTTTTCCCTTTGAAGTGGGGAAACCACAGGTTTTCCCTTGCAGGCTGGCAGAGTCCCAGCCTGCAAGGAGCTCCTTGGGGCTGGGGGGTCAGGGAGGGCGATTGGAGGCAGGGGGAGCCATGTGCATGTGCATGTGCACGTGCACACAAATATACCTGGCAATACAGCCAGGCAAGGTGGTGGGAGTAGCCTTGGGAGCTACATACTGATGATAAATCCATGGGTTGGAGGAAGGTTGGAGAGCCAGGGCTTGGGGACTGTCCAGGGGGCTGTGTGGGAGGTGTGTGTGTGTGTTAGGGGTGTGTAGACGGGATGTGTGTGTGTGTGTGTGTATGGAGGGGATGTGTATGTGAGCACAGGTGCCTACTGGCACTGGGGGAAGGTATCCGAGTGTCAGGGCTGCAGCAGGGCAGGGGGGTCTGAGGCAGCACTCAGTTCCACGTTGTTTCCAGCAGGGCCTGCACAGAGGCACCTGCCCCTCCAACAGGGGAAGGGGGAAGCGGGGAGCTGCATGGCTGAGCTGGCAGTGGCAGGGGCTGGTACCATACACACAGGGGCAGGGTGGCTGGGAGATGCTGCCTGGGGGAAGAGTTGGGGCAGGGGACTGTGGCCAGGCTGCTTGGTGCAAAGCAGGATAGTATCAGAAGCATCCCCACTGCCTCCCTCTAGCCCATGCCGGGGCTGGACTTGCTCCACTGCTGCCCACAAGAGCCAGAGTTGCCGCCACCACCGCTCCCACTGCTGCTTGGTGGGCAGAGGGTGCCTCACTTCGGCAGCCATGACTGTGTGGCTGGCACAGGGGTCCCAGTGGCAGCAGTGCTGAGTCTCCCCACCTCACCCTGCTCCAGCCTCCTACACTGGGTCCCACCTGCTGAACCATGGAGGCAGCTCCTGCCCGGTGCTGGTCTGGCCAGGATTCAGCCCTGTGCCCTGCACCCACTGCCAGCACAGAAATATAGAGGGGCCTATGCCCCTCATGCCTGCTGGACATGCTGACAGTGGTGTCACCTATGACCACCACCCCCTGTCTAACATACCCACCCCCGTCCCCACACATATAGCCCCTGCCCCACACACTGGGGGCTCAGGGTAGCTAGGGGCCCCCTCTGGCAGAGCTGGGGGAGGCAGGAAACTGCAGGTCAGGAGTGAAGGGCATCAGCAGGACTGGGAGGTGGGGGGGCTGTGGTTGGGAGTGAGTGGCGCTGGTGAGGATGCAGGGGGCTATGGGTCAGGAGTGAGGGGCACCAGCAGGGCTGAGGGGGCTGTGGCTTGGGAATGATGGCACTGGCATATCAGGGTGGCTCAGCACCATAGGGTAGCGGGGTGGGGGGGGCAGTTGCAGCTGAACCTGCATCCTGGTGGGCGAAGGGAGCGGGGGAACTCTGATTTTCCATGATAAAAAAAGAACAAAATCAAATGCCAAAATATATAGCTATTTAGAATTTATTTTATTATAATGATTGAAACAGTGGTAGGCTCCCAAATTGCTTTAAAATTGTAAATCTATCAATAAAGCATTGTGTTCAACTGATATATATAGATATACTGGTGTTTCATTGTAATCACGGAAAATTGTGGATTTAGGGTGTGTTAGAGAATTATGGATTTTTTTTATCAGAGAATTTTGGATTTTTTAAATGGAGAAAATTACGATTATATAGTGTGATTATATGCATTTCTGCATACCAAAATGTGCAGTTTTAGCAGTGGTCTAGATAGCTTGGACAACTGTAACAGTGAGGGTTTTAGGATCATAGGAAAGTAAGGCTGGAAGGGGACCTCACAAGGTCATCTAATCTAACCTCCTGCTTTAGCTACAGCTGCACAGATTTTATCATGGGCTGGCAACCAGAATACAGGCCCTGTAGGCATCTTGCTGAAGCCACCGTATCCCTGTGGTTACTTCCGGGGTCTCCCATGTTAAATCGATTTAAAGCTAGCATGAAAATACCTCACTTGCTGCAGCCACACTTTTTCATTTTGCTTGGCAGACATTCCCTGAGACCCTTTTGACAGTGCCCAATAGTACTGTCTTATGGTAAAGTTAGTTAATTTACTGTGCTCTGTTACCAGTGCATGTGTAGACTGTGACACTTTACTGTGGAGCTAATTAATTTATTCTGCAGTAAAGCACACAGTAGATGCACCATTGGGTGCATCTACTGGGAAAGGTGACTGGAGCTATTCTGAAATGTGTCCAATATAGAATTTACCAGTGATTCTCAACCAGGGTGGTGGAAATCACATAATTAAAAAGATAAACATAGAGATGTCAAAGAAAAATCCATAGTTGTGGTATTTCTGAATTAATTGCAACAGAATTGCTCTGTTCTTTTTCTGTAGTCAAAAAAGAAATGTACACTAAGAGTTGGTATTTTCTAAGGAGTGCCTCAAGTCTGCCCAGGGGTGCCTTGATCCAAATAGGTTGAGAACCACTGGAATAAACAATACCTGTCTTCCTACGTTTCTTTTCCTAAAACACTTCCTATCCAGTTTCTGACTAAAGTCAACCTTTCTGCTTGTAACACCTGACAAAAGTTACCGCTCTTGGGGTTGTGCTACTAGCTGCACTGAGGAGTGAGAATCAGACTCATATTTTCTGTGCAACACTACAGCAATTTGATGCTAAGGCAGTGGACAAGATATCAAATCTGTAACATCTTTCAGAGAAGTTATACAGTTAGGCTTTTGTGGCAGAAGTCTGTTGCTCTCATGAAATCACCCATCCTAGTGTAAGGTAGTCCAAAACACACTTTTCTGTAAAAATAAGATAAGATGAGCTGTAAACATTGAGCCAAGATTATTCTCTTACCTGCATTTAACCTACTTACACTCCCTTTCATGGTCCAGGTTTATACATTTGCCAAGTCAGTCCATAAGTTTAAAATGCATCTTAAATGTTGATGATGACTTAAAGTTGAATGGAACAACTACTACAAAAAATGGCTAAGTGACATAAGAGTTAGGGCTGTGCGAAGCTTTGGTAGCCTATTCGATTCAGAGGAAATTCGGCCTGTTTCAGCAGCTGAATCTCCAAATCTGAATCGAATCGGTAGATGCATTAATCTCTCCAAATTGAATTGGAAAACTCCGAATTAATTCGGAGATTTGGCCATAGACTCTACAGGCAGGCACTAGGCAGTGCTGCTGGGAGCAGCCGGACAAGCTCCGACTTGAGCCGGCCGCCCCGGGAAGCTGGGGGAAATGATCAGGGGCTGGGGGAACAAACAGGGGCTTCCCCAGCTCCCAGTTCGATTCCCCAGCTCCTAGTTTGATCCCCCAGCTCCCTGATCATTCCCTTCAGCCCCTGTAGCTTCTCCCAGGGCTGCCAGCACTTCCTGCCTTGCCCTGGTTGGGGGGGGGGCAGCCAAGGGAGCAGCCGGATGAGCTGTAGCTTGAGCTGGCAGCCCTGGGAGAAGCCGTGGGGGCTGAGGAAAATGATTGGGGAGCTGAGGGGAATGATTGGGGGTTGGGGGAACAAACAGGGGCTCCCCCCCAGCTCCTTGATCATTTCCCCCAGCCCCTGCAGCTTCTCCTGGGGCTGCCAGCACTGTCTGCCTCGACTCTGTGTGGGGGCAACCGGGGGAGCAGGCAGACAAGCCATGGCTTGAGCCGGCAGCCCCAAGAGAAGCTGTGGGGCTGAGAGAATGATTGGAGGCTGGGGGAATGAACAGGAGCTTCCCGCCAGCTTCCAGTTTGATCTGTCAGCTCCCCGATCATTCCCCCAGCCCCTGCAGCATCTCCCATGGCTGCCAGCACTGCCTGCCTTGCCCCGGCAGGGGGGCAGCCGGGAGAGCGGCTGGATGAGCCACGGCTTCACTTGGGGCTGCCGGCTCAAGCCAGGGCTCGTCTGGCTGCTCCGCCAGCTGCTCCTACTGACACTGCCTGCCTATGTAGTCTGTGGCTGAATAAAATTTGGTACTGAATATCTTCAGATTTGTATTTGGCCAAATCAAATTGGGACAGTGATTCAAGTCACCGAATCTAATCACTGTCCCACCGAATCCAAATCCAAAGGAAATGCTTTCTGCTTCACACAGGCCTAGTAAGTGTCCAGCTCCATACAGAAAGAGGCATAGGGTTTTTTGGGTGATTTTATTTGTATCTCAACTATAGTTGGTCAGAAGTTTTTGAATGCAAAGAAGAATGCCTCACCTCTCACATACTTCTGGGACTATTGTGGCTACAACTTCTACTACCCAAGCTCCATAGAAAAAACTTAAACTTACTGTGTGCGTCTACACAAGATGCTACTGTGCAGTAACTGGAGTTATTGCACAGTAACACCAGTGAACATCTTTTAGGTGATGCTACTGCACAGTAGCCTAATAATACTATGCAGTAGCGAATTAACACTGTCCATGCTGTGACGTGCTAATGCACAGTATTTTTTGGCTACTGCACAGTTAGTGTCTCGTGTAGACATGCCTCTTGTGTAGTACTTAGTAAGGTCACAGGCGCTCTCGTTTCTTCATCCTCCCCCTCCTCCCACCCCTTTTCTTTTTCTTGTTCCTCTTACTCCGTATATTTAAATACACATGCAGGTAACCACATCCATCTGTCTGAACAAACTGGGTGGTATGGTATGGCGGCAGGAAATGGAGGGGTAAAAAGTGAGTAGTGTTAGGCAAAGCAAATGTAGGTGTGGATGAGGAAGCATGAATGATGAATGCGAGTGAGGTAACTGCCTCTACTGTTTAGGTAGGAATTGTGGGAGAGACAGGAAGAGATTTTGGATGTATATGCCTTTTGAAGCTCTCCCAAGTGTCTTTGACATGCTCCAGAGAGTGAAGGTTAGAGAGTTATTGTCAAAGGGCTTCAAAAATTACCCTAAAAAAGAATATCTTTGAAGCACTTCATTTTGAAGGAACTTATTGAAATGTCAGTACACACTAAAAGTCCTCGAGCATCCTACAGTGCCCTGCACCTCATTCCCACCCCATTCAGTGGGAGGTAGGAGCAATTAAACAGCCAGTGAGTGCTCTTCTGTGTACTTGGCTGTCCTCAGAAACCTGCAGTGGTTTAGCATACATGTCTTCATGGTCATTTTGAAGGGCTCCAAGGAAGGAGGGTAGGGATGCACAGCTATGAAGTGCACTGCATTTGAATCACTCTGGAATTTGGAGCGCCTCAAATAGAGTGCCTTGCCTCAAATGGAGTGCTTCCCTATCCATACACAAGGAGACAATAGCAAGTCTCCACTAAATTCACGACCTACTGTACAGTCTCACAGGATCACCTTGGAGTTAAGTTAATGTACGATGTCTTCTTAATGAACTTCAACAGCTGGATTTTGCTAAATGATTACTTTTTAATTAAAAAAAACCAAAACAACAGATGGAAAGCATTTCCATCACTCTCAACCTCCTCAAACTCAGATGTAACCAGCTGCTTCATTTAGAGCCCAATGCAGCAAGCTATTGAACCATATGTCTTTTTAAGCACATGGTTTAAGTACATTTGGTTAATCAGAGATTTAGGGTGTCATTCTCTTTCCATTTCATTATCTGTGTGTCCTTATACCTAGTGGACACAGAGAACCAACTGGAAATAAGATGCCTCCCTTAATATGTGACATGGGTGAGTTCATAACCAAAAAACTAGGAGATAGGATAAGATTTAAAAATGATGACTTCTGTGCCTACTATTCTTGTAGCACTATTACCTCCAGCTGTGATCTCAGAAAACCTCATATGTCAAATAGGTTTAGGGCTAATCAGGACTTGGGTAGAAGATTTCCAAGAAAAATAAAATACTGCAGGAACTGGCATAGGCAATTCAGTAGGTGTGTCAAAACCTACTGCTACATAATGATGTATGGGTTGCTCATATTGCTTTATGATGCCATCTTTTTAAATGAAATGTCAGGCTGGGGCCCTGACTAATTCTGGCTGTTAAAAGATGCCATGCCAGACTTTGCAGGAGTAGGTTTTCTTGGCTAACTTCCAAACTTAAGTAATTAAATTCTGCCCACCTACATTCCCTGTCACTTTAGTCGGAGAAGATATTTTTATTCACTTCCTGTCCCTAGACTTTTGCTAATGAAGTAACTTGCTTGCTTCAGTCACAGAGGAGGTTTTTCAGTGATTGGTGAATTGGTGCTTATAATCCTATATAGCTTATTCCTGCAAGAGATGGTTTATATGTTCTTTCTGGTGATGATTGCTTTTTTTTCCATATGAAGAATGGAACTGATTATTGACTATGGTGTTCTAAATGACTTGTACCACAGGATAGATAGTTACTATATGACAGGAATTAGGCTTGCCTTTATGAAATCCAAGATAAGTTCTTTTAATGTTTTTATAATTAGGTAAAATTAATTTCTTGCCATAAGCCCACCATAAGGCCAGCACACCTACTGAAGCAGGATTTAAGTGATGCACAAGATTTGTAATGATCTTCTATTCAGAAATGAATTTTATACTTTAAATCCTGAGTTTTTGCTTCTGAATCTACAATTGAAAGGGAGTAAGTTAAAATAGAGTCTATCAGGAGCTAAAAAAGGCTGCAACCTGTGGTCATTTGTCAACCTAAATTTAACAACAGTCATTCCATTTTATGGATTACCATAAAATGCAATGCCTTTCACAATACAAAATAATGTAATTTCCAAGGATTTCTGTAGTAAGAAACTGACTGCATTTAGTACAGCCAGAAAACAACAGAGTGTATGACATTAAATGTCTGAAAGCTGTGGGCAATTTACCCAGGAAGGAAAGGTTCCAGTACAAAATCGAATTATAAATATAGTGATATTTGTATCTGTGCGGAATATGAGAAGCTTATGGGTGTGTATTTAGAGAGCAAGTAGTTTTTGTTTTTCTCTTCAGGGAACTTGACTAAACATATGAAGTCCAAGGCACACAGCAAGAAATGCATGGATTTGGGAGTCTCAGTCGGTTTAATAGATGACCAGGATGGAGAAGAATGTGGTAAGGATTTTTAAATCTTCCTTGTTCCCCTGCTGCATTACATTTATATTTCTGTCACCTTAAACATCCACTGTTACTCACCCAACGTTTTTTACTTCCATTTGAAGGAAGTACTGTGGTGATAAGCACCGTAGGGTGTTGACGGGCATTCATTTCTAGTGCTACAAAGTGTCTCAACACTTTGTGGCACTACAAAAATGTAGTGAGATGGGGGGGGCGGGGGGGTGTATACTGGAGTTCTAGCCCCCTGGCTGGAGAGTAAAAAAAGTCTCAAAGGCATGGTCTTTAGCCGGGGGGGAGGGGACGGTGATAAGGAATTGCTTCTTTGCTCCCCCCACAGGAGACAGGCTGTCTCCAGCTGATGCCATGTTGGCCATAGCTGGAGGCAGCTGAAAGGGCAAGGGAAAAACAATTCCCCTCTGCCTGCGGATGAGAGGGGAAGGGGCATGCTTCATGCCCCTGCCCCTTCCCCGTAACAGCCATTAGTAAATGGGACCAAGCCTGGGGCAGCAACTGGGACTGTCAGGTACAGCCTGCAGGAGAGAAAGTGGGTATGTTCTTCATCCTCACCCCCTCCATGCCCCTGAGACAGACAGATACCCACCCCCACACCCACCCACTCCATTTTGGCCAAACCACCTGTTCTTGTGGGGACCATGGCATCTAGAAAGACCTGACAGGTTCCCTATGGGATGAGCACCTTTTCCTGGTGTTCCTGGGGAGCAGGTTGAAGCTCTCCTTAGCTACTGCCTTCCCCACTGGAACCAGTATTCTTCTGTCAGTGCTTCCCTATCCCCCACCCCCTCACCCCCAACTGCATGAACAGGCCCAGAGAGTTTCAGGGCTGCCAGACAGCTATGGCAGCAGGGTCTCCACAGGGGTCCCTGGTGTCAGGGAGCTTCCCCTCTCCCTCCCACCCTTCTTTCTGGAGGGGCAGAGGGAGAGTGCAGAACTGTAGAAAAGCAGTGTCCTAGGGACCCCATAATCCCATGTGCACCTGAACAGGTATTACATGTGGTGCTAGAAAACAAGGAAGATGCTGTATGAAGAGCCTAGCAGTTTTTCTCAGAATCACTAGATTTCTCTGACCACAAACTGCTTGAGCACCCATACATTTCCTCTTTGTGCTGGGATATAGGCATTTTTCCTGACACAAATATAATGCCTGTCCATAGTCTTAGAAATATGATAGGGAAAGTTAGAAATACTAGAGAGATTGTAACAGCCACAAGAATGGATCCAGCACCTGCTAAAACTGTATATTTGGCAGGGAATTGTTTCCAAAATGTTACCCAAATTTAAGTTTGCCAGTTTTGCAGCACCTTGGCATATCAAAAACTATTTTTGTACTTATTTTACTTTTTCAATAAGTAACAAAATGAATGGTTAACAATAGTTGAAACTAAAAATTCTGTATCTTTTTTATGCACCAAAACCAGCCCGTTGAAGAAGATTAAACTATTATGGGTTTTCTAGGGATCCAGAATTAAAAGCATAGTAGACTTTGACCCAACAGAATAAAATGGTTTATGTAGTTAGCTGTACGGTTCAGTCTGAAAAGCAAAACTGGACTTTGTTAACAGAACTTTATTTTGGTTAGGGAAGTTATCAACGCAGTGATGGCATTCTTGTTTTCCCATCATCTGCAATGGAATCAACCGTGTGGGTTTTTTGGGGTGGTAGTGTTGACTATGGTATATTTTTCTTGTTAACATGGTGTAGTTTATTGAATTATGGATAAGTTTTCAAAGGAAAATAGTGGTAAAAACAGAACTGAAAGAAACGGAAAGGGCAAGAAATTAATGCACTCGCTTGTTTTCACTTGATAATCAATAGCAGACTGAGTCAGCCAAAGTTATTCTAAATAATATTGGAAATATGACTTATCTTTTTCAGTTAGTGTGACTCAATAATATTTGAGGATCAAAGAAAACATTTTGCCATTTTGAGTGTCAATTATTTATTTCTTATTGAGAGAAACTAAGAAAAAAAAGACTTTAAAACAAATTGCCCTGAACGGATGGAAGCACTATGTATTTTACACTACTCCCATTTAGGAATATTGTTATTTAAAGTTCTTAGTTTCCATATAATGGAATAAAAATGCTGAACCTTTTTAATATATTTCTGTAATTTCATAATCTCACTTGTCCTTTTGTCATACAGATGAGCAAACATCATCTCTTTACTCAGGCTCAAAAGGATTTCTGTGATTAATCGGTTTATATTGTGCATTTTTAAAAAGATCTCATTTTATATTAATAAGCATAGTTACATTTTAAGGTGCAAAATTATCACCCTGCACAAGTAAGGCTTTTCCAGTCATTTTTAGAGCTATAAATCACGTAGTAGGCTACATAGTTTAGTGAATTATTATATTAGGGCACTATGTGTTTGGAAGAAAATTACTTAATAGTATGAATAAATTTAGCTCAAGATTTTGAAAAGAACATTGAAATTACATGGAAGTTAGCTACCCACCATCCTTATTCTTCTCTGAAAATTCAAACCTTAACTCTACAGCATCTACAGTACAAAAAAACCTGTAAAACTAATTGTTGATAAGTATCCAAGTACCAATGGAAAACAATATTTATTGAAAATCCTGCACATACCCAGGTAGGTAAGGAAGGAAACCTTGATACCCAATCATAAATTAACTGATCTGTTGCTCAATTTGATGTATATGAAATGTAAGTTGACTTGAAATTAGCATGATTTCAATCGGGCTACTCAGTAAGATTGATAATACTTTTTAAAACATATAATCATTTCTTCTCATAAAAACTAATTTCACAAATCACTGTTCTTGAAGTTTATGCCAGTCCTCATGTTCCTGGCACCTTCTAAAAGCCAGGGTTGTGAAAGTTGATTTTATGAGTACATGTATAAAGGTGTGCACGTTGCCTCCATCCCAAGTTTCTGTTTTCTCTCCTTGCTGTTGTTCTTTTGACTCCTATTTCACTATTTTGAAATCCTCTGTTAGTTTTATAGGTTTGTATTTTTTCAAAGTTTTATTTCCACATCAGTGGGCATAAGAAGTAGTAGTAGCAGCATCAAAAGTATTATGAGTATTAATATTGTTCCCAGAGTTGGAGTGATAGAACTGCTATGACCCAAGCAAAAAGTTTGTCTTACCACAAAATAATTTTTTTTGTTAAGTAAAAATTTCAAATGTTTTAGGAAAGGTCACTTATGCACTGTCCCTTTTGGCTTAAAAAACAACAAAAAAAGAAAATAAGAAAAAGAAAGAAACCCACATTGGCACATAATTCTAACCTCTGGTTTCTTTGCCAAAGACTTTCTGTAATATTTCCTAGATCTCTGCCTCCTATCTCATTGGTTCCTCCTTGTCTGAGAGCAAAACTAGAAGCAAAATCGCACAAAACAAAGGTTTTAATATTAACATGACTACAACAGCACTTCAACATGGAGGATATTGAAATTCACTATTTAAAATGGAAAATTCACAACATTAAGAAAGAAGGAAATCAAAGAGGCCCATACCTGAGGAAGGGCATTTTGTGTCTAAAAGCAGTCTAACATCTTCCCCAACTACATGGTTGGTCCTATAACAAGTATTAGCAAACAAATCCTGCTTCTCGCATGTTCCCTGGATCATGGTTACTACAATAGTAGCTCAGCACTTACCTTGCACTTTTTATGCAAGTATGTCTTGTGTGGCAGAATCATGTAAAATATAATTATTATCAAAAGCACCCTCCTTGCCTGTGCTTCACAGTAGCATCTATTGCTACAGTCCATGTAAAGCAGAGGTGCTCACCTTCTGGTCCCGTAGGCCAGATCTGGCCTGTGAGGCCACATCATCTTGCCTCTGGGTCTTCCCACATGTCTGAGTTTTTGGTGCTGGGAGTGCAGTGGTAGAATTAATTGCTGCTCTCTTCAGCAAATTATCAGACTATGAGGAGAGCCCTGTGGGCTGGATGCCATGGCCCTGTGTGCTAGATTGAACTGGCACACAGTGGGGCTGTAAGGTGGGATTGCTTCATGGTTGGATCTTGCACTCAGGGCCACATTTAGGATTCTTCCACACTGACCTCATGCAGTGAACCTGCCCCAGGTGCTCTGCAAATTGGCCTAAGGCCACTCATCTGGCCTGCAGGACTGTGAGGTTGAGCACCACTTATGTAAGCCACATAGCTTTTTGCTTATACTAGTGACTGGATGAAGTTGTGGTAATATTAAGATGTTGATCCTTTCACCTCACCAATGTATTGGATTTCTCTGAGAAGGGGAATCTAATTGACATAATATATTTAGATTTTTTTAGAAGCTTTTAACAAGGTCTGTCACCAAAGGCTTTTTAAAAAACTGAGTTGCTCTGGGATTAGTGGGAAAGTTACGCTGTGGATTGAGAGATGGTTAAAAGATAGGAAGCAAAGGGTAGGGTCAAGTGGTCACTTTTCAGGATGGAAGAAGGTGCTGCAAGGGATCTAAGCTAGGCCCAGTTTTATTCAGCATCTTCATCAATGACCTGGAAATGGGGGTGCCCAATGAAATCACCAAATTTGCAGATGATACCAGGTAGTTATTCTAGGAAGTCAAATGCTAAGGTGAAAGAAAAGCGACAGAAAGATCTCACCAAGCTGGGTGGGCAAAAAAATGGCAGATGAACTTTAGTTTCCACAAGTGCAAGATAATGCACATAGGGAAAAATAACCTCAACTATGCACATGCAGTGTTAGGTTCTGAACTAGCTGCTGTGACTCAGAAAACAGTCTTTGGAGTTATTGTAGATAGTTCTCTGAAAATGTCAGCTCACTGCAGCGGTGCCCAAAAAACCCCAGTCAAATGTGTACCACCATTAAGAAGAGGACTGAAAATTGAAAATAAAATAGAGAAAATCATCATGGTACTGTACAAATCCATGGTATACCCACATCTTGCATACTATTTGCAGTTCTTGTCTCCACAGCTTAAGAAAAGATTTAGTAGAATTAGAAAGTGTACAGAGAAGGACAACCAAAATGGTCAGGGGCCTGGAGCAGTTAACATACCCAGAGACACTAAAAAGGCTAGGTCTTTGGTTTGAAAAGGAGAAGGGGGCAGGGGCATAAAGGTCTATAAAAGTGTGAAGGGTGTGGACAAAGTGAGTAGGTAACTGTTATTTACCAAGTCCCAGAACACGAACTAGAGGGCACTCACTGAAATTAATAGGCAACAGATTTAAAACTAACAAGAGAGAGTTGGTTTTTTTTACACAGTGCATAGTTAACTTGAGGACTTATTGCCACAGCACTTTCTGGGGGCAGATAGTATAGCCATGTTCAAAAATGGACAATAGATCTATTAATAGTTATTAAACAGAACTGTTGAAGGTATTTCCCATGGCATCTCCTGAACCAATGACAGTGGATGCTGAGAGGATGAGGGGGAAGTAATGAACAGTGAACAAATTACTCAAGATATACATGGTTCAGTGCTCTCCCTCTAAAGCAGTGGTTCTCAAGCCCTCACACCTGCCCCCTCCCCTGGGGTAGCCATGCCCTTGTGTAACCTGTCCCGGCCCCATGGGCATGCACCTACTGCAGCCCATGTGACATTCTGTTAAAACATTTTTTAAATGGATACACATGGGTGGGGGGAGAGCATGTCCTGGGCACTGGCCTGGATGGGGGCGCTGGCTGGGCCCTCCAGTGGTACTCGGTCTCCCAGTGCCACTTCTGGTTTCTCCGCCAGCGTTTCTGGGTTCGGCGATTGGCTGCTGTCTCTCCTCCCCCACCCCTCGGTCAGCAACTGGCTGCAGACAGGGGGAAGGAGGGGGTGTTCAAATGTAAGCATTGGACCCTGGCACTGGAGACCCACAGTACACTGCTGGATACACAGGAAGTAAGTTGTGTGGGTGCAGCCCACATAACACATTGAGACCAGCAAGTGTGGCCCACTATGGCAAATAGGGTGAGAACCACTGCTCTAAAGCATCAACTCCTGCCACTGTCAGACAGGGTACTGGGCTAGCTGGACCACTGGTCTGACCCAATATGGCACTTTTTATGTTCTTCCACCTCCTTGAGTTTCACCGATTTATTTCATTTTTATCCAAGCTCCTCCTAGTATTTTAACACCTGACATCACTGCATGCTTTATTATTTGCTTAAAGAGTTGTCTAAACATTAAAAGTGATATGTTTGTATCCCAGGACCAAATGAACTCAGTCAGCTTCCAATAAAAAAAAAATCCATTGGAGGAATGTGCAAGAAACCCAATAAGGGATAAGTTTCTTCTTTCCCTCAGGCACCAAGAGGTTGGCTTATGTCCTGAAGCATCAGGCCTCAACAGAAGTTAGCCTGTAAACTGTACATCTTATTATTATAGTTTATCCTAGCATTTATGATACTGTCTATTCTTATTAGCAATCCAAATGTCTAAGGTTTTTTTTTGTTGGAGCCTACATAATAACAGTATTGTCAATAAAACCTAATAACAATGACTGCTTCAGCATAGACAAAAATTAGCATTTGGTATTCAATTGGACAGCAGTCTTAAGGGGGAGGGATGCTTCCCCGTTATGAGAGAATGTAATCACAGCTTTTAACATAATCCCCTTTGTATTTGGATTTGTCATCATTGAGGTATTAGTAAATACTTTTTGGTTTTGCCCTTTGTGTTCAAAATCATCCCCACATCTATTTACCTTTCATCGTCTCGTCCATGGAATGTTCTTGTCAACACAGTAGAGTTGCAATGTAAGGAATGTTAGTATCTGAATTAAATTGTCATATGAGGTGAACCATTTAGTGTAACAAAACACAACTGGGAGCATCTTTTTTTAACTCCTTTGGTCCAAGTTTTGACTGTGCAGTCTTTTTAATAACATGAAAGTACATCTCAGAATTAAAATAATTTTGAAACTTAAGCAGTATTTCAGGGGTTGATCCTGCAGGCTTGCTTATAGTTTTTAGTTCAATTTGTCATGAATGCAAGGGTTTGCAGACTTTGTAGCAAGTACATTGCTAGCTGTATTACACAAGGACTTTTTAACAGTAAACTCCACTGCTGAGAAGAATTTATTAAAATAGTCCCCATGGAAAAAGAGTTGCTATCCTAAAGTATTTCTACTTTCCACATTAAAATAATTAAATTACATTTTTTTAGTTCCATGCAATTTACAGTGAGTTATCTTTTTCACATAACACCCAGTTAATCCCTCTAAAGATCATATGTTTCTGATTTACTAAAGGATTTCTAAGGAAGCTATTTCTTATCATATTTCATAAATTGGATTTCAGCAATATGGATTTGTTAATACTGCTTTGCTCTGTTTTTAGCAAAACTGCCCATAGGATATTAAAATAATGAAAAACTTTGAATGCAAACTTTTGATTTTAATACTCAGATATAGAAGATGCTGTAATTGATTATTTATAACTTTCAGGGATGATTTCTTATTATAAAAGAGTTATTATACCAATTGTCTAATTTGCACAATTAAATGTACAGTACATAAAGTGTGGTGTAGCTCTTATTCCTCCTGGCTTGAGACTATAATATTTAATGTACATTATTCAGTATTTAGTATCTGTATCCTACACCTTGATAGTGCAAGTAGCACTCCTTGCTTAAAAGAAGGCAGGTAATTATACTCTGTGTAGTTTCCAGTTCAGGTATGTATCGCTTCTCATCTGAAGTTCTACCACTCTGAACTTTACCCAGTAGATGTCACTGTGAGTCCGATGCTGATGAGCAGAAGACAGTGGCTAAAGCAGAAGTGAAAGTAGTCTGCACATTAGACTGAGAATAGAGTAAGGAAAACAGTTATCACATTTTTGAATATAGCTGCTGATTTTATTTCATAGGGTGGGAGTTGGTTGTTTACTTGTAAAGCTGACAAGCAATTAAATCATGTAAGTGGCATTGATGATGTTCATTTCAGGACTATTTTAATCCTCTGAAATAGATTATGTCTCTGTAGTACAAATGTGGTAATGAAATACAAGGGGTGTTAATGATAACACACTATCATATTTGATAATATTTCCATTTTGTTGATATGGTATATTTATGGAACTTCAGTAAAGGATACTGTCAAATATGTACCTTAATTAGTTGAGAACTTGGGCTCCCTCTACATGTTATGCTTAAGACATTCTTAACTAGTTAACCATGCCTTAAGTTGTGACCCAGGTACATGTTCAACCAGATAATGGTGTCATAAAATGAGCAATAAGCTACAGATTTATTCCACAAAAAATGTATAATAACTTTGTAACTTGTTCTAATCGCACCATTAATTGAACTTGCCACTCACTAAGTGCTCTCCTGTGGTGGGAGCCCCATCACCCAAGGGATGTCTAGCCTTACAGATGCACCATTTACTGAGAGCCCCGTAGCTGATAAGGCTCGCAGTGGCAGTAGTGTTCCTAGCAGTGAGCCTTCTCAGTTGTGGGGCTTGCAGCTGTTGGACTCAGTGCAGGGGAAGTCCAGGATCACGTGGCATGGCAGGAGATGCAATCGTGTGGAGCGTGTATTAGATCCCATTGTGCATTTTTCCTGCAAGTGTAGAGGGGCCCTTTCAAGACATTTTTTCAACTTGAACTTGAAGTGGTAAACAGATTCTGGACTAAGACCAGGGAACACTCAGTGATGAAGATATTGGTGTTTATCATGCTAGGTTATTGTTCTTTGGGAAGAAATACCCTCATTTTCTTGTAAACAGAGTTTATAGTGAAACTGAAAGTTATGGGTACCGAACGTTTTCCATTTTAAATTTGTTTTTAGCTGCTTCTAACTTGGCAAAATTTAAGGGGTTGGGACTGCAATTTTCTGTGTGTGTCCTTTTGTCACAGACCAAAATATTTAGAAAAGCTTCACCAAAAAATTGCCTAGCCATTAACAAAAAATTAAATTAAGAAAAAAAAATTGTTATTCCAATGTTCTTACCCTCACCACGACCATTTCTTTCTAGAATTCTATTTCCTTTATGATTTTAATTTTGCCTAGGGTCATTCTGGGACATTTTGCCTTTTGCATCTTTTTCACGGGATGACCAAGATAAGATCATAGAATCATAGAAGTCAGGTCGGAAGGGACCTTGTAGATCTTCAAGTCCAACCCCCCGCCTGGGCGGGAGAAAAACTGGACTCAAATGAGTCCAGCCAGGTAGGCATCAAACCTCTTTTTAAAGACCCCCAGGGTAGGAGCCAGCACGACTTCCCTTGGAAGTTGGTTCCAGCTCCTAGCTGCCCTAACTGTGAAGTAGTTCTTGTGGATGTCTAATCTAAACCTACTCTCCAATAATTTGTGTCCATTATTCCTTGTTATGCCAGGGGGTGCTAGGGGAAACAGAGTCTCCCCCAAACCCTTCTGGTCCCTGCTAGTGAGTCACCAGGTCCCCCCTCAGCCTTCTCTTGTGAAGGCCGAACAGATTTAGGTCCCGCAGTCTTTCATTGTAGGGTCTGCCCTGTTGTCCCCGGATCATGCGGGTGGCCCTCCTCTGGACCCTTTCAATGTTGTCCACATCCCTCCTGAAATGGGGCGCACAGAACTGGACACAGTACTCTGGCTGTGGCCTGACCGGCGTTGCATAGAGGGGGAGAATCACCTCCTTGGCTCTACTTGAGATTCACCTGTAAGTGCACAACAAGGTCTGGTTAGCCCTGCCAACCGTGACCTCGCATTGTTGGCCCATGTTCATCTGGGAGTCAATAATGACTCCAAAATCCCTTTCTGCCTCCGTGCTCTCAAGAAGGGAGTCTCCCATTCTGTAAGTGTGCTCCTGGTTTCTACTGCCTAAGTGCAGCATCTTGCACTTGTCAGTATTGAAACGCATCCTGTTTGTCAGCCCACTCCTGTAACCTATCCAGGTCTTGCTGCAATTTTTCCTTCCCTGCTAGCGTGCTCACCTCACCCCAAATTTTGGTATCATCAGCGAATTTAAACAGGTTGCTTTTAACCCGTTGTCCAAATTGCTGATGAAGAAATTGAACAACACAGGCCCAAGGACCAAGCCCTGGGGGACTCCACTGCCCACTTCTCCCCAGCTTGAATATGACCTGTCCACCACCACCCTCTGAGTGCGACCCTTCAGCCAATCTGCAATCCATCTGACTGTGTAGGCATCAATGCCACAGCCGCCTAGTTTTTTAATGAGGATGGGGTGGGAGACGGTGTCAAAGGCCTTGCTGAAGTCTAGAAAGACTACATCCATGGCAACACCTGCATCCATTGCCTTTGTGACCTGATGATACAAGGCAATCAGGTTGGTCTGACATGACCTGCCCCTAATGAAACCGTGCTGGTTGCCCTTGAGCATCATCCCTGAAACTGGCTCATCACAGATGTGCTGCTTGATGATCTTCTCAAAGAGTTTCCCTAGGATTGAGGTAAGACTGACAGGCCTATAGTTGCCCGGGTCCTCCCTCCTCCCTTTTTTAAAGATGGGGACCACGTTGGCTATCTTCCAATCATCTGGCGCCTGGCCCAAGCACCACGAGCGCTCATAAAGCCATGCCAAGGCCCCTGCAATAACCCCAGCTAGCTCCCTCAACACCCTGGGGTGGAAAGCATCTGGACCTGCTGACTTGAACACGTCCAGCCCCTCCAGAAGCTCTATAACCCGCTCCTCCCCAACCTGAGACGTGGAGGCGTTCCCCTTGAGTCTGTCTGGCATCACAGCAGGGAAGTTCCAGTCCCTGCACAAGAAAACGGAGATATATTTCCCTTTAAATTTTTGCATTTGATTTCATAGGAAATTGTTTACATGCCTAAGTCATTACAGAATCAGGATCTAAAAAGTCAAATCATGTAGTGGGCTTATTAGTTGTACCTGAATAAAGACTGAAGAATTATAAATTAAGAATATTTGCTGTGGTATGCCATCTGATAACAGCAACATGAATACCACTGCTAAAACTGCGTAATGCAAAGACTCCAGTAGAAAAGGTTGTTTAAAGTAAGGGATGTGCAAAAATAGAAAGAGCTCTTCTGTTATATACTTCAGTCTTCAGGTTAGTAATGTCACAGCTGGTAAGGGTAGAGGACGGAGTAGTCAGCTCTGTCACTAATGAACATACTAAGTTACTGAAAATTCCCACTAATTCTATTGTGCAGAGGAACTTTAAGCCTTTTCTTTCCCTCTTTGGGGTAAAAGGATGTTAGAGTCCAGCTTCCTCCAACTAATTAATCAACACTAATAAACAAAGTAGTGATGTAATGACAGAGCATGGAATGAGGGAATCAAAATACAAGGAACTAAGGGAACTAAGACATTGTAATTTCTTAAATTATTTACTTATATGTAGGATTAAACGTTCGGGTTTACTAAATCCTATGGCTAGGGTGCTAGCAAAATCCATAGTAACTTTTTTTACACTGTTCCCCTTACAATTTTGTTTCCAGTCTGGCCCAGCCATCTTTGAGCAAGAATTAAAAAATTCTCAAGAATATTTTGAAAGATTTTTTGCCAAAAGGTGTTGAGCTTGAAATATGAAAGGGAAATAGCCATCATATAGCAAAAGAGCCATAGGGTGTTAAAATGAAAACTAATTTTATGATTTCATAGTTATTAGGTTTTGAAAGTCACAGGTAAACTATGGCTGCCACTCCTGCATCTCTCCTCTCTCCCCTGGGGCCTCTCCAGCAATCAGTGTTGAGGGGCAGGGCCACACAAAGGGCAGCCAGCAGCCAATCAGCGCTGAGGGGTGGGGCTGCTAGTGCTCATCCATAACATGTCTGTGGAATTTGCTCTTTATGCTGTGACCAGCCCACAAAAATTAGTAAATCTAACCACAATTTAAGTATACCCCCTAAATATAAATGTCTACATTTGCTGAAGTTCAGATGTAGCTCTGCCTTTTTACTGCGTAAGAATTTGGATACATTCACTTCAGTGAGCTTTGGATCAGACATGCGGTGGAGAAAAAAATGCCTTATTAAATTCTGAGAAGATAAAACTTTTTCCCCATTTTGAGAAACGTAGGAACTGTCATAACCCCTTCCCCACCCCCAACTTAGATTTTGGGGCTTTATACAGCAGTTCTAAGTCTAAAACTTCCCACACTGTTTTGCAAACTTCATAATATTAATTTCGTCCACTTCAAAAAAGCAATCCAGTATGGGGAAGCACATTTATTATTTAACAGTGTACAGCAATGTTATAGGCACTTTAAGATAGGAAATCATTTTCTCAACTAAAATTGTACAGGCCCTTAAGTGGGCAAATTATAATTACCAAACTAGAACTTGAGCCAGTATACTTTGGTTAACAAGCCTGCTCTTACAAAAAGTGCCAAAGGCCCCTTCAGTTACAGTAAGTGGTTACAGCTTCAGTTTGACATCCCATCCAGAAGTTTATACCTTATAACTAAAGGTCAATTGTCTTTATAGTTCTTTCTCTTCTGTAAAAGAAAGTGGAAATTTCAATAATGTTAGATAATATTCCAAGGGCTCATTAATAACAAAAGCTGAGGGACCTCTCACAGCTGTGTATGTGTGTGTGTATGTGTGCACATATAATATCAGTGACTCTCAGCCAGGGTTCTTTGGCACACTGTTAGATGTACAAACACCCACAAACGATTCAGAATATAAACCCAGAAATTAGAAATAGAAATTCCATTGTTTCAAAAACATTCTGACCTTTTGGCATCTTTGAGTTCTATGTAAGAAAAGGATTGGTGCTATTTTTCCCTGGTCAAGAAACTAGTGAAAGCTAAAACCTGACTTTTTTTTTCCTGAGCGCGGTCTTGAGTCTAAAAAGGTAGAGAAGGACTGTATATGTATACCCAGGTCCAGAGCCAGGATTTCCTAAAGGGGATTGCATGGCTGCCCCTCAGACCCTGGGAGTGAGGCATGGCTGGAACCCTTGGCTCATTGAATAACTCTGGGGAGCTGGGTAAGAAGCAGGCACATAAAGAAGGGGAGCGTTGTCCCTGCCAACACTTCTGCTGCTGTTCCCAGCAGACCTGCAGAGGAGGTTGGCCCCTAGGCAAACAAACTCATGGGCCCTGGGCCAGTCAAGACCTGCTTCCCCAGCCTGGCTTGGGGAGTGGGGCTCAGAGCCGCCACTAGAAAGCAGCCACTATAGTGGCGAGCCTGACAGAGGGACAGGGAAGGGAAGGAAAAGGAAGCAGACAGGGCCATTGCATCACTGCCACAGCAGGAAGAACTGGGACCCCCTGCAGCTCAGGGCCCTAGGCATGTGCCTAGTTTGCCTTTGCATTAATCCGGCCCTGCTAGCCAGCAGCCTGTTTCCACTTTCCCCCTGATCTTCCCCACTAGCTGGGAGCAGGTACTGGAAGAATACGTGCACAACACAGCCATTCCCTGCAGTATGGGACAGGAGCAGGTCAGGAGTGGCTCTGGGGCTCCCCTGGTGTCTGTGTCAACTGGAGGCAGTGGCACACAAGTTCTTCCTTACAGTGCCTGCTCCCAGCCAGTAGGGAAAGAGGGGAGAAAGAAGGGCAAGTGCTGGAAGGAGGAATCTGCATGTCACTGCTATCCCCTGCTGAGCCTGGCATTTTGCGTGGCAACAGCATGCAGCTGGAGCAGCCCTGGGGCTCTCCCTGCACTTGGTTTGGCCAGGGACAGCAGTGGCAGTGCTATAAGGTGGGGAAGTATCCTCACCACTGCATCCCTTGGGATCCACTCCTGTATATCTCACTGGAGTATGTAAGATATAGACAGTGATTCTCTACTTTTGTAGGTACAAGGTACCCCTTGGAAAATGCCACCTCTTAGCCTTAGCTAAGTTGTCTGGGTGTGTGTGTGTATATATATGTACACACACATACACATGCATACTCCTTTGTATCCTTATGAGTCTGCTCTTTGTATTTCCAGAGCAACTCTGGAGTGACTTTTTTTCATCTGATGTTTGAAAGCAGTGTGGGAGTCTTTGCACTGTATTCATCCATGTCACCTCATCTACAATGAAAGCTTCTAGCTGTAGGTAACTGCAGTTAAATAGACACTGGCAAGCATAAAGGGTGGTGGAGGTAAGCTGAGAAACAATGGTCAGAAATTAACTATTGGAGAGCCCTGCCTTTAAGGAATCAGAGTCCAACTAGCAGTTTTTCCCCCTTATTCCACCTGATGCCAGAAGGTTGAGATATATGCATAAGCTGTATTTGCCAGTGAGATTTGGTATTATTTTTAAATGTTGTTTAGAATAAGTAAATTCTCACTATAAATTAGGGCATGGTTTTTGCTTAATAACATTGAACTATCTTTTAGTCTTTGTCATGATTTTTTATTCAGACCACATCAAAGTGAGTATGTAAGCCAAATACTGCAACATATGCTGCAGCTGATTAAAATTTACCCAGAAGTACAAAGTATAAAATTAAAAGTACCTTCCAAGTTGTCTAAAAAAAACCAAACAAGCTCCTTAAAAATAAATGCTAAATGCTGTAAGTAATCTAGCTGAAAGAGGTATCCTGTGCACCAGTAAGTACAAGATAAAATCAGTCCTTTCTTTTTATGATATTATGGACCTGGACATAATAACAAAACAAACCAAAACCCAAGCCAAATAAATGTGTATGCAAGTGTTCTTGGTTCAGGAAGCATTGTTACTGTGCTCAGCCCCTTTCTTGTTTTGTAGTTTGTAGGAATGAACTTACCTCCATTTTAAAATTTTATTTTTTATTGAAAATTACTGTAATTATTGGTGCAAAAAAGAAGAAATAAGCTATTAATACTAATACAAAACACTTGTACTTCTACTCTTAAAACTAGTAAAGAATAAATCTGAGTATACTTTTTAAAAATATCGCTAAGGAACTCAGTCAACCAAGGTATAGATTTGCTGGTACTGACCTAAAATGAAAAGCATTACAATTATGTGAATCCTGGTATGCTGATTCATTGAAAATGTCTGTATGACATAATGCCTGATTCTGTTAATAAGCTAACACTGTGTCAGCTCCTGTGTAAAGTAAGCTAACAGCTGTTTTCTACAATTAGAAACAGTACGTTTTTGCATAACAATTATGGTTATTTCTCAGTGGGTGTGTCTACACATGAGCTTTACTGTGGAATAGACTAATTAGCTCCTAAGTAAAGCACCACTGTCTACATGTGCACTGGTGTTTGGGGACAGTAAATTTATCTTACAGCACAGTTAGTATTGTCGGGGACAATACTATCTTTTGGCAGTGTAATTTACTGCACTGAAATGCATGTATAGCTGCTCACTGCATGTGCAAAATATTGGCCAGACTCCTTGCTGCCTAGCCACACAGCTCCAGTCTTACGGCGGCCTCATGCTTGAGCCAGCCCCTCTGCTGTGCAGTGCCACCACCTGGAGCCCAGGGCTGATCCCCTGTGCCCCCTGGTGACCCCGACCTGCTCCACCTGGCTCAAATTGCTGCTGTCCTGGGTGCACATGTGGGTGTTGCACCAGGGAGCAGTTTACTCTGGCTTGAACTGCTGCGGAGTTTGTTTCACATTAATTGCATGTGTAGATTCACCTAATAACTACAAAACACAAGTCCTTTGTGTTGTTTGGCTAATCTCTGCAAAATTTAACAGTCAAGTGCTCATAGTTAATGTCTCATTCAAATTTCACACCTCCTCTCATTAGCATTGTATAACGCCTTTCACTTTTTCTCTCCGTCAGCCGATACTTTCTCATAGTCCTTTTAAAAACATAGTGCTACAATAGAGCAAAATCTTCAAATCCAGATAACTGTGCTCTGGGGAGCAGTGTAGACAAATTTGAAAACTTCAGATAGCTAAGTGTATGTGTATAAAAAGACTCAGCAGCTCTGATAATAATCTGAAGAAAGTTTGAAAAGAAGTCTCTGAGAAGTGCACAAAACTAGTAAAACTCCTTTGTCAAAAATCACGAAGTAGAGAACCTAGACATAAAGCCAGATTTAGAGACTGGGGACAAGTAGAACACTTGTAAGCTCAACCTAACATAAACTAAACCACTTTTCTTCATCATGACAAATCCATTTTCTTTTCTTTTGCTTGCTATATAGATGTGAAGATCCAATCACAGTTATTTCGGATAAATGTACTTGCTGATAGACTTACAAATACGATTTACGTAGACTTCTGTAGGAAAGGTGGTTGGTACTTATTGAAAAAGAAGACAAGGCAACCCCCATTTAACACTGTTTCGCTTAGTGCAATTTTGCTTGTTTTAAATTAATACCTGGTTTCACTTAGCGCTCAGTGAGTTTCATTATAGTGCTCACAATCACCACCTTGGGTCATTACAAATACTTGTAGTCACCATCTTGGATCATGAAATACTTTAGGTTTCACTTAACACTCGTTTTGCTTAAAGCTCTTTTTTTTAGGAACCAATTAAGAGCCCTAAGCGGGGGTTTCCTGTATAGGATGACATCCCAGGGAACACTGAAGTAGAGTTGCTCCTTTACTGACTCTTAATTCATGTTTTTTTGCAAGTAGATGTTACTTAAAAATAATAGAAGCTGAGTCCAAAAGCACTGTAACTCACTGACTTGCACATTCTTATAAAAGGCAGAAATAAAGTAGTACATATGTTACCCAAAGTTTTGTGAGATTTTAGCAATGGCTTTAAAGCTGATGAATCCAGTTAAGAAAGAATGCAAACAGGAAAGGTTGGGTTGGTTTTTGTGAAGTTTGAATTACAAATTAATTATGCAGAAAGTGTTATTGTTCTTTTCAGAAACAGAGTTGAGAAGGTAAAGGAAAGAAACTATATAATATATGTGATTCATCTGTTTGGTTGTGTTAATAATTTGTATAATTTCATTATATTTCAGGAACAGGAGTCCCTTAGAATAGTTTTGGTCAAGTTATACTTATTGTTCAGTAGGCATGCAGAAAGCTCCCTACAGCCATAACTGAACAGATGGTCAGGTCACATCAAGTAAATGTGGCAGATCACACTCTAAGAATGCTGAATGGATGTGTTATCAGACTTCAGTGCTGTAAGTTAGAACGCCGTAATGAATGTGTGTACCAGATCCCATCATGACTCGCGTTATGTTGCATTCTGCTGGCAACCCCTGGGGCTTTGCGGCATCCCACTAACCCCCCACTCCCACCTGCCATGTTTCCTCTGGCCAGCTATGAGCCACTGTCTGGTATTATTGCTCAGTGTACAGATTCGATCTACCCTGTCTGGGCATTTGTAAAGCTGTCAATTTAAGTGCTGTGTTGATTGTGGACATTCATACACGGTGCTGTCCAAGATGTTCATCTTACACTGTTTGTTTTGAAGCATCTGTATCTAGATCTCGTTCTGTTCAGCTTGACTCATTTGATGCTGTATGAATAGGTTTCAAACTGGATTACTCTGAACAATCATTTCACTTCTATTCACCCTACTCCTTATCTAAATATAGTGTAACACAGAAGGCCACAGTACCCAGCCTGCCAGGTTCTCCTCAGGACCAGAAACCTGGTAGCGGGGGGGGGTGGCTAGGGTCTGTCGTCTTATGCCACTTGGTCTAATATCCAAGAATACAGGGAAAACATTGATGTGTGTGGAAGTTGTGCATCCTATCCTATTGTTCTTTACTATTCATTCCATCCAGGAAGAGCACAGACCGACTGCAGGTGCTTTCTCAGCCTGATAAAGGATATTTATACCTGAAAGCTTGCTAAGAAGAGTTTTATCCAACTGTTTGAGTTGGTCTAACTTAAGACATCAGATTTACCCAAAGAACCTTGTCTGCCAGTTGTGTATCCTGTTACAAGTGCAATATCAAGCTTTTTATTGAGACAATTTCTGGACCATACAGGAGCACAGTAATCTGCTGGGACATACACCATTGCATGTGTGGTGGTTTGAGCACTTTGAAGTTGGCACCCCTTGTCGTGCTGACTAAATGTCTCAAGGCAGCTACTCTTACAGAGACTTTACTGCTGACCTTCTGAATGTGATGGGTATAGGTGAAGGAATGGTCTAATGTGACTCCTTGGTAAGTTGGGATATGCTCATGGGGAAGGATATATTTGCCTGCTCTGGTGTTCACTGTGCTTTTTGCTCAATGATTGTCTACATGGAAGACTGATGATACTGATTCATTGTTGCTCTTCATTGACCTTGTGCCTTTCAAACAACCCCCACCCCCCACAACATCTGCGCCACTGGCCTGGAATGAAGCAGAGGCACCAGGCTCAGTCTTCTCTACTGTTGGAGGTATATCAGTCAGCGTTATATTGAGTGGGACCATAAATCTAGGTAATTGTCAACAGACTGCCCCAAGGTCATGTTGTGTTCCTGAGAGAAGCCAACATGTTTACCTGGATCCAGCTGACACACAGTAACTCAAACAGATCCTGATATACACTGAAAGCTTTTTTTTGACCCCCCACAGCCAAAGTGTAACCAACAGGCAAAATTGCACATTTTCACTGATGAGCCTCTGGACACACTTTGGCAAAGCAGCTATGAATGAGAACTGCTGCAGGTAAGGTGCAGCAGGAAAAGGGAATTCTCTTTAGCAAAACTGCTCCTTACACCCTCCCTCTTCTCCTGGACAACCGGAGAAGGCTCAAACCTCCAATGGTAATGCTTATGTTTCCTAGCCCTCCCAGCTCCCACATCAAGTAGATGGACCTTAAGCATCCAACTTTTTCCAGCTGGGAGGCAGTGCAGTCATTCTGTCATGGTCAGCACCAGGTTATCAGGAGCTGTGCAGTTTCCAGCCCCAGGCAGGGAAAAGGGTCCAGACGGGACTCGTCTGAGGTCCCTTGGTGTCTCCCTTGTCTGCAGGCATCACATTTGTGCATGGGAGGCCTGGTTGTGGAGCCCAAGATGCTGGATCCAGAATGTTTGGCTTGACACCTGCAGAGCATCAGAGACGTGTAGGTGGTGCCGGCAACATGAGGACCAAAGGTGACCATCAGTGTCCAGTTGAAATTGTCAGGCTGGTGACTGCTTGCACCCACAGTGCTGCAGCACTTGAACAAGCCATTGAGGATCAGGAGCGTGCTGTGAGGGTCCAGGAATGAGGTCTGTGGGTAGCCAGTCGCTCTCTGAGGGAGGTCACATGCACTGCTACAGAGCTGAGAGAGATGTAACGCCAGGATAAGGAGTTTATGCACAAAGACCACTTGGGATCTAGCTATGACACCTCTGAGTGACATCAGTGCCTCTTCCTGTAGAGAAACTGTTGCCCTCCTGGGCTGCAGTGGTGGGGCAGGCTGCTGCCCACCTCCTCTCCCCTGTCCTGCTATGGAGAGCCCTGCTCCAGGGACTTCTCCCTTGGACATACTCAGTAGTCCCACAGAGGTGGGAGGAGCCCGGATGACAGCCATGGGGGAATGCTGTGCACTGCATATTGATTGGCAGATATTGGGGGCTGGGTGGCCCTAGAAAAGGCTATACTGCACATTGGACCCACTGACTCATGGTCCAAAGAGGCAAGAAGGCATCTAGTAGGGCCCACTCTAAGGAGCAGCAGTTTGGGAGAGGACAGGGACCGGGATGTTTGAGTTTTGCTGCCAGGGCTGGCATTGACTCGGCCTTCCTTCCAGGGCTAACTTGCTACTCCTGGGCACTGGTGGTTTCCAGTATAGGTGCAAAGCCTCAAAGAGAATGGGGATGCGGGGAGTGTCTCACTGGGCCAGGCTAGGCCACTGCAGGTCCAGGTCCTGTGGGGCAGCAGCATACCTCTGAGAGGAATGGCAGTCCCCTGGGCTCTGGCCCAAGTTCTGGAGCAGGCGGTGTTCCACAGTTTTTCTTTATTATGCACATGAAAAGTTTGGCAGCTGCAGCATTTAATTAAATGGGAGGGCAGCAGGTTCATCTGTGGTATTTTTTCCTGCCACCCCAAGGTTTCATGTTGAAGTTGATTCCTCCTGCTACTGCCCACCTCCCTTCCCCCCTCAATGGCATAACAGGCCAGTGCAAGCAGGGTTTTTCCCCATTCTCTCAACTGGAAAGAAAATTCCAACTTCAGGAGTGCTCAATGTTGCACAGCTTTTGTTTAATAAACACACTAACAGTTTGACAGCTTCAATATTTAATTAAAATGAGGCCCATCTCTTCCTTGCACTGCATTCTTCCACATCCAGGTGTGTCCTGAGTGGGGAGGGAGTATAGGGATGGAGAGAGGAAGGGGGATGGTGCCCAGGCATCCTGGGTTGTGGGCAGTGGTGTCCATGACTGGGCCAGAGGAGTCCGGGGCAGGAAACCCATGGTCCAGTGCCAGGATGTGGGTACTTGAAGTCCTCCAGCCCTACTCATTTGGGCAGGGTTCCTAGCCCATGTGAGTGAGGAACTATTCAGCCAGGACTTTGTGAATTCAGACAGCCTGCCTTGGTGTTGGGCTGCGACCACGCACACATCGGCAAGCGTCTCATCCTCTGCTGTCCCTGCCCCATGTGCACTCTCAGTGCCTAGCCTGGTCCATAGCTGAAATACTCCTTCTGGCGGTCCAGCTACCCCCATGGGACCTTGTGAACCAAGGCAGGAAAGGGTAGGTCGGGCCCATGATGAGGATTGTGGGGAGGGGCAGTTAAACTGGGGAACTGCAGCCTTGACAACCTTACGGTCCGATGACTTGGGACCTGCCTCCGTAGTCAGACCCAGAGAGTGATAGTCAATGGAACCATGCTGACGTGGTACTGGGCTCTATACTTGGACCAGTACTCTTTTTAACATATTTATAAACAGTCTGATTCAGATATTGGAAACAGACTGGCTAATTGTCACTGATGACACCAAACTATGGGGAAGTGTGATCACATTAGAGGATAGGCTGGCAATTTAGGCTGACCTGGACAGGCTCGCAAGGTGGGCGGGTCAAAACCTGATGGCATTAAATGCTGAGAAATGGAAGATGCTCCACCTTGGAGGGGAAGAAAGAATCCACATCATACTTACAGGCTCAGCAGTGCTACACTTCCTAGCACCATGACTGAAAGAGACTTGGGGGTCATGAACAAGATGAACATGAGCCATCAATGCCATACCGCAGCCAGCAAAGCAAACAAAACCCCGTCTTGCAGCTATCAATGTATCTCAAGCACGACACAAGATGTCATCCTTTCACTGCACTTGGCCTTAGTAAGGCCACAGCTGGAGTACTGCATTCAGTTCTGGGCTCTGCACTTTAGAAAGGATGTGGAGAAGCTTGAGAGAGTCCAGAGGAGATCCACATGCATGATCAGAGATAAGAGAAGAGGTCTTATAAGGAAAGGCTGAGAGGCATTGGACTCTTCAGCTTGGAAAAGCAAAGGCACCAGAGGGACTTGGTGGCAACCTATAAGTATACAAGGGGTGTGCACCAGGAACTGGGAGAACATCTGTTCACCAGGGCACCCCAAGGGAAGATGAGGTCTAACAGTCCTGGAAAGACCATTTTAGGCTGGATGTGAGAAAAAACTTCTTTACCATTCGAGTCCTTAGAGTCTGGCCTAGGCTCCCCCCAGAAATTGTGCAAGTACCTACTCTAGACACCTTTAAGACATACTTGGATACCTATTTTAATGGGATCGTTTGACCCCAACAGACTTCCTGCCTCTTGGACAGGGGGCTGGACCCAGTGTTCTTGCTAGGTCCTTTCTAGCCGTAATGTCTGTAATCTATGACATCGCCAATGATGAAATCAAGAACCTTGAGAGCATAGCAGCAACTCTCCATCGCCCTGGGGAACAGGAAGTTGCCCACGATTACCCTCATCAGCCATGTGAAAGTCAGTGGTCCAATCATGCCTTAGACTCCTGGGTCTGTGTGTGTCTGCATTCATGTGCGTGTCCAGGATGCTTGCATTCTGTGTGTGTGGGAGGGGGAGCATGTGCGCACACACAGGATTCAGATATCCTGAACATACACATACTCACACTTGTACACACAACCATGGTGTCCAGGACACGCACACAAGGTGGGCACACGGTGCATTAGTTGGGCCTGCGTGGGATAGCTGGCTGATGGTTCGTGGTCATGATGAGCTGCTGTCACATCAGGTACAGGTGGGTGGCCATAATGTCCCCACCAGCCAATTGGGTGGCTTGGCTATTTGATTCTGCTCTGGAGTCCTTTGCAGGCCGGGGAGCCTGCGGGGCATTCTGGGAGGGACGCTAGAGCCTCTCTTACCTGCTGTACTTGGGCCATGCAGGCAAGCTCCAAGCTCCCACCCCACAAGGGCTAATTCACAAGGGTGTATTCAGCTTCCTTCTAAGTGGGCACCTAGAGCAAAGCACAGAAATTAGAGCAATTTTCCAAGTTTGTTGAACACCTGTATATTGCCTTTGTTTGCAGGTGAAAATTGTAAATGAATGCGCTCTAAAACATATCTTTTTTTTTCCCCAGTGGTATTGTTGCGATGAGTGTGAAGTACTTTTAGTAATGTCAGTTAATGCCTGTTAGAAGTACTTAAAGAAAGTCAACATCCCTGTTTCAGTAATTCACAAAGAACCAGTTAGGGCTGTTCAGTATCCTAATCCCAAATATTTATTTGGAATCATAAAGACTTGAAATGTTAGATCACTTGCTGAGAGGTATTAATTTTTTTACCTATCACCCCAGTATGTGCATCTTTGTGTATGTGTGATGAATATTTTAGTTGTGGTGTCCTAGCTGGACAAGATACTGATAGTAGGTCTTAATTCTTGTAAAAAAAAAAAAATTAATATTAATCTTTCGTCCTGACAGTAAGTCTCTGTGTAAGTTTCCTTAAATGGAGACTTTCAAATTTTACTAATCCAAACCAGCCATCCTTAAATATGAGATTTTCTGAGCCAGATGTTTTGTACTGATACTTTCTTTGGCGATGTTAGCAGACAGACCTTTAATCCAGTATAAATGTATGAGTGTATTCAAGCATTTTGTCTTTTATCAAATGTGATTTCAAACAGTCTGGCTTGGAGTCAGGTACAACAGACGGGGTTTTGTCTCTTTATTGAAGACTATTCTCTCGTCCCTAGTTATGATACAAAACTAGGTGATTATCAGCAGTTAAGTAGTATCTGTAGTTTGGTTTACTAACTAAAACTAAACTGGAGTTAGGTTTTTGGCGACAAGCAAAAGAGAGTTATTTTGGTTCAGTTTTAGCCCTAATATCATTTGGACTAACACACATAATATTACAAATAAGCTTACACATTTGCAAGATTAGGACTTCGTTATCAATACTAAGTCTTCAGACACTTTGGGTAATCTATTGATAATTCACTCAAAACTTTCTAAAGGTGAAGAATGCTAGTGAATTCTCATTTTAGACTTTACCCTTGCTGTTTACAGCTTTCAAAATCCTTTTGAGAAGTGATTCATATTAACTTCAAGAACACCAGCCAATAAGTCGGTAAAATACTTGAGAGTATCCCACTGATAAGCTTGGCAAACAAGTCTGATATGTCAGCACTACAGACCTAATGAATCAGGAAATCAATACTCCATTCTCCTTAGAGTAAATGTTTATTAAAAGAAACTGTTAGTGCAAAGCTGGTTAGAAGAAGAATTGGAAACTCAGAGGTAAGAGCAATGCAGAAGCAAAAATACAGGATTCAGGTGGATCAGGAAAACGAAAATGGAATTGTAGAACCTTCTTTAAAAGATATCAAGTGTAACACAGAGGGAAGTTACTTGATACACTTCTGTGTGGTATTCTATGCATATTTTGTGATGAATATTGTTATTCCTTCCTTCATTGCATCAGGTCAGGATATGGCCTTTTTTAGTGGAATTACTTATATCAGTTTTATTTTTGTTCTGCTTCATAGGTGAGAAGCAAAGATTTGGTTATGATCGATCAGGATTTGATGTGGAGGATTCTGATGGCGCGGATGACGATGACAACGACAATGATGATGATGATGAAGATGACAGCCAAGCTGAATCAGTCCTCTCTACAACTCCCTCAGTTACAGCGAGCCCTCAGCATCATCCATCTAGAAATAGCTTGCAGGAGGTCACAAGCACAGATGAAGAAATCAGATTTGCAGATTGTTTTGCTGGGGTTCATACAGACTCTATGGATGGTTTGCCCAAAGCGCTGCTTACGAAGATGACTGTGCTTAGCACAATACAGTCAGAATGCCGAAATTCCAGGTCACCACTCATGGACCCTCATCAGGAAGCAAATGAAGCAAGAATACAGGAGGGGGTGGCAAGTACAAAGCATAGCTTACCCTCTGAGACTGCTCCTAGATCCCCAGGTCATCAGATGTCTATAGACTATCCAGATGCAGAAGCAGCTTTGGGGAGTCCTGCAACATCTAATGTAGTTGTTACAAAGGTTAGAATATTCATTTTTAATGGCAAGTAGAGGAGCACACTCCATATCCTTTTAAAAGCTTGTTAGGAATCAAACATTGAGATTACCTGTATTCTGGTAATATTTTAAAATAGTTTGTTTCCCTCATTCTCTTTACACAGATGTTGATATTTGTTAAACAAATTCAAAGTACTTCCTATGCAGGTATATAGGAGCATAATAACAAACAATAATATAAAAACCACCACTTCTAAATAGGTCTGGTTTAGGATTGCATCCTGAAAAGATGTGTATACATATCTTTAATTTAAAGAATCATGTTAGTTGATTGACAGTATTATTAAGAATATATAGTAGTATATAACATAGGAAGAATGATACTGGAGTGGGCTTGTGAAGTTGTCAAGTGAAAGAGCGTTCAGAAGCTTAATCCTGAAGTTCAGAAATAAAATTATCAGTAGGATCCAAGGGAAATGAATTTGATAGTATTAATCTAATTCGATATGATTTTGTCCACAGAAGCGTGCAAAATTTGTACAATTACTGTCTCTTCCAGATGTGCTGAGTACTAGAATAGAAAGCATGCCATCTGCTCCCGGATGGAGGAAACCTGCACAATAGTTGCCCACGCTCAATAACAAGATGGGGAAGGGTATAGAATTAACACCAAGCTGTAACAGACTTAAGTGTTGAATTCCTGGCTCCCAGCCACAGTGTACCATCACTTAAATGAAAGCATCTTTTGATAGGAGGAGGATCCATTTGTTCTGTGCCACTTTGGATGTTCCATACAACTTTGGATGCTCCAAGCAGCATGACTTGTTGAAGCATGATTTTAGGAAAATGTGTGTACAGTGCTGGTAGAATGGTGAAAACAACACTTAGTTCTTTTCATTTAAGTTCCTGATACCCCATATCCAGAAAAAAACTGTTCAAAAGAAATGCAACAATATTTGAGAGTACTAATGCTTATGAAAAATCAGGTATGAGAATTAAGAACATAAAGCTTTAAAAAGTTCTAACAACATGTGGGAAGGAGTAGAACAAGAAAGTAAGGTAGTTTATTCTTCGGGCTATACAATATGTATTGAGAACTGATTTGATTTACTGTAATTTTCTAAAAGAAAAATAGAATACTGCAAAACTACAAGTATAGGCAGATAAATGATTCACCACAAGATGAAAGTGAGCAGGAAAATGCCGCGTGTTCTTATCTAATGGCAAATGAAAGCTTACCTAGGGTAGCTTACCTCTTTGTGAAAGACCCCATTTACTGACTTCATTTCATTCATTTGAACATACTGTGCCTCCTTCGGGGTATTTTCAGTTAATGAAAATACAGTGATAACCTGACTACTAAAATGTCTTTGTTGTTTCGTAGAGCGTACACTCCATAAGACTTCCCTCACCACCAGTGGATCGAAGCACGCAAACAACAATAGTGGCTCCTTCTGCAGCATCACCCTATCTGGAAATCCAAGATGAGAAGCCACAAGAATGTCAGCGCCGAGCCACAGAATTGCCAGCTCCTCCAACTCATCTGTTTAGCCACCTCCCTCTGCATTCACAGCAACAAGCGAAGACACCTTATGGTATGATACCTGTAGGAGGAATTCACGTGGTCCCTGCTGGCCTAGCTACATACTCTACATTTGTACCGATTCAAGCCGGGCCAGTGCAACTCACTATTCCTGCTGTTAGTGTGATTCACAGAACTACAAGTGCTCTTGCTGACACAGCCTGTGCAGTCTCTGGTGCTGCCAGTTCAATAGGAGTTGCAGAAGTAAACAGTGTTGTGCCATGTATTCCAATAGGTCAGATTAATGTGCCTGGCATCCAGAGCCTGAGTACACCAAGTTTACAATCTCTTCCACAATTAGGCATGGAGACAGTCAACATCTTAGGTCTGACGAATACAAATATTGCTCCACAAATGCATCCTTCTGGACTTACGCTAAATGCTGTGGGCCTACAGGTTTTGACTGCCAACCCTTCATCTCAGAGCAATCCCAGCCCTCAGACACACATTCCAGGCCTACAAATACTGAACATAGCATTGCCTACTTTAATCCCTTCGGTCAGTCCTGTAACTGTAGATGGGTCAGGAGCTCCTGAAACACCAGCTTCCAACAATAAAGCCTGTGAAACGCAACAAGAACAGACTTCTGTGAGCTTTCCTGCAGCTGACATCAATCAGATCTCCAGTGCTGTATCTCCTCAGGTGGCATCTGCTGGCCAGCAGTACAGTGTAAAAAATGTTTCAGAGCCTGCTTCATCAAATGAGTATGAAAGACTTGATGGGCTGCGTAAGGCAGACACTGAAAAGGCTGACCCAGCAAATCATGTCAAACCAAAGTGTGACATTTCTTTTGTTCAGGTCAAAAGGGCTTCCATGTCAGAGCCCCTCTTGAAGGTGAATTCTGAAGTTCTAACCAAGTCCCCAGTCCATCGAACTGTCTCTCCAGATAGACAGGGACAAAGGTTTACTAGATTCCCACGAAGACAGAATACTGTGCAGTTCAGTGATGGCAGCAGTGATGATGAGGACAGACTTGTAATAGCAACCTAGACCTTTTTTTTTATAACACTTGTAGGTTTCTTTGCAAACCTTTCTTTCCTTAAAGCACATTTTTTTTGGACCCAAACTCATAACTAATCTTTGTGCAATCATGAACTCTTGACCAATAATTGTTGTTTCTTGTCAGCTCCAGCCATTTTTGTACATGTTGTATAGACAATTGTGCCTTTTGGAGTTTTATGTTTAGAAACCTGTACAGATTATTGAATATATATATATATATATATATAAATATATAAAATATGTATATTAAAACCAGATAGTTGCTTGTGTTTAGTAAGTACAAACATCTTTTGTCAGATGAAATAAATGATTAAATTATATGTTGCACTGTTAAATGTAAATTTTTATGACTGTGGGACAAAGTTTCTGTGTACAGTTCTAGTATGTAAAACTCCATATTTATTGTATCCATATTAGTCTTGGGGAAAGGGTCTGTCCATCTTTCTTGTGTAAGACAGTAGCTTTACACTTAAACAGAATACAGTATCTGTGTTATGAAATATTACAGTAAAATTTTGTTTACTGACTTTACATTGCTTATGTTGTGCCTGCTTGATGCTACTATTTGGTGAAATCTGTAGCTCACTCATTTTACTAGAGACCCAGTAGCTTGTTTTCATTTGGGAAATTGCTGGTGAAGTGTCTGTAAATATGGTTTCTCCCATCAAGAGGGAAGAACAGGTTTTTCATGCTGTCAAGAAGCAAAGCCTTTCTTTTTTAAAATTGTTTTCAGGGGGTGTTCACTCCTAACTTTTTTCAGAAGAGGCTTTCATTGATCACTTTTTAAAAAAAATTTCATTTATTACTAAAACCTCAAGGCCACAGTCCTTTACACTCAGCAGAAATGGCAAGGAAGTGAAGGTAAACTTCTTTTTATGTGCAGTCTTGAACTATAAAGCCACAGTTTCAGTTTAATTAAAATGGTTGGACAAGAAAGGAATAGTTTTTGTGTCTCCTTAATTGTAACAGCACTATTCCAGGCATCAAAAAATGGTGCTGAGGGTATGTTTTGCAGTGCTTATTGTCAAGGCTGTTCCTTAGCCTCTAATGAGTACTTCATTTAAAAAATCTTTACTTCCAGCTACAGGAGGCAAAAAAGAAAATACCAGTTTATGCTTACAATTAAGTTGTCCATATTCTGACAAATTCATCATTATGGGCATACAAGATATGGACTGATTTCAAAATGTTGGAATTGCATAGGATTCTTTTATCTTGTGTATGATACAAACACTTTAAAATTACCAATTGAGCTCTAAAAGGTTGCAGTATTCCAAAACACATTAATTCTACTTTTCACAAGGGTCAGCTCTCTTACAAATTTGAAATTATCCTACAGTTAATGTAATAAAGAACTTTTCAACAAAAGTAGTGCTGCTTTTTCCCCCTTTAGAAACCATCTGCAGGTGGGCTAAAAATATCAGTTTACAAAGTAGTATCAGATCTCTTAAACCCAACAAATGTGTTCAAAATTCAGTAATATATATAATTGGCCAAAATGTTGTTCATCTTTTCTGGTAAAAGTAAAGATGGGAAGTGCATATGTAACTACTGGGGAAAAAAACTGGAAAGAAAATCAGAAGTGAACTGAGCATTAACTGATTTGTATTGCTCGGGTTTATACCTGTAACTAACTTGACAGAGCAGTTCTTATCTTGCATTGCTCTAAATTCAAGGGCAGCATTATACCCTATGCCTTTCTATTTAACCTGCTTTTGTACTATACTCCATTGTCTAGAGTGTGCACAGTAATGGAACAATGTAAATGAGTACAGTGTGAAGTAAGCTTTGACTTCAAGAAGCAAGATTTAAAAGTATTAATATGAATAGGGTGACCTACCATTAGGATTAATCCACAACTTAGAACCAAATATTCTGGAAGAGAAAAGACACTTCCTATTCAGACGTGAATTTCATGTTAGTCCTTTTTTGTATAGAGCTTCATTAAAGAGCTGCTCACCTATACCAGTAAGCGCTCAACTCGCACTGAAGTTAAATGTATTAGTGCTCAGCAGACCATATGATCAGACTTCCAATTTGTGAGTGCCTTGCATTCCACCAGCATGCAAGTTGTTGCTGCATATTTATATATTCATTGTATAACCATGTAGAGATATCAAATGTCAATGTTTTTATTGTATTGGGCATGTCTGGGTTACGTTTACAGCTGAAAATGTGTAAGCATTGCTGGGTTATGTGTTATTTCAGAGTCTGATCCTGTTCCAGTTGAAGTGAGTGGAAATGTTTTGGTTGATTTTACTAAGTACAAGAGCAAGTCCTAAAATGCAACTTCTAATGCCTCTGCCATTTTACAGGGGTGTAGGTTGTAGCCGTGTTGGTCTAAGGACATAGGTAGACATGGTTCTGTGGGTAAATCTAATATCTTTTATTAGACCAACTAAATAGCTGGAAAAACATTTTCTTAGCAAGCTTTTGGGTTTAAAAACCCTTTGTCTGGATGGGGAAGCATCTGCAGTTGGTGTGTGCTCTTCCTGCCAGCCTCTCTCACCCATTGACTCCTCAGTTTACATTTCATTTACTGGCTTTCTTGCATGTATACCAGCCTCTGGCCTCTTTACTACTCATTTCATCCAGGAAGAGCACACACCAAATGCAGATGCTTCCTCAGCCTGACAAAGGGTTTTTTTAAACCCAAAAGCTTACTAAAAAGAACTCTGCCACTTTAGTCATTTCACCTATCTTACAATTGATGTTCTTGAAAAAGTCCTTGCTTATGGCTTTTTCAAAGTAAAAATATTATAATGAATTTCTGAGAAGCTGTTCATGAATTTTAATCATTCTTTCTATCAGGACAACAAATGTGAGTTACTCTATTGTTTGGTTTAAACAACTTCTGCATGGTAACATCAACTTGGAAAAGAGGTGGGCTGAATGTGACAGGGTTGTAAAGAACAGTCTATAAGATGTTTGGCTGATTGTGTGATAGAACTCAAATGTATATTTGTGCATGTATCATGTATAGGTAAACATATGACCTTAATATAAGGAAATAGTACACAAAATATTGCTATTTAGTTGCATACATACACCAAAATCCTGCTTTTTCTATATATTTGATGGCAGAATTTATTCCACTCTATTCACTTCCTATTTGTTTCCATACAGGCTGCAGTGGCAGAGGGGTTTTGAGCCATCTTGTTATGATTCCAAGAGGGATGACTGCAAACTGCTTCCAGGCACATGCTAGAGGGTGTCCCCAGATAACCCAGCTGTAAATAGCACCTTGATCATCTGGGACAGGGAGTCAAAGGCAGCCAGATGTGATACTAGCCACATCTAGCTTTGGGAGCTGTTGACTACCCCAAAACTGGAGTGCTTTAACCATGCTAGCTCAATCAGTTGCTAGGCTCAGGTGGGCTTGCGATCTTTTGTATGACTGAATCAGCTGTCAGTTTTGTGTACATGTCAGAATTTTGAGGGTTTAACTCTGTCTGAGGAAGCATGGGACTAGCATGTAGTTAAAGGCATCTGCTTCACTAGTAAATAAAACCCAGTGGATCAGAGAGTGTACGTATGATTGTGTTCTATTTTAGGTGATGTACGATATAAAAACATCAAGGCCAAGAGGTGGAACAGAGGTGCAGTAGCAAGACAACAGACGTGTCACTTGGTAAGTCAGTGAGAGCAATATGATGAAATGGAGCTATGGATTGTAATGGATGCCAGTACTACTGCTGAGCTTGTTTACTGAGCAAAAACAGTCAAGCTGGTCCTTGTAGCACTAACAATGACCAGCTTAATAAGGAAACTGCAGATAATTTATAGACATAGCTTTATTTTAAAGTAGGCAGTAGGCGGAAATAGTGCTGTATAGATGACTATTAGGTACGGCTAAGAGTCACGTTCTGACCCTTGTGCATGTGTGCACATGCAAGCATGGTGTTTTCCCTCTCTGCATTTGAAATAGTAAGCTCCTGGAGTGGATGAGTGCATATTGGGTTTATACACTACCTTGCACCCATTTCCTAGTACCAGAGACGACTATTGCTAAAATTAGAAATATGACCAGAACTGACAAGGCTGAGATTCTTCTTGTTGTCTGGGATTCTTCATGGTCTGCTGAATTCCTTTCAGTTATACCCAGTTCTGAGAGAGCCTTCTGATTATCTGGGAGAATGGTGGGGTTTGCATATATATCATTTTAATTTTATTCATGTAAAATTAGTTATCATAAATGGCCTAGAAAATTCAAGGCAGACAAGGCTCTTTGGGTAAATCTGTTATCTTTTATTAGACAAACTCAAACAGTTGGAAGTTCATATCTTTTCTCAGTTGCATAGCATATCTCCCTTACATATTGTTCTCTCTCCATGGTATAAACATGCAATCACCTGCAAAGCAGCCCTGGCTTTCCCTTTGACTGAATTCAGTGTTTTAAATTATATTCTATGCTTTCCCCCTTATTTCAGAGTCATGAGCATAAGGGATTTCATTCTGT
>NW_017728886.1:153712558-153730263 GCF_001723895.1 Crocodylus porosus
CGGACTAGATGATCTGCTCAGGTCCCTTCCGACCCTACAAACTATGAAACTATGAAAATCTGTAAGAAACTCCCCAGTAACTTTAATAGTGCAGGATTAGACATGAAGGCTATATCTCCATGGTAAACCTCACGGGCTCAGTAGCAACATCCTCACGTGTGGAGCTGCTTTGAGCAGCAAACGTAGCTAGCTTTTGTGTGGTGGTTTGGGTGGATTTTAAGATTGCTGAATGACACTGTCAGTTAATCTATTCATGCCACACTACGGCTCTGGGTACCCTCCTTCAGTTTTAGTTTGCAGCCCACCTAGAGCAGTGCTGAATGCTTGCAGGTGTACCTGCCAAGCCTACAAGGTTTACCACGCTGAACTGGCCCAACATAGGGTAAGTTGACACAGTCCTGGACAAGTCCATCTACACCAGTTTGAAACTGAACCCTATAGCCACAATTCAGGACAGAACAGTAACACTTAGTTAACATTAACAAGTGCTTAAGTTCATTGGCTTCCTCTTCCTATTCCCAGCTGTTATGAATAGCATCTGGGCCATGGCCAAGGAGAAGCAGTTAAGTTTTGGAATTTTACTACCCTTCACTGACCCCTGCTGTGGTTTGTGCCTTTGACGCTTGTCAGCTGGTATCGTTTTCAGCTGTTTTCAATTTGCTTTAACTTACTGGAAGACTGAACCAAGCCACAGGTGGTCTGCGTCTGTTAACTAACTTGAAATGTCTCCCAGGTATTAGTTTCACCAAAAAACAATACCTTTCTGCCTGAAAATTTAGATGTATATCACATACTTGCTTTTCATCTATGGTATTGTAGTTATAGCGAGTATGACACATTACATCTAAAAAGCAAAAGATAGGTACCATGCTTTTTACTTAGATGACAATCAGGAATGACCCCAGATAAACAGTTTAATTTCCCTTGAGTTTACCAATGTGGGTTGTTTAAGCAGAAAATAGAGGAACTTGTTACCATGTCTGCTTATCCTAGAAGTCTGAATTTGTATAAGATGGCACCAAGTCACTCTTCATAAATGCATCTGAGTTTGTGCCTGTAAAGTTGCTTTTCCCACCCCGATGCTATGCTAGGCTGGCTTGAGTATTGCAGGTAGCCTCCTGAGGATGGGACAAAGCATAATGAGATCACTGATTTGCATGTAAACAAAGCCCAAAGAATGAATCAATCTACAAGCAACATTTTGGGCACGCCTACACGTGAATTTGTGTGCCTAAACTTAATGCACCATACACGTGCATGCCTTAAGGTGCCTTAACGCATTTTTCTGGGTAAACGCATTTGCAGCCTCACCTGGATAGCACCTGCCTGCATGCACAGCCACACCAGGGCCTGCAGGCAGGTGCCACGTGGGAAAGTAGCTGAGGGCAGCACGAACAATGAGTGCATTCCTGACCGGGGAGCACAGAGACAGGCGCAGGCCGTGCCCAGGCACATAGGGTCTGCAGCATGTGTGGAGCCAGGACCACTGTACCGCAGCCAGAGGTAGCTTGGCTCCAAGCGAGCAGAGGGCATGCCCAAGCCCCCAGGCCATGTCTAGTGACTCGAGGGAGCTGCACCCAGCGCTGGGCCTGGCTGCAGGATACCAAGCCCAACTCTCTGTGCCCAAAAGCCTGTGGGACTGTAGATGAGCAGTGGAGCCCAGTGCTGGCTGAGGGGGTGGGAGCCTCCAGTCCTGGATGCAGTCGACCCAGCCCCAGCTCTAACCCCCTCCCCATGCTCCTGCCTCCCCAGCATTGGTCAAGAGCAGGCTGGAGCTGAGCCCACAGGGCCCTGCGCTGCCACTGAGTAACGCCAAAAAGAAGCAGCAATGGATACAGTTCTTCCAGTCACAGACATGAGCTGGAGTGGCGTTTCCAGCAGCAGCAGCAGTACCTGTCTATGTGCTGACCAACGTGGGACTAAGTTGCTTCTTGTCAGCACCTGGTGGCAGTGCAGGGCTCTGCAGGCTCAGCTCCAGCCCACTAAATCAACATATACAGCACTAAGGCTCCCGAAGATGTCTGCATGTCCCTTAAGATGTCTTTGTGTCCCTTTATGCAGGTATCAAATTTAGGCAAGATTAGTCTAAAATCGCCGTTTTTAAGGCGTATTAAGTGCATGCACATGTAGACCTGTACCATTAATGCACCTTTAAAATGGCTAAAGCTCCTTAAATGAGCATGTGTAGATGGACTCTTTGTGTTCCAGCTGCAGGTAGCTCACAATCCCAAGCTGTCCAGGGACCACCCCTTAGAAATACTTTCCAATTGCTGCAGCTGCCTCCTATTTGGAGAAAGATATTTGGTCTCAGTGTCTTGGGAAGGATCCTCTGGGACCAGTGAGATGAGTTAGAATGAAAGAGAGCTCTTCTTTTGCTTTAGGAATGAGTGGTTTATAGTATAGGCTGTCATCAGTGTAACCTTGTGAGCAGTTCATTATTGTGTATATTAGTTAGAGATGTCTTGAAGGCTGTCTTAATAAGCTAAAAGGACATTTTTAAAATGCCTTATTAAAGCCTTATTAAAATGTCCACAGAAACCATGTCTGGATTGCATCTCTGAAGAAGATATTGGCATCTGTATGTCACATGCATAGGTGATGGATTACTCATTCCAGTGTTGTTTTAGGATAGAGGCAAATTAATTTTTCCTCCTTTTCTTTTAACATATTTTGGATTACTGGATAATCTGACAATAGAATGTACGTAGGTAGGCCAAGGTCATAGAAAGGAGCATTTAATTTTGTGTTTTAAAATTCCATATCGTTCCCAAAATGTTTAATAATTAAAAACACCAAGCACAAAAAGCACACATTCATACACTGTACAGGTACTATAACTCCTCCCCTCCCCCCCTTCCCCCCAATCCTCCCCTCAGCTACTCAAAATATTATTCTAACCTGGAAATGTTACCAATTAGGTCAAAGAAAACCCTGTTAAACTGAAAGATGACAAGGCTTTGCATGCCTAAGGTTCAGTCATGGAAAGAAAAGCCTTTCTTAAGATCAGTCAATTAGCTAGGCATGCTTAGCTTTCTTTGATAATAGTAGGTTTGTTTTGCCCAATAAGGTCAAATGTTAAGGTCTGTTTGATTTTTGTGGCTGTGCTCTTTAGTATGTTTTAAATCCATGACATTGCAGTGCCTTTGACCAGTGAGGCATTTCATGTTGGAAATGGGTAGAGCGGAAGATAGCTTGTAATCTTTGTATTTCCACTTTTTGTTAAATTGCCTGGTTAAAACGTACTCATTCTTCACTAGACTTCCTGCAAAAGTGACTTTATTTTCACATGCACACTTAGGCACGACCACCCTGTAGTAATTTTATGTAATCCATATTTTTCCAATGTGCTTATGAGAGGGTCACGTGGGAGGGATTTTATCAAAAGCCTTACTAAACTTAGCTAAGTGTACAACTAAATCACTTTACTTTTTTTAGTTTCCTGAAAGACAGACACTGAAAAAAAGTATAAAGTGATTTAGTTGTACACTTAGCTAAGTTTAGTAAGGCTTTTGATAAAGTCCCTTCCACGTGACCTTCTCATAAGCAAATTGGAAAAATGTGGACTACATAAAATTACTACAAGGTGGAGAGGTAATTGGCTCAACAACTACAAACAAAGGATCATTCTAAAAATGGATTGATGTCAGGATGGGAGGAGGGTTTGTGTGAGGTTCCACTGGGGTCTGTCCTGGTTCCAATGCTATTTTAATATATTAATGATTTGAACCCCTGAACTGAAAGTTTCCTCAGCACATTTGCAAATGATGCACAGCTGGGAAGAATTACAGACCTAGTGGAGAACAGCAGGGTAGAAATCAGCAGGATCTTGATAAATTGGAAAGCTGGGCTAGAGACAGCAGGATGAAGTTTAACACGGACAAATGTAAGGTGCAATGCCAGGAAGGATAAACAAAAACACATAGAGAATGGAAGATAACTGGCTAAGTGACAGCATTACTGAGAAGGAGCCAGCAACATGATGCAGTTGGGGTGGGAGGGAAGTAAATGCAATTATGGGCTGCATCAACAGGAGTATTAAATGCAGGACATGGGAGGTGATAGTGCCTCTCTGTTTGGCACTGCTTAAGTCTCATCTAGAGCACTGCATGCAGGTCTGGGCTTTGCATTTTAAGAAGGAAGTAGAGAAATTAGAGGCATCCAGAAGAAGGCAACAACACACAAAAGGCATTGGAAGGCAAATTATACAAGGAAGGGTTGAAAGAGCTAGATGTTCAGCTTTCAGAAAAAGTGATTAGGGGAGAACATGATACAGCATTCTTCAAATATCTGAAAAGCTACTATGAAGAAGATGGGGGTGGCAGGGGGGAAAACTTTTGCCTTGTGCAGAAGAGGGCAGGACTCCAAGCAATGGCTTCGCATTGCAAAAAATAGATTAGATATCAGGGGGAAAAACTTTTACTGTTGAGAGCAGTGAGACAGTGGAATAGGCTGCCCAGGAGATCTGTAAAACCCCCTTCCCTGGACATTTTCACGAAGAGGTTGGATAAATATTAGGGAGAGTTTAGGCAGACAAGGTTCTTTTAGTGAATCTAATATCTTTTATTAGACCAACTTAAATAGTTGGGGGGAAAATTTTGGTAAGCTTCCAGGTTTAAAAACCCTTCATCAGGCTGAGGAAGTCTCTGCCTTTGGTGTGTGCTCTTCCTGGATGAAATGAATAGTAAAGAAGGGAGGATTTAGAAGTGGCATTCATGATGCAAGTTGGACAAGAGGTTGAGGACCTCGCTAACTAGATTATTGTAGGGGAAGGAAGACCAGTGTCAGATCCCTGCCTACTTGCTAAGGGCTTGTCAACGTAGGGAAGGTGCAGCACACTAAGACAGGGTATGAACACTGTGCACTCCACACTAGCTCCCTATGTGTATATACACTATTCACATGCAGCACATTGAAGGAAGGTAGCTTATTTGCATGCCATGCTTTGAAATGGAGTAACTGCCTGCTGATAGTGCCACACAGTGAATGAATGCAGAGGAGCTAGTTCTATACACCCCACCTGGGCTTTCTGTACAATCACTTCCCCCTGGCAACTAGTCTTTAGGCACAGCAGCTCCTCAGTAACATCTCTTCTCTATCTTGCTACCCATTATTTAGTAGGCAACACACAGAAGTAATGAAAGTATCTTCTTAGCTCCTGTTTCCCTGTGCAGTTGTATTAACCAGGCTGCAGTCTGACTTTTCAAAACAAAGGTGTTAAGGTTGGGCTCCTGAAAACATTCATTCCAGTCAGTGTCACATGCCCTGTCAATCAAAAATTAATACACAGAAAATGTTCTCTTAACCAAGAAGTGGTCAGCAGTTTTTTGATGTGGCAAAACATACCCCTTGTCCAATACTGGAAAATATGCTAAATCCACACAGAGTAGTTAATTAAGAAATTCATACTGCCCCCTCCCCCGTTACGCATTTAATACTTCAACTAATGCACTCTGATTTTGGTGTACGACTTGTACTAAAACTTGCATTCCCATGGGGCCCAGAGTCTCAAAGAAGGATGCCTATTCTTCTGTAGTAAGAAGCAAGGCAACACATCAGTCCAATGAAGCCTCAACTGTCTCTCACCCACTGACTCCTCAGTTTACATCTTCACTGACTGGCTTTCCTGCATGTATACCAGCCTCAACAGCTTTACTATTCATTTCATCCAGGAAGAGCACACACACCAACTGCAAAATATTCTTCAGCCTGTTGAAGAGTATTATACCCGAAAGCTTGCTAAGAAGAATTTTTCCAACTCTTTGAGTTGGTCTAATACAAAATATCATATTTACCCAAAGAACCTTGTCTGCCTATATCCATACACCAATATGGCTATAACATCTACCCCTTAAAACATATCAGCAAGTTCTCTGTTTCAGAATGGAATTTCTGGTTATCCTGGGAAAGATCAATCCATGTTAGGATAGCCAGTAGCCTGGGGTTAGGGGCTGCACCTAAAGAGGTAGAAGACCCAAGTTCAGACCCCTGTACTGAATCATGAATCGGGCAGATTAGGGATTTGAATTTAGGATTTGACTTCAGAATATTCATTAGACCAGAGAGAAGCGAGCACTGGCTCTATGCCCTAGTCACCAGGCTGTTGGATGTTTAGGGTGGGCCTTTTTCAAAAGAATCTGAGAAGTGTAATTTCTCTTTGGGACACCCTGACTAGCTATATTCCAGTCTTACTTTTCCTGTGTCAGCATTGCTTCATTCTACATTACCTAACCCAGATCAAAACTCTGGCTTGCTAAATAGGAAAGTCACCAAGTAAAACAGCAGGTTAGAGAAGGTAAAAATGGCAATAAATAAATAACCAGGCAACCAACTTTTCATAGCCTAACCTTTCACATCATGCTGAAAGTTATTGTTGCTGGCAAAATTCTAACGACTTTGGGGGGTGGGGAATCAGAGCAGAAAAATATGACTCCTTGGAAATACTCATTTTACCTGAAATCTTTGTCAGGTAATCTTTTCTAGAGTACATTTTTACACATTCTTATTTTACATTTGGGATAAACTCAGTGGGTCAGCACCTCAGCAACTGCATTATTGTAATTCCATAAACCTGGAGCTATGCTAATTTTCTGCCAGCTGAGAAGCAGGCACTGTGCATCCAATTGTTAATCGTGCATAGACTGTATGTTTTTGAAGAAAAGATATAAGCATATAAGATGTAGCTACCTTATGAGAACCTACTGTATATGATGTAACATGCATTCCAAGTTATTTTATGGGGTTTTTTCTTCCTAGAACGTATTGTTTTCAGCTTTTCATTGAATTCTTAGCTGTTACATAAACACAGCTAATTTTCCCACAATTTTGGGGGAAAGTATTGTGACAATCCTGAAATATAAGGATACAAGATCACAATAGGTTATCTAAATGGTCCGTTCTGCTTCTGAAATCCATAATTACAGGATGTCTTTAAAAAAAAATCAATGAATAATTGAACAGTTTTCTTTAAAATTGTTTGATCTTCAAGATTGCACAGAAGAGCACTGCTCGGGGATTTTGAATTTTTTCTTTTCTTTTAAAAAGAGCATTCACATTCATGTGTCATCTGGGTTCCTTTTAATTCCAGACAACTAAAAATAGGGGTAGTGTGCAGGCTCTGTGGCTGGACAGTTCGATAAAGTAGTTGCATAAGAGTGTCTGAATAATACGTTCATTTTTTTTCCTAATTTCAAGAAGTTGTTCATTTGCTAACTAAAAAGAATGTCACAAGAGACTAGAGAACTGTCTTCATTAGTGTGTTATTACAACATGTTCCTACCACGTGAGTTTTAAATTTTAAAACCCACAGAAATGTAGGCCTAAACCTATCTTTATCCATCTTGATGAAGCCCACTGAAGTCCATGGAGGGGGAACTACTCCTGCACCCCTATGCACAACTCAGTTGGACATGTTGATGGTGAAAAGTTAAGTACCTGCAGAAGTCCCTACTAGATTAAGACCATAGCCTTGATGATTTGGTTAGATTTCCTATCTACAATACAGTTTGATAAAGGAATTTACGAAGCATTTAGGGAGCAGTACTTTGGTTGTGCATTCTAAGGTGTTACACAGATATGTCAAAAAGCTTAAGTTGAACCTCTAGCTTCTGCCAAAACAGTAATTTAAAACTTGAAATAAAATGTTAATCATGTTTATAAAAAAGTGTTTTGGATTGTTTGCCTCTGCTTAGTGCAAGGAAGTTTCTCTCTGTTTATAGTCCAATCCCAAGAGAAATGGAAGAACAAATGTCTTGCCTTCATTTTAGTAATCCCTACTATGACTGTTTTTTGAACACCCACAAAACACGTGCTTTAATTAGAAAAAGTAACATTAGCAATGCACTAGTGATCAAAAATCAAAATATGATGACAGCTGTTTCTATCATGATTTTCTCCTATGATAAGATGAAAGGCTCTGTGGATTGAGGAGAGCAGTGGATAATGATATACTTTGATTTTTAGCAAGGCTTTTGACACTGTTTCCCACGATAGTCTCATTAGCAAGCTATGGAAATGCAGAATAGACGGAAGTACTGTAAGATGGATACATAACTGGTTTAATCACTGTACTCAGTGAGTAGTCCTCATTGGCTCAATGTCTAGTTTGGAGGAAATATCAAGTGGGATCCCCCAGGGGTCTGTCCGGGGTCCAGTATTGTTTAATAACTTCCTTAATAATTTAGATCATGGGATCAAGTCCACACTTAGCCAATTGGCAGGTGACATCAAGTTGGGTAGAATTACTTGTATACTGTGTCCAGTTTTGGGCCCCATACTTCAAGAATGATGTGGATAGGAAGGAGTCCAGTGGAAAGTAACAAAAATGGTTAAAGGCCTGGGCAGCAAGTCTTATGAGGAAAGGCTGAAAGGGTTATTTAGCCTGAGAAGAGAAGGCTGAGGGGGGGATTTGCAGCAGTGTAAAAACACAGCTGTTGCTCAATGCTGTTGCCTCTGTCACCCCAACCTAGTTGCAGTACTGGGAATTTGATAACAGTTTTCAAATATCTGAAGGACAGTTAGAGGATGCAAATGGGCTTTTCTCTGTGGCCATAGGGGACAGGACTAGAAGCAATGAACTCAAGCTGCAGCAGTGGAACTATAGGTAGGAGATTAGGAGGAACTTTCTGACTGAGGGTGGTCAAGCATTGGAACAGGCTACCTGGAGAAGTTGTGGAATCTCCATCCCTTGAAATTTTCAAGAGCAGTCTAGACATACTTAGCTGGGTTGATTTAGTTAGGGATGTTTCCGCCTCAAGCAGGGGCCTGGACTAGATGACCTTGTGTATTCCCTTCCAGCCCTACTTTCCTACAGTCCTATTTTCAGGAGAAGGAACCATTTTTAAAAAAATATCTAGTGTTAGAAACTGTCTTTGTTTGCCCAATAAACCTTCCAGAAGAAAACCTTACGTACGAAAAACTACAATGAACCACGGGCAGTGCCTACATCAAGTTTCCCTGCACTTTATGTTCTGTATCATTGCTACCACTAGTGCAGTGGCAGACAAGGCTACAGGCTTTTGTCATCCAACCCCGCTCAGGGTACAAACAGCAACAGCCCCCAGTGCTTTGTCTCTGCAAGGGATCTGGTTCATTAGCATGTTACTGGAGTTTCACCAGCATGCACTGGAATAAATGGAGTGTTGAATTACTGGTACTCTAAAGCAGTTCTACCAATTGTTGACAGCTTTCTCCCCTAAAACTCAACTTGCACAAAGCTAGAAATTGTATCTGATTATCTGGCAAATTTGTGGTATACATGAAAGTGCCCCTCTGGAAAGAGGTTGATTAGCTCAGAAAAATGGGGTGAAAATCCTGATTGCTCTGAAGTCGCTGGCAAAAACTCCCATAGACTTCAGTAGGACCAGAATTTCACCAGTGGTTATTGAAGGGCACACACTGAAACATGGTAGATATTTCTGGCACAATGGATGCTGTTCTTTGAGCAGAAGCAAGTATGTATTTTTTAAGCTTGGCATTGCTCCTCCAAGCAAATTAATGTTGGACACATTTGCATTTTGTGTGTCATTAACTCAGATTCCTGCTCTGGGATATAAAGCTTGTTTCAGGTGGCTAGATCAAAATCTTACTGATGCGCTTCCTAATACACCAAGGGAATCTGGAATTTTTCTGTGTGAAGTGACTTGCTATTTTGGCTAATGGGTTATAGCAACAGCTAATAGCATTTTGTAAAGACACTTCAGCTGCTGACAGCAGATTGATATGATGAGGGGGGACAGTTCATGTTTCCAAAAGGAACATTGTGAAACCCATTACCAGCCTCATTAATCTGTTAATAATAAAATTAAAATATAAACAAATTGTGACAAATTGGGTTCTGGTGTCAATTTCCTGTTAACAGGAGACTCTGAATAAAGGTCAAAACAGACTCCATTTTCTGCTGCATTTTAATAGCAGAATCAGAGGAGAGCTTTGTAAAAGTCTGTAATTAATCTGGTGAGACTGCAGTTGTGTCCAAATGATATAGAACAAGTTTGACAAATGACATTTTTCCATGTGAGCATTTAAAGGAATTATAACTCAAAGTGTTGTCACACAACATTTAAATGCTAATCCACTTTCACAGAAAGCCTTCTGCAGAGTAGGTACTGAATATGTACATACTGTTCTTGTGGCTACTCGGTTTGCCAGAATTCAGGTTTACCTGGTTTCTCTTCAAATGACATCAGATGAAGTAAATTGTTGCCTACAAAAGGTCATGCTTCTGAACCAGTTAGCCTCTAAGGGCATTGTAGATGTGCTGTGAGGGAGAGGAGGTGAGCACTTTAATTAGAGCATTTAATTACAACAGACCTTGGAAAGCACCTCACCCGGAGCGTCACATGTATCAGCACCCCCACGCTGAAAAATGGCAGCAGGAGCGCTTTAGCTAAAGCGCATTCAACGAGCTTTAATTAAAGTGCCCCACTGCCATTTATCAGTGCAGGGATGTTGATACATGTGACACTGGAGTCTTCTGGTGCTTGGTAATTACCATGCTTCAGTAGACTCAGTTAATCAAGTGTGCTCCAATGCACTGTAATTACTGCATTAGAGCAGTGTCACTGCATGTGTATAAGCAATCACCTTAAGCAATCACCCTACTCTACCTTCTGCCTGGTGTCAGACTAATGCAGATTACCACCCCTGTCTCCAGAAATGTAGCAAGAGGTAGGAAGGGAAAAGATTGTTAAGACCCTTAGTGCAGGCTCCATTGTACCAGGGAATATAGCAGCCACAGAAGTGAATTTAAAGCTGGAAATCAGCCTTGCCAGGCAAAGATCCCTGTTCTCATGCAGACTAGAACTATCCCAACAGAAGTGTTTTTGAAGATGGAAGATTTATGTAAAAAGAATCCTCCTCCTCAAACATTAAGTGTCATGCATCCTTTATATTGCCCAACTTTTATACTCTGTCTCTGTCCTGGAGAAAAATAAAACCCATTAACACTGCTGAGCCAGACTGACATGGATTCTGTTCCACCAATATCACTTCAGCATTATGTTAATGAGACTTATCTATGTTCCAGTGGGTTATGGCTGCATAATTATAAAATGTAATTTGAAGACAAAGTTGCACAGAATGGAGTAGCTGATTTGATTATTTGCTATGGGGAATGCACAATTATTAAAAAACACAACTGGGCAAAAAAATCTATATGCATTCACACACCGTATTTGGAAAAAGTCACCCATAAAGTTGAATAAGATGATTTCATAGAGAAACAGTGAATACAAAAAACTAGCCTTATGTAGAGGAGAAACCCATTTCTCCCAGATTTGTATAAGGAGACAGGCCAGTATGTAGAGCTCCATAGTTGTCTTAGAGATGTTACCCTTACATCCCAGAGAACTTGTGTTTGAAAAAATAATGAAACTCATTTGGCAAACTGAACTAAGCAGCCTTGTGGCAAATGTATCCTTCCATGTAAAACAAGGGAAGGCCTGATCTGCCTTCACATTAAGGCTCTTTTGGCATACAGAGCAGTGTAAAGCAGCCTTGATGTAAATGAGAATAGTGTAAATTGATTTAATTGGTTCCCATTAAACCAATAATGTGCCTGAGAAACAAAGGATCCAGTTTGAGAACAGAGACTATGAAGCAGAACAAAATGCAGTTGTAAATATTTCAGAATTGTGATCATACTACAATGGAGGATACAAGAATGAGTAAGCTCAGTACATCAAGGAGATGCATGAAGCCACCAGGGAAGTACACACATGCTAGTCTAGGCTTACACTGAAATGCATGAATTAGAAAATAAATGGTGAAATAGCATAACCAGGTATGCCCCCACTCTGATGAAGTGGAGTTGCTGCTGATTGCTGCACGCACTGCACATGTGACCTCCCAGAGCTCCACCATGCCTAAGACTTTGTAGTAGGTGCTACATAAGAAGAGCTAGTTTTAAACTGGGACTCAGGATCACATGTCCCCACTCAAGGCAAGTATGACGAAAGCACTAACTACTAGAGTCTCGCACTGGTACCAGTTGTTTAACCTTCTTTTCTCTGGTTTACTTATGTGCTTTGCCTTTTCAGTGAATACTGCTTTTCTGCCCACATGTTTTATTTCTTTGTCTCTTCTCTTAACGTCTCCCTGTGTTCGAGGGGTGAGAGCCTAGACAGGTACATTATGACAAATTAAGCATGAGGAATAAAACTTGAGACAGAAATATAATATTTCTCTATATTTGAGGTTTCCTTGACAAACTCCTCCTCCAGGAGAGGAGTTAGCAGTCAAACCACTGACCACAACAATGGGGAAATACTTCCACAATCTCAGTGTTTCACAGAAAATAGGAAATTCCCAAGAGCACGAGAACACTGATTGGCTGGAAATCAGATAAATGCTTGGCTTAAGGGGCAGGAAATGAGTAGCTTGGTAATAAGCTATTGGAGTAAATAGGCATGGTAAAGGTGGGGTGGGGGTGGATCACTCTGATAGAGATGAGGAAGGAAAGAAACAGTGTCTTGCTAACTACAGTGTTGTTTTGGCAGGGGAACAAACAATAGAAGAAGCATGGTGATGACACACAACAATAGCCAATACGGGTCTACTACTTACCCAGTTGAAAGGGTCCACAGGAGGGCCACCCGCATGATCCGGGGACAACAGGGCAGACCCTACAATGAAAGACCGCGGGACCTGAACCTGTTCAGCCTTCACAAGAGAAAGCTGAGGGGGGACTTGTGGCCTGTTATAAACTCACCAGGGGGGACCAGAAGGGTTTGGGGGAGACACTGTTTCCCCTAGCGCCCCCTGGCATAACAAGGAACATGGACACAAATTATTGGAGAGTAGGTTTAGATTACACATCCACAAGAACTACTTCACAGTCAGGGTGGCTAGGAGCTGGAACCAACTTCCAAGGGAAGCGGTGCTGGCTCCTACCCTGGGGGTCTTTAAGAAGAGGCTGGATGCCTACCTGGGTGAACTCATTTGGGTCCAGTTTTTTTCTCCCGCCCAGGCAGGGGGGCAGACTTGAAGATCTACAAGGTCCCTTCCGACCCAACTTCTATGATTCAGTTAGCCTGCAGCCAGTGTGCTGACTATGCCATTAGCTTGAGCTCATATTTCATTTTAGGTATTTGTGGTCCAGAGATGTTGCTGTGAATCCCCTATAGCATGGGTTCAGGAAGAACTAAGTCTTCTGTAGTGCACAAGATGTTCTTAAACAGACTGACAGATGGCAGAGAGATTTCAGCTCTAGGGCTGCAGATGTGGGCTGTTGCCAGGTTTTTAATTTGAGATCTCCTGTTGCCTGTTTTCATCCTTATACGCACGTAGGGCTATTTGTGCTGAATGTCTATTGCTCACCTGTTACTAGAATTTACTTGCTTTCCTCTAAATTGTTCATATCTTGTGTTGTGCCTCTCTACAATAACTAGAGATTTTTGTGTAGGAAACAGATGGGAATTGTTCATACAGAACACTAGGAAATCTCAATTTGTCACCACTGCCTCTCTTGGGATAGGTCTTATATCAATAGAAATGTATCTAATTGGAAAAGACCCAAATGCAGTTTGACTAGGAGATAGCCCTCTGCTTCTAAAAGGCAAGTCCCAAAGCTAACCCATCTAAATGCAAGCTTGCAGAATGGTTACAAAGGGAAATTGCCTAAGAGTAGTTTGACTCTAAAGCAAGGAAAAGGATAAGGTACTATACACAGAGGGAGCAGAAGGAAGCCCTAAATATCATCTTTTCTAGCTTTTCCAGATGCATGGAGAAAACACCCAAAAAGCATTGAAAAAACTCATAAATGTCAAGACACAAGTATCTGAAGGTACGTCCCAAAGCCCTTTGAGTCTGTAGCTGAAATAACTTCTGTAAGGGACCATTGCACCCAATGTGAAGGACTCCAGCCCATGCACTGGATTAAGAAGAGGGAAACAATGTTCTGTGTGTGCAGAATTGGTTATAAAAAGGGGAGCGGTATCTGTTCCTTCAGCTACTATCTATTATCACAGAAGCTGCTCAACACTGGAAGAGATTTTCTCTATGTATAGACAGATACCTGTCTGAAAGGAAATACGGATTTTAAGGAGTCATCACTGGAATTCTAATGCAAGTATTCATCTTTACTACTAGTTATAATATTGTAAAATGAATGAAAGTGGGAGCTGAGGGTTTGATGCTCTACACCATGTGGCTGACAATTCATGCTAAATTCCTGATGCATTTTATTTCCCTTTCTCTAGCTAAGATGCTAGACAGAAACCATCAAGATTACATATTTGTAATTATGTAAACCCCAAATGCCTTGTGCTATCATGGCTGTTTTATGTGTCCCCTCTATGCTTTTCAATTGTAAGAATTAACATATCATATTAAAGCCTCAACCCGTTTGCATTGGTAATGGTTATAAAGCCACTGAGAATAAAGATTTGTAGTTGTAGTACTGTGACAGTTATTGAAAATACTGCTTGGACTATGTGGTCCTTCTGTACCATATTGGCCAGTTATTTCTGTGAGAGTGCAGTTTCATACTTGTTAGAGGCTGGAAGGGACCTTGCAGATCTTGTCCTGAGTTCCTAAGGTAGATGTATTAGAACGAACGACAAGGCACGGGGGCGGGGGGGCGTATGGTTAGAAGAAGGACATAATGGTGTGGGATTTTCCCCTTGCCTTCTCTTCTGATTTTCTTATCTTCTGAAACAGGAGAGCTTCAACATTTACTAACTGGCACAACAGCTAACTGCCATTTGTATAGAAATGACCCAGCTATTTCAAGGATTTTTGTGAATGATATTTTTTATTGGACCAGCTGCATAATTGGGATAAAGATAGACAAGTTTTGAATGCAAGACATTCTTCTTTAAGTCCTGGAAAACTTGTCTAACTCTATCCCAACTATGCAGCTGGACCAATAAAATATATTACCCACAAAAATCCATGCCTCTTGCATCATCCCTGGACCCATCATGGCTACAACATCACTTCAATAGTACCATCAGCTATTTCAGAATCTTTGTTGCCTGAATATAGGACCCTGCAGCAGTGAATTCCACAGTGGTAGAGGTGCACGTGTGTGTGTGTGCACGCATGTGCATGTGTGTGTGTGTGTGTGTGTTACGAATTAGTTTAAGTGTCACCTTTTCACTGCAGCAAAGGCACTCTTGTACCATGGGATGGAAGCAAGAAGTGGAAACACATGCATACACTGGTTTTCTCTACTCCTGGCAGTATTTTGCCTGCTCCTATCAGTGTCCCATTATATTCTTTCTATATAAAGGGCCTGATCCTGTTAAAACTAACTGTCAGACATGCTCCTATTGAAATAATTTATTATTTTAAAAAACTGAGGTTTTCTAAAGACAAGCCTGATTTAGTCCAGTCAGTACAATAATGTCGGTAATCAGTACTTTCTCTAAGAATCCTAGCCCTCCCATTCTCCGTTTTCATAGGCAGCCATTGTTGTAGAAACATTACCCTTGACTTTTGGAATGCTTTATTTCCCTCCCACTTCTCTTGAAATGGATTTGGCCAATTAGCTATGTATCCACCAAGGCATCCACTTTTCTGCTCCTATCGTTGTCTTTTTCTTTCTCCTCAGTAAGTGCTGTCTCATCAGTATCTGCCTACTTCACCCTTCTCTGAAACACCCTTGTCCATGAAGTTAATGGAAGCTGCCAGCATACAATGATGGTTTGTGATGGCAGAAATGAAGACTTTACCTTTGCTATTCAAAGCTATTGTATAGCTAGGAACATTGAACCTCATTATTTCCTGTCTCTTCATACAGTGAGTTTCAAAGCAGAGACTCCTTGTTGCACTGAGCCCAGTCTGTGCTACCAGATGAATAGAACAGAAAACAGAATGTCATTTTATCCATTGTCAGCAAGTGGAAATCAGAGGCCTTGTACAGATGAGTGCCACCATGCGGTATGTGGCACTACAGACACATCTGCAGCACCACATACTGCATGTTCTCCACTAATTGTCCCCAGAGAACTGAATGTCCGTGCACATCTGGATGTGGCCAGAGTGTCTGTTTACTGTGCTAGTCGGTGTTGGTTGTTTAATCATGACAGTGTCCTCAGCCCAATACAGCACTAGAGGTTAGATTTCTAATGATGTACAATGCAGTTAGTATTTCTGTCTCTCCTATACATACACACCTTAGAAAATTAACTGCCTGTTGTAGTATGGGACTCTCTCTCTTAGATGCTTCATTCACATAGGTCTATACACAACTAAAATTTCCTGGGAAGGATGATGTGTGCAAGTTGATAACTTTGTATAACTGTTAAGGCTCCTTAATTATGCAGACAAAGGAATACCAAGAGTAGGTGGCTGGAAGTGGTAGCTTAACAGCTCAGATTGGCTATAAAGGGGAGAATTGGGTTGGACCATTGGAACAACATGTCAAGAGATGTGGTGGCATTTCCATCCATAAGTCAAGCCTTGAATATCTTTCAAAAAAATATACTATGGTTCCAACAGAAGTTACAGGCAAAAGGAGGTTCTTTGGCCTGTGTTGTATAGGTTATAAATAGGGACCTATCAAATTCATAGCCAAAGTGGGCTGTGCTGCAGTTCCTTTAATTTTGCAGGTTCTGCCCTCCCCCCCTGCCCCCCTTGCTGATTGGCTGAGGAGCCTTGGTGGCTCTGCTGCTTGCAGTTGACTGGCCAGGAAGCAAAAATTGTGCCATTCAATTTTCACTTCCCTGCCAATCAGGAGTGAGCAGGGGGCCCCACTGCCAATCAGTAGGGGAAGGTGCATAGGTGAACCTGCAAAATTAAAGGAGCTGCCATGCAGCCCACTTCTGCTGTGAATTCAGTAGGTCCCTAGTTATAAGCAGTTATTTTCCATTCACCACAGAAAAACACAGTAAAACCCAGATTTTCTCTTTTTAAGGAGAAAAACACAGGGAAGGTGGATTTTCCCTTGCAGGCTGGCAGAGTTCCAGCCTGCAAGGGGCTGGGGAGAGTGGAAAGAGGGCAATCAGGCAGGAGGCGCCATGTGCATGTGTGCGCATACACATGTGCATGACAGCCAAGCAGCACGGAGAGCAGCTCCTGAAGCTCTCCTCAGATAAGTCTGAGTGGGGGTGGGGGATTGAGGCTCCCATAGGAAGGCAGGGAGGGATGGAGTTGGGCAAGGGTGGAGCAAACCCCACCCCACTCCCACGTGACGCTTCACCCACCCCACCAGTCTGAATTCACCAGCCGCTCCTGTGGGGGTGTTTTATGCACAAAAGGAGACAGTGCCTATCCTGAAGAGTCCAGCTCTCAAACCTGCAATGCAATGAAAGTAATGACCTTCATCTGCTAAGCATAATGTCTTTGAAAGACTTCCTGTAAAGACCTTTGCTGGGATGGGACTAAGTCTATTTACAGTCATTACACAGGCTTGCTTGAAGTCAAGAGAAGAGGGATATTCAAGGGCAAATCTTTGCAGGATCTATATATAGAGAGAGAGATTTTGAGTGAGAGACCAGCCACCAAGTTGAATCTAATCCAAGTAGGCCAAGGAGTTTCCTTGGCTGCAGATTTTCAGAGCTCAAGGATACCAGTTGCAGACTGAGTCTTGTTAGAGAAACCCAGTTAAAAGGAGTTGTGTGTAGCCCTAAAAGAAAACAGATAGGCAGGACTTTGGAGCCCAGACCTAAGTGGAAGGGCAGATCTGGGAAGGCAGCTGTCTGCTGTTTGTCTGTTTGAAGGATCAGGATGTTGTGTGCATTCTTTCATAGAATCAATGAGTCGGA
>NW_017728886.1:153731379-153733009 GCF_001723895.1 Crocodylus porosus
TTCAGGAGGGATGTGGACAACATTGAGAGGGTCCAGAGGAGGGCCACCTGCATAATCCAGGGACAACAGGGCAGACCCTACAATGACAGACTGCGGGACCTGAACCTGTTTAGCCTTCACAAGAGAAGGCTGAGGGGGGACCTGGTGACCAGCTATAAACTCACTAGTAGGGACCAGAAGGGTTTGGGAGAGACCTTGTTTCCCCTAGTGCCCCCTGGCATAAAAAGGAATAACGGCCACAAGTTGGAGAGTAAGTTTAGATTAGATATCCGTAAGAACTACTTCACGGTCAGGGTGGCTAGGATCTGGAACCAACTTCCAAGGGTAGTGGTGCTGGCTTCTACCCTGGGGGTCTTTAAGAAGAGGCTTGATGCCTACCTGGCTGGAGTCATCTGAGCCCATTTTTTCTCCTGCCCTGGCGGGGGGTCGAACTTGAGATCTACAAGGTCCCTTCCCACCCTACTTCTATGATTCTAATAACCATGGACAGCGTAAATGCTTGGGCCAAAGAAGTAATAATATTCTGGGTTGCAACTGCCAGCTCTCCCTAAGGAGGCCATACCCAATGGGATTCTCATTTTCCCTCTCCTTACTCTGATGTTCATCTGTTTCTTGTATTCAGAAGGAATGGCTAAACTGTATTTGCTACAAGATTCTATTTTCACCTGCTATTTCCTTGTATCTTCCCTAAGTAAACCTGTGTTTATGATGTTAAATGCACTTGCTACATATCAGCATCAAGAGATGCTTTTAAAAGGTAATCTTACCCCATTCCATTACTACCTGTTTGTCTGCTTGCTTTCTTTATGATTTATCTGTGGGCAAATTACTGCTGTTTTATTCTTGATGTTCCCATGAGAACCCTTGTCAACATGAACGATACTTTTTGCTAAGTTTTTTTCCTACAGATTAAAAAAATAAATCCTGTATGGAACGAAGTCTTTGCATACTCAGGGAGCTGTGGGGGGGACATAATAGTAGCACATATGCTGCTTAAGTAGTCTTTACAAACTCTGCTATTCTATTCCACATAGATGGTTACACTGCAGTCATCTCTTTCGTATAGGAGTGCCTTCCAATTGGGCAGTAAGTAACATGATTAACATTGGCCATGGGGTGTTGGCTGTCTTTTCTCTTTCCAAGGAACAAAGCATATGCAAGGGAGTATCTGCAATTTAAAAAATGCCTAACTCCACTGAAGCCTTGGTGACCCATCAGACTCGTATGGCAAAGGCACATTAGTTTCTGTAGCTTGATCTAAAGTTCTCCACCATTTCGTTTCACTCTTCTCCACACACCCAGCTCCTCCCTCTCCCTTACCTTGAAATTCCTGATTTGGTACTGGGTTGTTTGGGTTTGCTATGAAATATTTTGGTTTTGGTTTTTGTGGTGACATTTTTAAAAAAATGCATTTCTATTAGAGAAATAATGCAGATTAATGGTACGTGGAAAGTAAGTGCACTTTTCCAACTACCTCCCTGCCTAGTGACTGCCAGCTGCTATTTGGAGAATTTTCCCAACCTAGAAATAAAGGGTTGTGTTTTGTACAAGTTGCTCACATAGATCATGTGGTAGCCCAGTTAGTAAAATCTTGACTTGATCATAGCTTCCAACCTCCTCCCCCCTCTCC
>NW_017728886.1:153733109-153737900 GCF_001723895.1 Crocodylus porosus
GGGGGGGGGGCGCCTCTGCTTTCTTATTGCTCCAAATGGCCTGAAGTTGCTTACTCCTGGGCTAGGGACAGATTCAAAAAGCCTGAGCCTGAATTGATTCAATCTTTGCAGGTTGGTCTAACCTGGCTAGGCTGAACTGGTTTGTAACTGTGCAATCATCCCAGAAATGCAGGCACATGGCTGCAGTGGCTCAGGCTAGAAGATGGGGGTGCTACAGCAGCCCTCCCTTCCCTTGCACAGAACTGAACTAAGGGGGAGGATGTGGCCAGGCCAGCAGGGAATGATTCCACCTGTTGATTCAGCATGGGCCGTAGCCAGCATGTGGTCTGGTAGCTAATACACAGATGCCTCCTCAGGAAGGCAGAGGGGAGTGGGGAATTCCTGCTTACCAGGGAGTGCTGAGGGGGTGGAGGGAAGCAGCCTGCAAGTCTCTGCTGAAGCTGCAGCCAAGGAGCAGAAGGGAGGGGCCAGCCCTGCTGTGGAGCATAGAGCCCTGCCCAACCCAGAGAGCATGCCATGAAGCTGGAGGTGTCTGGTTTATCTTAAACCAAGAAGGGGTCTGGGACAGACATTGCATAAACTGATTTGACCCAAATCAGTTAAGTCTAATACTACATTCAACCAGATTTATCTCAAACCAGTTTCAGCCATTTTCAAACTAGTTAATATGCACTGAACATCTGTTCTGTTACAGGTTTTAACCAAATTCTGATCACTTAAACTGGTTTATGTGTAAAGTCTCTCCCTACCCTTAGAGCACATCTATTGCCTCCAGTGCCTGGTGTGGAAGGAGATTTATGTTGTCTTTCATACCAGACGCTGAACACTGTGGCTTCTATCCAACACAGCACTTACGGAAGTGCTTAAACCTTAATTACACATGTAAGTTTTTCTATTATGTCTCTTTGAGTCACTGGAGTTAATGGCACTATTCACAGGTTTAATTAAAACCTGTGGAGTTTAATATCAGAAAGGACCATTTGGATTACATGATCTGACCTCTTGTCTAACAGGTTACATAGATCACTGATTCATGCTGCCTCATAATTTTGTGGTTCAGCTAAAATGTATTTAGGAAAGGAGCCCTAAGTGTATTGGGAGAACCAAACCCAGTTTGCTCAGTGTGCTGAGGGATCAGGTCTCATTAGATTATTTATTAGTGGAAAAATGTGTGTACTTCTTTGGGGGGAAAAAAAATCACCATTTTGCCTGATTTGCCTATGGTAGGTTATTGTCAGGTGGAACTATTTGAGGAATAGTAACAGTGAAGGGAGATATCTTCTGCTTTGCCTGATGTCTAAGGGATAATGCAGAGGTGCCACTGCATGCTATTCTTTGATAAAAAAATCAACCTTAGGTATTGTGATTTGCATACCTTACAAATATATTTGACAGTCAAAATAGACCACCCTTTCCTGAGAGGAGAGAAAAGCTCCATTGGTCCCAATTATTTTGTTCGCTAGAAAAAAAAATGGCATTATAATAACCTCAGTAGGGACTGAGAGCTTTCTTTTGTGCACTTGATTCACAACCCTGAGAAAACATTAGAGCCTGTAATTCATATTTTTCCTATGCTATTTAAGTCTTATTGAAGGTTCTCATAATAACTGAGCTCCGTGACACCAAATAGAGTCAGTTTTATAGGAAGGATGTAAACAGCCAATAGCATATTAACGAATTCAGCTGGAGGAATAATTGCAGCAGTGCAAAATAGTCTGACTTGATCATAAATTCATGACTGTGCATACAATAATGGGAAAATCTGTCTCAGATATTTGTTTTATATTGGCACAAGGCAGGAAAACTTCCTTAGCCTTCTCATTGTTGGGGAAATGCCTGTACAATTTACAGGGAACAAAAACCCAAGACAGTTGCTTTCCACTCCTTATTTAGAAAAATTCCATGTCTGAGTAGAGATGTGTGAGTTAGTAGCAGTAACATAGATTGTGTTCAATTAATTAAATGCGAGAACTGTCTGTCTCAGCATTAATATTCATGTTTGGACACAAGCAGAGGAAACTGCACAAACAACTGATGCCGTATTAGGGAAGTTTGGAGGAAGATTCTTTCTTGCCTACCCCCTGCTATTGTTATTTCATTATTATCATAAAGCCAAATGACCCGGGCTACCTTATGTAATGGGCTGTGCAGGCATGTATTAAAAGACAGTTCCTGCTCCAAAACAAGTCACAGACTTAATAAAGATGGAGAGAGTGTTTGGGAGAAAGGAAGTATTGTCAACCCCTTTTGTCAGGTTGGGAACTTGATGTGCAGAGGGGTTTGGCCCTAATTTTGCCAAACACTTAAGCACATGATTAACTTTCAGCATGTGAGTAATCCTGTTCCCAGTGCAAATAAAACCTTGGGCAGGACTGTTCAGAAATACCCAGTTAGCACTGGGCAGTGGCAGTACATACCAGTCCTAATAAACAGCTGAAACAAGGCAGAGGGTGAAAAAGAAGAGATTTCAGAAGAAATAATGATTCAGAAAGGTCAGGTTAGAAAACATTCTGGGGAAAAAGTGGGGGTTGCCTCCCTCTGTCCAATGAGAGACAATCCACTTCCTAGGTTCTTTTAAGTATACATTAACCCAATTGTTTCTCTGCCATTGCAGTGGCAGGTAATGTAAAAGTGATGAGGTAGCCATGGTGGCCCAGAAATTGTGAGAAGGAAGCATTTCTGACGGTGATATCTTTTATTGGACCAACTGCACAGTTAGATTAAAGTTAGACATCTTCCACATGTAGAACATTCTTCCTCCTCTTTGCATTCAAAAACTTGTCTAACTTTATCCTAGCTACACAGTTGGTCCAATAACAGATATCATCCTAAGAAACCCTTGCCTCTCCCATTGCAATGGCAAGGCACTGGTGGTCCCTTGTCTCCCCTGCCTTTCTTTATCTATGACATGTTGCAGCCAGAACGGTGGAGAAGTAAAGCCTGGATCAGGAGTCAGGGCTGCAGGTTACCCCATAGGAAGGTCACATGTTGCCTCCCCATGGGCTGCCAGCGGGACAGCCCTAATATAGAAGACACTTCTCTGAGAGAAAGGGTACTTTAAAATATGCAAAGAATGCTTAATGTGTTACAGTGAAAGCATATATACATCTATACATCTTAAATGGCAAGTATTATATCGTTTTTGTATTATACCATCTTTACTAATGTAAGGTAAGATACAAAAGTGATTGTTTTGATTCTCCTGAGCCAAATTATGAGTTAATATAATTTAAACAGACTAGAACAGGTGCTAGAAATGAACAGGTCCTAAAAATGTTGTCAAATATGGGAGCTTCCTGGACACTATCTGGTTGGTACCAACAGTATCAAGATTGTTGAAGACACATGTTGTATATTAATAGCTGATCCACTACTAATATTTTTAAAGAGATGATACAATTTAAACTCTGTTTATGTCATGTTAGGGTTCATAGTGCATAAAATAGCTTAAACAAAAGTCATATCTTTTCTTTCTTCACTAGGTGCCTTTGGAAACCACCACTCATCTTAAAACAATTCACCAGTAAATCTGATTTGGCTTTCAGTGATGGGGCTGCAGTTGAAATGTCCAACCACACTTGGGAGGCTGGCTTACTTGTGAACTTGTCAGATGATTACAAGTGTGGCATTACAAGTCTTCAATATAAATATACTTCTCTTCTTGATTAATATAATTAAGGGCTGGATCTGCCTTTGACTTCAGTGGGTGCATCCACACATGCAAGCACGTGCACTTGCAGCAACTCAAGTAGAAGCAGTGCAAATTTGAGGTGGGGCTTTTTGCCTCAGCACATGTGCCTGAACATGCTCTTTGGTGTGGGGCAAATTGTGCTCAGGAGCTTCTGGGGCCCAGCCAATTGGTACCTGGGGACACTACCCCTTGTGCCAGCTGGACTGCTGAAGCAGCCCTGAGAGTTCCCTGCACCTTCTACCCCAGGGGTGGGCAAAACACAGGCTGCGGACTGGATGTGGCCTGCCGGGCCATTCTGTCTGGCCCATGGGGCACCTAAAAATTTTATAAAATTAATATTTATCTGCCCTTGGCTGCCTGTTGTGTGGCCTTCAATGGCTTGCCAAAACTTAGTAAGCAGCCCTCCACCTGAAATAATTGCCTGCTCCTGCTCTACCCACTTCAGCAGTCTGGCAGTGGGGGCTGCTGTCTGGCTGTGACCTGCTGCACACCTGCCAAACCCAGGCAGGTACTGCACAGCCAGTGAGGCATCTGTTCCTCTGGGCCAGCTGTCAGCAGGCTATGGCTGCACAGTTGGCCTTTGTGCAGCACTATTGCTATGTGTGCCCCTGCCCAGCCATCTGGGCAGCTATCACCTGGAAGATGTTCTCAGTGTGGTAGCCTGCTTTGAACTGTCAAAGCATGTCCTCCTGACCCCAACTGGCCAGGAGGTCAGCCACCTCCAGCTGGGTCCCAGGTGCCAGCTCTTAGCAGGGTCCTTTTCCTGGGTCCTGCCACTTGCCTCCCTAGCAGGAATTCTGGTGTTTCCAATTTGAAAACTGAAAAATCCTTGATAAAAAAAATCCCAAAGTCACTCTGTAAAATAGCCTGAAATCCATGTCCCTCCACAATTAAAACAAAAGACCACCATACAGAGAGAGAGAAAGTGAGAGACAGAGAGACAGCAATCAGTTGGGCAATGTTTTATTGATATATCTACAGTGTTAAAGCACGTTGGAAGCTTACCAGTGTCCCTATCATCATAATAAAATGAATTCTAAATACCTACATGTTTTGCTGTTTGCCTTTGGTTTTCTTATCATAGAGCAGTTAGAGCTCCC
>NW_017728886.1:153738448-153754018 GCF_001723895.1 Crocodylus porosus
CCTGGCCCCACTCCCTACCCACTCCCCCAGACTCCCCAATGGCTGCCTCGCCTGGCCCCATCCCTTGCTTGCACCCACATCCCCAAGTGGCTGCCCCTCCCAGCACTTAAAGAAAAAAAAATCCAAAAAAAGCCCTGTACTCACCAGGGTTGCCATTGGGGTCACTGGGGCCTTGTGGTACAGTTCCCCATGCAGTGTGGGGCAGTGGGGCCCGGTCCCAGCCACCTGGCACCTGCAGTGCCCCATTGCATGGGTGTGGCTGGAGTTGGCAGGGCGCTGCACAGCTCTGTGCATTGTCAGGCAGCTGGGGCCACTGTGGTTGTCACGTGGGCCCTGTGCTGTGGGAGGCCTCTGCCACAAGGCCCCAGTGACCCCAACAGCAGCTGCTACTGCCAGTGAGTATAGGCTTTTTTTGTTTTTTTTAATTGCTAGGATGCTGGGGCCAGGCAGGGCAGTGATCAGGAGGGCAGGAGGGGGGCCAGGCAGGGCAGTGAGGCAGGCAGGGGATGGGGATGGGCAAGGCAGCAATCAGGGGGGCTTGGGGAGCAGGCGGGGGATGGGGCAGTGATCAGGAGGGCAGGAGGGGGATGTGGCTAGGCAGGGCAACGATCAGAGGGTTTGGGGGGCAGGCAGGGCATGGGGCTGGGCTGGGCAGGGCAGCAATGGGGAGGCTGGAGGAATGGGCGAGGAATGGGGCCAGACGGGGCAGTGATCTGTGGGGCTGAGGGAGCAGCTGGGGCCAGTGGGGGTCCCCCCATTGTGCCCTCCCCCCTCCTTCAACCCTACCCCTTCCTACTTACTGGCAGGAGCCTAGGTCTAGCTCCCTGTGGCTGGCATGCTGCCTGCCCTGCACAGGTAGGCAGCATGCTTCAGCACTGGGGTGAGTGCCAGCCATAGGGATGCTCTGGCTGGCTACCAGAGTGTCTCTGTGAAAGACAGAGCCTCTGGTTGCTTCAGGTTGCTTAAGATGCTGCAAGATGCACCCTGGTTGCTTGAGATACTGCAAGATGTGCGTGCACACTCGTGTGGACATGCCCAGTGGGACCAGGATTTGGCCTTAAATCAATTAGTTTCAAAGGGCAGTTTGTTAAGCCAGAGTGTAGAGAAAGGAGGTTGGGTAGAAAATCCATGATGGCTGGTTTTCTTGGCCTAGCAGGTGGCCCAATAGTTCCTATTGATGGTATTTAACAACATGTTGCTGGGGAAAAAGGAACCTCTCCCCTCCTCCCCCCCCCCACCTTTATTTGTGCTGCATCTGCCTGTTGTCCAAAGGAGTGGCTGGGATTCCATTTATCACCACTGCAGCTCTTGGCCATACACTCTATATGGTGCGTGCCAACTGGGCCCTATGAAAAGTGACACATCATGTTCGCCTCTCAGTGGATACTCTAGCTTTGCCCAGGTCCAAGCAATCCCATGTTCGTTTCTAAATTTCCAGATCTCTGAGCTGTCCAGATGTGCTGATGTCATCCAACTGGTCTTGCATAACTTATAAGGGGAAAAAATGCTGCAGTAGCAGTTCTTGTGGAAATTTATTATTTTAATAAGATCCTCTGCTGCACTCAAACCAAACTAACAGCTGCTCTGAGACCAACCGTTTCCTCTAAATTCATTGAGTTGCTGGGTGAGCATGAACATTTGGGACATAAATTTGAATACTTTCAGCACATGATCTCAGAAGCATCCAAACCAGGAAGAAAAAATATTTTGATTAAAATGGAAACTGAGTTTAAAATCCAGGTTGCAGTTTCTTTCTCTAAGGGAGTTTTCCCCTACTTCTCTAAATGATTAGCTTCTTTCTCTGTTACTGCTGGACAGAACTGCTGTGTATGTAGTGCTAGAAAACCTAACGCATCATATTTAGCACAAAGCTGCAGTAGTGAACCACAGCCCACAGCAAGAAGAGCTCTGGAATTGAAATGAAAGGAGGACCAGGCCTACAGTGGGTGAGGCCTCCTGAAGCATAAAGAACAAGGCAATGTGTTAAAGACTCCGTGGCACAGTGCCATAGGAGGATCACTACTTGAAGTGAACTACTTGAAGTAGCTTAAGGACTGCCACTGTTTTGGGAGAGTAAGCATGGGGAGAAAAGCTCAATGTTAAACTGGGGAGAGATAAAAAGTGGAATGTTCCAAAGTCAATCCTTTGCAGTACTGTTCAGGATTTTCGTTAATGACTTGGAAAATGGAATTGAACATACATGTGGCAAATTTGTGGATGATATAAAACTAAATGGAAATAGTATACGCTTTAGAGAGGAAGATTAAGGTTCAAAATAATCTTAGTAAACTGAAGAAAATGATCTGAAATATATTGGGTCAAATTCAATGAGGAATAACACAAAATAACACACATAGAAAGGACTAATAAATACATAAATCCAAAATAGAAAATGACTGGCTTGGCTGCAGGACTGTAGAAAAGGAGCTAAGGGACATGATTCATTAATGTAATATCATTGCAAAAAAACCCGCTAATCTACTGGGATGTATTGACAAGAATGTTGTAGCTGGGTCATGGAAAACAATTCTTCCACTTTTATTCAGCACTGGTGTGAGGCTTCACCTGGACTAGTATGCTCAGTTTTGGGTAATTCAAAAAAGACGCAGACAAACAGAGGCAGATATGGAGTCCAGAAGAGACCAACAAAATTGATGAGAGGTTTAGAAAATATGATATATGAGGCCAGGTTGGAAGAATTAGGATTATTCTACCTGAAGAAGCGAAGACTGAGCCACGAGCCCCTGAGCTATTCACCATGTGGGCAGCCTCTCCCCAACTGCTGCATGTGCATGGCCCCAGACTCACCCTTAGCTCACGGCAGGGTGCTGTACTGCTCCTACCCTGAAGCAGAGGCTTATTTACTCTTTTCCAGTCTTCTGGAAACAAACCTGATGCCCTGAGTTTTCTAAGATAATATCCAACTGTTCTACAATTTCTTCAGCCAATTCCTTGAGTTGTTTAGGATGGCTCTCATCAGGCCATGTTGATCTGAAAGCATCCATCATGTATAAGTAACCTCTTTTTATTTCCCTGCTCTAGGCGATGAATACCCTTCTTTCCTCCTCTTGCTTGATGCTAACTGTACTACCAGCTGGTAATCAATCTTTTTTGTATGAAGCCTGAAGTAGGAAAGGTCTTACACACTTCAGCCTTCTCCACAGTTTACATATTAGCTGCCTCTTCTAATGGACCTACACTTTCTTTGGCCATCATCTAATATTTTTGGAATACCTTCTATGGAACGTCTTGGAGTGCCTTCCATGCCCCTTGCTAGCTGCATCTCAGTTTCTGCCTTGGCCATTCTGATTTAGTCCCTATGGGCACATCCACACATGCAGGCATGTGTGTTTACAGCAGCTCAAATAGGAGTGGCACAAATTTGAGCCACACATTTTTTCCTCAGCACATGTGCCCAGACATGCACTTGGGTGTGGGGCAAGTTGTGCCACGTGGGGCAAAATAACCCTGCCCAGCTCCTCCCAGATCTACAGCCAGGGGGAGCTAGAGCCTGTCCTGTCCTGGCCCCAGCAGTATAAAAAACTGCCCTGGCAAGTGGCTCAGGACTATTGACTTGCAGGAGCTTCTGGGGCCCAGGCAATTGGTACCTGGGGACACTACCCCTTGTACCACCTGGACTGCTGAAGCAGCCCTGAGAGTTCCCTGCACCTTCTACCCACTGCAGCAGTCTGACAGTGGGGGCTGCTGCCTGGCTGTGACCTGCTGCCACTTGTGACAGCATGTGGCCCCAAGGCTGTGCACCTGCCAGACCCAGCTGGGGACTGCATGACCACAGTAGAGGCATCTGCACATCTGAGCCAGCTACCAGCAGGCTGCGGCTGCACAGTTGGCCTTTGTGCGGCACTACTGCCATGTGTGCTGCCACCCTCCTATCTGGGCAGCTATCCCCGGAAAATGTAATCAGTGTGGTGGCCTGCTTTGAACTGTCAAATCGTGTCCTCCTGGCCCCAAGTGGCCAGGAGGTCAGCCACCTCCAGCTGGGTCCCAGGTGCCCACCCTGAGCAGGCTCCTCTGCCTGGATCCTGCCACTTGCCTCACTAGCAGGAATTCTGGTGTTCCCTATTTAAAAACTACAAAATCTCTGATAAAAAAAAATCCCAGATTCACTCTTTAAAATACCCTAAAATCCATGGTCTTCCACAATTAAAACAAAAGACCGCTAGAGAGAGGGAGACCAGCTGAGCAATGTTTTATTGATATGTTTACAAATTTAAAGCAATTTGGAATCCTATCGGTGTCTCTGATCATAATGAAATCAGTTCTAACTATCTATGTTTTTTGATGTTTGCTTTTGGTTTTCTTATCATACAACAATTAGAGCTCCCCCTGACCCCTTAACTAACTAGGATGTAGGGGGACCACTGCTGCTGCAGCCACAACTCCTGCCAGCAGGTCTCGTCCTGTCTGACAGTTGGGCATGATGGATATGTGATGGGGGATGTGGGGTTTGCAGTGGGGGGAGCATGATAAATTCTTTGTACCCTAATGCTGAATGTTGGATAACTTTATGCTGGGCAATGCATTTTTCCCAAATCTTCTAACCATTCATTGGTGGGTCACATTATCATTTGTTAAATACAGTACAGTGCAATCTTTTTCCCATTCCAGATTGTCAGACTTTTGTATGGCTTCCCAGTATAGCAAACTTTTGTAAAAGAAAATTAGGATGAGTTTACAGCATCCAAAAAAAAAAGGCATGAGAAAATATTCAGATTATTTTCCCCTAAAAAAAGCCAAACTCCATTCCTAGATTTCCAGTATTGTATAAAGCATAATCTTAGGTAGATAAAGTAAAAAAGGCATCAGTTCAGGAAAGCAATTCAGTATATGTTTAGAAGTCACCCCCATTCAGAAAAGTACTTCTGTATGTGCTTAGAATTAAGCACACACTTTTGTCCTATTGATTGCAATGAATCTTAAAGACAAGTGTAATGTTAAACATGTGCTTCCGTAGTTTTTCCAATAGTCCTGGTTTTTGCCCTTCAGAAACAATGAACTGGGAGGAAGCAGCATATGGATCTGCCAGTATAAAAATGCTAAGCACAGAAACACAAGGCAGAATTAAATATCTGTCCTCTGCATGAATACACAAAAAAGTCAGTTGCAGAGGATTATGGAGGAGACGAAAGGAAAACCTTGGCCTAGAAAAAGAGAGCAAAAATCTCTCGGAAGGAAAAAAAGTCTTATGCTGAGATATCTGCAGTGCTTCCAACTGAAAAGATTATTAAGGAGGATGTGGGGTTAGGGGGACCTGCCTCAGAAGATGTTCTTCTCTTCTCGTGCATCTTGCCTGCCACTTGGATGATAGGAAAAAAGTGTCCCTTGTCTTCACTTATTCTAGTCTGCATTCATTGTACTATGACTGCATGTATGGTTGGGTCTTTAGTCCTGCAAATAATCCTGTACCTGCTGAAGTAGCTTCCAGTCTTCAAGACCAGGCATTAGTGGCAACAGCTGGTTCTACCCTGGTACTACTCTGTGCCAGGCTGACTCCACCCAAACCATGTGCCACCTAGACGCACACCTTACCCACTCATGCCACTGACTGCTCTTAGGGAGTGTATGACTGAATGCCTTCAACAGGAAACAACTGCAAGATGATGGGACTTGAAGTAAGAATTCAGTTTTCAGTGGCATTGAAAGATTCTCTATAGGTTGTGTACTTCTGAATTAGTGCTTTGGAAGTGTTTAAACTTTATATTCCAAATGTCCGTGTTCACTCAGCGACTGAATGATTGCAGCGTGAAGTTTTCAGTCATTTTTCACATGCAGGCAATCAGCTGGAAACTCTGGTTCCACAGATCAGAAATTAAGTTAATGAAAACAATGGAATGGGAACACCCAATCACATATTTCAAACCACTAATTAATATGCCTACCTTTTTAAAACTGCCAAGGTCTCAGCCTACTACTCTTACCCAAAACTCATACAGCTTTACTTTGCAGCTACTCTCACTGGCTTCAGTAGGGATGAAGGCATAAATCAGCATAAGTAAGGATGTCATGATCAAGCCCATAGCTTAACTACCCAAATGATTGGAAAGGCTGCTGTAGATTCTCAAAAAATGCAGAGAAAGAAGAATAAACAACAAGGAAATCTTGAGGGACTGGAGGGCAAAGAGAGGAAGAGGTCACCTCAGCAGGATTAAAAGGTCAAAGGACTTGGTGCAGAAAAGCCAACCCAAATCCACACAAAGCTGTTAGCATGGGATCATCTGAAAAACAAATTTGAGAACTAATCCTTTAGCCTTTTCAGAAGAGTGCACAGGCACAGAGGATGCTCACAGCACACTGTAGGAGAATGAACTGGTGAGATTCTTGTCTTCACACGTCCTGCAACTTGTCAAAAATTTTCCCCCTTTGTTTCCACCTCTGATGTGACCATATGAAAGCACTGAAAGGCAAGGGAGGAACCCAAGTGGATTCTTCCATGTCTGACCAACCATAGAACAATACAACATGATTTTTCCTTGGGTGGGTACTACAAGAGCAGTTTTGTTTCACTGGCAGGCAGAGTGCTATATGGTATTAGAAAATGTAACAGGAAGGTGTTAGAATTAAATTTTAAAAATGAGATATGTCAACCCTGAAAACAGTCTCTTGATTGAGGGCCCTTGAAATGCTTTTCAAATTCAGGGGTACACATGTAATAAAGTAGCTTGTTTCAAAGCTGATGCTAGGCCATAAGGGGAGGGTTGTTGTGTGAAAATGCCTGTACTGTTCACCCCTCCACCTCACATTCCTCCTGCAGTAATAGAAATCATATTGCTCATCTAATGCAACGCTTAGGCCCTGTTTTTTCAGTCCCACTCTGTAGACTGCTTCAGTTGCTACTCTGGTGACAACACTTACATCCCAAGTTCCAACTACACGTCACCTCTTCAAGGGGTAAAATGGAAAGGATGCACAGAACTATTTCAGCAGTTTCACACTGTAGATACTGCAAGCATTGCATATTTCCAGCACCAGACATTAGCTATCTGCAACTTAGCAGAGAATGATCTGGGTTGCATTTCATTCCTGACAAAAGGTTTTCTTCATCATCAAAAAAATGGGCTAGACATTTGCCACCACTTCTTTGCTTTTCTGATGAAGGGCCTGATCCAAGGTCCTTTTAGTCAATACAGTCTCTCTACTGTAATTAAGTAGTGATTATCTGGCAATCTGCAGAGGCTCTTTAGCTTCAGGGGAGTTTTCCTTTGACCCAAAGGATATTTTTTTCTAGGAAGACCTTGCTGCAGATGGTTCTTTCCCCTCATTTGCTATCACAGGAAGGGCACGTTTAGTGCGCATGGTGATGGAGTTGTTCCAAGCTAGCCCTGCTAATAACTCCATGAGGAAATCCATTCTATGTTCGCTCCAGTTCCCCAGTCCCAATACGAAACTTTAGAGCAAAGCACCACCTAGTGACCAGATACATGTATTAAAACTATAAATACATACTCCCTTTCTTTTTCCTCTAAGGCAGGTGATTATAACAAGGTTTCTAACTGATGATATCAGCTTGGTGGCATATGCACTTTTCCTTAGTCCACAAACAAGTACTTGTTCAGCATGGGCAATAAATGCAAATTATCAGAACTACAGGAGAAATGACCAGAATGGATATTTTTCATAGTTTCATAGTTGATAGAGTCGGAAGGGGCCTGAACAGATCATCAAGTCTGGCCCCCTGCCGTGGCAGGAAAGAGTACTGGGGTCAAATGACCCTGGCTAGGTGATTATCCAGCCTCCTGTTGAAGACGGATATACTGGAAATGAGAAATATGGTACACTTATGTGGGGTTCTCATCTGCAACATGCCTATAGAAAGGGCTCTGTGAAATACTGTATTTGGGGTACTTTGCTGGCAGAAATGCATTCAGTTTACAAGTACCTTCTGTTAGGTTCTCAAAAATCCCAGCTTGAACGTTCATGCTGTTAGAAAAGGCTTCTGTTCCATTTGTTCATCACCAAAATATCTGGAATCTTTTACTGAATCTTTAGATGTCCTTTTAGTCTCATAAAGGAAGAAAATAGTTGAACAGATATTTCAATATTGTACGTCTAAAACTCCAGGATTGTTGGCAGTTTTGGGTTGTGTGTTTTGTTTTGTTTTGTTTTTTGGGGGAGGTAATTTTCTCTTCTCTCAGCCTTATTTCATATGGAATGTTGGCTCTGAACCCATATATCCATTCAGTGTTTTGCCAGTCCTAGGTGTTTATTGCTAGTGCATTGGTCCATTGTACAGGAGTTAATACATAAATTGAAAATGGACCTTCTTCTTGTATTTCTGTCTCTACCTTCTGACTGTCTCCTTCCTCAATTATCCAGCTCTCTTCTTTCCTTTCCTTCATTTCTTTCCCTCAGATCCATTACTTATTTCCAAAAGTAAAACAGAAAAATGAAATGTTAATATTACTACTTTACCAACATGGGGTGTGTCCAGGTGAGTGCACACATGCGGTTTGCGGCACCTCAAAGCAGTTGGAGGCACTGCAAACTGTATGTGGCACACATGCAAGCATTCACTGAACTGTTAATTTGCAGCACTGTGGGGGATTTTTGATGCCTGGATATCCCAAGTATTAAAACAAATGTTGCTGAAAAACATGATGAGTTGCACATGGCAGTAGTATGTGCTGCCAGAAAGGGAGCCTAGCTGACCACAGCTACACTCTGGCTGATGGCCAGGCTCTGAGCAGCTAGCTTGGCACCGCTGCTGCCCTGGGAGGCCCCCAAGACCTCAGGTAAGGCTGCTGAGGTCAGGACAGGTGTTGGTCCCAGCCTCCCCTACCCCACCCAGGTTACTTTGCAGCATGCTGAAGCACACATGCAGGTGTGTGCCTGGGGACAAATAGCAAGCAGTGGCACAAATATGTGCTGCTGCTATTTGTCCTGCAGGAAATGCACACACTTGCATATGCGCACTTGTCAGGACACACCCGTAATGTTTATGCCATGCTTGATACCTTTGAATAAGTCTCACAAAGAGTACTTGTATCTCAAGAGGAGAAAAGGCCCACTTGTTTCTCCGTGCTTCTGCAACATAGCTCCCAGCTTGGGATATGGTCATTTTCTTAGTCTTTGTTTCTAGAGCCAAACACTGGGAGCTGCTGTAAATGTAGGCTACAGGTTTTGGTTTATGGGGTGCTTTTTTCTTTGGCCCGTAATATTACAAATATTTCCAGAGGTCTACAAACCTACCAGAATGCTTGGAGAAAGAGGACCTTTTCCTTACATCACCTGAGCCAAGGTAATATTTATGCATGTATCTTTCCTAGGATTAGCACTGTCTCCTTAAAGACTATGACCAAGACCTCAAAAAAAATTAGATCCATCCTGAAATTCACCATGAGGTCTGCTATGCCCACTGGCTTTACCTGGAAGGAACTCAGATGGTGGACAGCAGCATGAAACCGTATAATCAGATTAATGCATGTCACTTTAAAGCACCTGGTTTAATAGCCAGAATTTGTGCATACCAAGGGTTGACCCTAGGCATCTACATACCAAGCTTTTATAGCTGCTGTTATTTCTTTTCCCTGCCATTGTACCCACAGTATGCTAAGTATTGTTCATAAGGTCCCTACCGATGTTTTAGGAAATGTCCAATGTTGGGCCAAAATCCTCCAAACAAAGTGTATTAAGTTTGCATATACTTAATACTAAGCCTGTGAGTAGTTTAATTGACTTAAAATATGTGCTTAAGCATTTTGCAGGAGGAGGGCCTAAGTAAGTATGATTTTTTACAGTCTTGTGGTAAGTGTCATATTAACATTGGGCAAGTCCCATAGGTAATATCCTTTCTTTTCTATTGGCATTCCAGTTCTTAAAGTAAAAGACATGAGATATCTTCTTCTCATATTAGGTTGCTTCCCCGAGTTCCTCAAACCTGACTCATGTTACTACATGAATGTAACGTTACTGTATTACGTGGCTATGTTATGCTCTTATATTGGCCCTTTACCTGGGACCTTTTGCATGTATATTAGCAACCTTTTACACAAGCAGAATGTTGGCTGCTATGATCTCACTACTTATCTGTGGCGGGTTAAGCTGTTATGTCTTGTGTTGTGTCAAGGTTGACAGTAGTTGTACTAAGAGGTTAGATTATGGATTTGATAGGTTGATTTGGATGGAGCTGATCCTGCCTCAGGCAGGGGATTGGACTAGGTGGCATATGGAGGTCCCTTCCATCCCTTCTTTTCTATGATTCTGTGACAACTTTTCATCTTTTGCTTACTTTCACATCCAAGTAAATTCAGAATCCCTCTGTCACCCCCTTTCTCAGCCTGTCACATATGAATAGTGTGATCCCACCCTCCATGAGGTAGAACGGGAGCAGGTTGTCCCATGCCTCATCTGCATATACATTTTTGGAGGATCCCAGGACACCAAGCTGTGGGGTCACCATAGGTTGAAATGATGTTGACTCTGCTGGAGCCCAACCCAATGAACTATATGGCAAATCATGAGCCTTTTGGTTTTGAACTAATATCATGTGTGGGTGCCTTAAATGTGTTTATGGAGTACCTGTGCTACAACTTACAGCAGTTTCAAAAAGGTACAATGCATCAATTCTAGATGTAAATTACTGCAGCTATGTTTATTTCAAGGTCATTTTTTCAAATTTGTCCCATCTTTCCATGTACTCAGGGAGAGCAGGGTCTGACAGTAAGGAAGTAGGGAAAGAGCTACAGGGGAAAGAATTTGAGCAGCACAGAGGGCAAAGGGGCTACCTGACCCCACAGATTTATTTTCCCTGCTGTAGCACTGGGAGGGGGACAAATTCAAGACAAACCTCCAATAATTGGATTCTATACCTGGAAAATTGTATCAAATATATAAATTTTTCATATATAGAATCTGATTTGGGGTTGGGGGTCGTCTTAAAGTCAGGGTCATCCTCTAGTCGAGTAAATGCAGTATATAATTAATAATGATGCCCTAACTATGCATGCAGCTGTCTTCTGTTGGAAAGAATGGGAACAAGAGGCCCTAACAGCTGCAGGTTGTCATTTAACTGACTTGCATCTTAGTTGTTGGAGATGGACTGTCTGGGTTCTACAGTTAAGCTGCTGTGAAGTTCCATTTTGCTGTGGAGCACAACCTGCTGAGAAGTGCAAAGTTCTAGATGCTGATGTGTATTATACTCACTTATACACATCGCTGTATGCACTGATTAATTGTTTCCAGTAAAATGCATGTTTCTTTTCAGTCTGGGCAATACCACTTTCTCATTAGAATGACTGTCATAACTTGCATCCGCTTAAAATCTTCAAATAAACAGGATGTGACTTTCAGAAAGAGATTAAGGAGGCAAAATTTTGTGAACAGAATGTGTCAGAAATTCTCTGATTGCGCTTGTCACTCTCTTTTCTATATCAAAGTTTTTTTAGGAAAAGAAACTATAATGATTGATTAAATATGCAAAGGCATGTATATGAAAAGAGGAAATGGGTATTTCTGCTTTCAGTTACTATTTATATTTTTTTTCTGTGTGATGAAACCAGTTTTACTTCTAGTTATAGAAGCAAGTTAGAAATAATGCATATGCCACAGAACCGAAAGAGCAAATCTGAATTAGTTACATAGCTAACTGGCTGAATTTAGCCAACTTCCTTGAACAAGAAGGAGCGATTAGTGACAGACAGGGATCTGGGCAGCTGTTCTTGAGGAACCTGATTAAAAGCCCTTTGATATCATTAAAAAATATCCTGTTGATGTCAGCAGACTTTGGATCTAACACCTGCCTTTCTCTACAGTTACTTCAGGCTTTGTCTGTGCTCAAAGTAGCATTAGTTGCACTAGTTTAACTAAGGTTGGATTTTAATGTGCTAGAATTAAACCAGTGAAAATCTATAGACACCCTCGGCACTTTTACACGTGCTCTGGCAGGGGGAGGAGGGGCGCTGCTTTAATTACAGCAACTTCGAGAGAGCAGCTCAGCATAGTTCAAGCTCCCCCACTACCATGTTTAAGTGCAGGGAAGCTGATACACAAGATGCAGGAGGCAAGTGCCACACTCCAGCAAACATGATTAATCAAGTCTGCTCTGATGTATTGGAATTCCAGTGAAACGGAGAAGGCTCCGCATTCATGTGCTCCTTAGTCCAGTTTAAACCAGGTTTATATCAATTTAGTTTAACCCAGTAAAGAACTGACCAAATATAAAGATAAATTATATACTGATTTATATCAAACTAAGGGAATCTATACTGTTTTGCACTTTGCATTCGTTTTAAAAATTGATTTAAAGTAGTGCACCTTTGAGTATATGTAAAGCCTACATTCATTTTGGAATAAGTATTTTCTCTGAAAAAAATAAATTTGCCTGGCATAAAATTCCTTTTTTGTGTGTGTGTTTAATAAAAAAGGAAATTTTCAGGTTTAAAGACTGATGTATGAGATTCTATTTCATGCTTTCCCTTCACACGGATCTTCAAACATTTATCATAAGACCTATTGCATCTAAAGTAATTATGCAGAAATCCACTTGAAACATCCTATTTTATATCATGACGCTAGGAAGAGGGTTGCAAAATGTTTGTCTCTAGAGAACAAGACTTATGGCATTAGGAAATGATGTCAACATAAAACAAACACTGTGGAAACTAAAAATTTTGGTAACATAGCTATAAAATGAGGAAGAGATCATTGTTGTACCTCTTGGTGTCAATGGGACTTCTGGAATAAAAAGTGGTCCTAAGGATAAGACTGAGCCAAGCAAATCCAATGAAGTTTATGCACAGAGAACTGCAAGTGTCCATCACTTCCACTAAACATTTAATCTTTAAAGATGCTGCTTGCTGTTCAATCTATAGCATATTATATTACATTCTACCCACTTGAGCCTTTAAACAGTAAAATCTTCAAGAGAGGAATTCACCATGTTTTATCTCCTTCTGCTTTATTAATCTGAAGAGGCATTTTCCAAACTGTTGGTACTACTGGTTTACTGATTCCCAAAACCAAACCAAACTTGCTTTCCAGTGGGAGAACTTGCATTTGAACTTTGCTGTTCCATTAGGACAGGGTCTACCTGGTGTGGCTTTTCCCACTCATGCTACCCTTAGTTCAGCTGAACTGATATTAGCATTGCTTGGATTCCTAATGTAAACCAGGCAAGTGTGGATTCATGCCATGCTGGCTACAGCTATTATAAAGTTGTTTTGGTTGAGCTGGTGGTAAAAATAAATAAGGGGCCAGCCCCCTGCAGTGATGTCAGCGGAGTGAAAACAGCGCCTCCCCTGCTACTGAAGCAGGGAAGGGGGTAAGGGAGGAATTGGTGGAGGACAGCTGTAATGTGATTCTATCCTGGTGCTAAACTAACAGGGATACTAAAGCACATACTAGCACTTTTCTGGTCTTTACAGGTAACTAATCTCCTCTCTGTGTTGGCCATGAGTAATTGCCACAACAGTTCTGGTATCCATGTGGGGCCATATTTCACGTCATGATGGGAGCAGATATTTTCTTACAGAATACATATACCTTCAGCTAAGGAGGACAGGGGAATTGGATTTATCTAGATAGTTGTTTATTTTAATTTCTCCTTCTAATACAGTATTGTGTGTCGACCGCTTGATTTGGGGCTGCAAGAAACAGCTGGAGTATGTTTTAAGGTGACTCGTTTCTACAAAGCTGCATTTACCTGGAAGAATTTGAGATACAGAGGGGAATATAAATCACAGCTGTGCAGCTGCAATCTATCCTTTTATTGAAAGAAAGATCTAAAACAGACACCAAAAGGCAGTTGCCCACATTGATCATTTGGACCAGCCTCCCCTAAGACTTCCATGAGACAGTGTGAGGAGATGTAGTTTAATCTTTTATAGGTTGCAGGCAACTAGCTTGATTGTATCTAATCTAAGTTGAAGTGGCTCCCAATAAAGGGAAAACAGAAATATTTTATCCATTATAGTAGTTCTCATAATTCATATTAAAAACACTCCTATGTCCTTGAGTCTGGCTAAATACTGGGTGTTTTGTAATGTGTATTTTTATCTTTAACAAAGAGACTACTGGAACTGGAGAAACTACTTCAAAGCTCATCTAATCCTAGAATCAGACCAGAGGTGTCTCAACAATCACAATAAGTGCTAAATGGTGCAGTGAAAGAGCTATCCATGTAAAAGTATTTCTAAGGAAAGTCTTTGCAAATTAATTTCAGTCAGTTGTTTAGGCCTTGAGGACATGTGCATGCGCACACACGCGTGTGCACACACACAGAGTAATGAGTGTTTTGAGTCAGAATCACATGAAGTTGGCAGAGTTCTGTAACACAAACAGAAACTTAGAACTTCAAAGAAAAATCAAGCCTATTAAATAATGAGTCCTAAGAAGTGTGTCCCTCTAGTCTAAAGAGAGAATGAAGGGCTTGACCTTTCTGGACAACGTAACAGAAAATGCCAAGGCTGGGCATAATTCAAATGCTTAGGAACTCTATTTCAGTGCACAGAGCTCTGGCTTGTGGGGTGGCGGGATTTGTCCTGTGGGTAAGGTCTAGCTTGGGATGTGAGAGTACCCCCTTTTGAGAGTGGGGGTATTAGCACTTCCATGACCCACAGGCTTGCTGTGAGGATAAACATATTAAACATTATGATGTGTCCAAATCACATGATGGGAGCTATATACTAGGTAATCCTCTGTAACAGCATACAAACCTCTTGGAGTTGCAAAGTGGAGCTGGAGACTCTACAAAAACACACACAGCTCACTTTTCCAATGTTTGCCAGAATACGAGTCCAAGCCCATAGAAGCTGAACATAAATATCCTCTAGAAATATTTTGATATGCATGAGAATTATATGCAGTAGTTTAAAAAGTATGTGCAACCCTATGATCAATTTATAGTGCTAAAACAATGGGATCTGGCATCTCCTAGACTACCACCATTCAAAAAAATGCTCCTAGCTAAAATATGAATTATTCTATGTTCTTAATCCTTCTGGCACTGTATCAGTGGGTGTATTATAAGAACCTAAATAGTCTACTCTTCAGGAGTAAGGTGCGGGGAATATCTGGCTGTTGCCCACTTAATGTCTGGGATAATGGGGGAGTTTGGTGGGTTTTGGTCTCTTGGTTACTGTTGTCTAAAATATCCTGACACGTGAATCCAAAGCTGTGCTCGTGTCTCACGTAGATCTAACTATGCTAAAGGGAATCCTGGAATGGAATGGAGCTGGCTTGGGCCAGCCACAGCTACTCCATTAGTTGAAATCTAGCTCATGTACTTCTACAATGGGATACAGTCATGTCCACTGCCCTACAGCCATGCTAAATCCACATGGAGAGCTTCTGCTTAACCCTTTCTAGCGTGCTTTACCAACTGTGGGACCGGGATCTGAAGCATATGGGTTGAAAGAATTTGCAAAGATGGATGAGGCACCTTGTTACTCCCACCAAAAGGTCTGTATTCCTCGTCTTTTACCACAGTACTTACATTTCTTATTTCCATGTGATGTTCCTTTCCTTTCATTTCATAGATTTCATAGACATTAGGGCTGGAAGGGACCTCGGGAGATCATCGAGTCCAGCCCCCTGCCCAAAGGGCAGGAAGTCAGC
>NW_017728886.1:153754118-153758698 GCF_001723895.1 Crocodylus porosus
ACTTTTTGTTGTCCTTGATGCCTGAAGCTAGTTGGAGTTCAGTTGCAGCCTTGGCTTTCCTGGTTTGCTCCCTGCAGGACCGGACCAGCGCGGAGTAATCCTCCGTGGAGGTGAATCCTGTCCTCCATCCTTTGTAGGCTTTCCTTTTTAGCCACAGTAGGTCGGCTAGGTCTCTGGAGAGCCAGGGGGGCTGCTGTGCCTTCTTGCTTCATCATAGCATTGGTTCCCAAGCTAATCATTTCCTTGACACTCCTCCTACTTCGTTGTGAAAAAAGAAGAGAGAGAGTGTCATGAAGATATTTCTGAAACCTGAATCTTTGCAAGTCATCCTCCTGTTTCAGGGGACAACATTCTTAACCCCAGAAGAGATGGCCAACTGTGTTCAATAAAACAAGCTTTCTTCTGCATTTGAACTTTGTGCCACTTAATTTCAACAGCAGCAACTGTGTGTTGGCTTTGTTAAGCAAGCTTGAAAATAATTAGTGTTACTTTAACTACAGTGGTTACTCACTGCTATTCAGCTCTTCCACCAGGTGTGACCCAAAGAATAATTAACTGCCATTCATTTTTAAAAAAAGGTATGGACGGCCACAAAAGTAAACACCATTTTTAGTCTTTAGTGTGGCCCATGCATTGGTTCGCTACCAATTTCCTGACCAGTCTTAACAACTCCAGATCTCTAAAGCAGTCACACCATGGCATGACAACACCATACAGTCAAAATGAGCTGTAAGCTTTGGCCCATATTGAAATAACTGTAGGAGAAATCCTTATCGGTATTATAGAACATGGCTTACAGCCCTATAGAGCTTGCATGGGTGGGGTGGTGCAGGCAGGGGTTGTGCTGTATCTAATATCAATTTGGAACATCCCAGGGATGACAGGACTAAAATGGTTGTGCTCCTCAACTTGAACTTTGGAAAATGCAGCTAACTACTAGAGATGAGAACTGGAGATGCCTTCTAGTTACTGTGGCTAGCGCCTAAAACATGAGCTTCCAAGTTCTAAACCTGAAGAGACATGCAGGTTTCTGCCTCCCACTTGGAAAATCACTAATGGGGATTTGAGATGAGAAAGAGTGGTTGGTAATGGAAAATCCCTACAACTAGATATTTGGTGTGTGGAGAAAGCAAGGGTATAGGTGTTAGGGGAACCTGTCACCAGGGGGAAATAAAAAGCAAACTAGACAAGCAGCAAGTGAGATGTGGTCACTCACAAGAGGCCTAACTAGAGGCTTAGAGCTGATGTCTGAGTAAGAATGAAGCTCTGTGAAATAGTGGCTGAGCAGGCATGAAGGCAAGGAAGGAGCCTCGACTCCAGCGAGGAGTGAAAGAAGTGATGGGAATGATTTTGCAGCCTTTATCTAGCTTAAAATGACATCTCAAGTCCATGGAAAATAAGTTGCTCCCTTTGGTCTCTAAACACAAAGGCACAATTTTGTAATCTTCTCTCATTGTTTCTGGCATTTTGTATTCCTGGCACAAAATGTACAAAATGCCCTGTCAAAGTCTAGCAATGCCATGACAATTTCCAACCCAAACATCAGAGCCTTTCTGTCTAGCTTATTTTTCTCCCCATATCCTACTGTTCCACCTGTGGATAGTGGAGGTGCTCAAGTAGAAGTTCAGTCCATATAAAGGAAAATGATCTAGGGGAAATTTGAAATAGACCTAATGTATAATGCTGCAAAGCCCATCTATTTATTAAAGCCTTTGGAAGGATGAGTTTAATATGAACTGGATTAATCTATTGAGCAGGTGAGAAGCTACAGTGGGACATATGTTTCAAAGCTGCAAGTATTAAATGACCATGTTCCAAACGATTAGTTCTTGTTCTGCCTGTTTTGCTCTAGTCTAGCAGCATAAAACTATGGTAAAGCTACTGGATACACCCTACTGCCAAACTTTCAAAGGGAATCCTGGAATGGCATGGAACTGCCATACACTACACAGCTGACAGGAGAGAAAAGTGTGCAGTCTTTCTTTGTCTGTCTTAAGCAATAGCTGATGAAATGATCCTCTGGGAGCTAAATGTAGCATAGCAATCAGGACTATTCCAAATGATGCCATGACTGGCTTGATTCCAGCCGAGTGCATGGTGAGGACCAGTATGGTAAATCTATCATAGTTTGCTCCATCAGAGATGGGTTACTGTCAGTGAATTTTCAAACCTTCCCATAAATCGTTGCAGATGTTTTTGGTTGCTTGGGTTTTCTTTAACTGAAGGACACCTTAATAAACCCCCACCGGTCTGACATTTTGTGCTTTTGTTAGTCAAAGAAAAAATGTTTACGAGTCTGCATGCCATTTGCACCGGCTAACAAAATACATATTAGCAAGGCATTTTGACAAAGAAGAAGAAAATATCTCACATTGATGTGAGTCATTTTGGCCTTAAATGCACTTCAAGTAGAAGAAATCTCAGCAAAATCTTTATAAAATGCTGACATAATATATCCCTTTTTAAATGATAGACCTAGAAAGTTATATATGATTTGTACTGTATTAAAAAGCTGATGAAAGTAGATGCCAATTGTTAAGGTTCCAGTTTGTTAAAGCCATTCATTCCCTTCCCAACTTCTAAATAATAATGAAAATAACATACATTTTTTCTGTGTGTTATTTATATATTTAACATGCCCAGCAGGCTATCTGGCAAACAACCTAGAGCTAGCTAAGCAACAAGGCAAAGCTTAATGCCATCTGCTGGTGGAGGCTTGTTAAACATTAGTGGTAGTAATCTGTATGCAAATATAGAAATACTAGTATGCCAGGAGGTACTGTCCTCGTATTGCACTGAAAAACTGATCAATATATCTCAATGAGACTTAAAAACTTCTCACTCAATGAAATGAGAGAGAGCGAGCGAGCTAGCAGAATTGGTATGTGCAGTCCCCCAAGTAATTTCTCTAGTATATAAACATTGAAGAAACCTTGGTAAAATAGACATTTTCTTCTACTACCACCATACATTTGTAAAGAGGCAAAATTTGTTCCTCTAAGCCAGTTGTGCTAAAACCTGTGGCCTGAGGGCCAAATCTGACCTGCAGAGCTGTGTCATCTGGTCTACTTGGATCTCCTTGGGCCTGGAAATTTGGCAGCAGGGGAGAGATGGCAGCATTAAATACCATGGCAGAGCCCAAATTTCCAGATGCAGGGGCAGCCCAACAGGCTGGATACTATAACTCCATATGCCAGATTGCAGGGTTGCTCTGCAGCTGGATCCAGCGTGCAGGACTATGCTGCCGTATCTGATCATACCTACGGACCAACCCTGTGTGTCGACCCCATCGTTGGGATCCAGCCTGTGGACCAGCCCCCTGCCACACATCAGGCTGACTGGTAGATAGACTAAGCACCAATGACCTACTCTAAATTATATTCAGATGCATAGCTCCTCACTTAGAAGTTCATCTGATGTTAGATCCTTGTACTGTGAGACTGATGATAACTTTTATTTACTAAAAATATAGTGGATTATCAGACAAAAATCTGAGTCAGGACCCCAATAAAAATGTGATTTCAGAAAGCAGCTGGGGCTTAATCCTACCTCTGCAGAAGCTGATGGCAAGAGCTTGCATTAACTTTCAAGAAGAAGAGGATCCAGGTATGCCTACAAGATCGTGTTATGGTGCAGTGATGCTTACAGGGAAGCAAATAGGATGGACCTCTTTGGATGTAACCAAAACCACAGAACACAGAAAAATTGCTGCTGCCATATCTGGGCATCAGTGATAGGACTGCAGCCACACAAGGTCTTATTTCATAGCATGTCCTGGGTGTGCTTTGTGAAAGACATGAAGACCTAGTTCTTGCCCCAGAAAGTCTGCCAGCTGTATTATTAACATGAATACCATGTGAAGTGGCCATGCCACTTTGGAGTGGCTTGAATGGACCACAGCAACCTGTCCTACAGTTTATTTCTATTGGTATGGTTTAGTGGAAATAAGGAGGGGGTGGGGAGGGGAAGGGAAGACATAAAGAAACTAGCTTTTCTCTTTCTCTCAGGCCAGCAGGTTCCCAGGAACCCTTTCATCACTAGGGAGGCTCCAGCGCCCCACAGAGCCCTCTGTGAGGCAGGCAGGCTCTCGCACTTCCTGATGTGGCTTTATATCTGTCGACTTTTCAAAAAAAACAAACCAAACCCCTGGAAGCACGATCAGATCAGTAACATCCAGGGAGCTTGCGCTGGAGAGAGGAGGCCAGCCCTACCCCACCCCCAACTCCCCTTCAACAGCCGAGAAACAGCTACACTTGCCACTGAATGACAGCGGGGAAACAAAGACCCCCTAGCCCTGCCCCACAGGCTGCCTGGTGCCCGTCACACAGGGGCACGGGCATGGGGTATGGGATTGACGGAAGGGCAGAGGTTTTGCGATGTATTAGCTGGAGCCACAAAAGCACCGCCGCCCGTGAGTTTGTGTGGCTACAGACACGTGCGTGTACGTGTGCCTCTCTGAGAGGCAGGCGTACCTACCTAGCTCCGGCTGGAGGACGCGAAGCTCCCCCCTGCGGCGGCGGGGGCACCACCGGCGGGGTGTGGCGAGGAGGGCGCGCGCGTGCCGCGGCGGCAGCCCGCCC
>NW_017728886.1:153758798-153783902 GCF_001723895.1 Crocodylus porosus
GAGTCAGGCGCGGGGCCGGCTATAAAGCGGCGGCGGCCGGCGCTTCCCCGCCACACGCCTCATGCCTCACGCCTGCATAGCCCGCTCCTCCTGCCTGCGCCGCGGGACCATGGGCTGCGCTCGCCTGCTCCTGCTCCTGCCGCTGCTGCTGCTCGGCTCAGGTAGGCAGGCAGGCGCGGGGCTTCATCGCTGCACCGGCCCCGCACCGGGGAAGCCTGGCTGGGCGCAGGGCTCTCCCCCTTTTTTCCCCTGCAATTTCTTCTTCGCTTGGGATCGAGAGGCAAGACCCCGCAGCGAGCGATGGGCGCGGGCAGGGATGGAGGAGTAGGTCCCTGGGGGGGTGCCGTGTCCGTGCAGGACGGGGTGGGGGACGCTTGGCAGCCTGGGGACTTGTCCCTCTGCTTCGTGCGGGGATGCTACCTATGGCACAGGGATGCCGTCACCCTTTCGTTCGTCCATGCCAGCAGTAGTGATGCCCAGGCGATGTCCAGCACTAGGCTGAGGGAGGGACAAAATGCAGCCCCGGCACCAGGGATATAGTCTACGCCGGCAGCGGTGATGCCCAGGGCACGTGCCTTAGCAATGCCCTGCGCTAGCCTGGGGGATGAAATGCAGTCCGGGCACTGGGGACATAGTCCGTGCCAGTGGTGGTGATGCCCAGGTCGTGTGCCTTGGCAATACCCAGTGCTAGCCTGAGAGACAAAATGCAGCCTGGGCACTGCAGATGTTGATTTGGGGCTTGGGAGTGGCTCTGCAGTGTCATGATTTGGGTCTGTTTGTGCCATGGTGTCTAGCTAGGAGGTAGGCAGGCAAGGTTCTTTGGGTAGATGTGATCTCTTTTATTAGACCAACTAAATAGTTGGAAAATATTGTTCATTGCAAGCTTTTGGGTACAAACACCCTTCTGCAGGCAGAGGGAGGGTTTGCAGTTGTTTTGTGCTTTCCTGGATGGGATAGGAGCCAGCATCTATCCCACTCCCTGCCACTGGCTTTCTGAGTAGAGCCCACAGGAGAGGCCCCTGGGTGTGTGTAACTCGGTCCCAAGGATCACGCCCCTGCTAACCCTCTGCTCTGCCCCTCTCTCCCTTGCAGCTGTTGGTGTTCAGCTGGGAGCTGAGAACGGGCCCTCTAGTGCCCCCTTGCCACTGCGCAGAGCCAAGCGCTGCTCCTGCTCCTCTTTAATGGATGAGGAGTGCGTCTACTTCTGCCACCTTGACATCATCTGGATCAACACACCACAGTAAGTGAGGGAGCCAAGGCGGCACTCCCTAACCTCTCTTTCACCCCGAGCCTAATTACCCTGGTGGGAAGCCAGTTACCATAGTTACCTTTTACCCATCCCACTGGAAGGGGGCATGGGCAGTGTCTCGCGGGGACAGTGCTGCCATCGGCTAATGCTTCAGCACAATGAGTGAGAGGACACTGCTCCCTGGGATACAGCTGAACAGCTAACTATACCATGCAGTTAAAAGGCTCTTCAGTCCAGAAGAAAAGCCATGCAATAAACCCTAGGCTGCTTCACCCTATGCTCTACACTCTCTGCGGGGGGGGGGAAAGAGGATGTAAAAAGCCATGCAGTACTTTAGAGGAAGACTGAGGGGGGTGGTTAAAGAGGGGTAAGAGAATCACGATGGGGACAGCATGTATTTACACAGATTTCCCTGTCCTTTGGGAGTATACAGCCCAATCTGGCTTATGCTTCCATCAGTCCTTTCACTAGGGAAGACTCTGTGGAGAAAGCATGTGAGATTTTACTACAGAGATGAAGCAAGTCGCTTTTAAGAGTAGGCACAGCAGATCTAAAGCTTCCACTGTTCCTAAAGTATAACCAAGGATGTGCTGTGTTTTGGTTCAGAGTGTCAATGCTATAAAATGCTTTTCATTGAGAAGCACAGGACACAGCGTAGTGGCTTGATTCAGCTAATCTTTACTTACTACGAGTAGTGATTTTTTCCTCTGTGAATCACCCCAGTAGAGGGAATACTATCCCAAAAGGATTATAATTATGCTTGGGGATAACCTCATGAGTTCTTAGTAGCAACTATTATGCATTAACACATTTTGTAGATTAGCGAGGATGTGTGCAATGCATAAAATATTTCATTTTTACACTTTACTCACCAAGCGGCAATATGGGGTCATATCCTCAGCAGGTATAATGAACATTGCCCAATGACACCAGTGAAAGAGCTATTCCATTTCTTTTATTGATTCTTTTTGTGTTTGCAGTTTACCAAAGTTCACATAGGTGAGGTTTTATTGCACTCAGTTGCACACTCAAAGTTTTAATATCTTTCTAGAATTATGACCAAAAAGCAATTACTCATGCAAGTAGACACTTTAATCAGCATTACTGTAGGATTGTCAAAAACATTTACATGGAAGTTATAACCAATTATAACCAGCCAAGATTAGACAGAACATCCTTTGTTTTTTGAGGCCACAAATTTAAATTCTTTGATTCTCTGATCATAGGAAAACTGTGCCATATGGACTTGGAGGTCCTTCTCGAGCCCGGCGATCTCTGAAAGACACAGTCTCTGGAAAGCTTGCAGAATCAAACAACAGATGCCGATGTGCCAACCAAAAAGACAAGAAATGTCTGAACTTCTGCCAGACAGGAAAAGAACTCTGGTGTGTTATTGTATATGTTATTTTAATTGGCTGTGAACTGCAGTAATAATAAAGGGGGCATTCACTCAGGTGAATAGTCCCTCTGAAATCTAATCCCATGACTTCTCATCATTGTTGATAAGGACAGTGCAGTTTAACCCAGCAGTGTCATCTGATTTCGCCATGTATATAAATGCATGCGACACAGCACCAGGCATGTTAGCTTACATGCAGAGCAGGTTCACTTTAATCAAGTCTGTTCCAACACAGTGGGAGCAGACAAAATGTATGTGTATAAATGCTGTTTGTTTTTAACAGCTGGGTTTTTTTGTTTTTTTTTCTTTGCTGTAAACAGGGCTCAGTCCACAATACAGAAGGGTTGGGATCATCTCAACAAAGGTGAAAGTTGCAAAGGACTGAAGTGCCTGCACAGAGAACTACTTAACAGCAGGAAAATGAGAAGGTGAGCTTCCTTTTGCGGTACTGAAATGGTTGATGCCACGATAGCTCAAGTATGCAGAGAACATACAATTCTATTCTCAAGTCAATGTAAGTTCAGCTGAGGGCAGGATGGAGTCCTGAATCACAAAAGTGGGGCTGTTGCTCATCCATATCTTGCAGAGTCAAACTTACTGAATTCTGTATAGTTTCCCCCACTTGCTCTGGACTTGTAACAACTCCAGCCTGAAAAAAGCTTGAGAAATTTTAAATATTGACAGCAACAGAACTTGATGTTTTAATGTGCTCATGAATTATTTCATCTTCTGGTAAGATGAGAAAATAAAATACATTCAGAGGCAAATTTTATGCATAAAATGCAATTTCTTGAATTGTGACAGTTTTATCCCAATATGTAAATAACTTTCCATGTTCTGGTCATCAGTGTTAGCTTCCTTGTTATCCAATTTACTTATGTAAAGTAAGGGCAAAATGTAACCATTTTAAGTGATGTATGAGGAATAGGGTAGGGAGATTGAAGCCATTTGAATCAAAGCACTCATTTGAAGAGTGGGTGGCTCAGCTTTAAGTCTCTGGTCTTAATTGGGTTGAGTAAGACTCAAATTTGGATCTCCCAGATCTTAAGTGGGTGTTCTTACTATGACACTGCTCAGAGAGTGAAGGGGTCTTATTTTGACCATAAATTCCACCTGGGGGAAAGTTTTTTGGTTCTGACGCATTGATCTTTTCTAATGAGAAACCACATTGTCAAAACATTCTGGACCAACTCAGCTTCTCTTCAGAATGGGGACGTGCTGGAGCCCGGAGCAGCTGTTTGCAGCCTCCTGGCTACAGCCAGTCTATGGAGCCCGGTCTGCTTGCAGCAGGGCTTGCAGCCTCCCAGCCACCTGCTGGAAGCAGCCTGGGCTCCATGGCAGGCAGGAGTTACTTAGAGCCTGGGCTGGCGGTGGTGTGCTGAGCAAAATGGCCTTGTGTGCCATGCTCCGCACACATGCCATGGGTTGCTGACCCCTGTGCTATTCTAAATTGAGTTTTATTTAACCAAAACTCTGTTTGAACCCACACATACATACACAGTTTGTTTTAATGGTTATGATAACATTTGGTATTTTTCCTGTTTTCACAGACTAGAGGCCATTGGTAACAGTATCAAAGCTTCCTTCCGGATTGCAAAGCTAAAGACTAGACTCCATGAAGTGAAACAGCTGAAGCATAACAGAGCACACAGAAGGCAAAACAGCTGGGAAAGTCAGAAAACATCCTAGTGGGGAGATCACCTGCCCTTTTCCTCTATCACTACAAATTATGGACAAAGCATTGCTGAAACTCTATTTTGCCTTTTAACAATCTACTCTGGCAAAGGCCCAGGATATGTCACTCCAAATATTAAAGCAGCAAAATAAAAGCTGGAAGAGAATCTAAAGAAATCTTCTATTTGGATAATAAAGATGCAGCATCTCATCTTTCTGGAATCCCAACTGATGAGTTACGTGGGAGATGGAAAAGTCCTCATTAACAAACTTTAATTTGAGGGCTGACTTTCCAGAGGAGGAGTGGAACATCTGAATGTTGCTTCTGAAGAAAAGACATAAAAGGGATTGTTATAAATGAATGTGACAGATTTCAGGGAGGGAAAAAAAAACATATGCCAAAAGATGTTGCAAGAAATACCCAATACAGAAGAAGATAAAAAGCACGGAGATCAAGATTTGAAAGGAGAGACATTTATTTTAATTTTTTTAAATTCAAATAGAAAATGAAAGACACTGTGCTACTTTAATCAGGACTTCTTGCATATATACAAGTCTACCTCTTGTACTTTATGTTGCACTCTGCTAAAATACTTTTACACCTTATTATTGCCTTTGCTTATCAAATGCAACCCTTTGCCTTTTTCAGAAGCTTGGTTTGCTAGTATAAGCACAGCTATCTAAATGTCCTATGTGAGTGAAACACTGTTTTATGGATAATCAGGGTTTTGGATGATGAAAGGAATTTTCAACATAAAACACAATGGGAAACACTACTTTGTTTAACATAACAGGATAACAAGGTCTAATAATAGAGACTGTACTGTCTTGTATGCTGCCAGTAATCTACTGAACCACATCTATAACAGAAACTGTTGCAAGATGAGGATTTCTTCAGTGTCTCACTTGATAAAGTGCATAGAGACAAAGGGTTGTTTAAAATTATGTCAAAAGGCTAATATTGGGTGACTGTTTCTAGCAGCGAATTTATTCACATTGTTGAATTTGCTAACTGGTGTCTGATTTGAATTTTATTTGCTTATATTTATATTCTTGCAAATTATTCATTATATTTACCATGTTGAATATTCATTTAAGCAGGCCATATTGGTCTATGCAGGTTTTACATATTTCTGTATGAAATTGGGAAATGCTTCCTGCCTGTCAAGGTAAATATCTTTTAGAAATAAATATTTTTAACTACTGAGTTGATCTGGTTTTTAAAGTGTCTTGATGTCTTGATTATTTCCCCCCCCCCCATCCCCCATGACTTGGGTAGGCCAGAAGTGTGTGAATAAATAGTCTATCCAAAAAGATTCAGCTTGCTCTCACAAATTTTAAAGTAAAAACTCCCCTTGATATCATTAGGACCTTGAAACAACCCTGTAGGAGTTCATAGACAAGATGGATTAATAGTCAATACTTTGCATTTCCCAGCATCTTTTGCTAAATATGATTTTACATTTGAAAGGAAGCTTAGTTCAGATACTCCAGAAAATTGGGCCAAATCAAAATGTGAAAATTACTTTCCATTTCTACAGGGAAAGAAATAGCCCATCAAAACTTTTCAAATAGAACTTTGTCTGTCTTAAAAATAGGTCTTTAGATTTTCTGGATAATGTATTAATTGTAAAGTTTAGAAAACCCCAAACTTTTTGCAACGCTTGCATATTCTTAAGGGTTATGTGCTTGAGGTGTATCTGGAGGAGAGGGTCTGTGCTGGAATACTAATATACTGGTACATTGTGGGTGAGCCTACACATTCATTAATGTGCCTTAGATACTGCACATTTAGTTTAGTACATGCTTAATAAAGCGCTAACTAAATGCACAGCGAGTTACTGTGCAGTAGCACCAGCGCACAGTCATTTTGTGACACTTACTGCATATTAGCCTAATAGTAACACTGTTCATTAGCCTATTAGCACGGCTTTTAACCACCACTGTGCAGTGTTAGGCTTATGCACAGTAAGCATCTCATATAGATGCATCCTGTATGTGCTAGAAGCTGTTGCCTCCTTGTTAAAGACACAGGGCCTATTTTGCCTCTTGGTCACACAGGGAAACGTTCATTGAAGCCAACAAGGAGCGCACTGAAATGAAAGGAGAATTTGACCGACAAAATTACAAGCTGATTACAAACCAAACTTTTCAAAGAGTGCTCTGAACTCTGATAAAGGATGCACCTTTGATCTCCTGTTTTAAATAGAATGGCCTCTCTAACTGCTTTAACATATTGGATTTGGTGACCTTTGTCAGATGTGAGAAGACCTCATTTAAGCTCCTTCTTTTCTAGCAATTGACCCAAATTGTAAAGAAAAATAAATAAATAAATAATAGCCTGGGTTACTTTGCTTCCGAAGCTTTATGGTTTAAGTGAAATTCAAATACACAACATGTTCAGCATGCTCTAAAATCCTATTGCTGACCAAGGCTCCTCTTCTTTCCAAACTGACCTTACCCCCTCATGATTTATTTCAAGTTAATGTCCTGTACACGCTGGACATTTGGTAAAAGGAAAATTTCCAGAGCCATTCAGGACAAAATTAAGAGCTCCGCATTTGATTGAGCCTAATTGACATACCAAAGAGACTGAAAAACACATGTGCAGCTTCATGTTCCTTTTGGAAAAGCACAAGGCTACATGGCAACATCTTAACACAGTTTTAATCTTGACAGGGAGCCTCTAGCACCTGTTACATTGAGTAGGCATGAAGGCAGCATTAGGTGGCTGCAAGAATGCTCACAGCAAACAGGCAGCAGAAAGGTGCTAATGAGAAACCCTTGGGTCTAATTAAAGCATTAGAGGGCATGTGACTGAAAGGTGGTGGAGGCCAGGGCTCTCTATAAGCCTGGCTTCTGAGATAGAGATGGTATTTGGGCTCTGGATACTGGAGAAAAAGAAACTTTTTAAAAGCTGCTATGGTGCTGTTATTGTCTGTAATGGAGAAGGAGTCCCTGGGAGTAAGAAGGATCCTGGAAGGGACAGGTGCTTCTGGGCTGATATTGAAAACTGATTGTGGGGGGAAACAGAAGGTGACAGAGGCTGGAGTCCTGTAGGGCACAGCAGGTAGACCTAACTGCCAAAGGACAGCAGGCCCTGGGGTTGGGGCCCTGATCCTGCTACACAAGGCAGCCATTATCTGTCTGTTCCTAAGATTAGATGCACTGAAAATGACTTTCAGGTTAAATCAGATATAAAAGGCTTTGCATCCACACTGCTATTATGAACCTGGCTTCAAGACATTTTGAACCAAGTTGCTGAAATACGTTGTAGCATATGAAAGTTCATGCTTCTCTGAACAAGTTCATCTATAAGGTGCCACCTTGCCCTACCTGCTGCCTGACTTCACAGTAACATGGTTAACTCCCTGTCTCTGTGCTCGTGGTGGGGTGATACACACATGAACTTGCCTGAACAGAACAGGGCCCCATGTTTCAACTTATGAAGGCAGTGGAACACTTTCCATCATCTTGCAGGGTTTTGGGATTAGGCTGTTTGCTAGGCAGGAAAGCAGGGTATCACAGAAAATCTATTCAACAAGAAATTTTGATGCTTGGCTATTAACTTTTGTTAATATCAAAAATACCAATTTGGTATTTTCCTTGCCATAACATGGAGGAGAGACTAGCCCAGAATAACCAGTAATCCGGTGGTTGAAGAACTCACTTGGGGCAGGTGATGCCCAGATATAGGCCCTGATCCAAATATGGGCTTGAGTGTGGAGCTCCACGTCCCCTTCGTAGCTTGATGATTTGGGCACTCACAAACTCAAAAATAGTTTTCTCTTCTTTCCCTTCCACTGCCACTCCTCCTTCCCTCTCAAAATGTCATCTTTTATACAAGAAACCCCCATGACAGCAATTTTGTATTTCTACAAGAGGTTTTGATTTTTGATGACTCTTTCTGCTTGGGACATGGTTTGTTGAAATGTGGTGCTGGACAGGAATTTATTTTGTATCTGGATCACCTATGTTTCAGTATAATCAAGCTAATACATGGAATTTTGAACTTGATACATTTTATGTTAACATGGGAAGCACAAATCTTTTCTTTCGGTTTCTTAAATTCAAGTATAATGATGTGCCCCACTCTTTTTTCCCCTGTCTCTAGTACCTCGCTGAATAGAGAAATTCTACAGATAGGTCAGAATCCCTTCTTGGGGGGCAGAGAAATAAAATAAAAAAATAAAGAGGGTGGGGCAGAGGGCCTTAATGTTGGTACCCTCTCTTCTGGATTGTGGGCATTGAGGTCCACACCGTCAACAGTATATGTTACTTAAAGTAAACCAACTCAAGCAAAATTCCTTTCGAAACCACTGACTATGCATCTTGATTTAAGGACCAATTCCACTTTTACTGTAATCGCACTTGGCAGGTCAGAATTCCTTCTCTGAGCCTGTTCCTCCCCCTTTGGAAATTACTATTTATCAGAACTTTCACTTTTTGCAGTAATCTGTTTCCCTTTCAGGGTATGAGGTTTCTGTGTGGCCCAGGATGGAATTTCTTCTCAAGAAAGAGATTAAACCTTTATCTCAGGTAGCCAACAGGCCATTGGTCAACAGCATTCAGTTGGGTGTGGTAGACTTGCATTCAAGTCCAAACTCTACCTTGTTCAAAGCAGGAACGGGCAATTATTTCGGGTGGGGTCACTTCCTGAGTTTTGGCAAGCCATCAAGGGCCGCATGACAGGCAGCCAGGGGCAGATAAATATGAATTTTCTAAATTTTTAGGGGCCCCACGGGCCAGATAGAATGGCCTGGTGAGCGGCATATGGCCCACAGGCCACATTTTGCCCACCCCTAGGCTAGAACTTGATTCTCTTGCATTCCATAGGTGTGCCAGGACCACAAGTCTGGGGCATTTTCCCTCCTACCTTTTGGCTTCTCATGAAAATGTCTAAGAGTCTTTGCTTCACCACCATGTGAGATGAAAAAATAATTGAAATATTTAAACACTTTGCTAGTCGGGAAAACCATTTCTGCCCAGCGCTGACTTGAATTAAATAATTGCTGGGCATTTGATAGGATTTTTGTTCCTTTCTGGATGACCAATTTTATTTATTTTCTCTGGACAAAAGTTCCTTGGAATTAAATGCTAAAATGAGCATACCAAAAAATAAAACTTCAAAATGTGACTGAAGTTACAAGTTGGGAAAATAACACAATGCTAATGAAATTCCTCCTTTCTTATCTACACCATTCTGACCTAATTCTTCCACAAATGCCTATTATGATCTGTGACACGTTATCATGACCTGCTGCACAATGAAACATCCAGTATGTCCTAATGTTATGTATAGAATTTACTCAGCCACATGCCAGTTTCTTTGTTCATGTTTCCTCACACTAGGATAAATTTAGATTCTAAAACACTCTTCTCTATTTACAAAATAAAGTGATTTGGATAACCTCTGCTTAAAAAAATATCTAGTGTTTGCCTTCTTTGTGGCAGATTGTTTACCATTGTGTGTATCAAATCATATCAATTCCTAGTCTGACCTCATCGGCATCGTGGTACTATTAATAGAAATCTCATGTGGCCAATCTAGTTTCCATTCTTGATTGATATCTTTATTTAATTTGGAAGCCTCTCTCAATATTCCTTTGGATACAAGAGAAGAAATTAGGTTCTCTGATTAAGCAGGGGAGGGGAAAAAAGACATGGTGAAAAGAATGCTACAGATAACAACATAAAAAGGCACTAGCCGTATCTTTTTTTTTCTTCGCTTAAGCATTGTTTGAATGAAGTTAGAAAACTCAGCCAAAATAACGTCTGTTGTTCTTTCTTTTATACCTCAATTGAGCCAAATGTTTGATTAAAATATTACAGTGAAGCCTCTTTCTCAATATCGCTAAATAAGCCACCACTATATCCTTTGCACTTGGGATAAGTTCCTGGATGATGCACCAGTTGAAAGAAGACCAGATTTTGGCTCAGAATGTCCCAGGACTTTATTGTATGACTCTGACTGGGCAAATCAGAATGGTGATCGGCAAAGGATGCTAGAGCGCTTTTTAATTCTTTACCAGATATTTGATAATAAATGAAGAAGTAATTTTAAAAAACCACTTTTTGAAAGCAATGGGGCAACTTGCCTGTGCATGCTTTGGCTCCATGGAAGTTGGAATCGGGAATGGACAAGTCCAGTGGAATTTGAGGTTTTATGAGCCTCTCCAACTCTTAGGGTTTTTTTTCATCTGTAAAACTGGTCTGAGTTCACTGGCTATTTCCCCCTGTAATTTAAGCCTGGCTTGTGGGTTTTTTTGTTTTGTTTTTTGGTTGTTTTTTTTCCCCCAAAGGAGATTCAATTTAAAAAAAAACAAGTGCTTTTCTGCCCCTTAGCTAGAAAAAAAAAATTATATTGTATACAAGTGATAAAAGAACAGCTTCCAAAACAAAGGCCATAACTAGGCTAAAGGTACTGTCTTCACATTTTCCTGTCTTCAGTAGCATATCGGGGGGAGAGGGGGAGTGAGGCAGCTGCCCTTGGAGCCATTTTGGTGTTGGAATCGCCCCTGGGAGCCTTTGCTATGCAGGTGCAGCCCCATGGCACCCAACCATATGGGAGAGGAGCAAAACAGCAGCCATCCCACAGGCTTTTGGCCATGGGAGGTGCAACTCTGCTTGCTGTCCTCCTTAGGTATGCTGCTTGGCAAAAACAGGGCACCAGGACCGGCCCCTAAAGAGCCTATGCTGTTGGGCTGCTACAGTTGACATAGCAAAGACTTCCAGTGGAAAGGGGGTGGGGAGGGAGGCATTCTGGTGCCCCTCCTGCAACCGGTGTGCAGCAAGTTTTCTCCTTGGCTGTAGTAGCCAGTGTCCCTGCTACTGCGGAGAAAGATGGGGCAGGTAAAACTATCCTCCCCACTCTCCAATGGCCACCACTGCCAGAGCCCTGCAGGAGCACACTGTGCCTCTACCTGTCGATACTATCAATGTTCCTATTCTCTGTACCTAGTTCAGCCAGTTACTAAGGAGCCCAACTAAAGTGGAAAGAACTAGTCATATGCTGATAGCTAGGCATGTGCACAAGTGTTTTAGTGAAACCGGGTCTTTTTGTTTCTTTATTGTTCTGCCTATTCACTTCTCATTTTACACTTTCATAGGATTTCCCCCCACCCCCTCATTTCTTACTCCTAATCAGGACAAATTGAATAATGTTCAGGACATGCCTTCAAATTCATGATACTTTACCAAGCTATGTATTTGAAGCAACTGTCAATTGCAACACATTTTGCCTAAGTGAGAGAAAACAAACGTGTTTGTGGTTAATCTTGGGTTGTTCAGGTCTAGAAGTGACCATTCAAACAACCGTAGACTTGATCCCACAAGGTACTTCTTAGCCATTGACTTGAAGAATACTCGTATTTAACAATAAGCACATGCTTAAGAGCTTCGCTGAATTAGGCTGAGTGTTCAGCAGGATTGGGTAGATTTCTCTCTTTTTTTTTTTCATAGCTTGGCCTGAACTTGTTCATCTCCTCCAGCGGGTATGGCTGGAATACCATTGCATGGAGTGGAAAACAAGAACAGCGACACTATCCATACATGACAGATCTTGCAAAATACAGATCTTGTCTGTTGACTGTACATCTCATCTGACATGGAGAGAGATCTTTTTCCCATACATGGGCTACTTAATTGATGTGTTGGAGAGCTTCCTTTCTGTGGCAAGGGAAAAAGTGTTCAAAGATTCTTGATGCTGGGATGAAAATGGGGCCTGTAGAGTCAAAATATACTTTACTCCCTGATTTCCATATGCTTATAATGGGATACAGTAAGTCAGGAAAATTCTAAGCAGCTAATATGTGCGAACAGATTTCTTGCACCACCCTGTGCAATTTCCATTAATTAAGAATACTTTAAATCCACAGAACACCTCAAATAGGAAATGTTAATACAGTACTTCAGGTAATAATGCTTTGTATTGTTTTTAGTAGCACCTCAGAACATGTATGCAGAGCACATTATTTTTTTTATATAAGAAAGGAGATTTGTGAAAATCTCTTTTCATTTAAATGTCTACCATCAAGCTATAAATCCGATTAAAACTCATTTATTAACTCTTTATATATTTATGTTTCTTACTGATTCTCTGAAGTATTTACATACTTCAATGTAAATGGCACTCACACCCTGCTCCTAACACACCACCCAGGTGCACACATGCACATCAGAGAAGGTTCAAACTTTACCTGCCTGTTGCCCTGCACCCCCAGCCCCCGCTTTGTTTCCTTTATCATCAGTTTAACAACCAATGTAGCTGCTTACACTGGGTCGGGCCTGTTGTTTCCTACAGTATCTCAGTGTGACTACTCTTAAGAATCTGCTTCCTAGAGTAAGGAGACCTAAAACATTTATAAACTGTGCCGTAACTAGGCTCCACCTGATGTGGCTCCATGGGTGAGTTAGAAATGATAGCCCTACCGAACTGTATAATGCTACAGAACTAACAGCTACTATTGTACTAAATACATTTTGTACTCTTCATATGGTATCATCTGCCTTGTATAGGTTAGTCTACTCAACCTCTCTTTGTAATGCTAGAGTATCAGGGTACTTGTTGTTTATACTACCTCTTTATTCCTTAATTTGTATATGTTTTGATCAAAGATTCACTAGGTACAGAATAAACTAAACAAATTTAAACATGTAAACTTAACTAGATATAACTGGGATAATCTGAGAGACTTTTTGAACATGATGCCAAAGCAGTTGTCCGTTGGGGTCTGGGCTATATTTAGTCCTCTATATTCCTATAGCTAGTATGGCAACTGGCTGACTTAGGTGACTCTATAGTTTCCAAGAAATATGATTTTAAAGCTATTACTTTACAGCTACTAATTTTAAAGCTACTTCACTCATACAGCAGCTTCCCACTTAAATACCAGATCATTTTGTCCAAATCCAAAGCCAACTGAAATCACTGAAAAGATTTACACTGTTTCCAAGCAAAACTGAAAACCTCTTGGTTTTGTTTGTTTTATTTAGGTCCTGCTCCTGCAATCAAATGCAACTTTTGCAGAACCCTCCACCTATGTGAATCTCTCGCTCTCTCTGTATTTTTGGTGTGGGATATGTTAAAAGAATGCAAGGATCACAAAACCAGCCCCTGCAGGAGTAAGATGTCAGACACAAGACCATCCTAGTGAATCAGAGAAGGATCCTGTTTCATAAAGCATACACACAAGGTAAGCAAATTTGAAGTCGCGCAGGTCTCCCTTGACATTGGCTAAGTGTGTGTGTGTGCGCGCGCGAGAGAGAGAGAGATAAGAAGTGTGATTACTGTATTTCTAACCTTGAATGACTCTTCTGGGTATGAAGTGTACTTTGGACCTACTTCCCTTTCCATTATCAGAACATTCTGAACTCAAAGCATGTTTTGCCCTGATTTAAAACCCTGTTTAACTCAACAGACTATTGGTTAGGTTGGTGCAACTGAAGTCCGTGTGCAGCTTCCCCAAAAAAATTTTCAGTGGTGTGTCTAAACCACCACCCAGTGTTAGATAATGCCACAAGCAATGAGGCAGAACTGTGGTGTTTTTTTTTCCATGGAATTTACTTCTATTTTATTTCAGTGATGGTCACAAGCCTGAAGTTCAAGTTAAACATTTCTCTGAGCTCATGTGCTCATGCAGAGTTTGTGTGAGGGTGAGAATGGGCATGAGAGAGGCTATATGCAGTCTCTCATCACCCCAGCCTCAAAAGTCTGAGTGTTTTTATAGGTTCAAAAAACAAAATGGGCCCATTCTGCCTCCTTGATGCATTCCAGTTTATTTAACAACTCTGTGGGGCTTTGACAGGGGCATTGTTGAACAGATGGAGAACTCATGGCTTGGGTGGCTTTGGTAGGCTAAGAAATGCCTCCTTTTCACCTTATACACTTGCACATCAGTTCAGGTATCAGAGAAGCTGACAAAACATCTTCAGGAGTGAAGTATGCAGCAAATGATTGCCCTGTAGTGAAAGCCAGATAGGATATATAGTAACAACTTTGGACAGGAGCTGATGCAGAACTGCCCTTCTCTCTCCACCTCACAGTTGATAAATTACCAGAACTAATTGTTGCCTTGACAGGCTGTTGATCTCCGGAACAGCCAATTTATAAATGATGAGTTCCCTTACATGCTACTATTGATAATGCTGTTTGAAGGAGTTTTAAAATCAGTAAGCTCTACCCAACAGAGAGCCTTTAGTTTATTCCCATTTATTGCAGGCATTGTGAACTATCCTTGAAAGTGCTTATTGAAGGGTGTAAGTCAGGTAGCCATGCAGAAATCAAGTTTGGTAAGAGAAGAGATGGAAATGAAAGATTAATACAAAATAGGAAACTTTGTGCTTTCATTGGTTCTCCTTCCCACCCCTCCAAACCAGGCCCTAAACTGAACAAAAGTTATGGATGCTGTCTCCAGAGAGAAAGTGTGGTTCAGTATTTAAAATGGGGAATGGGAAGAGAAAGTTGTAGGTTCTGTGGACAGCTCAGCTACTGACCTGGCAACATGGCCTGGGGCAGCTCATCCCCTTGATGTGTGCAGATGGTTTATCTGTATATAGGAGTAGGTATAACAACAACCAAAACTGCAGTACATCCTTTATCAAAGTATGCAGAAATGCTCCACAAATGTGAATGGTCAGTATGTCTGTAGGACAAACAGGTGGCATTCCACTGGTGTGAATGGCTGAACAGTATGGCAAACTTGGTCCTAGCCCCTTTTTTCCAGAATGTGAAATCCTGGGGAAGCTTTCAAAGGGAAGGGAAGAAATTTTCCTTCTAGGCCAGAGGTGGCCACCCTGCAGCGCAAGTGCTACAAGTGGCACAGGGAACCTCTCTGCATGGTACATGACCGATCATGGAGGGGACAGGTGGCACAGGGCAGGAAGCAGAAGGCAGCAGGAGATCAATAGAGGAGGGAGATTGGAGTGGCACGTGGAGCAGATGTGAGGCTAATTTGTGACACAGATGGGAAAAAGGTTGGCCCTGACTGCTCTAGGCCATAAAGCAGTGTCAGTGTCATTCTGCAGCCACAGTTGTACTACTTAGACAGCTGTATTTATGATGGCCATAATACACTTTCTACTGGAAGGAGGACAAGAAGACCTAGTGCTGTCTACATTAACTTTCCATAAGAACTGACAGAGTTGGGCAGTAGGTTGCTAATTCTACTATAACATGCTCCTTTATGGATGTTTTCAGGTAATGACAGTTAGGGTTAGGTGTCTGTCTTGAAGTGATAGATACCTATTGCCCCTGTTACCCCTTGTTTGAAAATATACCTATATGCTCCAACTAAAATGTGATACTTTAAAAATAAAGGATCAGTTGTTCAGGTTGGTAAAAACTAGCAACAGAAGCAGAAGTTTAAATCGATTCTGGTAATCTGGAAGAGAAAGTCAGCATGTCTGAATGAGGGGGGAATCTAGCATGCCCAAGAAGAGGAAAAATAATTTGAATTCCATGGAAAACTCCTTGCTTAAATTCCTTGTATTCCTGAAACACCTCACTGCCTGGATAAAATTTCCCATTGATAAGATTCCTCCCCTTGCTCTCTCCCCCTGTTCCCAGTAACAGTTGGCAAATGAGCTGGTGTGGAACTTCATTATGACCCAGAAAGCACAAGACCAAGCCAGCTGAGACTCTTCACCTTGGGCACTGAGAAGCAAAACAAGCAAAAGGGCATTTTAGCAAATTAGTGAAATGACACACATGGTGGGTTGACAAGTTCTAGACTGGATCCTGCCAAAATTTGCTCACTGTTTTCTGCCTTATTCAAGGAAACGGCTCCCTTGAATTTCTAGGGATCACTTTGGAGTAATTTTCTTCCTTCTCTTTTTACTTGTGGGGGGCAGGGAATCGAGTTTGAAAGATTAGACTCTGCATTGTTCGCTCTTGACTGTTTTTGAACGTTGATCTTGGATACAATATTGGAGAGGGGAAAACCTGAAGCTAATATTAACCACTGTCAACCTTATTCACAGTTGGAGACTTTATCTTGGTGTGTATTTGCACACAATCTTGGCTTTAAGTACAATCACGTTTCCTGTCTCTTTTTATTAATCCACGGAGAGTGCTCATTTAAAAATGTAGCAATACAGTGAAAGTGTATTCATGAGGGTGGAACAATAGGAGGTGCTGACTGCTTCATTTGCTATCATCTTTTGAGAGCTCATGGATAAATTCAGGAAATTTGTAATGTTGTCAATACTGTTGAAGTGGTACTGTTTAAAGAAAGCTAAACTCACACAGGATCCCATCTCCACAGCCATTCAAAAAACTACATTCTCTTCAAGAGCTGTTGTGTATTTAATACAAACTGGTATGGGATAATTGAGGGATCACTTTGAATAAACCATTGTTGCCATGTTGTCATCTATTAATCAATTCAGTAACCCAGATATAGAAACCCCATGTATACACTTTCTTCAAGCACACCAATTTTGGCATGCTCAACAGATACAAAACTAACAGATGATATAGACACCTCTATTGGGCATTATATGATGCAAGGGCTAATTTAACAATAACTGTCTAGATCTGTAATGTGCCTTGTATTGTATTATGTACATTTCATAGAGAAACAGCAGCTTAACAGTGACGGAGTACTGCTATTAATTAGACACACACACGCATATCCATTCCCCATAATCAGTAGGGCTGTGTGAAGCTTCGGTCAGAGATTCAGCCTGATTTCAGTGGCTGAATCTCCAAATCAAATCAGGAGACCCTTTAATCTCTCCGAATCAAATCGGAACCCTTCGAATCAATTTGCGGAAATTCGGTAATTCGAACATAGACACAGCTTTATATGTTTGGGTTTTTTTCCTACATACCTCAGAGTACCACGCGGCTTGTGAATGCTACTCTGCTGGGATGGATGACGCATCTCATAGGAGCATGGTGGGGTCCGCGGTGTGCTCGGCAGCACACCTGGAAGTGGACCAGAAGCACTTCTGGTCCTCTGCCAGGGAGTGTGCAGGGCCCCCCCCCATGTCCCCATGGCTCGGCAATTGGTGCCTTCTGGGTCTGGGGGAGCACCTGGGATCCCCCTGTAGGCAATTGCTAAGCTGGGAGCGGGGGGGGGAGGGGGTCAGCAAGCTTTCTGGCAGACCCAGAAGTGGACCAGAAGTACTTCCAGTCCACTTAAGCATTCATTGCCAAACATACAGGGCCCCCTCCCCCATGCTCCTGTGGGATGCCCCATCCACCCCAGCATTGCAGCAATCGCAAGCTGAGCCTAGTACCTTGAGGTATGTAGAAAAAACATTTAAAGCTGTATGTATTGCCAAATTGCTGATTCTCCAAATCAGCATCTAATCTTCAAATTCGGATTCGGCTGAATCAAATTGGGGACAGTAATACGAATCGAATCACTGTCCCAGATTTGGGCCAAATCTGAATTGAATAGGGCCCGTTTTGCATACCCCTAATACTTGGGTACATCTCTGGGAGCCTAAATTTCCACAGTCTTGCTATTTTTGGAGGGTCTTTGGTAATTATCTAACCTGGGTGAAATGCAAGTGAGCAGTAATGCAGTCTTTATTCAGTGCATCAGTCATTTTCACTAAAGACACAGGCCCAGGTGGTATAAATTACTGTATTTACTCAAATATAAGATAACCCCCCTCAGTAATTGGAACCTATATGTAGAAAATTAATAACTTTGTTTATAATTATAACAGTTGAGTTATAATTATAACAGTGAGTTTGTTTATAATTATAATAGAATCTAAATATTGGAGGTTAGCCTTGAATTTGTCCCCCTCCCACTGCTACAGCAGGGGATTTAAATCTAGGGGGCTGAGTGGCCTCCTTGCCCTCTGCCCCAACCCCCTGAACTTCTTCACCTTCTTCTCCCCCCACTTTACTGTCAGACTCCACTTTCCCTGAGCACATGCAAGTAAAGAACAAACTTGAAAACACTGACTTATAGGAATTTGTCTATATACAAACTGTTATGAGTACCCATAGACTTAGTTCATCCCAAATCAAAGCATTTTTTTTTTTAAAGTTACTTCCAGTTTTAGCATGGGTACTCCATAAACACACTTTTAAGCAACACTTTTGAACCTACTTCTATATAGCAGGAACTTATGCATTTCATTTTGTTCTTTAATATATATTTTACATCCCCTCCCTTTACTGTCCTAGTTTATAACTGACACTACCTACTTGACAGTCCATAACATACATCTACAATTAACAATCATCATCCCCATTATAGTAACTGCAACTGCATACCCACATGCCCATCTCCTTTAACCTTTACAATCATGCAAAGCAACCTCCATGCTCTCTGTGTTTCCCTCCTCTTTCCATCCCCTTGTATTTCTTTCTCCAGTCCTTAGTCTGTTGCCCTTTGTTGTCCTCGTCACTTACCCCCACTTCATTGCTATTGTTATCCTCTTCCCCATAACCGTTGTTGGCGTTTTCTCTTGGGGGTCCCATTCTTGAACAATCCATGCCATTCTTTCCTCTTCCATGTGTCTTTCACAATCATCTTTCCATTTCCTTCTGTCGTCTCGTAATACAGCTGTAGCTGTACTGCAAGAGGACTCCCATTCTGATGAAGTCCTTAACTGACAGATTCATGTGCTTATATATAAGCAGGTTCCTAGTCTTCCTTAGGGCATTTCTGAAGCAGGATGTGAGCTGGTCAAAGCAGGCTGTCAGGGTCTCTTGCTCCTTGCTTAGGTGTCCAAGCAGCGCCACTTCTCTGGTCAGTATTTTGACTACTGTCACCATTTGGAGAAATTAATTTATTCTCCACCACACTTCCCTGATGTACAGACAGCTCCAGAGGAGGTGATCAATTGTTTCCTCCTGCCCTGGTAGGTTTGCCTGGAGCAGCCCAGTGAGTGAGTCTGCCCCTCTATATCTCAGTGCCCACACAGGGAGTAGTAGGTTATGTGCCAGTCCAAGTCCCTGTGCTCCTTTTGCAGGTCCTTTTGGAAGATAAATTCCCTGGCAGCTGTTGCTGGATAATACGTCCGTAAGTGACAGCTTATCTTTTGCCCTTACCACCTCCTGCATCTTACAGTTATTTGTTGTGGTCTTTTGCATAATTTTGTGTGTCCCAAAGGTGGCCCAGGACTCTGCAGAACCATGGCGGGTCCATGGTCCACAGGCATGTGTTGAGTAGTGTGTACAACCAACAGTATTAAAGCAGGTCCCCTACAAAGTACTTCATGAAGCAAACTATTTTGGAATCTGTCCCGGCTGCCAAGTCACAGATCTGGCCCAGAGGACATATGGGCAGGACATATGGCATTCCTTGGTCACTGGTCTGTTTTGTTTTGTACAGTGTGGTCCTTGCAACCTTCTCCCATCTGCAGCCACAGAGGATGCACATGGATCTTTGACTTCTATAGGTGATTTACTCCGAGTGTGTGTGGGGGAAACTAGTGCAGTGTATATTATAGAAGCATCCAGTAGCACTGGTTTACAGAAGCAACAATGCTCTCATGAGTGCCATGTACACCCCTCCTCCCCCACTGACAGGTGGTGCATGTTCCACAGCCCCAATCTCTGTCTAACTTTGGCTTTAGTCCTTTCCCATGGTTTTTGTCTACTTGGCTTTGAGTCAAATTCTACCCCAAAGCTCTGCACCTTATCATGGGGGACACAGACCCCCAGGGCTGACAACTCCCTGATTTCCTTCAGTACTAGGCAGGTGCTCTTGCCCATGGTGGCAGGGGCAAAAATCAACACTCTGTATACCTGGGTATGTTGTAACACTTTTCACTGCCTTGCTTCCCCTGGAGATCTGCACTCTGCTGATCCTGGGATCTCACCTGAGCTGCTGGGCCAGCAGTCCCAACACACAGATGAACAGGACTGCAGAGAGTGGGCAGTCCTACTGGACACCTGACTTCATCGTGATTGGGGTGGTCAGGAACCCATTCATCATCTGCTCAAACCAGGTACTGCATCCTTATCCAGGTGACAATGGTGTGTGGGGGACCGCTATCATCTTCAGTGTCTCGAACAGGAACTGGTGAGACATTCACTTGTAAGCCTTCTCCAGGTCAAAGTTCAGCATGGTGATGTTCTGCCCTTTCTCTTGTTGGTACCACAGCGTGTCCCACAGCTACAGCAGGGCTCCATGGATCTGTCACCCTGAGCCTGTGGATGCCTGGTCCTCATGGATCACCGTACTTATAATAGACTTAAAGCCCTCGGCAAAAACTTTCGGCCATTGGTTTATAGTTGAAGTTCAGGAACACTGAGTTTCCAGTTCTTCAACTCTGCCCTCATCCCCTTCTTGGAAAGAAAGATTATGAGGGCCTGATCCATCCTGGCCTCAAGGTGGCCCTCCTGCAGTCATTTCTTATATACATCCACCAGGTCTGGCCCCAGCTGGCCCCAGAAGGTAATGCAGAACTCCTTCTGCTCCAGAAGTCTTAATGTTCTTGAAGCTCTGGAGACTTTTGGTGATCTCCTTCAATGGCCATTTCAACTTCTGGCTCTCATTTCCCTCCCCTCCTTCCCCCCAACAAAGGGCCCCAGGTCCTCTGCCCATGCCATGCACAGTTCCTGGTAGAAGGCCACTGTTGTTTCCAGCATAGAATCATAGACAGTTAGGGTTGGAAGGGGCTCTAGGAGGTCATTTACTCCAAAACTCTGCTCAAAGCAGGACCATTCCCAACTAGATCATCCCAACCAAGGCTTTGTCTAGCCAGGTCTTAACAACCTCCCAGGATAGAGATTCCCTAACCTCTCTGGGTAGCCTGTTCCAGTTCTCCTGCATCCCTTTGTTCAACCAGTGGCTCACTCCTGCTCCATCTATCAAGCTAGACATGGCCTCCCCCTTGGACTCACAGATATTAGGGGCTGGAAGGGACCTTATGAGATCATTGAGTCCAGCCCCCCTTCCATGGACAGCAAGTCAGCTGGGATCAAGTGATCCCAGCAAGAAAAATATCCAGATTTTTTTGAAAGAGTCCAGAGTAGGTGCTTGTACCACATCTGGGGGGGGAGTCTGTTCCAGAACCTGGACACTTGCACCATAAAGAGAGTTTTTCTTGAATCTAGTCTAAATCGGCTTTCCTGGAGTTTTATGGCCATTGAGATCTTGTCATTCCTTAGGGAGCTCTCGTGAACAGCTGTTCTCCCAGGTCCTGATGAACCCCTCTTATATAACTGTAGGCTGCCACCAAGTCCCCCCCGAGTCTTCTTTTCCAGACTGAAGAGTCCCAAATTCCTCAGTCTCTCCTCATACATCCTACCTTCTTGGTTTTCTTTAACCTGCTAAAGTAGGCAAATCCCTTGCCTCCCCCTCTCCCCTGCAGGGGGTGGGGCCAGGAAGATCTTCCTGGTCTGTTGACTGTACCAGGTCCTGATCCAGGTCTTGACCTCCTACATGGCCTCCCTCGCATCCTATCCCCAAGTCAGCTGCTTGCGTAGGCTCTGCAACCTACAGGTTAGGTAACCCTAGGTGCTTCCTCTGCATCCAGGCTCATCTTCTGCCAGTCTGTTAGAAAAAGTCTCTTGTTTTCTCTTTAACACTGGCCTACCACTCCATATGGTTCTGGTATCTGGCTCTGAGGGTCCTCCACCCTGCATAGTGCTGTATGAACTCCCATTGAATTTTTTCATCACCCAGGAGAATCACATTCTACATGCCCCTGCACTTCTTGGTTCTGCCTCAATCTGTGATATTAGTTTAAAGCCAAAAGGCTCATGATTTAATATTTCATTGGGCTAGGCCCCAACACAGTCTATGTCATTTCTAGCCATGGTGACCCTACAGCTCAGCACTGCTCAGTATATGTGTGTGTTCAAATACCTCCTCCCCTATATATGCAGAACCCAGATGCTAATTAGCCCCCCATTCATGATGAACTGGGTATTCTCATCATGAGTCCTGGAATCCTTCAAAACTTATATGCAGATAAGTTACAGAGCAATCTGGTCTGGTTCCACCTTATGGAGGGTGGGGTCACACTAATCATATGTAAGAGGCTGAGAGAAGGGGTAACAGGGATTCTGGGAAAACTGTCTGAGGCCCCATTTGATGATGAAGTTTGACAGACACTTAAGGCCTGTAAAGAAACAGGAATCATTGGAAATGAGAAAGAAGCGCACAGCTCGGCTGTGGAAATTAAGTGTAAGTCAAAATGTATGTAGTGTAGTGGCTCACCATGCCTGGAAAGAGTCAGTGCTGCAGGGACTGCATGCAGTACCATACATCTTATACAGATAAACTGTAGAGATCTGATTTTTCTGCTTTTGGTTAAGGTCAAATGTGGCATATTGGCATCAAGGGGGAGGGTGTTGGAGCTGGCTCTGAACCCCTTGGTGCCGCCCTAGTGTTGTAGTGTCTCTATGTGCCGTGCCAGTTCACTTTGAGGGGAGTAGCAGTTCATTTTTAAGGGCCCCCCCATACTCTACCTCCCCCCCCAAATTCTTATCCATATATTTGCCCAATGTGGGCCATCTGTTTTATAGTCATGCTTGGTATTGGATGCATTTAATTAACTTCATAGTTGGTTTCTATTACTAAGCACATGCTGCTTTTGGCAGGAGTTTAATGGTAAACAATGTATTTAATGAGGTTTCCTTTTATGTGAATGTAAAATGAGGGGCTTTTTTCCCTATGCTGATTGGGGGGGTGGGAAATCTCATCTTGTATTTGAGCAAATATAGTAACAGATCCACTGGAGAATGAGAACCTACTACAACTTTTTAATGATATTTATGCACCAGAGGTCTAAATCTCATATGAGACTGAAAAAAAATTTGAGTTGAGAAAAACTGTCCAAAATTGTGACTGCATATTTCATTTTCTGGTCAAAAGATTCTGGCAAAAATCAGAATGAGCAAATGTCTATCAGCTTGACAACAGAATACAATCAAAATAAAATGCAGTGAGATGATCACGTTCAGTTAATAAGCTTAATATTCTGAGTCAGGAATTGACTTACTGATAGTTCAGTACAGTATAATTTATTCTTACAAGCTGTCCTTCATACCAAAGTACACCTGTGCTTGACAGCTGATTAGAATGTTTACATGCCAATACATTATCACAATAGTTAGCATTTGTACAAGTGATAAGCAGGATTTGAAGATAACAGGATGAGTTTAGGAAGAATAATCAAGTATGGAGCTATTAGGCCATCAAGAAGAATCTTTCATTGTTTTATTGAGGACAAAATTAGGAGTCACCTCCATGGAGAAGAGATCTGCAATGTGATTCAGTGTCTGGGGCAGGGAGGTAGGGAGAAGCCAGTAAGCCAGATGCTAAGGGCCACATGGGAGCTACAGCCTCTTCCCACTACAAAGAGATAAGTAGCAGGATTGGAGCGAAGAATGTATTTGGGGAGAATGACACCATGATATTCTATAGTAGAGGCCAGAAATATATCTAGCTTAGTCTGCCTTCATCAGTCTTTGGCTGAAAAGTATCAGTATTCAGTCCTTCTGTTAAAACTGTCAACAACAGAAAATAATGCAAAATGACGTTTTTATTTTGAGGATAATGGAGAGGTAATTACAATTTCCAAAGTATAAAAGCTAGGTAATAAACTGAAGATGCAAAGCTGTAGGCAGCATCCCATACTATGCCTTATGCCAGGATGCCCTACTGTCTTTGAAGGGCTAGACCTGCTAATTTACAAATGGATTGCATTTATTTGGTAAAGTTCAGCTCTGTAAAAATGCCTTCCATAAACACATGGGGCCTTTGCCCATATTTGGTTTGAGCTCAGTCAAGTGTATGGGGTGTGTATCAAATATTTTTGCCTTTCTGTCTTCTGGCAGAATATTGCTTCACTGGGATGAATTCTAGCACACTTCTGGGAGCATTGTTTACCGAGAGACTTTATACTGAGGTGGAGGGAAGAAAATATAGATAAGAGAGAATTACTTTGCTGTAACTGCTGCCATCTCTTGAGATTGTTGCTATCTATTGGGTCTGCATACTTGAGCCTGGGAGCACATGCGGGAGAGGGAGAGAACAGTAGGAATTCCCCGGAACCAAAGTTCTGAGCTACTGGAATCAGCCACAAGACAAACAGCAAGCAGCTCAAACCATGTTTCCTGATGTGCCTGGTCTGCTTAGTTCCTGTCCTAGCATGAGGCAGGAGTTCTTTGGAAAAGAATGTCAACTAAGAATAAGAGATTATCAGAAAGCTACAGAACACGCCGCTCAGGAATCGGAGTGGCTGACTGCTGATTTCTTAAGGTAATGGTTGCAAGGGGGGCAACAGTTTCAATAAATATTTCTTTGTCCTGAGAGATCCCATCTTGAGAACGTTGCATTCTTAGAAATGTGTGCTTCAAGGATGTCTCTCCAAAAAGAATTCACTGTGCCCAAAAGCGAGAATGATCAACATTTTTAAATGCACAATGAAAATAAATAAATCAGACATTTTATTTTAATGTATTTATAAGAATCAAATTCAATCAAAAGAAAGGGGACTGAAGGGACATCTATACATCAATAAAATTACAGTAAAGTAGATAAAGCTTTATAATTGTTAACACTAGTAAGCAGAGAAGTCCCTTTCCTTTAAAGAATGCATACGTAATTGTCTGGGAGTTACCCGGACTAGGAGGCTCTGGGAGGCCCCTTTGCCCCAGACGCAGGGGGCGGAGCGAATGCTTACCCAATCCAGGTACCCGGACGAGGCAGCGTGGTTAAAAGACAGCCCGGGATCAGACCCGGACCGGGGAGCAGTGGGACCAGAAGTGCCGGGACGGACGCTAGCGACCGGCAAAGGAGAGGAGGTGCAGATCCACGCCACCCAGCGCAGAGCGGCGGGACCGGAGCTGCCGGGA
>NW_017728886.1:153784103-153804146 GCF_001723895.1 Crocodylus porosus
CGACGCAGGGATGCATGGCAAGGAGGCTGGGATCCAGCAGTGAGTCGGGTGACTGGGGCGTGCAGGAGCCGCAGGATCCGGTGGGTGAAGGGTGGAGCGGAACCCCAGTGCCTGCTAGGGCGTATGGACTCCCGGCGGTGGCCCCGCTATATGAGAGCAGAGGAAGGGCGCAGAACCCTTCCCCTGGAGAGGCTACAGAGATAGGAGCAGACCAAGTGGAGGAGATGGGCGGAACTTCATATACGAAGGCCAGAAGCGTCAGGGACACTATTCCTCAACACTTCTGGTGACTTGGGACTGAGATTGCTTGAAAGAGCGATAAGGACGCTCAACCCGGAGGACCGGGCGAGGGTGTAGGGGTGGAGGAGCCCTCAGCTAGCTCACGGACCACCAGTCTCAATTTCGGACATTTCTGCACGTGCCACACAGAAACCCAACTGAACCAGGAAAACATCAAAGTCATGGCAGGCGAGCGTGGCTCACACAGATTGGGAGAGAGAAGGGACTGGCTATAAAAAGAACGGACACTTGAACCGAACAGCCAGGCGAGCGATAGGCTTGTTCACAGTAATAACGTTTGTAACTATTTGGAGAGATTGGGTGGGTACTTCAAAGCACTGGGACAGATCCATATACTTCTCTTTCCTGGCATGGGTTTGGACATGTCTTTCAAGTTCAAAGCCAACCTGTAACAATATTGATTCGATCAAACAGCCATTTAGATGTGGTCATTTTCAAGATAAAAGAATACACTGGAATGTGCTGACTTAGAAAGGGGGAGAGAAGGGACACTTTCCTCTACTCTAGATATCAGAGGACTTTATGGAAAACAGCTTCATCATCATGAGCATGTTTGCATAGGATAGTGGTGGCTGGATTGGTAGTATGTAATGGAAGCAGAGACAGAGAGGAACTATGCTCACTGATCAGAATCCCATTGTGCCTGGCAGTGGACAAACACAGAAGGATGAAACAGTCCCTGCCTCAAAGCGTTCACTAACTGCCTGAAATGAAATGGTTGCTGCTATAGGAAGGAGTTCAAAAGGCATCCATGGCAGATACATCCTTGAAGAACCTGATAGCTGATGGATTGGGCACAGGAATTTGCAACTCCATCATCCCACGGTTACAATAAGATAATAAAACAAATAAAGATAAAAAACTTTCACCTCAAAAGAAGCTTCAGTTTAATTAGGATTGTGTTCATATCCTGTAACCTGGAAACTTTATAATGAGTTTCATCATTTGATGACAAAAAAAAAAGCCACAGGAAAATTACACTAGGCCTAAAATATTCACAAGATGGGAAACTTTCTTTATCCTAGGTTCTGTGAGATGATGGAGGCAGGTTTTGATAGGGGCATATCTATATGTATATGATATATATGTTTTTGCAGCAGGGCACCAATGTTTGCCTGCTTGTATGTCCTTTTCAAGGAGTGAGCAGGACTTGAGACTTCTGCTTGGCATGCTACACTTTCAGTAGTCACTGACAGAGAGAGGGGATATTTGCATTCACTCACATTTAAAAACTTAGTTCTATGTATTATTTTCTATAGCATTTTTAACACACTCATCTTTTTTGCTTTAAGTTTTCCCACATCCTGAGCAGGTACCAGCGTTGGCATGCTGCATTTGTAGTAAATCCTCAGACAATTCTATAGCTTCATAACCCATCATTGCACAGGCATTCTGATTCGTCTTGCATTATCTTGTAATTAACTTAATTCACTTCTGTTTGCATTGTGGGTGCCCAGTTATGTGGTGTTGGAAGACATCAGCAGTGATTCATTACACATATTTTGTACAAACAAAATCATTTAGCATCAGCAGTAAACTGCACCTGGTTAGGCTAGTCTAAATTGATGGAGCATCTGCTATAGGCCATAGCAGAGATGCAGATACTAGGCTACAAAGACAACTGATATGATATTGTATGGCAATGATGTTCCTTCTGCACTTTGTTTGCATCACTGGCTTCCTATTAGTTGCAGTGGGCACTGGTCATACAGGCTAAAGGAACACTTATACTTCAAAAATATTTGGGTGGGAAGGCCAGCTTTGCAGTGGATTCATCAGACCTTTGCCCACTACTGTCTAACCTTTCCTTCATGTTTGGCGATTCACATATTTGTTTTTCCAGCTTTGTTCTGACCTTGGTTAAGCCTGACAGTAGCTGGTTCAGCTTTGAATAGACAGTATGTAATTAGCACCAAGAATTATACTGATGATCAATAGAGCTAAACAGGTAGCAAGGATAAATTATAGTTCTGACTACAAGTACTTAAAAAAAGAAGACAACCAGAATTCCCTGTAAAATAGAAAGTTTATCAAGGCTGACTACAATAGTCTTAATGAAATAAAGGCAGAAGTCAGGGTAGGGTAGCATTTTAGGGCCTTATTATATGGGACACTTAGTACTTATTAAATTTGCATGGTTTTAAGTTAGAACATGTCCAGAGAAGTGGCACAGTAATGTTTACTATGCTCTCTGACATGCACAGTTCACTGATTGATACTGGCAGCCCTCATACTGCTCTGGTGTCTTGAATTGGCTCTGGTGCAGTGTCTGGGCTGATTGATAGTCTCAGTCCCAGCCACAGGAACCTCTGGGCTTCTGGGCACACAGCTTTCATATTGATCCTGGAAAAAACTGACAAGTGAAAGATCCAGGTTCTGTCTTCCTGACATCTGGCTTTCCTCATCCCATGTGGATGCTTCGTACAGCAGAGGGGTCATGGCGGCATGAGGTCTGCAAATTGCCCACATGATCTCCATGGAGCAGTCCAACAATAGATGAACATGTGTTACTTGAATACAATCTGGAGATGCTCTTCACATGAAAAGTTGTAACTTTGCTATGAATTGAGTAGTCTTAGCATGTGTTTTACTGCTTGAACACACAATCACTCATGTTTTAAGTGCATTTAACATGTGCTAAGTGTAATATGCAGCAAGGCCGAGACTAAGTGGTTCAGAGAGACATATGTTTGCCTTCTGCCTGATGCTATTCATGCAGTAAAGGGGGAAAAGCAGCAACAGTATGAACACAATGCTTTTGAATGTACATGGGTACTTGTAATGTTCATATTAAGAAATAACGTACAAGTATATTAAAGAAAAAGATAGGATCTGATCCTATAAAGCACTGTTCTTTAAGTCAATCTGCAAGAGGCTGTTCATACTCAGCTCCCTACTAAAGTCAGTGAGATTGAGAGTATTTAGCACCTCATAGAGTTGGACCTCTAAAGACTTAGCTACATCAAGCATAAGTATGGCTTCATTATGACAGATAGTAGTGTGGGTTCACTGGCAGCCCGGCTTGATGGCTTGAGTCGGATGGCTCAGGCTGACTGGTGGGGACATTTCCCTTCTCCACCAATCAGGAGAAGGCAGGAGGAAGGATTGCCCAGGGGCGAGGTGAAGAAGAGGACCTGAGGGGTAACTAACAGCTCAGGATTTCCCACTGGTCTGTTTCCAATCTGGGGGCGGAGACTCCAGCAGAGATAAAAGCTTATGTGCCCAGCACATGGGCAACTTTGACGAGGGATGATGGGGACGGGGCTGTAGAAGAGCTGACCAGCGGGGCAGAGCAGTTGCCCCAGAAGCACCCTGAAGATGCCTCCATCGAGGAGGAAGCGACAGGTGGCTTCTCCCAGCCTTGCCGTGGAAAAAGTTGCAGCATGGTTTCAAAGTTTCATAGCTGGTAGGGTCAGAAGGGACCTGAGCAGATCATCAAGTCCAAGCCGCTGCCACAGCAGGAAAGGATGCTGGGGTCAAATGATTATCTAGCCCCCTTTTGAAGACCCCGCAGGGTAGGGGTGAGCACCACTTCCCTTGGAAGTTGATTACAGATCCTAGCTGCCCTGACTGCGAAGTAGTGCCTCTTGATATCTAGCCCAAATCTACTCTCAGTCAACTTATGGGCGTTATTCCTTGTTACTCCCTGTAGTCCTCAGGGGAACAGGGACTCTCCCATTGCCTGCTGGTCTCCCTTGGCCAGTTTAGAGATGGCCACGAGATCCCCCCTCAGCCTTCTTTTGTGGAGTCTCAACAGGTTCAGGTCCTGTAGCCTCTCCTCGAAGGGCCTGCCCTGCTGCCCCCTGATTATGCGAGTGGCCCTCCTCTGGACCCTCTCCATGTTGTCCACATCCCTCCTGAAGTGTGGTGCCCAGTCCTGGATGCACTGAGGGTCTGGAAAGTGGATGGGACTTTGGCAGCTGCATGAGGCAGCACTGGTCCCCAACCTTGCATGAGGCAGGAGACCTCAGTGCACAGAGCAGTGCACAGGGCTGGTAAAGCTGAAGGGACCAGCATGACTGCATGAGGCAGCATGGGTCCCCATCCCTGCATGAGACAGGTGCCCCTTCAGAGGATAGAGTGGTGCATGGGACTGAGAGAACTGAGCAGAGCTGATGGGATGCCACAGCTGCACGAGACAGCATGGGTCCCCATCCCTGCAGGTGCCCCTTGGGAGCACAGAGTGGTGCATGGGACTGAGAGAAGGCTGATAGGCCTGGTGGCTGCACAAGGCAGCTTGGGCATTCTGGCAGCAAACAGCAACTGGACAGGTCAACCACCGTAGCAAGAAAAGAAGCACCTGCAGCCAACCCACAGATAGAGACAAGCCTAGCCCACCAGAGCTGCTGGAAGTTGTGAGTCACCTGGGAAGCGCATTGCAGTTCCCAGGAGGGGAAGGGACTGGGATTTCCAGAGGAGGGGCCCTCCCCATTTCGGTGATTAAAGGGAAGCCCCATGGGACAGCGCCCTTTGTGTGGAGAGAGGAGTTAAGGGCCCTGTTTGTTAAGGGTGACTTCATAGTTACGGGGCCCCTCCTAGTTGTGTGACATAGGGGAGGGTGATTGTTTCCTTAAGGTAATGGGTTCTTTCCCCTGGTGGTATTTCTTGTTTGGGCACACTTGCTGTGCCATTGTTGTGTTCTGGTTCCTTGTACTGTTGGGATTTTTGCTGTAAACCTGTATTGCTACTGTTGTATTATGCGAGGACTGTAAGCTGCTTTATTTAGCCTGCTAGCGCAACCCCGACTCAGTACCTGAATTCATTGCATTGGTTATCTGTATGCATTGTATCTTCTTTGATGTAATCTCACTTGGGTACGTTCAATTATTGTTCCATCACTGCCGGGTTTTCATTTATTGATTTACTGCTTAACATGTGTTTTCTTCCTTTGCCTGCCACCTGGCAGGCCCTGCTGAGGGCAGGGGCTGCACACTAACCAGAAGGCCAAAGAGGGTCAAGGCCTGTGTTAATATAGTGCCTTCATCTGCCATAACCAGCTGAGATTGCCTGAGTTTAGGGTTAATAAGAGTTACTGTCTTTAAACCTGTAAATAGTTAAGTATCACTGGGTGTCCCTGGTCTCTGATCTGCTCTGTAGGGAAAGGAGGTGAGCTGGCCTGAAGCTAGACAGTTATGCTCCCACAGCATATACAACCCTGGTGACATCCTTTCAAGTGAAGAGGGGGTACCAGCTGCATAGCACCTGGGCTACACTAGGAAATGACAGTTCATCCTAATACTGAACTTAGGTTATAACTAAGAAAGTTGCAAGAAAGAAAGAACTGATGGTGAAATGGTTGCCAGTAGTTGCTGCTGTTTTCTTGGTACTCATTTTAAGAAACAGCAAAAAGCTAACTGAGCAGAATTCAAGTAAGGAAGGTTTATAAATTACTCTGATGGCACCTTTTCCTTGGTAGTATTACAGCTGGTGCATTTGGGAGAAATTTCCAGTGTAGAAACAGTCTGTGGTCTCTCTTGAGTTGTCTACCCTAGGGCTTACAAGCATTTTCAAACCAATGTCCAAAACCATTTTCAGACATGTTTGTATATTAATTGATACACTTATTTTGAAGTGTGTATAGTTATCTTTCTTTTTCTCTAAGTTTTGCTGCCGCTACAAGCCATGGCAAAAGCTTTTGAGTCTGCTACGAAACCAAGCTAGATATATCTTATATCTTAACTAGAACTCTGGGTTCCAGCAGTCCTGACTTCTTCAGTGTCTCAAGCTGAGATTCAAACTCTGCAACTCCAGCCCAGAATCAGTCTCTCAGAATCAAAGCATGGCTAGAAACCTGCTGAAATAAATCAGAAAGTGCAGCGGACTTCGGAACAAGCCCTTAAGCAGATTCGTTTGTACAGTGCACTCATTTGCATTCTATCCTTTATTTGCTAATTGTGGTCCTTCTTTGATTAAATAACAGACTACAAGGCTTAGTTCCATTTTGGTTTTATTATGTGACAAATGTGTTCTTTTCACAGCCATTAAAAGAGAGAGAGAGAACGGGGATGAGTACAACAGTAATTTTGTTGTCATTAAATGGGTAGAATTATAGCAAATAGAAACTCAAAGAAGTGAGACAATTTAGTTGGAATAACTTCAAGCGTCCTTTGAAATTCCTCCATTATCCTTCCCCCAGCAGATAGTAAAGATATTTTCTCTTGTTGGCAAAGTTTTTAATGTGAGGACAGAGGCAACTGACTCATGTTCTTCCCTAGAAAAAGAGACTTTATTATTACCTCAGAACCTGCTAAAGAAATCCCCTATCTGGATTCTTTGCCACAGCTATTAACCATAGTTGCAAAATCTAAGGAGACAGGTAGGTTCCTGTTCCTTATTGGACCTTAGACCTTACATGCTCAACATGCTTAAAAATAATAAGAGAGGTGCATGGTGTTGGAGAATTAAAAATACTACATGCAGGCCCTAATCCCAGAGTTGTGTATCTGCTTAGCTTTACCCATGTAAGTAGCCTCAAGGATTTCATCAGGAATGCTACTGAATGTGAAGCTCATTAGATGTGTAGTTTTACTTCACAGAATCAGCAATTAAGGTCCTGATCCTGAAAGCTGTGCTACTCAGTTGAACTGCTTGTGCTTACACACACAGATCTGCTGATGTCAGTAGGTATCTATACAGACCTCTTATCATCCAACCCAGCACATGGCCCCATGAATCCATATCACTTTGGGGGTGCCATCTCTCCTCCCATCGGGCACGCAGTGAACAGCATGCTCTGTAGTACAATTTTGACTGCAGAATTCAAATTCCACTAGAAAAACTTTGAGCAAATTTATACCAAAAAACTCATCAATGGCAGCAGAATCCCCCTTTGTGCTAGTAGAGCTGCACCTGAGTGGAAGAAGGCTTCTGTTGTCTGCTGGTAGCTGGCAGAGGGACTTTGTAGGCATTAGAATCATAGTGCAGTGGGGCTGGAAGGGCCCTCCGGAGGTCATTTAGTCTAACCCCCTGCCTGGGGTGGGATCATCCCTATCCAAACTGTCCTGTGCATTCTGTAATCTAAACTCTTTGTACGACTACCATAGACCCTGAGATAACACAAGCCATAACACCCTTGCTTGCCACAGGTTAAGCAGGGGAACCACAACAGCCACGTCCTGCTTCTATAAAAGGTTGTTAATATACATTTGAGAGCTCAGAATGCAAAAACTGCCACAAGCAATATGAAAATCATAGCCAGGAGCACAGAGATAACTTAGATTTGAAGGGCTCACTTAGGTCAGCAGTGCTCAGACTCTGGTCTGTAAGCCTGTAGAGCCAGCCAAGTCATTTGGCTCCACACGTGTCTGGAAGTTTGGTGGTGGGGCACAGTGGCAATTAACACTGCCACCACTTCCCTGCCTCCAAATTTCCAAGCCCTATGGCAAGATGACATGGCACTGCATGCTGGATTGGGCCAGCATGCAGGTCTGAGGTAGCAGACCCAACCTAGCATATACAGGGCTGGGGCCAGTGCTTCAGCCAGATCTGGAGTGTACAGAATCAGAACTAGGACTGAGACAGAAGACTTCATCTGGCCTGTGCTGCGGCAGGGGCAGGGGCAATGGGCCAATGTAGCATGCACAAGGCTGGGGTTGGGCCCTGGGCATGGGCCTGATCCAGTCCACAGGGCTGGGGCCACACGCCAGATCATGTGTGCTGTGTGCTGGCTCTGTTCTTGACTGAGATCAGGGATCAGCTTGATACCAGGTGCGGCTGGTGAGCTCAGATTGGTGAGGCAGGTGGAGCGTCCCATGGGAGCAGGGAGGGGAGGTTGCAGCTGGCCGGCAGTGGAGGGGCGGGGGTTGTAGCCTCCCCGCTACAGGTTGGACACCCCCCACACCATTCCTGGCTGGCTGCAAACTGCACCATGCTCCTGGGTGGCTGGAAATTCCCCTCCCCAACCCCACTCCCATGGGATACTCCACCCGCCCCACCAGTCTGAGTTCACCGGCCGCACCTGCCTGGTACACTGGATCTGGGCCATAGACCAATCCCACACTACTCATACAGCCCACAGCCCAGAAAGGTTGGGCAGCACTGACTTGGGTGAATGCCTGGATCTAACATGACTAAGAATAGATTTCAGAGTACTGTACTTGATTTTAAGCAACAATAGGTTAAATGAAAAATTAAATGGTCTTGTAGTAGTATAGTGGAATAACACTGTTTATAATCAGGAATAAAAACATCAACCTGACAAGAAGCAAAATCATTAAGTCACTTCCCCATTGCCCATAAGAAATTAGTCAATAAAGTCATAATGCAAGTTTTATAAAATAAATGTGTAACCAATGTAAATTGTATCCTAGTTCCTCCTACTTCTATTTCTGTCTTTGTATATTTCCATGTGCTCACTGAGAGTTGGGTCTGACAATATGGAGATGAGAAGGGGCTGCAGGGGGAAGAAGTGTGGGGGGGCAGAGGGCAAGGGGGCTAGTTGACCCCTTATATTTATTTTTTCCTTCTGTAGCAGTGGGAAAGAGACAAATTCAAGGAAAACCTCCAATAGTTAGATTGTATACCTGGAAATTTATAACAAATGTATACTTTTTCTTTATATAAAATCTTATTATTGGGGATTATCTTACATTCAGGGTCATATTATATTTGAGTAAATATGGTAAATCAACACACTGGATAGGAGATATTTTGGACATGGTCTGTCTGGATTTTGTGATAGGTGTGATTTGAAGCATTTTTTTTTTAAATTTAAAAGCAATGCTTAGTAATTATATTAGTAATGACCCTTTCACAGCACTGGAATAGTGAAAAGTGACTGTACAGAGGTTAAGGATCTGGCCTTTGGTAGTTGTTTAGTTGTAGACTTTGTATGCAGAGTGTTTTCCCCCATCTTGTTAAGAGATTGTATGCAAAGGAAGCCATTTTCCAATGTGTAACTAGAGGCTTCATTTGTCCTACAAAATATAGAAATCATGGCACGTGTTGTTGAGTGCCACTTGTAGCGCTTAAACTATTTGCTTATACAGGTGCACGGAGCACTTTTTTAATGACACTCTCAGGGTTCATTTGTGCTATTTAGTTTTGATAGGAGAGCTCAAGTTCCTGAGGCAGAGCTGTGAGGGTGCCTACAGTCACTGTGCCCCTGGGGTGACAAAACCCCTTAATTCCCAGTGATCTCAGTGGTGGCAGATGACAGAACAAGGAGCAATGGTCCCAAATTGTAGCAAGCCAGGTTTAGGTTGGATATTAGGAAAAACTCTCTCACTAGGAGGGTGGTGAAGCACTGAAATGGGTTACCTAGGAAGGTGGTGGAATCTCCATCCTTGGAGGTTTTTAAGGCCCGTCTCGACAAAGCCCTGGCTGGAATGATCTAGTTGGGGCTGGTCCTGCTTTGAGTAGAGGGTTGGACTAGATGACCTCCTGAGGTCCTTTCCAACCCTAATTTTCTATGATTTCTACAATTCTGCCAGCAGAGCAATGTACAAAAAACACATCATAGCTGTGTAAACTCCCCCCGCCCCTCCCTCCAAAAAAACTTTACTGTATGTAGGTTTATTGTGTTCTCAAGCACCCATGATGTGCATGCTAGGGATATGAAAGACTTCTTGATAAAAGCTCTGAAAACAATTGTGGCTAGGTAATTTGTCATTCTTTCACTAGACCTTATTCTGCTGAATAGGGTCAACATTTTCACAAAGCTGCAAATGATTTTAGCAGTGTGTCTCCCAGCAGTTCTAATGAGGTTTAAATAGCTAAAACCCCTTGGGATGCTTGTCAATAATAGTCTACCAATTGAAATGCTAATAATGATACTGACTTTAATTTAAAAAAAGAAAAACGTTTTGCTCCAAACCCACAGTTTCTGTCTTCATGCTCTTACAGCAGTTATAGGGCTTGCTTACATGGGTAACCCAGATGCAACAGGGCTGACTCACAGGCAGAAATACACACTCCTGCTTAGGTCATGAATTCATACATATGCTCATGTATTTATACCACATATGATTACATTACAAGAGCCATCTCATTCAGCCAGTTCACTGAAAGAAGTCCAGTTTCAGCCAGCTTTCTCAGTCGCAGTTTAACTACTGAGGAATCTGGAGTTGACAGAGGTAGTTACTCTACATTGTGTTTTATGGAGTGATCTCAGGTCCTTGGAGTGAGTTAGTCATGGTCTGTGGCTGGAATTACTCCATAATGGGGGAAATATGAAGACAATATGTGCTGGGTGAGCCTTCAGTAGGAGGTGTTTGGGCGTGCTTTCGGTGCAAATGCAGAAGGAAGAGGTTGCAGGGGAACAGATGAGGAAACTTGAACTTGGACAGTCTGAGCTGGGCCCATTTCACTGTAGCAGCTTTCTCATTAATGCTTGAGGAAAATGTAGCACGACCCAATTGCCACAGCAGAGGCTTTCTAGGGAAAAGTATTTTCCCCTCAGCATCTTAATTCTCAGGCACAACTATATCTGAAATGGTTGTTTACCGTTATTGATGGTACATTATTTTTGTCAACTGGATAAGAAACTTGAGAGAGAGAATTGCTCTTGACCCTTTACTGTGTGAGAGAGCAAGGAAAATGATAATTGCTTATTTATTGTGGATTTTGCATACAGAGGTGAGAAACCTTGTTGTTGTTTTTGGTTTGTCTTAATCCCAAGAGCTATTTACATACCTCTGTGTAAAATATGCAAATATGCAACTCCCAGGTGAGCCAAGATTACCATGCCTTCTTCTTTAATGAGTGGTTTATCAAATTAAGATGGCACCCTTAAGTCAATAAATGTCCAAGTTCAAGTTTCATCATCATGAGGGCACAAACAGACCAGCTATGCAATGTGAGATTCTGTTAATATAGTCTACTCTATCTCTGCTTGCTCTTACAAAGACACAAACAGCCGAAGACAGTGGCAGCAACAGATATGAGTGCACATGTGGGTGTGCATATAGAGCTTGACACTTATACAACTGTGCTCCAGTGAAGTGCTCCAGTGATAATGACCCAGCCTGAGACCCTGGGAATTTGATGTCCAGTGAACATCAAAAGGAACAGGCCTGAACCAACTAGGCATCTTACACCTGTGTGTGAATTATTGTATTCTGTAAAAGGGAGAGTGGAAGTGGGGAGGCAGAGAAAGGAAGCCCTGGGGTTGCTATGAACTGTGATATCAGAGAGGTGACAAAGACTTAAAGGTCCTTGACGTATGTCCAGTGGCGATGCATAGGGGGTGCACGTGTACCCCTTGAGAGTGCTGGTGCTCCCCACTTAGGTGACGGGTGGGGAGGGGCAGGCAGGAGCACTGGTGCCCCCCTATGAGTATCGGCCGGGGAGTGGGAGCGCCGGATGAAGCTCCGCGGCCACTTCTGGGAGTGCTGCAGCCACTTCTGCCGCACCCTCCCAGCCCCCAGTTAGCAAGACTGAATGTGTGGGGAGGGGAAGGGGTCCCTGGAGGGGCATGTGAGTTGCCCCTGAGTATGCTAGTGCTTGTGCCCTATGGAAGTAAAGTAGTATACAGAGCAAACTAAAAATTAGGCTGAAATTCTCAAAGGAAATAGAATTTCTCATGAGATTGTACTTTCTGGTTTTAAGAGCAGTAGAATAGCTCTCAGTGCTTTTGTTTTTGTGACTGTCACTGAGAGGAAGTTCTACTATATGCTTGCAACTTTATATACCGTAAAATTTCCCACTTACTTCACTGGAGCTTTAGCATGTAATCAAAAACCAGAGAGGTACAGGTTTGAGTGCATATTTACGTGATTTATAGAATTTGAACCTCTATAGTGCTACAGACATTGCTGGGTATACCAAACTCTCTTCTGAAATCTCAAGCAACTGCATAATCACCAACTGTACTCTTTATAATCTCTATATAGGCCATGTCATCACTTACTTGAGCAAAACTACCATTTCTGCAATTTAAATATTTCTGCCCCTCCCCTGAAGTTCTCATTCAATTTTTCTTTTGTGAAGTTAACCTCAGGACTTCAAATTGAATGTCTCCAGGGCTTCAAATCTAAGAAAAGTACAAAACTGGCTTGCAGCTGGTGGAGTCTCCCTATTAAGCCAAGAACATGTTTTTTACCCTACCTACCGTATTTCCTTCTAAACCCCAAACTCTGAACACTTTGGTTGAAAGCTTTAATGTTGATTTCTTATTGTACTTACATGAGTTCTGTAGTTTTATATGGCTGTATTACAACATCAGGAGGAAGCTGATGATTTTGATTGAGTTTCATTATTTATTATTTTGGGTTTACAGGATGCAAAAACATGTGGATTAAAATTAATGAATTAAATGCCTTGTGTTTAGGCCTGTGAGGTGAAACTGCTGCTCTGTTTCAGGCACTTCTAAAACCACCATAATAATCAGAAGTTTCATGTACATCACAGAAGTAGGGGTGGGGGGGAGAAAAGAAAAAAAACAACCCATAAAAGGCCTTAAACTACAAAAAAGCAGAAGCTGAAGTTAACAAGGTTAAAAATACATTGTCACGAAACAATATGGTTAAAATATTTTCTGTTTTCAATAAATAGCTAGGTCACTTCTGGGAAGATCTGGATTTTCTTTCTCTTTATATTTTAAAATACCCAACTGTTTCTACATGGCTTGCAAAATTTACCCTTATCAGGAATGGACATAAAAATAGATGTATTTTATTTCTTGTGTCAGCATCCGCTTCTTTTATAGCTCTGCATTATTCTGACTGCATTCTTTGACTTGTTAACTAAGTTTCCAGTACAAATGAGTTACAACTAAAGAACTTGATATTCAAGGTCCCTAAAATTTTGCAATTCTGTGATAACTGAATGCACCTTCTGTTCTTCCTCAGAAGTAGCTATTTTTAAATGATATTATATATGTTTCTTTCACTGTTCTTTGAATAAGAGCCTAGATATCTATGCTTATGTCAGTGCTCCCATCCTTGTTACCAATATTAACAGTAAAACAACTCCAAGAAAATTGTTAGTGTAGCAAAGGATACTCCGCCAACTAGTTGGACTCAATATCCTATTCTATTTCTGGTTTTGGTGGGTTTGGTAAGATCTTGATTAAGCAGATCAGAGAACACTGGAGGTCCAAGTTAGTATAGCTATGCAAAACTTTATACTTTCCTCCCTACCGCAGGGATCTTTCAGGTTTGTGTGAACCTGAAGAAAATGCTCATTTCTACCTAAGTCCTTCCTCCATCTCCAGTTACTCCTTTTCATTCAAAAAACTGCATTTTTGCTATGTTGGAAGGAGCATAGAATTGTGCCACCACTCTCGTTCGTGTTTTCAGTTTCCCTTCCTTCTAAGGAACCAGTGAAGTATGCTTATTGTTGAATTCTGGGAAATTCTTGGAGGAACAAAGGCACCTTCAACATTTTCATCACACTTACTTTACTCTTTAATTTGTACTCATGCCTCCTCTTGCTGTTCACAGTTTAATGTGAAGAACAGTTAGTTTTCCTATCCCTGCTCATCATAGACTTGGTCCTCTCTTTATTCCCTCACCTGCTTCACCTGGCTTCTCTTGTTGTGGGAAGGGAGGGAAAGCTGGACCAGTATGCATGTTTAGTGTTGTTGCCCCTCCTTTGGCTTTTTGTTTCATCTGTCATGACAGCCACCACTACTAATACCAGGGACAGCCTGCTTGCCTCCCATGTGACAGATATAGGCAAGTCCACTGCCTCTGCTGGTACCACCATCCCCTGTGTTTCCTCAAGTGGCAAAAAGCGGTAGGGGAGGAAAAAGGACAAGATCATTTCCCAGAAAACCTTTTCCACAGCCCCAGCCATTCATTCCTCCAATTCTGGAGAGACTGCTCCTTCAGCCCCCAGTGAAGGAGCCCAGCAAGCCCTACATGATCAGTCATAGTTCCTCTGCCTACTGTTGCCACTTCAGCCTCCTGCTCCTGCCCCATGTGCAGCAGCGACAGTAGCAGCAATGAGACCTGAATGGGTTTTTGCTACTTTTCTTTTCCTGATGGTGCTGGTGGTGAAGGAAGGTAGCAAAAATGTGATAAAGCATGTAAAAATGAATCCGGTGAACTGAAAGAACTAGAACAGTAGTCAAGGGATTTTATGCACAGCACATCCCTGTATAGCTGTATCACTTGCAGTTAAAATATGTGGCCTCGATAGCTCTTTTTCCAGCTTCTTTGGAATATGCCATTTCCTACTCCGCTCTTTATTTTTCAGTTCTGACATTTTTGAATCATGTTCTTTCTAAAAGACAATACTTCTATCCCTTGATGAAGACTAAGCACTGCCCAGACCTGAATGGCCTCCTCTGACTAATCTGTCTCTCTTCCAGCTGTCTATCTCTTGGTTTTAATGAAGTGAGGCAACAACAATGTTCAAACAAGGCCTGGACAGCTCAGTCATGAATTCCTTTCAGCAGCACTAATTCCTTTTGCCTTTAGGGGGTCACTGAACCAGAAACATACCTCAGATAGGTAAAATGTAAAAAACAACTCAAACAAATAAACAGGGGAAACAAATTGGGAGTTAAATGACCCACCTCAGTTTTTAGGAGTTGAGAAGGTTTTGTTACAGAGCCATTCACATGATAGTGAAGTGGGCCAAAGCTATTCACACTGGATGGTTTCCCTGAAAAAGCTAATATTCTCCTGTTTGATAAATTGACACATTTAAATTTTTCTCTTCTCAAACTCTGAGGATCAGGTCTTCAGCTGGTATAAATCAGCATGGCTCCATTGGCTTTAGTGAACTTACGGTGAATTGTAACAGCTGAGAATTTGTCCTAGGGGTGGGTGGGTGGGTGGGGATACATGTGTGTATGCATGTTTCTCTGTGTGTGTATGTGCATGTGTGTGCCTGAGAGAGACAGAGAAAGAAAGAGAGGGTTTTTATTGACTTTTAAAAGACTTTATTATACAAATATTAAGAACAAATGCTGAAAGTGCAACAGTATGTGACCCTCCCAGGGGCCAAACATGAAATACTTGTTAGCAACAAAAAATACTGTGTCACTGGAGCTGAAACCCCTTCCCCATGCCAGAGAGAGAGAGGGATATACCAGAGAATCTTCTGTTTTTCCTTACCACAGAAGCTACATTACAAGGTCATTGCATACACTAGGCTTTTTCTGCTACCTGATCTTCTGTAGGTAGACAGCAGCTGCCCAAAGGAATCCACCAGAGCAGTGCACATCCATATGAATTCTGGTAGCTCCACTACAGCAGCTCTTCCACAGGGGCAAAGTTCACATTGGGTAGACACCAGCTGCTAAAGGAACCACAGCAGCTATCAGAAGTCATGGGCATGTCTATATATGCTTTCCCTCAGCTGCCCAGAAGGCAGCAGAAGTCATCTTTCGGCAGATGTGGCATTACTCTACCAACAAAAAGAAGGGTTATGCTGCTATAGGGGAAGGGTGAGGTGGATGTACTCCTAGTTTGGAAGCAGTGGAGACCAGACCAAGGTTTCCTTTTTTTCAAGGAAGAGCAAACTGGTGTGTGAACCAAAAAATAAAACACAAACGGCATCTGATTTTGCCACAAGGAATGTCAGGTCATATCAATGATATTCCTTATGTGATTTTTATCATGAAAACTGCTAGAAGACAAAATAGAGTGGAGGATGTAGGCAGATTCCTCAAGGCAAATATACATCACATTAATTAGTAATATTAAAGAGAAAACCCTTCCGTTTCAAAGGTCAGATTTTGCGCACTAGTAAGCACCCCGATAACCCAACTATTACAAGTTTCATTGGAAATTTCACAGAAGCAATTGCCTATATCTTTCATGTTCAAAATCTTTAGAGAATAGCATATTTATTTTAGTTTGGGTAAAAAGATACTCAATTATTGTAATATTCTCATGTGCATAACATTAAAATCTTTTCACTGCATGAATTTGTGAAGAAATAGCTGCATCTTAGGCAGAACCCAGTGTATAAGGTACTTTGGGATAACTTGGAGGGGCTGGGGGGAGGGGAAGAAAGGAGGGGTGATACTGTATATAAATAAATTGCTGTGTTCTCATAATTGATGGCATTTTGTCAGAGAGAGCCTGTGGCATCACAAACATACTATAGGTTTTAGGGATTTTTAAAAACGTAATCAGTTGCCCTGTCCCTTGTACCACCTCAGCTATTCTTTGGCTGGAAGCAAGGAGTGGTGCTTATTCAACCTTCTGTTACGCATGCAAAGACAGTGCTGCAGTAAGGAAGTGCAGCTAAACCATGTGTCAGAACTGTGCCATAGCTACAGGGCCTTTCTAGCACCTAAGCTAGACCTCTTGGGAAGAAATTGCTAAGAGAAAAATCAAGGGTGGGTAGAAGTGGTGCTCAACCTCTCAGCCCTGTGGGCTGGATCAGTGGTGTGGGCCTGATTCAATGTGCAGGACTGGGGCCCGATTAGGCAAGTGGGCTGGCCCAGCTGGAGTCTGATTGGGTGCATGGAGCTAGATAGGGCAGTGTAATCTGGTCTGCAGGGCTTGTAAGTTTGGCAGCTGGAAAGCAGTGGCAGCATTAATTGCCACTGCTCCTCCACTGTCAAGTTTCTGGACCCAGGGGGAGACTCATGGGCTGGATGGCATGGCTCCATGGCCTGGATGTAGCCGACTGGCTAGAGGTTGAGTACCTTGGTATGGAAATAAACAGTGAATTACTATGTGGGCCTGAGACCATCAACCCAACCAGCTGCTGGTTTAATTTTCTTCCAGTCTGTTTTGGCTCTGACTTAACAGCCTATAAGAAAAACGCTCTGGAGTCCTTTGCCCATTTTATTTTCCATTCACAACTACAAGTACCTATTTGAAGTTATAGGACTGGATTGTCTAATACACCTACATGAACTCTACTCTGCAGATTTTGGAGAATAGTGAGATGCTTTGCTGGAATTTAAATACAGTATATGATATCACATACTGTTTGTGCAGGATGATACCAAGGCAGCTAGAAATAGCTCAACTGGTGTTGTTACGCTTTATGTCTGTTCCATGCTAGTCTGTTCATCACCAGAGTAAACCATGGACCACGTTTAACAAAAGCATCTCATAACTTAGTGCATGCTGATCAAAATGGTGCAAGGAGGTCAGGAAAGAGAATAGACGCTCTCATTCCAGAATAAAGGTGATGTTTTAGGCTTAGCTTGCATTTACAGGAAGAAAATTGAACAAGGATACTTCTCTTGGAGTAAGCACAATTGTGCAGATTTGATCTGAAATAAGACAAGACACAGATGAAAATGGATTTAGCTATTTCAGTGCCAGATTGACAAAGCCTTAAAATATAAAATTATGCATATGCTAAGATTACTTATACCCTGACCTCATGTCATACAATGATATATGTCTGTACTGAGTGGGTGAAAAATGGCACTTTTATAACATTTTTGCAACTGTTTGGCTTAGCGCATACAATAACACAATAACTGTAAGAGGCAGGGCAGCAGGCAGCCACACCTTTTTCTCTTCCCTGTGTCTTCAAGACATGCCCAATTTATGTTTCAAATGAATTTGGACTGGAATGTGAGACTTGGCTGAAAGCCAAAGCAGTCGCACAACCTCTGTTGTCTTCAGCAAAATTTACAGGATTAATTGGTCATGCCAATCAATCACTTTAGGAACCTGATACCTTTCTGATAGCCAAGCCAGAGACTAGATTTCTTTGGAGGACATCTGCTTAAGGCTCACGAGGCTCAGATTGGCAAATCATCTTAGAGAGGGGGGAGAGAAAGTTCTTTATTCTTCCTTCTCCTAACAGTGGCTAATCTACCACCGTTAAATACTTAGATTCTAGTGAACTGCTAGCAACACAACTGCAAGTTAACAATGAAAACAAAGTGAATGTGATTAATTAGCCACTTGAATGGGGCATGGGCATCAGTTTTATTTTTAAAACTTATTGCTATTTCTTATTTATATTCTGGACCAGGTACCATAACAATAAATGACAAAAAGCTAATCTAAATAGACTGGACAAGCACAAGGCAGGAGCAAAGGAGTATTACTGCTATTAGTATTATTATCCCTGTTGTAGAAGAGAAATTTAAAGCATATTTATTAGGAACACTTTTTTTTTTCACTCCATCTGTCAGTGCACTTAGAAAAATAGGGCTGGTCAAAGACTTCACATTTGTTTGGTTTCTGTGGTCTAATGTCTGCCAAGAGTTCAACCACAATTGCTTGGATTGTGCCTACAGAACTGATATGTCCCAGGTAATTTCCCACCCAAGCACTCACCAAGCATGAAACTGCTTAACATTCACAACCAGATGAGATGTGATGTGTTCAATCTGTCCCTGAATTTGGCCTACATTAAGACCACTGAAATATATTAATTTTCCATTTTCTAAAGATACAGTCTGAATTTATTCATTCAGGGGCACAAGTGCTCTTGAAATCATCCAGAGTTCTGCCAGAATAAATGAGTAAGGTCTCATTAAATAGCAAAGAAGAGACTTATATTTTATTATCCTGTTACATTTGTTCAGGAGATTTTTAAAAACCTGATTTCCCTACAGGGTAAATTAAACAAGTGTCTAAATCACAAAGTCATTTGCCTCCTATAATGAAAATATATGAAAACATTCACTACTGTTGCATGTTCCATCTTGGATTTAAACTGAAGAAAAGTAAATTGGATAAAGTAGAAAAAACAGAGAGCAGGAGAGAGGGAAATAGAGGCTCTCAAAGTTAACATAGTTTATACCCTCCCTGAGACCATTGAACAGTTTCTTAGTCATGCTGCTCTTTTTCCCCTGAATTTTCGTTGCAATTTCAGCATAAAAGTTCAGCCTGTGCCCTATTAATGACATTGTACAATTCTGGCTCTGGTTAAATTTCAGATTCTTCATAAGATGAATTTTGCTCACTTGGAGAAATGACAAAGTGTCATCACTAATCAAGTGTACAAGTTTCAACAAATGTTAGTAATAATATCATGGTTCATCATGTGTGAAGGGCAAATCTGCAGAGCTTTTGTGCACTGCTCTAATGCCTTTTTGTTATCCTTTACTGTCTTCCTCAGTAATAATTTAGCATTCAATATTGTGCTCAGATGCATGAGCACATGTCTCACATGGGTTTTTGAATCTGCTTCTATTTGTTTACATACATGGGAAAGCAACAAAACCATCACATTTTGATTCTTGTTAGAATTAAGATTTTTCAAATGTTCGTTTACTCATACAAATGATGGGACAGCTTCTTGACATCTTCTGCTTGTAATATGAGGGCAGTAAAGGCTCCGAGATTCTTACTTGGCCCCAGGAATAGCCTACAGCAATGGTTCTCAAACTTTTTAGATTTGAGGGAGCCTTTGATAGACTCAAGGCAACCTTGGAAAATAATTTTAATTTGATTTTCGACCACAAAAATAATAAAGCAATTCCTGTTTGAAATCTCTGGATTTAGCTTGTAAATCATGTTTCCACACGACAGTGCTCACCATGGTACCCTGGTGAAGAATCACTGGTCCACAGTGTCCTCAGGGCTGTACCAACCTATGCCACTTAGCAACATTCCCAAACTGACCAAAGAGTACATCCTGTTCTGGTTTTTCTCCCTTCCAGTATGTCCATCTACTAACATGACTCTCCTGGTACTGACCTGTCTCTATCAGATGAGCTGAAGTGGAAGGGTCTAGATTCTGGCTTCATCTCCTTTTCCAGTCTCAGTGGATCTCCCAAGAATTTGAGTTTCCTTTTTTATGCAGCGTGAGTGGTGGAGAGGGACAGGAACAGTAATATCATCAAATCATTAGATGCAGGGGTAGCAGTGGACGTAGTCTTCCTGGACTTTTGGAAGGCTTTTGACACTGTCTCTCACCCTG
>NW_017728886.1:153805066-153829143 GCF_001723895.1 Crocodylus porosus
AAGAGGAGGCTAGATGAACACCTTGCTGGGGTCGTTTGACCCCAGTACTCTTTCCTGCCATGGCAGGGGGTCGGACTAGATGATCTACTCAGGCCCCTTCTGACCCTAGAAACTATGAAACTATGAAACTATCTTTTCCCACATCTGTACCTCTGGTTTCTTTCACAATGATGTGTCATGGTCACCTGATACAAGTATTACTCCATCCAATTAGTCTTGGTTTCCTGTCAGATTTCTTTAGCATTACCGTTTTTTGTCTAGCACAGTTCAAACTTCCATTAGGTTTTCTAACCTGGGAAATACTTGTGGCTATAGCATATGGCCTCAGTGAAAAGCCTTGGGGGACAGCTACAGAAGCCGTTATGCTGAAGTTCATTCAGGTGAAGAACCAGACCTCCCTTTGTGTGAGGTCTGAGGTTTAATGACTTGAAGAAGATGATAACATTGCCTTGAGAAAACATAGAAAAGCATGCTGTTTCTCTCAGGAACAACACTTTCCATTTCCATCCAGAGTCCTTAAATCAGATTTAACTTTTATTTTTTAATTTAAAAATGTATCCTCGATGTAACAGGAAAAGGTGACCTGATTAGTCCTATTTGATTAAGATGTGTCCAATTTCTGCCATATGCCAGTCTTGCTGAGGTTCCAGTTCACTGGCTTTTCCTACATTATTGCTACATCACATATACTGATAATAACTGTACAGGGATTTTGCCTGCCTTTGAAATGCAGGTCCTGCTCTGAGTGCAAAGTGGAAGCCAGTCTGATCTATTTACCATAGTTCTGCAAAGGAATAGTGAAGAGCACTTATCCACTTAAAGTTACCCAGGGAACTTCAATATATTGGCAAAATGCAAGTTCCTATAGTCTTCACCCTGACTTACACCATCTGGAGATCAGGCTCAACATCACTGTCAGAAGAGTACAGGGGAGAAGCAATGAACATCTGTGCTGGATTGTATTAATCTGAAATACAGCTGAAAAGTGATGTGCAAGCTGTTATATGTAAGCTCATCCAGGATTCTTAGGTAAACTTTAAAAAAAAAAAAAAATGACTGGCTGTCTTGTAAGCTTTACACATTTACCGACATTTATATCTTAGAATTATACCCAGATAAGACTGTTTAACATGCCTCTCAATAAGGCAGGGGTGCTCAGCCCCCATTCCCTGAAGCAGTATCATCCATCCTGTGAGGCTTCTCACAGGTCCAAAAAACTGGGTAGTGAGGGAGCAGTTGCTGCTCCCCTGCTGTTATATTTCCAGACTGGTGGGGATTCCCATGAGCCTGCTCCTGGTGTGTGGGACTGGGCAGGGGGTGATGCAGGACCTAATCCCCATATGCAGGGCCAGGTTGGGGTGAGGGGCCCAATCCTGGTGCATGGGGTCTGATCCCAGTGCACAGGGCCAGGTGGGGCCAATGAGTGGTGCCAGGATCCAGTCTCACAATGCAAGGCTGGGTGGGGATGGTGTAGGGATGCCAGGATCCAGTTCCATCACATGGGCCTGATCTGGGCTTATGGGGGCCAGCTGAGGCTTCACGGGTCCTGATCCTGGTGTGCAGGGCCCAACTGGCCTACAGCACAGCTTTGCACTTCTCCTCGGATCTACGAGGCCCAAAGGTTAAACACCATTGTTATAAGGCAGCGTCTCAAAATGGAAATCACTACCAGCCACCCTTCCTCACCCCTTCCTCACCTCCAAGCACTTCCCAAGAATTACTAGTGATAATTCTAGCTCAGCCTTAATACACTGAGGTAAAACAGAGATCTGGGGATAGACACAAAGACAGCAAAGATCACATCCTTTCTTAATTTTCCCCATTCTGCTCTGTCTCCATTTTTATTTCAAAGGACAAGGAAATGGAAACATTGCTTTTAATTATTAATCAGTATGTGACATCATACCTAACTCTCTGGTTATTTCTGCTTCATCTTCTGTTCACAAGAGACTTCGCTTCCTCCGTCTCAACAGAGTTTCTATTTAAAACTAAAACAATTTTCCTGATTAATCTCGACAAATACACACAAACCACTTTACTGCCCATGAAATATATTAGTGTTTAGTGATATGCTAAGATCTCTGATTAAAATACTATGTATAAGCATCACTTTCTTGCCAATTAGTTGCAGTTCTAAGAAGAAAAGAAGTCATGTTCACCATCAGTCATCAAGAATCTGATTCCACTTCTTTCATTCATGCTTCTGTATTCTCTACTGAGTACCCAAGAAGCAGCAAAAAGCTGAATAATGTATGGCAAATTGAGACTCACCTATACCTCTACAATTCCTTTCCCGATATTATATTTTGTGGACAGTAATAGAGAAATCTAGTCTGTTAATAACATAAGCTCAGTGAGAGGGAGATTAAGCAATTGAAGCAATTAACTTAATGAGAAGAATTTTTCTTCTTTGTAAACTCTACTTCCATCCTCTACTTCCAAACTTGTTCATAAAGAGTTGGCAAATACAAAATCAAATTCATGTACTCTGTTCAGAGAAGCCCAGCACTATATTTATCTGGACCTACCGCTCCATCTCCAGTAATTATTTCATGTCAATGACTTTGGATAGACCAGGTGGGAATACATTCGAAGTCTAGGGTAGCATAAAATATCCACAGACAGGCCAGGAGACACATTCAAGACAATTACATCAGTAACAGAAGTGCAGTGATAGGCGCTGACTCACATACTGTCCACACGTTCTTTACTAATTTCAAAAGCCAGTTTTGGTACGGTGGCGGCAATAGCTGATTTATTATCCTGTCTAGTATTAGTCTAACTGCCTAGACGTGTGTCTTCATTATTGTTCTGTTGTGCAGTGTCTGTCTCAGATGAGAGTAAAAGAACGCCTGCCTTTGTTAACTTGCTGTCTCTGGGTGCGGGAAGAGGGGTGGAGGATGAGGCGTGTGCTCAGTAGTTTGCTTGCTGATGTTATCGGGATTTCCTATAGTGCAGTCTGTTGAAGAACTTCCTGTTAGATCACAACACAACAGCAAGGTACTGTTTCAGGCCAGACAATAACTTGCAGCATGGTAGAATCGAGAAGGAACATGGTAATGATTCTCAGCTAGTATACATTGGAGCTATGACAATTTATACCAGGTGAGAATCTGGTCCAGGGTATCTGAAGTTTTCATCTTCTTCTAAAGGTTGTTCTCAGCACTTCCCCACCATACTTATTTCATCAGGTTCCTACAGACCTGAGATGTTTTTGACAGATACATCATAGACAGGCCATTAAACCAGATGTAGTTGGTGATTTTCTGACAAACATGCTAATAGAAGTTATGCTGTACACAGTTTCAAAGTGTTTGGGTACCTGGTTAAGAAAAATGGTAGCAAGTCCTCTCTGTTATCATGTGCAGATTACTTCTAGACCTAATTATCTTAATTTAGATGATATTGGACATGTTTACACATGTATTTATGTGCACCTAAACTTATGTGCCTTTACTTAAAGCACATTGAGGCGATTTAGGTGCACATCAACACATGAATGTGCTAATGTGCATTAAGGAGCATTAAATTTAGGCATGAATAGCTAAGTCGCATTAGCGCACATGCAGATATGCTAATGCACATTAACGCAGTGTGTATCCTTTGACACGCACCATGTTAATGCATGTTAGTATGTCTACACGTGCACTAATGCAATGTAGCTATTCAAAACTAAATTTGATACCTGCTTTATGCGAGCATCAAATTTAGGCTCAAATAACCATAGCTCACCATTTTTAAGGCATGTTAAAGGCATGCACACGTGCCCTTAATATGCCTTAAAAATGGCAATTTTAGGCTAAGCCCACTTGAGAGGCACATGTAGACACGTCCAGTTAGTGTAATTTTTAAAATTTCTCTAGTTTTCTCATCAAGTCTTTATAAATTGTTATACTTAATAGCACTAATTGGAGATGATCTTCATGACTGTATCAATTCTGGATATATGCAGATAAGACCTTATGTCACAGTGCACCAATATGCCTCCCCCATGTATAATACCATCTGTATGCCATGATGATAGTCATGCAGTACAGGACTTTCGACATTCTCATTAGTAAGCTAAGGAAATACAGTCTGGATGAACATGCTGTTAGCTGCATACATAAGTGGTTGGATCATCGTGCTCAAAGAACAGTCATCAATGGCTCAATGTCAGACTGGGAAGAGGTATCAACTGAGGTTCTCTAGGAATCTGCTCTGGGTCTGCTACTGTTTATTATCTTTGTAAATGACTTGAAAGATTGGATTGAGTACAGATTTAGTCAATTTGCAGATGACTTCAGGTGAATAGAATTGCAGACACCTTGGAGGACAGATTAGGCCTTTCTAAACTGGAGAAATGTTTTGAAATGAATCAAATGACATTCAATAAGAACAAGTTTAAAGGACAAGACCTGCTCTTAGGACATACAAATCACAGGCACAAATACAAGTTGGAGAAATGACCAGTTAGCTTGCAGTAGTGGAGAAAAGGACTTGGGCGGGGGGGGCTATAATAAACTATTAACTTAATATGAGCCAACAGATTGCTCTTGCAACCAAGAAGTCAAAAGTATACTAGGTTGTATTAACAGTAGAGTCACCTGTAAGTCAAAGGAAGTGATTCTTCCAGTCCAGTCAGCCCTGGTGAAGTCTTACCTGGAGTAATATGTTAAGTTTTGGGCTCTGCACCTCAAGAAGGATGGAAAAAATTGAAAGGAGTACAGTGGAAAGCAACAAAAAGGAATAGAAGTCTAGAAACAAGTCTTTGAAAGAGAGGTTAGAAAACAGGGATGATTTAGTCTCGAGAAGAGAAGTGAGGGCAGATTGAATAACAGCCTTCAAAAAATGAAGGGTGGTTATACAAAGGATGGTGACGGATTATTTTCTGTGGCCACAGAAGCCAGGAAAAGTAAGTGTTTTAAGCTGCAACAAAGGGAATTTAGGATAGATATTAGGGAGAACGTTCTACTTAAGGATGGGTAAGCACTGAAGTGCATTACCTATGGAGGATATGGAATCTCTATTTTTCTAAGTTTTTAAGAGCAAGTTAGATAGATGCTTGGTTGGGATGGATTAGACAAAGATGATCTTGTCTCGAGCAAGAGAAGAATTGCAGAGTATGCAACAGCTCTGTTAATTTCTGTGGCTTTCTGAGCGAACAAAGTGCTGTTCACCCCACCATTAGAAGCTCCTTACAGTCCAAATCTGGACTGGGGGACCAAGCAAATCTGCAAGTTTTGCTGGTATACCAGTGTAAAAACTAGTGTGATTGGAAAGCCATGCAGACTGGTTCCAGCAGAAGACCAGGCCTATATGATACATTTTATTGCTGGTAGGCGACTGGCTTTGCTGCAGTAGAATTTAGATCTGGTTGAAAGGAGTTATCAGTATTGTAAATGGATTGATTTGTTTATTTAGGTAATTTCATTTCTTTACATTTTAAGAAAGATTTTGTTTGAGTTTCATGCCTATATCCACATTAAGATCTCCCATGCTTCTTAACAAACATAATCAATGCTTTGGAATTTGATTTTCAAAGAGTCTGGATGCATTTCTTAGTGAGAACAAAAATAACAAACTGGAATATGAGCAACATTTGGGGAATACATATTTATTATAAATACAATCTTCAGAAGCTGCACTTGAAGAATATGTTCAGAATTTCTGCCAAAATAATTTCTCTCTCCTGATAGCAATAAAATAAATTATCTGTATCCTTCCCTTTCTGGCATTTTTTGTATCTATTTACGTTGAGTGGGAAGTCCAATACACCGGGAGCACATTGCAATTGATATTTACTTGACTTCCCACTCATGTAAATAGATAGATCACCTAAATAAACACTACATGTTTGTACCTATTTCTTAAATCAAACATAGGTGATTTCATTTCTTTACATTTTAAGAAAGATTATCTATCTTAAAACAAACATCCCAGCTCTGTGTCAGGATGTTAGGCTGGCCCCACTCCTAACCAAAGAACTGGAGTTGGCTTTTTGGGAAAAAAAGGGTTGAACAATGTGCAATGTACAATTGCTGTCTCCTGGTTTTTATGGCCAATAGGGAATCATTGGAAGCACAGGGATAAGTTAGAGGAGGCTGATTTAACTTACATCAGGGGAATGCCTGCCTCCCTCCCAGGGAATCACAGTTGTTGCTTAAGATCATCGTTAATCACTTCTTTTCTGCCTTGGACTCACTGGAGGATTGAATTAATGTATAATGAAGGCCAATGAGTGTAAAATTGAATTAAAACACTGTTATTAGAGTTCTCCATTCATTTATACTGCTGTGATAGGGATTACCCTGACATTTATTTTGCACAGCTGTAAATGACCATAAAAGGAGCCATCAGCAGTAGAGAATTAGACCTAGATTCAGTGAAAGAACATTTCTAACAAATAGCTGCAAAATCACTCACAATACACATTGAACGAGCTAAAAGTGCTTGATGTGTTTTTCTTTCCCTGCATAGGAGGAACACCATCATTTGTTTTGTAATGGGATATGCTAATTGATACTTAAAACAAAGTACTATCTTACACTTTTTACATATTGAGGGTAGCTATGTTTCTGCATGCAGGGCTTCATATTTATCTTCTGAATAGCTGAGAGACAACCACACACTTGAGTAGCACACATTTCTGAATGTGACAGGTAATGCACAGGCTTTTCACCCCACTGAAGAAAGGCATCTTCAAAGAGTCTTCATCTTTGTAACTCTGTAGGAAGCTTCCTCAGCAATTGAGCTGTTAAGTCTTTAGCTTTTAGATTGCCTGCTTGAAACAAGGTCAGTGCCATACTGTTGTTAGTAGTACTCACTTGCCTTACCCTAGTCTGAAAAGGCGTCTGGTGAAACAGAGCTCCATTGCGCTAGGCGCTGTAGAAAAACAAAGAGAAAAGACTGTACCTGTTTTCAGTCTAAATAGACAGATAAGACAAAGGGTAGGAGAAAGGAAGTATGACTGTCCCCAGTTTACACATGTGGAGCTAAGTCACAGCAAGGTAAAGTGACCTGCCAAAAGTCATACTAATTAAGAATCTAAGCCACATTTTCTAGGGCACTGTTCAGCACTTGGATTACACTGCCACTCTTTGCTGTATAGACTCAAACAGTGGACCAATAACTTACATCTTCATCCTCTTGAAATTCATATTTTTGGAAACCTGCTACCATCTATCAAGCAAAAATGACCAGAGTTCTTCACAGGTCTCAGATGCTGCCTGTTGTACCATCAGTTTCATTGCTCAGAAAGCCAGTGATGGTGAGTAAGTTGAACGGTGTCAGCCCTTCTAACTGCTACAATAGCTACAAGAAAGAAACTTGCTAACAACAGTGATACATCTCTTTATAATTTAAAAATTTTATAGCATTTGCTAACAGACCATGTGCTTGGTTGAAAATCATGACTAGTACATTTCTTCATGGTATAGAGAAAATTTAGGTATCCATTTTTAGTGATGTGTTCTAGGCTTGTGTGACTCAGCAAGAATTCAATTTGGATTCAGATTTGGCCGATTCGGGGGACAGTGATTCGATCTGGTGATTCAAATCACTGTCCCAATTAGATTCGTCCAATTCAGATTCGGAGATTCAGCTGCCAAATCAGCTACCTAAGCTTCGGACAGCCCTAACAGATAAGGATACATTCTCAAGAGGTGAGGGAGGGAGGGAGCGAGCGAGGCTGGGAATAGGGAAGTGGTGGGGGGAGGGATGCCATTCCCAGGCCTGCACAGTACTTCGCCTGTCCCCCCCGAGCCTGGGGTCTACCTATCCCCACTCACTCCAGCTCCTGGGGTGTGCTGTGGTGCAGGCAGCTGGTGTCGGATGCTCCTGGGGCCACTGCAGCAGGGTTTGGGGGGAGTGGCAACAAGCAAAGCCCCCGGCAGTACGGGACATGGCGCAGCTTGTCTGCACCCACCCTAGCTCCCACTGCAGCTCACTGGAGCTCACCAGAGCAACTGGTGCCAGTTGCAATGAGAGCTTTCAGTGGGTGTGGCGGGGTGGGGCATGCCTCTTGCTGCTCTGTGCCTCTCTGGAGGGCTGTGGGTTGAGGGGCTGTGTTGGGTTCTTCCCGGGGGTTGTGTGCTCCTGGATCTACATGCAGGATGATAGCAGGCTGCTGCTGCAGGCTGGGGCTGGCAGCGACACTAGGCTAAGTCTTCCCGGTGCTTGGTGTACCTGCCCTGAACAGTGGGAACATCCCAGTGCTGCCACCAGCCCCAGCCTGCAGTGGCAGCCTGCTGTCCAGATCCTGTGTCCAGATCTGGGGGCACTGGGCTGTCCCCAGCACTTGGCATGTCTGCCCAAGGCATGGGGGTATAGGTGGAGCACAGTGCAGCCCTGGGAACAGTACCCCTGTTCCTGCCCCTTCCCTAGTCCCAGCCTCACTCCCTTACTCATTGCCTTGGGAACCTATCTCTATTTGTTGCATTATAAAGTGGGTTTGCTTTATGCAAGGGAAACCTGTATAGCCAATGGCCGAATCTCTGAATCGGCCCCAAATCTCTCCAAATCTATTCAGAGGCTTCTGATTTGATTCAGAATTCTTAGTGGGTTTTCTGATTCAATTCAGATTCAGAGATTTGGCCATGGAATCAGGCCGAATCTCCTCCGAATTGAATTGACTACCAAAGCTTCGCACAGCCTTAATGTGTTCACAGTCTGTCCTTTTCCTTAGAATGTTTCATTGTTAGCTTTCGCCTTAGATATGGGTGCACACAAACCACAGTTAAGAGCACAGTTTAAATACCAAAACGGGGGCTAGGCAGATATTAATTCCATGCCTCCTTCTGTAATTCCACTCTATCTGCTTTTTTCAGTCTCTCACTGTCACTTCCTGGCTCTGTCACTATTTTACATACTAAACTATTTCAACAAAAACAACAGTAATACTTAGTATATCCAGAGAGCTTTCTATCTGGGGAACTTAAAATGCTGTACTATTTTAGTCACACATTATCCCTATGAGAGGAGCATCACCATTATTATTCCATACCCATGGGCTAACTGAGACGTTATTTAAAGTCGCGTGGTGCCTTGGCAGAGCCCAGAATAACATCAATCTCCTGAATCCCAGACATCTCTATTAATGATAGAACCACCCTTCCTTTTACTTTCTTCTCAGTCTCTGACCTTTGCCCAGATGACTGACCTAATTTTTCTGCTTTTTCCAATGTCTCCCTTCTACTGCCAAACTATATCCCTAGCATAGGCTGCCATGATAGGGAGACAGAAATTACAAGCCATGCTGTAATTTGTCCTTTCCTTGACCCTGACCCTAATAAAATTCTTACTTACACTGTTCAGCTCCATTTTTGAATAGTTATTTCCTTTGTTACATTTTTTTCTCAGTTTCTATTCTGAAGAGGCCCAGAATGTTGTGCCCAGACTATTGTCTTTCTTCAGGAAAAGGGAGCCTATATAACCACTACTGACTCCATCCTTCCACTTTCCTACAGCCATTTTCTTGGACTTGTTTGTTGGTGAAGCTACTTCATAAAGAAAATATCCTCCTATTTCCTAAAACTCTCCACTGAATCATCCTAATCTACCGCTCTGAACACACGTCCAGTTAATTCTCCACCCTTCTTCCCCTTCTTATCCATCACTCTTCACCCTTTTGAGGGATTCTTTTTTTGCATTGCTTCATTCCTCTCTACAATAATGATTCACTTTCTCACTATAAACCTCCCCATAAAACATTTGTTAACTTCTGCTTGACTCACACATGACTTAAAACTTAAGAAAGGAGCCCACAGTACCCGCATGCTTTCCTTAAGTTGTGTTTACGAAGGTAGGAATGGTGATTTTACATAGGAAAGGAATATATTGTTCAAAATATGGCCAGTCATGGGGTCCATCTCTCATGAAACGTGAGGCTAATTCTTTTTCAAACCATGGTCCAAGTCCTCAAAAGGACATTTTAAAATATTGTGGATCCTGTGTATATTAAATGCTTATATAGGGTCTGGATTTTTAAAAATGTGCTGTCAGCAAATAACTCTCATTAAAAATCTGGACATCTTTTTTAGTTACTAAAATGCAAGCTAAGCTCCCTTTAAATTGCAGCTACCTATTCTGATGTTTTCAGTGGTAGTAGACAGGTTCTGACATGCTATGAAATTCTGGGCCAAAATAACATGGTGAAGAATTCCAATCCTCCACCCACTAACCCCACCACCAGCCGTTAGAATCTAACACCAGAACAAGATAATGTGTGTACTGTTTAGATTATGTAGACAGGTACTCTGTCCCATCACAAATAAACTGACCAAAATTAGAAACTTCTTTCTTGAAAGGGCCCAATTACATTCGTTTTTTAACCTTGGTTTCCTGTTCTTTTCATATTTTTTACAATTAGCTCAATTTGAAAAAATCACTCAACTTGATGTTTCAGTATGAAAGAACACCTCCCCAAAATCATGCTTCCTGCCTTGCCGCATGTGCATACCACATGTCAGGTGGTATGATTTTTGTTCTGGAAATCAAAGCCCATAGTACCCAGGATTCCTATGAACCAGCAAGTTGAAAGCTGCATGCCCACAGGTCCAGGACTGGGGCCAACAATCAACTGACTATCAGCTCAGCCTGGGAAACCTCACTGTGGCCTGGAAGCAGCCCCAGTGCTGTCCTCATCCCAAGCTGATTGTTGGCCCAGCAGGGACTGCACAGGGGCTGGTTTCAGACCCCGGTGTGGTCTCCAGCCAGAGCTGACAGTTAGCTGATTGTAGGCCTTGCACAGACTGTGCCTGGGTAGTTTCAGACCCCATTGCTGTTAGGTGATTGTCAGCCCAGCCAATGTTCAATTTAAGGTACTGTACAAACCAGTCATAACATTGTTTTACATTATATGTGGAACATCTTATGGCTGGTTTGCCATTTTATGGTGCCTTAAATTGGGTACTCCTTGTCATTTTTGCCATAATTAACAGGTTAATTGTGACATTAATGTAATATGTAGAGAAGGCCTCAGTTTCACAGACTCTGATATGAGCTCTAAGTAATAAGGATCAAGTGCCAGATCTCAAAGGGTATTTATACACAAATGAAGCCATTTATCCAAATCACTTTGGCCAATTTTATTCAAATTAATAATCAGATGAAGCAGAGAGAGACATTATTCCAACACATACTAAATGTCTGTGCTACTCCATTTAAACCCTCAATAACTTAAAATTATTAGGTAAAGCCAAGAGTAAATTAAAGAAAACAAAGGGCCAGATTTTCTATTTCTCTACAGTGGTATATAACTTCACATTGGAGTCCTGACCTCACTGAAATCAAGTTTCATTGACTTCAGTGACTACAGTTTCGCCCCAGGTAATTTCACTGTGTTATTACTGCTTTCATAGGACAAAGAATTGGGCCCAGTATTGATTAATAATAATATAAAGCTGCTGCTCTGTGTGTTTGACAACACTATACTTGAATAAATGTTTTTCCTGCCAGATTCCATAAGGATCCCAAAGACTTTATAGGTACAAGTATCAGGACAGATGGAGAACTAAATGGACAGGCAGTGGTTTTAGAAGTTATGTTTCAGCCTTGTTATGAGCATACCTTCCAAAGGTTGGAGACACTTCTGTAAAGCATCATTTTCCAGCGCACCAAATATTGTGAAGAATTTCTCATCCTTGCATGTTCCTTCTGTTCAGTCTTAAAAATCTTTTCTGCAAGTTCCAATGCATCCATAACTACTTGTCACAATTATGATTCTACCTCCCTACTAGTATGGCAATGATTTTCAAGACCATCTCATTTGTTCCACTGCCAAGTCCATCACGTCAGATCTCCAGTCTGTCTACCAGCACCAACCGTAGAACTTACTCATTTTTTTACTGTCAGAGATATCTAGGAACATACTTTGCTTCTGGCCTTTGTCTTCTTTTCTTTAACCTGCCCTAAGCACCTTCACATCATAGTGATATGTGTATAGAGATGAATGACTGGCTACTAGCTAAGCAGTACTTTTCTCAGCATCCTTATAAACATGTCTTATCTGTCAACTCCTTTGTCACTATAACTGTCTAGTTTGAAATCACTACAGTTGATGCAGGAAATTTTTTTCTGCCCTGTGAGCTTAGTTAACACATATCAAGCTTATTTGTCTAGGGGTCTAGCTATGAAAGGCTATATCCTAATGGCAACAAATAGAAAATGAGGGCAAGTAGGCAAGCCAGGTGAGTAGGAAGACATATTCTGAGGAATTCAGGTGAACTCATGACTGAATTTTATTCTATCTCAGTCATAATGTAAAGTTAATTATGCCCATTAAAATAAATTTTCATTGGTCTTGCTGTAATGGCACAAATACCCTCTCCAAACCAAACACACTCTCCCATCCTGGGCTTTTTCTATCCGAAAGATCAGGAATAAGACAGCTTAATTAAATGCTGAACTCAACAGTATAGTATCTCTAAGTTTTTGCCTTGTGTAGAGAGAGTTCACTGTAATCCTGGTGCTGAAAGCTGCCAGGTGACTTCCTTGTTCAGTAACACATACATTCCCATGTTCTTAAGACCCAGCAATTGTTGGGGCCCCAAAGCCCCTGATTGCTGCAGGCTGCTGCTTCTGCCAGAGCTGCCACTTTTTTTTCTTTAAAGGGAAACTGTTGACAGAGTAGATGATAAGTAAAAGCATGGATGATGATGTTGGGGATGACAGATAAGATTGACTGTCCTTTTGTTTCTCACTAGGCACTGTTTGTTCAATACAACACTCAGCCAATTTCACTGGTGGTCATTTTATACTGCTGTTTCATAAAGGAAGACAAGGGCTACTATAGCTCTTTCAAAATGTTGGTATTGCTCCTCCTGGGATAAGTGTAAGCTGAACTGCCAGTCACCAATACTGAAAGCCCATTGCTTTAATTTGATTTGCTTTGGGATGGAACTACAGACCCAAGCCTTTCTTGAAGCACAGTACTGAAGTCATGTGTATTTGCAGTAACATCAACTGAAGGCATTCTTCACGCACAGCAGAGTCTCCTTGTTTGTACAAGGAGGTAATTCCCTGCATTATTATGATATTTGACCATATATGATTCCATAGGCACCAGGGAATTCATGAGATAATGTACTTGCATAATGTGAGACTAAAGTCTACTCTCAATTACAGCAGGATAAATCCACGGCAACTCTTTGAGTGAGGAAGTCACTGTAGACTTACAGCTCTACAACTGCACATTAAATCTGGCCTATTTTCTTCTGTCTAATGACAAAAACAATAATTCGGGAACAACAAACCAGCTAAATGTATGACAGAACATATGACAGAATTATTACCTAGAGAGAAGATCATTGAAAGCACCACTTCATCTTTCTCATGTGAGGCACTTCATTGGTTTTGTTCATAGCTGACAAAATGAGGGGCAGCAGAGAGTCCAGAGAGGACTCAAGAGAAGTAACAGTGTCTTTTTCATTCACCAGAATGGATTGGTGAAATTCAGCATCATTGGTGGAATTCTTCATCATTTTACTCTTAATCCCACAAAATGTACCCTTTTCTCCAGTCCTCCAGGAATAGGCACTTACATTTTGAAATCCCCATGAGACCACTTCCTCTAACGTTTTCTTTCCACCTTTGGATTTATTGGGTTGCCCTCTGGTGGGTGTTCCTTGTCATAGGCCCTTCAGGCCACTCATTGGTTAATTTCAGCCTTAAGAGGTGTTTAAAGTGAGCTGCAATTGCATTGGAAATGACCGTGATTAAGATATGTCCACATTAAAGAGGCAGATTTTTAGAAGTGCATTTAATAAGGATAGCAAGTCATATTTGGAGGCAAGTGAATAATGAGAAGAGCCTTCTTGGAATATGCATTTGCATTTTTAACAGGATTTGCACTGACTATGCTGAGGCCCCTTTTGTGTTTTGTTTTTCACAAACACTTGATTGTTGGTTTTACTAGCTCAGGATTCACCTCAGTGACCCAGATCCTGTGTTACTTTTTTTGGTAAAGGGTCTAAAGTGCAACCAGGAAAAACCTGATTTCCAATATATAGTTGTGGGAATTTACACACCCACAGAGCTCCTGATACAGGAGACTTGCTAAAGGCATGTTATGGTAGGCAGAGGCATGGGTGGATCTAGGATTTTGAAAAGGGAGATGCAGATGGAGTGGTGCATCATCACATATAAAACAACATATTTTTATCCAATGAAAAATAATCTAGAAGCTTTACTAATAATATACTAGGGCCCTAGAACTATATTATTCAGTTTAAGATTGAAGCAAAAACAAACACAGCTTTATTGGAATGTGCATTAATTTGCTACATTATATATTATTTATAAAACACAACAAATTAGGCAAAAAATAATTAAAATGTGGTTTCATTTGTCCTATAGTTATTTGAATGAAGTGTATATCTCTCTTTCAGCTTCAGAAAATAAAATCTAGCCTTCTTGAGTATCTTGGCAGTGCATCCAATGCTTCACTGAAAGTTATTTCTGCAAATGAGTTAATGTTTTTAGCTAAAGTTAAAAGCATTCTGCAGGGCTATAAAATGCCAGCAATATTACCAGAATGTCCCCCAGACAGCAGGGTTGCAGAAGAAAGCCTATCTTGATTAGTGGAACATCAAGACTATTACAAAGGAGCAAGGGTTGTTAACATCTGTGGAATGAAGAGTTTAAAAAGGATTGGATAAATTATAATGAGGCAGGAAGTCAATTGACTCCCTCAGAGCTGCTTCACTAGAAAGGTTGCTGCTAGACAGTTGGTTTTAAACTTTGGGATGGACCGGGAATCAAAGGCATGGGTGGGGGGAGGTGTAACTGCAGCACTGCAGCCTCCCCAGATCTGCCCCAGGGAAGAGGTGTAACAGCTAGGGTCTGTGACCTGGGAAGCTGCAGAAGTAGAGGCTGGTGCCCTGTCACTTGTCATGGTACTGATAGCAGAAAGGGTGTAGGAGGACTCATGGTCCTGGATTCCTTTCAACATAGAAGATGCCTTGCGCCCCCTCACTGCCAAAATTATAAAGTTTGAAACCACTTGCAGGGAACTGAGGGGGCACAGGCAGCACGGACAGATTGTTCCACCGGTGTGGTGTGTAAGGTGCTGTTCTATTCCACCCTGTTCAAATCCCAGATCTATTAATGCATCAACCTCAGTTGCACCCAACCTTTGTAGAGTTGAGGCACTCCTCCATAATTTTTGTGAATTGAGCAGTGGCCCACTTCAGAATCTAATTTATTTATTACAGTGTTTACCTCCTGGCAGAGGGGCCACACGGTAGGGACAGGCAGTGGCCAGGCAGGGAGGAGCCTGAGACTGTGCTTATCTTCTTATATGTCATAGCACTCTTCAAAGGCTTTCATGGCACCTCAGGTTTCCTTGGGGAGATATACACCATCATCTGACTCTTGAGACAATGATTGTTGTGTTAACCTTGTGGTTTTTGTATTCACTGATTTTCAGGGACTTGAGCTAGGTGGACTAGAACTGCACCTAAACCCACTTACATGGCTAATTGGCGGGACATCATCTGACCTTTGTTGTCCTGGGCTCCATTAATTAGCAGCAATGTGGCTGTGGCAGTGAGGGGAGGGATAAGATCTGGCAGTCCTCAGATTTTCTGAGTTGTAGAGGAAGGTGCAGATTTGATCCTCAACAAAAGGGAGACACAAACCTTCTTCCCTTGGCTTCTGCACTAACTCTTGTGAATCCCTCCAGAAGTGTGCCTTCCACTTACACCAGTAGTGCAAGTCAGGTGGGATGATTCAGCAACAGTTGTGAAGGTGGGAGGGGTAGAAAAATAACAGCCAGCACCACAGCTGCTTATCCACCACCAGAAGTTACTGCTGCCCCATTGTGTCACCATTGCCCTGGGCACCCATCTGCCTTGTTACCCATCTGCTACCTTATATGAATGGTCTTTTGCTGTCATATCTTCACCTTTCTCAGAGTCTTGCGAGGCATCATCATAAGCATTTGTAAAATACTGGGAAAAGAGAATGAGAACTGAAATGAATATTTGATCATGAATATGTATCGTATATAAAATAAATTATGTATAATGGTACATGCATACACATATGCACAATTTATGTAGGTATATTTAATATACCATTTACATAAATATATATATCATGTTATACAAATGATTATGCATGTGTAATTAACACGTATAAGTAACTTGTTCTAGTGCCTGAAAAAATATTTTGTCTTTTACTTTATGAACACTCAAAACCTTTTCTTTTTGGTCTAAACATTATAGCCTTTAACTGCACTATTTACTGTTAGCAGGTATTGATAATGGGAAACCTAAACTTACTAGGCTCAGTCAGACCTTGAAAGCAAAACCCAGCTTTCAAGACAAGGCTCCCTGAGGTAAAAACCTTTAATGTTTTACCTGCAAGCCTGGTGACCAAAACTGTCTACTTTATTTGACAAGACTGGCAGGTGCTCTAATAAGCAGGTTTCTGCTGTACTTTCAAGCCATCTTTTAGGAACATACTTCATGGCATCCCACGAAACAGCTGGAGGACATAATTGACCCTGGGATCAAATGTCTTGGTGTGTATGTGGCCATGCATATATGCACGTTCATGTATAAAATATTCATCGTGTTACCCAGAGACCTCTCACCTGCCATATGAATTTTGTTTCCATTTCTTGCTTGGGTCAGATCTTCCCAATATTAGGCATCTTCTAGCACTACATCCTCCCAGCTCTGGGAAGGGAGGAGTGATAAACTCCTCTGCTTCTTTCATGTGATCCGTGGTGATGGGGAAGAAGGATTGCACCAACCTTTTCTGAGAAAACATCTCTTGTTGAAAACTACAGGTTCTCTTCTCTCTGGCTCCTGTTGCTGGCTGTGTTTGGGACTGTCTTTGCCTGTATGTCAGTAAGCCAGACTCTTATCTCAGCTGTTATGTGGCCCCAGAGGCGAAGCAGTAGGGAATGCATAAGTTGCTGCTGTACACAAGATGGATCGGGGACTAGAACTGCCCTCATTTTCTTCCTCTTCTGCCCCCTCCAGTGCAAGCTCAAGGGTAGGAGTGGAAGGAAGGGGATGTGATGTGTTTCTCTGTCTAAAAATTATGGGAAACTTCTATCAGTCTCAATGGGATAGCCACATAAGGAGGAACATTTGATGCTTGGAAATTATTACAAACAGGATTGGATCCAGTGAGAGTGTGATGGCACACTTGCAGCCCCCTTCCACAATGACAGTCATATCCTAGTAGCTCCATTTCCCCATGCCTGGTTATCTCTTCAATGCACTCTTTAAATCATAAATCTTAAAGGATCTGGGGGCATCCCAGGGTGTCACAGCACTGTAGTGGAAGGTGGTGGTGCTGTGTACTTTTTCTAAAGTGCAAAGGGCTCAGGGAGCCTTGTCTTCAGTTTCAGATTCAGAAGGCAGAATTCAATGAGCAAGGAGTGCTGGAGCATCTCTCTTGGCCTCCTAATGGTCCCAGCAAAGCATGCTCTCTCTCCCTCTGACAAGCAGATGAGCAGGACAAGACTGGGACATGTAGATTCTTCTCAGTTATGACCTATCCAAGTCAGAGATAGTGACAGAGTTCTGTAAAGTCCACGCTGATCATTGGTTATTTCAGAGGAGTTGTGCCATTTGTAATTCTTCAGGTAATAAATATATTTATCTATATCTATCATCATATATCCTAATCTATCTATCAAAATATAGTTATTGTTGCTTGAAAGTCCAATCACTTCTTTACTTGGTTATTGTGGAATATTCTTTATGGCTTCAAAATATTGAAAATACAGAGGCTATCGTAATAATTTAAGGTGCACTCTCTCTTCCGAATACACTTGTGCTTATCTTTAGCACCCTGAGAAATAAACTGAACGTAGCCCGAATGAACACTGTCAGTACTGTTGCACTAGAACGCCTCTTACAAAACCAGTTCAGTACATTACTAAATGAAAACCAAGTTGCTGCAAAGAAAATGACAGTATAATTATAATTATTTAAATTAGAAAGTAGGCTTAAGTTTCCCTGCAGTGTATTGCCTCTATTAGCTAAAAGCAATAATGCTCGTCTGTCTGTACTTCTTCCTCATGGGCAAAAAAAGTGAAGTTAAGCTAATAAAAGAGTTGTAGCAGAATTCTGTCATGATTGGAGGAAAAAAAATGAATGTTGACCTCTTATCAAAGAAAGAAGTTAATTATTGGGTGCTAGGATTCAAGAATCTAGAGCTGGATCAGCATTGTTTAATGTTTGTCAGAGTTCTGGAAAAGGGAGTGTATGATGAGGTGGTTACTCGTATAGTTGGCATTGAATTCTTTAGCATTAGTCTTGCGGGATGTCTCAGCAGATAGCCAGCATTATCGCATGTGGTCTGCCCAAATAATGCTTTCAGGAGTACCTGCTAATGGAAAAGTCCCTGGACACATAACTTCTATAGAATTCATGCCAGCTTTGAGTGCAGTCAGGCCTGTGGGAGCTCCAGACTGTTCCACTCGCTCTCACAGGACAATGGAGGATAACCCTTTATGTGAGAAACTTTGGCATAGTTGCCCCTCTCTGGGATTGCTCTTCTTCATGAAGGACAATTTCAGCCCACGTTTGTTAAAATTACATTTAGGAAACTATTGGAGATTAGGGCAGTTGTATATCTTTGGGAGTGATTAAAGAAGTAAGTTTGTCTTGGGCCTCTGGTACCTGTTATACTTAAGATGTGATTAGCCAGTGAATTCTGTCTTAAGTAGTTACCTGACCACATGTTAACACAATTAATGGCATGAAAAAACAAGGAATAATCCACAAGGTTTTTACACAAAATATGTGTAATAATTTTATGGCTGGTCCTATCATGCCATTAATTGAATGGCAGGTTGGAGCTACAGCCATGGGAGGGGAGGTATCAGCTGATCTGGACTCCTAGCCATGGAGATGCACCATGCACTGCTGCAGTTGGGAGCCAAGATCAGCTGATGAGGCTCCCAAACACAGGAGCTTGCTACTTAGTGCTGCAGGGAACCAGGATCCTTATCCCAGGGTCCTCCTGTACCAGCAAGTAGCAAGCTCCAGCAAGTGACAAATGCCCAGATTCCCCCTGCACTGGTTATAAGGCATGATTGGATCTGATGAGCAATCTTTCTGTCACAGCTACTGCCATGCATGTGTGGCGTGGCAGGAAGCATGATTAAGGGGATTGTACATCAGATCCCATCATGCCTTTAATTGCATGTCTGCCAGGGGCCTCAGGAAAAAGAGCAAAAGGCAACACACACATGAAGATATCAGAACATGGGACTGGAGGCCAGAATTTGATTTTCAGCTGTGTTGCTGACTTCCTGTGTAACATTTGAGATCTCTGGTGCTAGTACCCATAGAACAAAATATGTATTTTACAGTCTTGATGCTTGCTATCTTAGGTGAATAAAACTACCTATACAGACCGTATACCGTAGAAAGTATTTTTGATGGAAAAAGGACAATAATTTACTTTGCATTCTGCATCTGAACCCAACCACAGCCACTTCTCATAGTAGAGGAGAGGATTTGGTTCAGTGAATTAATCCCTGCAGTTCTTATTAAGTGAAGCTGCTGCTGCATAATGAGTCTGCAGAATGGAACCCAATCATTCTATGGATTTTGCTTCATCAAACATGTAAAGCTGTTGTTGGAATAAGCAGCTTAACCTGAAGCTAAGTAATACTATTTTAAAGGTGAAAGGGCTATAAAAACTGAAAAGAAAATCTCTTGTGCAAACCTAGTTATCATTTTTTTTTTATTACTGCTTGATTAATAAGTAATGCATAAACAACACATAAATAATGAATGTGTGAATACATAGATATTCATTTGCATGAGTTGTCAAATATTATATTGCTAATGTAATAAAATTGTTCTTTATCTGCTGTTAGGATCAACCTTTCCTTTCTCATGTCCTTGTGAAAGGTATTTGCAGAATTTGCAAATTCATTAGAATCAACAGGGTCATGTTATGAGTGCTTCTGCTATGGCCTTGAACTTGTAACAGCTGGGTATCAAGTGCACATCTTAGTGTCTGTGCTACCTCAGCCACTGCCAGGTTTGACAATGTGCTTTTTTAGCCATCTTTAGTAAATGGAAAAAAAGAGAGAGAGGGTGATCAAATGAAAAGAATCAGGGTTTGATGGAATTGCAAGAGTCAAAATGTACACCCAAGATCTGCTGCTGTTATGCATGGCAAATGAGTCAAGGACTTTATTTCATGATAATCTTTTATAGATGTTTTTCACTTAAAAGCAAAAACTAAGCAAATAAAAAGAGAATATAAGTTAATTTAACTTGCTACATTTGCAATAAAAATACTGCAAGAAAAGGGCAGGGATAATGTTATCATGCATCTTTCCTTGTATTCCCATTGCTCTTCTTGAAGCTTCAAATGCATCCTGTATTCTTCAGTATTATTTAATCTTGCACTCTTCAATATACCAGGCAAAAACTCATATCTCTTCCTCTTACAGTCATGTCCCCTATTTTTGAATGCCGAGGCAAAACATAAGGCTTTTAAGGTACCCTGAAAGTCATCTTAATTAGATCAGTATCCACTTTCTTATTGGTCAGTGGAAATGTTCCAGAACTTGATTCTGAAATTTTAACTAGTAGGAATGGATCATGGATTAACTACAAGTCTTTCAGGAATCAAATTGTTATCATTTCTGCTTTGCATTACAAAAACATCAAGACATCCCATTGTATTAGATACTATGTGTACATGTAAGAGAAAAAGTCTTCCTACAAAAACCAAAAATTACATATATCAGTTTAATCTTGCTTGTTTTGGTTGCGCTTGTTTTTAAAATACAAGAACTTTATTTTTAATAGTAAAATGCCACATATTTTTCTCCATTAAACAGGTGTAAATTTGTTGAGGTTAGTGGAGTTTTCTGGATTAAAATGAGAATATGAACAAAAATATAACAAGATTCCAGAACAGTCTCTGGAATAACAGGGATTTGGTGGGATAGCTTATATGACTGGAATATTGTAATGGATGGATATCAAGTATTCAGGAAGAACAGGCAGAAGCGAAGAGGAAGGGGGGTTGCTCTTTATGTAAAAGAGCTCTATGATTGCTCAGACCTCCAGAACAAAACTGGAGACAGGGCTGGTGAAAGTTTCTGGTTTAGGGTCAGAGGGGAGAGCAACAGGGGTGATGTTATGGTGGATATCTGCTAGAACACCAGACCAGGTGGTTGGGGTGGATGAGCCTTCCTTCAAACACTAGTAAAAGTTTCCAGAACACAGGCCCTAGATTTCATTAGGGTGTCAGGGTGACTTCAATCATCCCAACATCTGCTGGGGGGGGGAGGGGGGCGCAGCAATAACATAGTGCACAGGCAATCCACAAAGTTTTTTGGGGGTGTTGGGGACAATATGCTGGTGCAGGTGACGGAGAGGCCAACTAGGGGCCATGCTCTTCTTGACTTGCTGCACACAAGCAGGGAAGAATTGGTGAGGAATATGGAAGTGGATGGCAACTGGGAAAGCAGTGGGTCATGAGATGATTGAGTTCAGGATCCTGAGGAAAGGAAGGAAAGAGAGCAGCAGCATAAGGACCCTGGGCTTTAGATAAGCCGACTTTGACTCCCTTGGGGAACCGATGGGTGGGATCCCCTCAGAGGCCAGTCTAGAGAAAGGAGTCCAGGAAAAATAGCTTTACTTTAAAGAAACCTTACTAAGGGCACAGAGACAAACCATCTCAAAGTGCAGGAAAACAAGCAAGAATGGCAGAAGACCAGCTTGGCTTAGTAGGGAACTATTCAGTGAGCTAAAACACAAAAAGGAAGCTTACCAGAAGTAGAAACTTGGACAAATGACTAGGGAGGAATTTAAGAATACAACAGAAGAACAGATGTTCAGCACATATAGACCAGTTTCAAAATGGCTGAAAGTAGTTTGAGATAAACCTGGTTGAAAGTAATATCAGAATTAACTGATTTGGGTCAAAACTTTTATGCAATGTCAGTCCCAGACCCCTTCCTGGTTTAAGCCAAACCAGAGTTCCCCAGCATCCCAGATGCTTTGTGGTCCTGGGTAGGGCTCTCTGCTCCAACCTCTTTGCTCCCTGGCTGGAGCTCCCACAGAGATAGCAGGTACAGCAGCGTCTGCCTGGCTTCCCCAAGGACCCCAACGTCCCACTCTGCCCCCTCCCCTCCCCACTCAAGTAGGGATTCCCTGCTCCCATCCCCCATAGCACAGACCATAGACAGCATGTGGTATGCTACCTAATGTTGAGAGATGTCTGTGTAAGGCAGACAGGATGGTGTCTGCTTTAGGCTTTTTGGAGCTAATCAACAGCTAGCTAGTAATGTCCCTCCATTCCTTCCTTGGAAAAAGCTGTTTACGAAGAGCTTGACCTAATGAGAGAGGCTTTTGCTTTGTTTTGATGGGGTGCTAAATGCTATCAACTCCCTGTGTAATTTCCTGCCATGTAACTCAATGCTGTGTAACTTCCTGCTGGCTCCCTTGCTGACATGACAGACTGTATTTTAAAAAACAGCCTTGTAAGTTTAGAATGTTTCATAAACTCTCTGAATCATGTCCTGAAACCCACTACATTATTTTACAAAGGCCATGTTATTCATTTAAACTTGATCTTTCATCTAAAGGCTGAAGTGCATAAAATCCCATACGAGGTAGGTAGATGAGAAGCTAATGCTTGTCCACGTAATGTGTAAACTATGATGTTGGAGAAATAGGTTGAAAAATACAGAAGCATCTAAGGAAGCAAGAAAACATTGTGCTGAATGAATTAAATCCCACATGCCAAACTCCCTCTCAAGGCAAATAAACTTGAATCTGTTCAGGAAGTTGCAAAAATAATGTAATAATGATTAAAGGTTAAAAGTCAGAGGTTTTGTTTTTGTTTGTTAAGTTGCTCATTAAATGATACCTTGTCAAACAAACTGGTAAATCTGGGAGCAACAGTATTTCTGTGTGTCATAGGTGAGCAGGACTGGTGGTATTTACATGTTCTGTATTTCATAACATACAGGAGGGGAATGGTGAACTCTGTTTATTTTGAGGTATCCTGGAAACCAGAAAAAGAGGCTAACATGTGAAAGATGAATGTCTGATTTTTTTCCATTCCAGTGTAACCTGCTTCTGTAAGATTTAAATTGCCTACAGTCAAATTCTGGCTACAGTTATTCAGGTACAACCTTACAGAAGCATCAGGCCAACTGATATGTGCCATAGATCTTGAAAAGATAAAATGATACAAAATGCTGTGAAAATGAGGCAAAAACTGCACAGGAGTCACATCTTTGGCAATGTAATCACAAGCTCCATAATTTTATTTTGCTCCCACAGAAGGCTGTGTTATCTGTGGTCATTGATCATTGTTGTTACTATTTAAATTGGGGGGAGGGAAAGCAGGGGAAGGGGCAGTTTATTTCTGCATGCATAGCAAAAAACATGCATCCTTGAGGTTAGCCTTCAAAGCTTCTTTCATGACAAAAATCAAAATAAACAAAACAAGTATGCAATTGTGCAAATAATGTACTTAGAAAATGTCTCTCTCTAGGTAGATCTAGATAGATATCTGTAAATAAATAAAATGTCTTTTTTGTGCAATGGAATGGATGGCTCACTTGCCACTGCAGTCTAAAGATGTATATTTATCTGACTAGGAGGTCTGAACTTTGCAATTTAAATAAAATTGTCCTTTAAAGTGGCTACTTATAGTGTTGAGTATTAATTTCAGGTTTCAAAAGCAGTGCTTGTTTATTTAACCCCCATATTTGAAAAGTAGAAATAATAAGAGAACTCTCACAACTAGTGTTCATACAGTAGTTATGGAAGGTTGTCAAAATTTAAGTGGGAATGTTGTATGATGCAATCTGTTCACATACGGCCTAATTAACTTGATTGGGTACTATTGGTAGTTAGTACTTCTCAAAATTATTTAGTGTGCCCTTTAGTGTTCACTATCATAATATTAGTTTAGGAAATGCCTGGTGGACTATTCTATCTAGGGTGCTTCTTGAGAAGTTAGGTTGGACAGAGGGTGGTGGTGGGCAGGTTGATGTCGACCTGGGAGGGTGTGGGCAGCGGAGTCCCCCAGGGCTTGGTCCTTGGGCCGGTGCTGTTCAACATCTTCATTAGCGACCTGGACGAGGG
>NW_017728886.1:153829893-153843484 GCF_001723895.1 Crocodylus porosus
TTCACCTTCCCTGGAAATCTTCAAGAGGAGACTGGTTAGGCACCTGGCTGGGGTCTTATGACCCCTGCCACCCCCACTGCTCCTTCCTGCCCATGGCAGGGGGTCAGACACGATGATCTGCCTAGGTCCCGTCCGACTTATTGATTCTATGATTCTATGTCTTTAGGATAATGAATATAAAGCCAAGTGAATGGCGAGCAATATGGCAGACAGCATTTGTTCACTGGGGTTGGGACTCTCTCATGCTCAGTAATTTGTCTCTATGCTTATCCTGACTTTTTAAAATTGATTTATACAATATTTGTAATATTTCTTAAAAGCAACCCAGGAATATATTTGGGCTTGTAGAGACCTACAGGAGCATTCCAAATGTCTCCTACATGGAAACAGTTGTTTCCTGTGTTTGAATGAGTCCAGTCATGGTATTTATGTGCAATATATTTGTCTTGGAGCATTTGTTGTTGGATACTGTATAGCTTCATATCAAAGCTCATGCCAGCAAATTTGCTTTTTTGAGAAATGTTTTTTGTATAAATCCCTTGTCTCCAGATTCTACTTGTGTTCAATAACAAAATTCTGCCTCATCAAACTATTGGAGGGACCTGCATTCAGCACTTCTAACTGCACGTGGTTCTTCTAACAGCTTAAAACATTACAAAGGTGTAGCTGCCAAATTATCTTCATAGTAGCTAATAAAGTTTAGCAAGTACCAAATGATTGCACAGTCACTGTGCAGTCTGGTGCACATGTAGATGCACCCACAGTTGCTATTAAATATAACTGCTATTATAAAAGGCTAGAAAAGATCACCCTGTAAAGTAAGACCTCACCCATTTTGAGTAAGATCTGTAAACTATATACCTTGATTTGTATTATCTGTCATTTGCTTCAAGGCCCATTTCAATGCTAATCAGCAGCTAGCAAGAAGGTAGGTTAGTGGGCCTGTCCAATATGTTAGCATTATTATCAGCTGGAAAATACTAAATCTTTGAGGAAAAAATAGCAAGATCGAAGTGAAATTTTAAATGATGTTTGTTTGGGGGGTGGGGTGGAGTGGAAGGGGTATTTATTTTTCCCAAACTATTTAATATGCCTGTTATTGGAGTTGGTGCTTCATAATCCATCTTCAAGAAGGGAGGGAATTGAAATGCCAAGTGACAGAAATGTGGTGTGTAAGAAGGGTCGGCAAGAAGAAATAGGATCCAATTTGAAGGGAATTTTTTTCTGCTTCAGTAGACATCAGATCTCTGTTGCAAATTCTGTTTCAGACTTGGCAAGTCCATGTGTGTGGTGAATGCAGAATATGCATCAGAAATCAGCACTGCAGATAAGATAAATGCAGCGTGGATTGGCAAGAATTTGCTAAGCATTCAACTTTTTCTTCCAAATTCCATGTGGCGACATGAATGACTCAGTTTAAAGGACAGTTCCTTTTCAGCTGTTGTGCATGAATACTGGTGTAATTCAGTCACATTCGGTGCAGAATCATCTTGGCCAAAACTACAGATGTGTGATCTGTCTGCTTTCATCTCAGAATAGCCATTTGCTCCAGCCAAACAGACTATTACTTATGCTCTTCCCTCCTGGAGGCAAGGCATCACTGTCCCTAGATAGCTACACATCTGTCTGGTTATGATTCCAGTGTAATTTACGCTGATATACTTACGGAAGTTACTTTGGTGTAAATGGGTTCTCTGTCACAGTCTCTAATTAAAAAATAGTTAAGGGATAACTGCTAGTTCATCTTCAGATTTTTTAAAATTTCTCTTTCAGATGCTTTTTATTTCATAATTGCTTGAAATGCAGTTGAAGTTACGCAGCAGCCATTAATGATGTTGCCTGACAATGGCATAAGGGCTCCACCTAACACTGAGGTGTGAAAGAGAGGAAATGTACTCTGATTCTAAAAGATTCAAAAGATGAACAACAAGAGGAGGAAAGCCACATGAGCTTTGAAAGTAAAGCTTGCTGCTATTTTCAGAAAAGAAACCCACAGTGGACAGATCTTTTTTAAGAGACCTGGAAAGAAAAGGGTATTCTATTTCACAGCAGGATCTGTTTCTTGATTTGTCTTTGAATTGTATCCAGGACAGGGAGGTACCCAAATTCTAATTATAATCTTTGGGTAGTATGGTAATATAAATGACTAATAATACTGAAAAACTATTCAACTGTATGTTGTAGTCCATGATACAGCTGAATGGAGGATGCCAGCTCTACCACTGATTGCATCTGGCTTCATTTTAAGTCAGGATGTCACTTGAAAATGTTGAGATTCTCTGTGAAGAAGCATTTCAGAAAAAGTTAAACAGCACTAGTTGGTGGTTAAACACTGAAATTGATTATGTAGAGAGGTTGTGGAGCTTCTGTTACTGAAATGTTTTATATGCAGATAAGACAAACGGTTGCCTGAGATAGTTTAGACGAGGCTGTTCCCTTCCGGCCCTATTCTCCTACAATTTTAAATGTTGATGTTTTATTTGAAATTTTAATGTATAATACATAATTTAAAAAATCATTAAAACTTGTTTCAAAATGAGATTTTTTTTTTCTTGCAAATCACAGCATAGAGCATTTCAATATGATTGGGACTTGGTTCTTCAACATGAAATTTCAGCAACGTCTCAATTATTTTTAATAAATTAATTTGATTTCAGTAGATTTGCATTTTTCCTTATATAAAAGTATTCCTAAGTTTTTCCATTCTAGTCATCAGTCCTTCTCTGTGACTATTTTGCCTTGGTTAGGCCTAAGCAGGAAAGTGTTTGGCAATGGCACAGTGCTGTAAACCATCTTGAAGTCATAGTACTTGTCAACTACAGGGCTGTATCTGTGAACAGTAACTCTAGTGTGCGAACAAGTGTTCATGGGACCCAGTTTAGGTTTAGATAATTTAGCTTAAGCCATGGAGGCATTCATGACTTGCCAGGAGATGTGTGGGCAGCTGAAGGTAAGTTGGGAAGGTGGGGTGGAGAAGAGGAGGACCTGGCAGGTTCATGGTCAGGGTTGCCTGGCCCAGATGGGAGGATGTGGGGGAAGGAGGGAAATAGCTTGGTCATGGTTGGGTGGGGGTAAGAACAGAACAGCCGTGGGGCTGTAGTGAGAGTCTCATGGAATCATGACTTCAGGAGCAGGGACTTCAAAGGTATTTCTGCGCAGCACAACAGTGCGGGGAAGAGCTCTTGATGGAGTTGACCTAATGTGGACTTTGACTCAGGTAGCCAAAGATGCTCAGTTAGACCTAGCTCAGGTATCTCTATGTGATACTCCATTGTCCTGTGGGAGGTGCATGTTAAGACCACTGCCATCTCGTCATACTTGGTAGCTTGGATTATTTGCCAGAAAGTCACAGTATGTCCAGGTGTGCTTGTCTCCTTCTAATTTAGCCTGTGGATGGTCCTATCTTTTTTTTCCACCATACAGTTGAGGGTAAGAAGAGAGTTTACACAATACTGCTACCTCGCACAGTAGAATTATCCATCACCTATCAGAGCTTTTAATTGATAGGCCTTGTGTTTCTCTCTAGTTTTAGATTCAACTCTAGATTAACACAGCTAACTAGCTATCTCTCTTTCTTATGTTAGGGTAAATCTACCGCAGTCAGTCTTTCTCAACTGATGTCAGGCCGCTGTATCTTCATGCTTCTGTTGATTCTTATGTGAGAATATTGCACCAATTGATTCTAATTTGTCATGAATTTTCTTTGAAAGACCAGCTTTTTCCCCCGGACACCCTTGTTCTCTGTATATTCATTGACTTCAATGGAACAGTATATTGACTGAAAAGACAATTTGGTCCACAGCACGATTGCCAAAAAGAGAAGGTGGACAGTAAACAATGCAAAGCTGTATTTGAGTTGTTACATTTTCAGTTAAGTTGCAGTAAAAGCCACTCAGTTAAGTTGTAGTTGCCAGTAAAAGCCACTCAGTTGTTCCTAAATTAAACATAACAATTTGCTGTAAGCAGCAACTTGGCCTACAAGGCTTGGCAAATGAGTAATTAATAATATGACTTAAACTGTTTCAGTCATTTAAAGATTGCCAGCAGTTGCGAGTATGCTTTCTGGAAACTAACTTGTCTAATGATGCTTAGCTCCTTTGTAAAGTACTTTGAGATTTACTGATGAGAAGCACTATGTAAAACATGGGAAGTCTCAAAACAATGGAAAAAATGTTGTAAAACGATCCTGGGATTGACTGTGAATATTCATTTGTATTTGAAATTTCAACAAATTGCTCGGGGTACATTTGCATTTTCTTTGAGGTTGTATTTGTGACATTCTTTATACTCCAATTTTGTTTGTAGGAAAGTTCAAAAGAAGGTTGTATTTGTGACATTCTTTATACTCCAATTTTGTTTGTAGGAAAGTTCAAAAGATGTAAGTTTTAAACTGATTTTGATGAACATTTCCCCTGGGACCTTGACAGTAAGATCGACTGTGGGGGGACCCCCAGAGGCACCAGTCACCGAACTGGGGGGGGAGACCCAGAAGTGGGCCAGAAGTGCTTCTGATCTACTTCCAGGTCTGCTGCTTAGTGTGCTGTGGAGTCCCCCGTGCTCCTGTGGGATGCTCCATCCGCTCCAGAATCATAGCTTTTACATGCTACCTGCTACCTTGAGGTATGTAGAAAAAACATTTAAAGCTGTGTCTACTATGTCCAAATTCCCAAATCTCTCCAAATCGATTTGGAGGGTTCCGATTCGATTCGGAGAGATTAAAGGGTTCGTTTCAGATTTGGAGTTTTGGCCACCAAATCTCTGCCAAATCGAATCAGGGACCAAAGCTTCACGCAGCCCTACTGAAAAGCCCCAGACCAAACTCCCTTTTCTCTCTTTCCCCCCTCCCATTCTGAAACAGCTTGAGGCTGGCAGGCAGTGGAGACACAAGTTACAGAAGAGGCTTTGCTTTTAAATGTCTTCATCTGAGTCAGATTTTCACCAGATTGGCCATTTTTAAAGCTGTCTACAGCTATGCATTTGTGGTTGGTCACTGTTATAAATTGCTTTCTGTGGCCAGATCAGGCAAAAATTATCACTTCTGTCTGCACCTTTTGTCTCCCAACCCACAGAACACTACTAATGCCACACAAATTGTGATCAAGAGCAGTTAATTAGAAAGTGCTGGAAATTTGTACTTTTGTGGTTGACCTCTGTCTATCCTAGACTAGACCTTGTTGGCCCTTTTTCCCAATTAGACAAAGCATAACATCGAGCTGCTAGCAGTATGTGTTCTGTGAAGTTTTTTCAAGTTCTGCAAATGTAAAACTGTGGTTCAAGGGCAAAGTGTTATAATTAGACTCATATCGCAGATACAGCAACTGTTCTGTCTGTCACTCTTTATGCAACAAAAACAGTATAAAGAAACCACAAGGGTGGGTCAGATCCTCCAAATAACTGGGTTTACTAAATCCAAACAAACATTCAACACCTAGATACATACTTCTGTTCTGACTGGTTTCTGGCAGCTTCACCAGTGGAATATTCTATATTACCCACAAATCATCTAAAGGGAGCTACTCTAGGAATGCAATGCAGAACAGTAACTAGAAACTCATTTGGGTAGATATCATCATTGCCTGTTTGAACAGATACGGAGGCATGAATGTTTCCTGGCAGCTCTTCTTTTAAGGACCTTGGCTCTTAATTTCTTTTCTGAAGCTGATTTAGAGGTTATTCTTGCATCCTGCATTAGCCTTCATCCCATGAGTGACTGACCTGTGTCAGGACTTAAGCAAACTAATCTTGCTCTGTGTAAACGGCGTCCCTCAGTCCATGAGACAGATTCAGAGTCTAGGGCCTATGAGTGATCAGCAAACTTTGTACAGAATTCTCATCTTCATCACATCTCTTCTTCGTCACAAGGGATTGCTTATTCCCTTCAAGGACAGAATGAGCATGACTGTCTTTTGGACAGCGGACAATGGAACTTGGACTTTCGTTCCATTGACTTTTTTTAACTGGCATTGGCTAGTAATAACTGTGTCATAAATGGCAGTTTATTAGGCCCCATCTACATGTTACATGTAAATTGTGATTAACCAGTTAATCACGCCTTAAGTGGTCACCCAGCCATATAGTCAATCAATTCATGGCACGATAAAGAAGAATAAGCTACAAAGTTAGTTTACAAAATATGTGCAATAGCATTTTAGCTGCTTCCTACCATGCCATTAATAGAACATGTGGCCAGGGGCCCTATGGCTTACAGCCCTGTCAGCTGGCTCCCAGCGGGGGTGGGAGGGCGTGTGCACCCTTCAGCCTGGGAGCTTCCAGCTGATGCTGGCTCCAAGCCCACACAGCTGGGAGCCCCACCAGCTGACAGGGTTCCCAACTGTGCGGGCATGCCATGCACACTTGAGGCTGGGAGACTGCTGCTGAGATCAGCTTCTACCTGCAGGGGTGTTTCATGCATCCCTGTGGCTGGGAGACTGCAGCTGATACAGGCTTTCAGCCATGGGGTGCTTCATGATACTGTTATTTCTGATCCACCTCTGATACTCCAAGAGTCTTAAATGTATAGGGGTGGAAGGGACCTTCTTCATCATCTAGTCCAGCCTCCTGGAGCACTTGTTATCACCAGTAAGGCAGAGAGATGAAAAAAACCTGCTAGATATAGGCACTACTTATTTCAGACTCTTAACAAAAGGCAACATGCCATAGTGATAGAAACCTGGGACTAGAAACCTAAGTTACTGCACTGTTGTATGGGAAGATGAGAAGGCAGGGAGGATCGGAGACAAATGGGCTAGCAAGCCACATGGGTAAATCTGGTCACACAAGAACATGCATAGTTTTAATGTATGAATTCACTGATGACTGAACTAATGAGTGGGTTAATTAAATACCCAGTAGTTTTTCCAGTGCACTTATTGCAGATATACTTACATGGTCCACTGAGATGGCATTTCCAATGAGTTAAGGTCCAATCTAATGAGCCTTGTTTGTAGAAAGGCTAAAGTCATGTTTTCTTTTTCAGAGCTTGTCTGGATTATCTGTAATCTTCCTTTTATCAAATTTTGCTAAAGTTCATTTATTTATAGCCATGACAAATTGCTTTCATACACATTCTTGCTGTGATTTATTGTGCAATTGTTTTGCATTCCTGAAATGTAAAATAAACCCACAAAGTAAGGCGAGATATGAAATATTTATTTTTATGAAAATACAAGCAGGATACAGAATGATTTCTTGAAACGGACAATGTCAAATGTAAATAAATAAATCAGTTGTTGGGATGGTTCAGGCAAGGTTTAAAATAGAGGAGTCATAATTCTGATGAGTTTTACATGAGCCACATAAGCCCTTTTTTTGTTAAACAGATGAAGATTATGCCCTTAATCAACATGTCACTCACCTTTCCAATAATTCCCAGGCCAATCCCAAAGCACGGGCAGCAATGAGACAGGGCAGGACATAAGATTTTCTTCCTCATTTGCCTTTGGACTTAAAATGGCTTCTCTTGAAGGTTGATCCATTTTCCACTGAAGTCCAATGGAACTGAACCAGTCTCTTTTTTGCTTATAATCAATTAACATATTTGGGTATACTCTGTTTCTTCATCTTCCAGTTTCATAACAGCAAACACAGAAGGAACGTGCGCTGCCACCAAGGTACTATATAAAACAAAGGAATTTCAAACTGAGCTGTTTCTGTGGATTGAAACTGTGTAAGGAGCACATGGGGAGAGAAACAGCTGTTTAAGAAGCCAGCTTCCAAACACTTGCTATCAGATAAACAGATGCCAACATCAAGAGCTGAGATGAGCTGGCTGCTAACTGACTCCAGTGGTGCCACAACCTCAGCCAAGTAGCAGCCCATTTTGAGGTAAAGCATCTTGGCCTTAAAGCAGAGGAAGGAAAAAGAGAGGAATCCCAGCATACAACGTAGAGTCCATTGTGGAATAACCTGCAACTTCTGTGGACTGATCTGTGACTCAAGGATTGGACTCTTAATTCAACTCAAGACCCATCAATGAGTTGTGGTAGAGATCATCCTCAAATGAGGAACTGCTGCTGCTGCTGCTGCTGCTATCAGATACTAAACTAGATGTTCAACAGCCATGGGCTACTGGTGCCTCCTGAGTCACGGGAGCACTTAGCCCCACAAGTGGACAGTCAGTGACTGGGGGAGGGAGTGTCCTCCCATGGCCAACCCTGCAGGCTGGGGGAGTGTCCCCCCGTGGCCGATCCCGCCGACCCATAACTGGCAGCAGCGCACCACTGGCACTTCAGGGAATGCCACTGGCACTTCTGGGTCAGTAGGATAGGCCACAGAGGGGGACCACTTCTCTTGGTGTACTCCCCGGCCAGTGCTCTCAGGGGGGAGAACCAGCGCTCTCGCCTGCCCCCCCTGCCCAGGAATGCTGCAGTTAGGGGGTGCACCAGTGCTCTCAGGGGGTGCACGTGCACCTCCTACATGTTGCCATTATCAACAGCACTGGCCTAGTAAGAGGAGACAGAGCTGGACTCAAATATCATCTGTCTACTGAAGACACTATAGCCTATGTCTCCTTATTTATCTAGCAGATGTATACTACATGAGAGAATGGACAAAGCCACATTAGTAATTCTGAGAAAAAAGAGAATTCCTTGCAGCCACATCTAGTATCATCATCTGCACCATGATCGAAAGAGACTTGGGGGTCATGATTGACCACAAGATGAACATGAGCCACAGCAAGATAAGTATCCAAATTTCTTAAAGATATCAAGAGTAGGTGCTTGCACCTCTTCTGGGAGGAGTCTATTCTAGACTCTGGAGACTCAAACTGTAAAGACGGTTTTCCTTATGTCCAGACTAAAATGGTCTTCCAGCAGTTTGTGACCGTTAGACCTTGGGATGCCCCGGTCATCAGACGTTCTCCCAGTTCCTGGTGCACAGCCCTTATATACTTATAGGCTGCCACCAAGTCACCCCTGAGCCTGCACTTCTCCAGACTGAAGAGTCCAATGCCTCTCAGCCTCTCCTCATAGGGCCTGTTCTCTTCACCTCTAATCATGCACATGGCTCTCCTCTGGACTCTCTCAAGCTTGTCCACATCCTTTCTAAAGTGTGGAGCCCAGAATTTGATGCGGTACTCCAGTTGCTGCTTCACCAAGGCCGAGTAAAGCAGGAGGATGATTTCTTGGGTCTTGCTTGAGATGCATCAGTAGATGCAAACCAGAGTTTTATTTGCTCTGCTGGCCGTGGCATTGTATTGGGGTGATCTGACCCCAGCTGACTTCCTGCCCTTTGGGCAGTGGTCTGGACCCAATGATCTCACAAGATCCCTTCCAGCCTTAATGTCTATGAAATCTATGAAATCTGAGACTTGGGGGACATGTCCCCACAAACAGGGGAGTGTGGTTGCCACAGGGGAAAAAAGCAGTAGCACAAATTCATGCTGCTGCTTTTTGCCCTGGTACACACCCCTTCATGTAGAGTTAATGCAAAGAAAAATGCTCTGGGTGGGGTAAGGAAGGCTGGGGCCAACACCTGGGCTGGCCCCAGCAGCTTTACCTGGGGTTCTGGGGGCATACCAGGACTCCAGTGGCAGCGATCTGGGCATGCAGAGCCTAGCTGGCAGCCAGAGTGTGGCTCTAGCTGGCCAGGCTCTGGTTTCAGGTGGTGCACACTGCCACCACATGTGCCACCCCGCTTTTTTTCTGGTGTGGGTTTTTTTGACACCGAGATCTCCTGGTGTAAAAAAAAAACCCCACTGCACTGCAAATTAACAGCATTTTGAATACCTGCATGTACAGCATGTGTGGTTTATGGTGCTTCAGATAGGTCTGTTTGCTTGTCTATATGCAGTCCGGAAGGGCAATCCTGTCTACTGTTACTAGTCAACACCTATTTTAAATAAAGATATGACACACACACACACGCGCGCGCTTATGCACCTTGCAAATGGAGGTAGTTTCCTTCTGATAAATTGCAAAGCTGTGTTGTAATGGATTTATGGTCAACCTTTCACTACTTCACTTATGAATGCATACCTAATGCTTGCCTACTAATCCATCTTCCTGGAGTGCTGTCCTATTTCCAACCCCTCCATCAGCTCTAAATGGCCAGTTAGTCAGAAAGACTTTGGTCCTTTTATGTTGTTTTTCCTTCCCTCTGTTAAATGATTTTCTCCTGCACTTCATTGAGATGTCAGAGGTTGATCTTAGGAGTTATTTGGATTTGCCCAGAGTAGTGGCTTGGTGAATAGGCTTGTGGTAGGGATACTCAGTGCAAGGGATAGCATAGAAAAGTTAATTGAATGCTGGTGAGATGAAGGAGAGTGTTTAGGGTAGAATCTCTGTCAGAACAGGAAGACATGAAGAGATATTTGGTCAGAAATGTGGACTAGCTGTGCCAATACCGGGCCATGAAAGAAAGGACAACTCGGGAATGTATTACTGTTTTGACTGGCACTTGCTCCCTTCCTATCTGCTGTTTCAAAAGGCAAATTCCCCTCCTGTTTACTGAGAGATTTTTACCACCAAGAAGGGCTTCACAGCTGTTCATTTCTATCCTTTAGTAATATGCTACCATGTGTAGTTGCACGCTTGGTTTCATAGAACAAAAATCAGCCTGCCTCTCAAGAGTACTGTGGGCGTTCTAGGTCAAAGGCTGGCACAAGGTTGTACCTCAGATATTGAATACAAAATAAATGGCAGAAATTGATTCAAATCCCTCTCTATTTTAAATAAGAATGACCATAATAAATTGAATACTGTTTTTTTAACCAAAACCAGGCATGTGAAAAGTTTCAAACTTTTACAATCCTACATCTGAATTTGACCATTTAGAATTACTATAATGGACCACACCAACATTCTAGACATCAGCACCAAACTTTGGAGGGAAGATGCCAGTTAAAATCCTTATATCATCTCTAAGCTTAGCATTCGAATATTGGGGACAGGTTTTTTTCTCTTATTTATACCCTTCATGTTGATGAGTGTTATCAGAAAGTCTTTATGTACAGGAAGCTAGGAAGCAGATTTCACATCCCCTCCCTCAGATTTTTGAGAGAGCAAATTTTTACCCTCCCAAATGGCAATAAAATCTCATATTGAAAATCTAAAAACAGTCTACTATGAATTAGCACCACTTAAAAACCATGGGCTGGCACTAATGTGCCATGGCACCTATTACGGAGCATTAAGTTAGTACCTGTGGTTACAGGTACTAAATTTAATGCACCATAATTATAATGCATTAATGAACATGTAGACATGCCCAAAGTACTTTTCAACTGGAAAAATGGAAAAAATTGCTTAAAAAATCTCCAAGCAGGTTGTTTCAACAATTTTAAAACAATGAATTTATCAAAACTGATCGTTATTCACCAATAGTTTTGGTTTTGGCAAATCTGCGCTTTTCAACATAGACTTGATCAAAACAACAAGAACAAAACCCCTCCTAATCATTTTGTTTACATGGGAAACAAAATCAGTTTGCCATTCTTTGTTTTTCCTCTCCCTGTGTATAAATAAACTTCATTTGTCATGTTTATCACAGGATAAAAGGAAAAAAAATGTCAGAACCCTTCATCAAAACATTAACGGGACTTCACTGCAACTAAGAACATAAAATGGTCCGCAAGGTTCAGGACAGTCTGTGGTGTAAGCATCTGAAAATGGAATAAGTGAAGGGAATAGCTAACATGACCGTAATCAAAGTCTTCACTTGAATGAGAACAGAAACAATACACAGAGCTCCCACATTCCTGGAAATTTATGAAATAATCATGAGGTTTCTTGGTTGTTTTGCTCTGTTTAATACCAATTGTTTAAGGAAAAAAAACTGTCTTGAAAAAGGAAATCAAGAGCATTTCTCCATCCCTACTGTTGCTGCAATAACAGGAAACAAAACTCACAAGTACAGCTCACCCGATAAGAGCTGACTTGTAGCTGCCTATGAAAAAGCCCCCTACCAAATCTACAAAAGAAAATGAAATTGTGAATTCAAAAGGCAAACTGTATGTTCTGTTCTAAGCTATATGAAGCTAATACTCTGCACATGTGAAGGGAAAAGGGCTTTAGACCATCTTTTTACTCCATCAAAACATAGATGAGCCTTGGGGCTACTCCAAATTACATTTATTTCAAGAATAACACCGTCACTGTAATACTGACATGTCCCTTGCAAAGATGGGAAAGGATGGGTGACTTGCTATGCCAGGGATTTACCTATGTCAGTCAGAATGTCTGGGGTTCTGCTTGGTTGAACAATGGAAGGAGATTTTAATGAACTAAACATGAATAAATGTAACCAGTGCAGTTTTTGTGGTGTTTATATTGGTTGTAAATTCAATTTGCATTAGGCTTTCTGGCCACTTTTCAGTTTTTTGGGTTTTTTTAATGCTGTAGAACTTTGCATTGGCAACATAACTGTTTTGTAACAGTTGTCATGGGTATGATGGACATTTTGCAGCCAGCTGAGAAGATTTGGTACCTGGAAGGCAGTATAAAGTTGTGAGGGAAACATGCCAGCTGGAAGAGTCAGCTAAAATTACCAGCACTTAAATTGACAAATGGTATTTAAATGGACATCTTTAGGTTTCAGGCTCAGCAGTGCAGTTACGAAAATTTCTTAAGAGTTACTGTTTCAGGTTGCCTGCAGACTCAGAAAGACATTTAGTTTATACTTGTTTCACTCACCTTTTCAAGGTTGTCTTCACAGCTATCAGCACTTGGCAAAAACCAAAGTATGTTTTTTATGGCTAGATGAGGATTTCACAAACAGTTTAACAATGAAGGAATACAAGAGGTCTTCATTCTACCAGACAGTTTCCCGTTAGAGCTTTGGATCTGTCATTTTTAGTTATTATGTAAATTTCCCTTCTGGCTCATGAGCACAGACTCTGCAGTTATACGCAGGGGTTTCTTCTAATCTTTTATTTTTTTTGTGAAATTGTGTGTGTGTGTGTGAAATTACTTTCTACAACCTCACCTATTCTGGGCAACCATCCAGCTATCATGACTAAATGTTATTCCAGGCTAGTACTGAACGATGTCCTACTTGCATGCATTTTTTAAAAAATAACCTCTTGAGTCAGGTACTTGTTACCTGTTTGGTATTATACACTTATTCAACAACACTATGTATGGCTTGGAAGCTAAGAAAATAATAAAGTGCCAAATTTTTAAAAGGTTCTAGTGTTCAAATTTATAGACAGTTACACTTAGGCTAGGTACAGACATTAATTTCCTTCAGACTGGGTTGCAGTTGCCTGTGTGTGGTTCCTGATGTATCCATGTTGAGTCAGTTTTCCCATCCTTCCACAAGAACATAGGTCAACTGAAGTCAACTGTGCTAAGTACAGGCAGTCAAAAAGCCCAAGGCTGAATCGGTTCAGTCTTTGCAGGTTAGTCTAAGCTGTGATTGAACCAATAAGCAAGTAAATAGATTGATTGCAGAAATGCAGCCACATGCCTACAGTGGTTCTGGCCAGAAGCTGTGGGAAGCTAGAGCATGCCTCCCTATTCAGCCGGAGCAGACAAGGCTGGCCCCACTACACAGAGGGGGTGTTTGCAGGGGAGGTGCAAAGCATCCTGGGATGCTGGGGACTGTGACTTCACTAGAATGTGGAGGGGATCTGGGCCAGAAGTTCAATAAA
>NW_017728886.1:153844249-153853467 GCF_001723895.1 Crocodylus porosus
AGTCTGATACTACATCTGTTCAGGTTTATCTTAAACCAATTTCAGCCATTTTGAAAGTGGTTTATGTGCACTGAACTTCTGTTGTATTACAAATTTGAACAGGTTTCCGATCACTAATACAAGTTTATGTGTAATTTCTGTCCCTAGCCCTGGGGTTGTCTGTGGGAGTGAGGGTTTCACCCTTCTATATATTGTGCTGCTGGTTAAACAACTTATACACAGAAAATTTGTCTGGCCATTGCTAGTTTCTGAGACATTCTCTTTGTTTCTTTGAGTACGTTCCCAGTATCCTCTGTGGTTTTCCTTTCTGCTTTGGAAGCACATACCTGTTACCTTAACAGGCTCTGATTCATACCTATTTACCTCCTAAGGTGTGGAAGTGTACATCCCTTACATATATCAAGATGATATTGTAATGAAGCAAATAGCAGCCCCTTCATTATTGGTATTATTAATGTAATAAATCTGTGATCGTTTGAAATTGACAGGTGATTCTTTACTTTATGTCAGAGTCTCTGGAAGTTCAGTGGCAACGAAGTTAGCTCTCAGAATGGTCTCCTGCCGCATTGCAGATCCTTACATTCCCAAGTAGTATCCCCAAGAGCAGTTAGCAACAGTGGAGCTGTGGTCCATGGCTCAGCAGCTTTGATGCCATGATACAGAAGGAGATATGCATAACCCTAGCCATCTTATTGTGTTTTTCTTTTAAGTCACTGCAAAATGTCTTATATCAGGCATAACTTGGCTAGCCATATTGTTTATTTTTGTAAGTGGAAGAAAAGCTTGAAATTATTTGTATTGAGGGTGGTCATATTTGTTGTGGGAGAACAAGAGGTGAGGTCGGTAGCAATTCAGAATGCAACAACGTGCATATTGCAGGGTTATTGAAACACATTAATAAGAAGCAGTCAATGGGAATGTAAGTACATACAAATTTTCCAGTTTCTAAATACTCAGAGCACCCAGCACAGTAAAGCCAGTGGGAGCTTTTGTATGCTTCCATAATATAAATATTTTCTGTTTATAAAAACAACAACTACCCCATAATCTCTGCTCTTTTGCCACTGAACACTGTTTTTGAATGACGCCCTTTCTAATGCCATGCAATCCCCTTGCTTCTACTGGATTTGCACAGATAAAGGTGACTGCAACTTAGCAAACAGTTCTGTTAATGCAGAGATGAGACAGAACAACCACCAGCCACCACTGTGGTAAGAAATGTTAGCCAAAAACCTGGGTGTAGATTAAACTATAGAATGCTCACTCCCAGTAACAAGCAGCCCACTCAAAACAATTCTTTATTAATACATCATCAAAAGCTTTCATAATGTACTGCATTGGGTTGACAGAGGAGTGAGGATTAAGTGAATAACAGGAAGCATACTGAAAGAATTTCCCCTAAAGCACTAAGGGCAAGCAAATAAGGAACCTGCAAACAGAATCAGCCTGCATTTTACATTTGTGGAATGCATGTTTTTTGGGAGCGGTGCACACTCCTGGTCCTGGCAAGCTTCAGCAATTGTGCACAGGGGGCAGAGAAACTCAGTGCACAGGGGACAGGTGAATTTGTGACTTCAGTATCAATTCACAAATCATCACATTTAATCTTTGGTGTAAAGCCCACTGTTTTCCTATAAATTTAGGGCAGATTCACTGTTGGCCAGTACCTTGGAGTCATTTTCATTGGTGTAACTCAAATGCAAAACAGTTTAGAATGGTAGTATTGTACTCTGATTTTTGTAATAGTTTTCAGGGTAATGGTGAGTGATGATCATACTTTCTGCAAGTGGAGGGCAAGGGGAAGCAAAGAGGTGTTTTTAATAATAAGCCCTAAGGGAGAGGGACTGTTTCTGTTATATTTTTATATCACCTAGTATGGCGGAGCACCAAAGTCTTGATGTTACCACAAAATTAACAGTAAGTAGGAAGTGAAAAGATTCCAGTTTCTACACAAGTGCACACAGTGTTGTTGAAAGTGGTAAAACAACATTTTTGACATACGCCTGTGTTTTCACGTAGTACTAGCTTTCTAGAATTCTCTTCTCTTTCTAGGTTTACCTATGGTATTTTTTTTTGCTTAGGATGTACAAATGTGTGAAGAAGACATTAGGATAATGAGGGGTGGGGGACCAGGACACCACCCCACCAACTGCTGCAGCTGGCCTAGTCCCTGCAGCCATCCCTGCCACTGCTGCTGCTCAAGGTGCAGACCCTGGCCTACCTCTAGAGGAAGGCTCAGTTTACCAAACTAGATCCTATCTGGCCCTCATCATCATTGGTGCTGGTTTACCTTGGCTAGGGACAGACATTCAAAAATCCTGAGCCTGAATTGATTCAATCTTTGCAGGTTAGTTTAACCTGCCTAGGTTGAACTGGTTTGCAAGTGCACTGACATTCCTTCTGGACTGAGGAAATGCAGGCACATACCTGTAGTGGCTCAGGGTAGAAAGCAGGCTGGGAGGTGCTACAGCAGCCCTCCCTTCCCTTCCACAATGCTGAGCTGAAGGAGGCCGTGGCCATGCCCCAGCAGGAAGCTCTGATTAGGGAGGGGTTTAAACCCCAACCCTGCCTGCACAGTCCCAGGCTTTCCCCCTCTCACTGCTCAAGGGGCAGGAGTGTTGCCAGCTACCACTCTGAGGCAAAGGGGAGAGGGGAGGGAGGACTGCTTGTGTTCAGCACATGCACTGGTTGACGATACTGAGGTTTTCAATCTTCTTCTCCTTGCTTCTTCATACTGCCTGCAGCAAACCTTACAGGCAAGGGAGCCAGAAGATGGGCTGCTAAACTCTGTGTTATCAGCTCACAAGAGAACAAAAGCTTCTCTCATTAGTTCCAGTTTTTCTTAAACAGCTTTTTCAAAGGAAGGAACATAACATTACTAGCTGACCTGTTGATTAGCTCCAAAAAGCCCTAAGCAGACACTGTACTGCTAGGGAACAGAGGGGCGGGGCCAACCCTGCTCTCTGGAGCAGACAGCCCACCCCAGGCCAGGGTTGCAAAGCATCTGGGATGCTGGGGGACTCTGGTTTAACTTAAATCAGGAAGGGGGCTGGGACAGACATTGCATAAACTGGTTTGACCCAAATCAGTTAAGTCTGATACTTTCAACCAGGTTTATCTCAAAACAGTTTCAGCTATTTTGAAACTGGTTTACGTGCACTGAACTTATGTTTTGTTACAGATTTAAACCAGTTTCTGAGCACTTAAACTAGTTTATGTGTAATGTCTGTCCCTAGCCCTTGAGCCTTTTCCTTTACCCCATCTCCAGTAACCAGGCCTATCTCGCACATTGCAGAGCAGCAATTGAATATGACACAAGAGTTAGATATCTGTATTAAAAATATATAGCCTTCCTCCTACTTCTTGGAACCAGTTTGTTCTTAGGCTTGTTGGCAATGGAAGGGCATCATCTCATTGTATGCAAAGCATAAAACAATAATGATAAAGAACAGATGGAGACCTGCAGGCATCGTCACCAATTGGTGACAGTTTTCTTAAAAAACAACTTCTGAGTGGCTGTGACTCAGGAACTCAACAAAAAGCAAAAATAAACTTACCAAGAAACACAGTGATCCATTAATATTACGTGTCCTTGTTTTCCACAAAGCAAGGGAATGAATGGTACCTTTAGGCCACTGAATACTGCAGAATAGATTAAAACACTTCCTCTAGATTGCTTCCCCATACAAGAAGACAACCACATGTGTAAAAGGAAAAAAGCCGTCTGTGAAACTCTGAATAGCACTTTGTCTCAGGATATCAACTTGAAATTACTGTATCAAAGAAGTGTTCCACTAACTTTTTTTAATTAAAGACCATTAATCTTGTTGCCATGCAGATAATGCTAAAACAAACAAGTGCATTTTTTCATTCCTGAAGAAAGAGTATTTTTCTAAGAATGAGGTAGTAGCCATGCAGAAAATCCCTATGGTATAGAAACTATCAGAATTACTTTGTTAACTTCAGGCTATAACTGACAAGTCAGTATGGAAAAAAAAAGTTGAACACTATAGTTGTTCTTAGAGGTGGGAGTTGGGGAAAAGTGTTTTCTTCCCAGCCTCTGAGCTACTGTGAAACCATTTAAGTCCTTTGTCCAATATGATATAAGTATAGAAATGGTCGTGCTAAGATCTATGAACTGGACACAGGGCCCAGTTTTTGTTAAAGTCCTGTTACCTCTTTGTCAAGGAAAGGCAGGAAACACAGGGCTCTGTCTGTCTGAGGTACTTACTTTGTCCCTGTTAATGTCGTAGCTGAACTTGAAGTATTTATTTCCACAGTTTCCTATGAGGGAAGAGCTTTGTTATCTACATTGTATGGAGGTGGTACAATAGGACTAAGAGGCTTATCCCAAGTTAAATACTGATGAGGGAAATGAGATAATTCTTCATCTACATTTTCACAAAACCTGCCTTTTTCACCAGTTTGGGACTGTTTTTTGAAAAACCCAAAACCAGAGATGCTGTGGCTGAAAACTAAAATATGTCAGTACTAAAATGCCAGTGAGGTTTCTTATGGGATTGGGTATTTCATGCGACTCATCTCCATAGACTGAGTTCCCTGGTTGGACTTCATGTCCCACAAGGCATCACAACCTGGCTTTCTGTAGAGGTCACATGGAGAAATGAACTCTGTCTGTGGAATCCAACCCACAGAGAGAAACAGAGAGCATTTCAGAATAGAAGTATTTTATCTTTGAAAGAGAGAGGTTGGGTTTTGACTATAGCCAGGTTTTTGTTTTTCAGTTTCTGGTGGTTCAGTTTTTCAACAAAATTCAAAATTCTCCACACACAAATTATTTTTAAATTAGAAATATCATTTTGTTGACCCCAGCTTCCATAGAAAAACACTTCCAACAGAAACATGTTCACTATGACAAGCCAAAAAGAAAATTCCTATTTGCTGTAGTTCCAGCTCAAAAGTAAATTGATATTAATCGAAATTTGTTCATAGATAGCAGACAGGAAGGGGTTGCCTATCAGTTGAACATGTGCAGTTTATGGGATATTTAGCCTTAGTAGTTTAGATTACTGGGATAAGGTTTCGGATAATCATCAAAAAGTTTAGATCTTTATCTAAACCAGATCTCTGAACTTTAAAGGATTACCCCTCACCTATGATAATCCTGTTGTGATCTCAACACCTGTACTGAAGCTCAGTGGGTTCATACCCTCAGCCCACTAGACTAGTGTTCTCTCACCCTATAATTTGTCTCTGATGGTTAAAACCAATCTGTGTCAGATCCAAGCATGACTTTCTGGGCATGCTTATTTTAAATGACAGGGTGGCAAGATAATCCCAAATTATCAGTAGGAGCACTTACTACTAGAAAAAACCATGAAATTTTGCTCCTATAAACCACAAAGAAGATGTGCACAATTTTATGAACATTTGCATGCATCTTTTCTTTTGTTTTGGATAGGATTCCTCTTTAGATGCATTCTTTGCTGCCTTCTTTTGCAGTTACCTTGGAAATATTTTTTCCTTTCACAAAAAGAAAACAGTGCACTATAGAATGAAGTGATTGATCCTAAAAATAATCACCTGCAAGCACTCAACACAATATTTCATGTAGGGCCTGGGAACTGTGCTTGTGCCAAACGTATATCCCAAAAGACCAAAACTTAACTGATTTGCCTAAGTGATACAGGTAGCTATGTCACATATTGTACAGCGTCTTCAGCATGTAGGATCTAAATCTAATGGATTCCCAAGTGAATTGGGAGTTTTTGAACATTTTACTCATCAGTTTTGCTCAAACTTTTCAATCGTACGTAACAGGTTTTTTTGTTTGTTTGTTCATGTTACAGTTTATTACACTGCAAGGTAAGGAAAAAGGAGGATAAATGGTTTGGAATAGGTGGAGAGGAATATATTTAAATTGTATGCATATATTAGATGCCATTTTAACAAGGATTTCAAAATGCTTTGTCAGTATTAATAATTTAGCCTCACCATATCCCTTCATCAGAGAAATTACATTAAGTATTATTCTGGCAACAGAACTGTGTACGTAATTCAATCTTTCCTGTAGCATTTTGGAAAACAATTCAGTGTTCTACATTGGAGACACTGTTCACAATTACTTATAGAGAAGCACAGCCTTTTCAATAGAAAGTTATTGGTTCCTAGTGGGTTCTAGAAGACTTTTTCATATGAGCAAGAAAAAAGATAGTATTTTGATATTTTGGTCTAACTTGTAGGAAACCATGAAAATCTCTGGAACTTGCTGGTAGCTTTCATTAATCTCTTGATGTATCTCTTGACTGGGAAAATATGATGTTGTTTTTATCACTGGTGTACCATGTTTGGAATTAGAAGGAAGGTTTCACTCAAGAGCACCGAGTAAGATGTGTAGGAAATATATTATTAAATGCTGATCTTAAGGCACCTTATTTCCAGAAAACAAAGCAGATGCTGTTAATGAAGTTTCCGGTTAGGTATTCAAAAGGTCAGGTTAAGGAATGGCTGTCTGGATTATAAGCGAATTGCTTTTATGGTGAAATCCTAACCTCATTAAAGTCTATGGGAATTTGGGAATTTAGCAACTGACTTCAGTAGGGTCAGGATTCCAGTCCCTGAGAGTTCCTGCTCAGTAAAGGACACCTTATTACATATGAGTCTAGGAAAGATGGCAGATGATGTAAAGTAGGCATTGGACACAATATTCTTTTGGTTTGTTTGTCCTGTCCTAAATTGTTCAGCACATTAAACTGCTGCTCAAACACACCAGTATTTTAAGAGAGATGCACAACTGCAGTCTTTTTAGCCTGACACAACCTTCTTGTGAAAGGGCTGGACCCATTCACAGAGAGAAGGGTCAAATGACATCCTCGTTCTCTTCTCACACAAAATCACTTCCTTCTAACCATATTGATTCAGTACGTGAAACGAAAGATATCTGTTAGGAATGTTAAGATGTTGTTCTTGAAAAATGATGGTCCAACATAAGGTTCACATTTTGTAAGACTTTGGACTCGGGACTGTTTTATTCAAGAATTTACTGTGGAAAATACCGATTTACTTCTTGGGGGCATTTTCCTGACCCACAAAGATAAGTCTTTTCTGGTAAGGACCAGAAGAGCAATGACTGCATGGGCGGGATCTACACAAGACACTAAAGATGCAGTAGACTAATTCTGCTGTGCATTAGTGTGGCTGCAAAAACCATGCTAATTGGTTTACTGCACATTAGTGCACCGGCACTACTGCACAGTAGCATCAATAATGACGCATTAAGTTACTACCTGTAATTACAGGGCACTTTTAGATGTGCTCCAGGAGTGGAGGGAATGGCGCTTTAATTAGAGTGGCTCTGTCAGCCTCTGCGCTTATGTATAGGCACTCGCAAGTACTAAACTTAATGCAATGTAGTTACGGAGCATTAATGAATGTGTAGACGCACATGAAAATTAAAATCAGCATTGTGATTAGGTGATAGGACTTGAAAAAGGGGCTACCAGAAATCCTCAACAAGCTTCTTCAGCACACCTTTGCAGCTACTACTGCTATGTTTCATCCCAAAATAACTGCATGTTAATGCCGGAGGAAGTGAGTCCAAGACTTATTTGCAGCATGCCCAAAGGCATGATATTTCATAGATTTCATAGACATTAGGGCTGGAAGGGACCTCGGGAGATCATCGAGGCCAGCCCCCTGGACCATACATAAAACCAATTGCAATCACATAGTCTGCGGTGGCACTAAAAAACAACTGCTTTGTGTACTAATAAGTAACCTTCTTCAGTCCTAGTACTTGGCCAGCCTTTGGAACAATGGTAAAAAATAGACCTCAGTCCAGGGCAGAAAGGACTTAAACGTCCAAAGCAGAGACAGAGGACAGAAATGCAAAGTTCACACTTGTTCTAGACTTCTTTAAGTTTGTGGATGTTCAGGTCTGGGGCATTAGCATAGGTCCATCTTTATTAAAGTAAATTTAGGTGTGAGGTGTCACTTTTCCATGCTACAAAATTATACTTTGGTGAGGTCAACATGCTGGTCCTTGAGTTGGTTGGCTATTTGTTGTGGTGGTAAGAAAAACCTGAAAGGCCTGTGTGCCCCTGGGTATGTCAATGCTGTCATGTCAGCCAAAACCTTCCCTGTCCATCTGGTCCCACTCGTATGCTAAAACTGAAGATACCCCTGGGAAGTCACTGTAGGACACACCTTTGCAGAGGTCCCAGGCTCTATATACTTGAGAGTGACCTGTGGTTTTAGCCCCAGAGTGTACTCACTGGTGTATTTCTGAGTTTGGGGCAGGAATGGACACACATGCATTTGGTGGGTGCTCAGAAACATCCCAACTGGGACACACTGTGGTGCTGTGACATAGACAGACCCATTGTGATCTACTATGTACAGAAATGCTGTTGAGAAGATGAAGGCCAAGGAGCATCTTAATCCCAGGGCAACCTTGCAGAAGACATCTGCAATGTTATAGCCGGCATTCACTATGCATAAGGCCATCACCAGGGAGGACTATACCTCAGTTGCTCGGGGCTGCAGGGGGGCAGTCAGGAAGGCCAAGGCAGAGATGGAACTGGAACTAGCTACCTGGATGAAAGACAACAAGAAGTCCTTTTTTTAAATACATAGGGGGTAAAAAGAAGGTACCGGGTAACATGGGACCTCTGCAAGACATGATAGGAAATCTGGTCATTGCACCAGACAGCAAAGCTAACATATTTAACAATTTCTTTGCTTCCATTTTTTGAGCAGGGACCGGGTCACACCCTCCCCACTGGGACCCCCATAATACCCAGGGGAGGAGCACCCAGGGCTAGGGTCAGTGAGGACCTAGTTGGGGAACTTCTGGAGGAACTGGACATATTTAGATCAGCTGGTCCTGATGATCTCCACCCCAGAGTGCTAAGGGAATTAGCAGAGGTCATTGCGGGACCCCTGGACCAGCTTTACAAGCACTCATGGTGCTCTGGTGTGGTGTCAGAGCACTGAAAAAGGGCCAATGTGGTTCCCATTTTCAAAAAAGGGAGGAAGGGGGACCCAGGATACTATAGGTCAGTAAGTCTTACCTTGATCCTGGGTAAGTTTTTTGAGAGAATTATCTTGGTGCATGACTGTGAGGGGTCAGCAGGGGAGATTATGCTTAGGGGCAACCAACATGGGTTTATTTGAGGCAGGTCCTGTTAGACCAACCTGGTGGCCTTCTAGGACCAGGTCACAAAATCCTTAGATGCAGGGGTAGCAGTGGACATAGT
>NW_017728886.1:153858880-153869893 GCF_001723895.1 Crocodylus porosus
CCCCCTGGCTGGCGGGCCCTTTTAAAATATGCGCATGCGCAGTGGGCCTGCCGTCGGGGAACGCTGGCTTCTCAGGCCAGGGGGGCCCTGCCCGGGATTTGGGGGGATTCAACACTGACAAGTGCAAAGTGATGCACCTGGGGAGGAAGAACCGGCAGCATACCTACAGGTTGGGGAACTCCCTTCTTGTCAGTACAGAGGTGGAAAAGGATCTTGGAGTCATCATTGACTCCAAGATGAACGTGGGCCAGCAGTGTGGAGATGCAGTCAGGAAGGCCAGTACCTTGTCATGCATCCACAGATGCATCTCATGCTGGTCCAAGGAGGTGATCCTCCCCCTGCATGCAACACTGGTCAGGCCGCAGCTGGAGTACTGCACCCAGTTCTTGGTGCTGCACTTCAAGAGGGATGAGGACAACATGGAGAGGGTCTAGAGGAGGGCCACTTGCATGATCAGGGGGCAGTTGGGCAGGCTCTACGAGGAGAGGCTATGGGACCTGAACCCGTTCAGCCTCCACAAGAGAAGGCTGAGGGGGGATCTAGTGGCCTGTTACAAACTAGTCAGAGGGGCTCAGCAGGCACTGGAGGAGTCCGTTTCCCCGAGCACTACCAGAAGTGACTAGAAATATCGGTCACAAGCTGGCAAGGGTAGATTCCCATTAGACATTAGGAGGCGCTACTTCACAGTCAGGGCAGCTAAGGTCTGGAACCAACTTCCAAGGGAAATTGTGCTTGCTTCTACCCTGGGGGTCTTCAAAAGGAGGCTGGATGAATGCCTTGCTGAGGTCGTTTGACCCCAGTACTCTTTCCTGCCATGGCAGGGGGTCAGACTTGATGATCTGCTCAGGTCCCTTCTGACCTTACCAGCTATGAAACTATGAAAGGCGGGTGAAATGGGGGCTGATATTCCTGGTGAAACCCAAAGAAAATGTAAACTTACCAATCTTGCTTTACAAGTAACTGTTAGTGTTCAGGTGGTGGCACTAGAAGGAGACACGTATTGTATCTTTCAAAAGGCAGGCATGGTAACCCCAGCCACTAGTCCTTGCTGCTTCACATCACCATTCCTCTCCCCCTCTTCCCCCCCTACCCCTACAGTGAACTTCTGGGTGCAAAAGCTACAACTGAGCCATAAGAGCATGCTGATATTGGCCTAGTCTCATACCAGTGTGACCCTATTGATATCCGTGAGGTTATATTTATGCCACTGGAAAGGAGATTGAGAACCAGACCCCCAAGTCTGTCAGGTAGCAGAAAGGTTGTTTAACTAAAAATGCCATGCAAACAGTGGCTAGAGAACACACCTCTTTCCTTCTTTTAATCTTGTAAACCAAATGTTAGTGTGCATGGTAACTGCTTTTAGATCCATGGAGTGATAATAAAAGGAGCGTGTAATTGCTGTCAGGTTACCTGCTGTTTATTACTAGGTGAAAATTGCATAGCTGTTAATGACTCTATCAGCTAAGACTATTTGTGCAGTATCTGTTGATTTGTGCAAATTGAGTTCATTAATCTTTCTTTCAAAACTAACATTGCTTTAATTTGTTCTTTACTAGGCTTTTCCATTTTTCCCCACAAAGTGTAAGGATTGTAGATGAACCACTTTGCACTGCTGTTTCCATTGCAATGCAGTTTGTGCTGTCAATGCATCTTGACAATACTTGCAGCTTGATGGAAATACTGTCCATTATCCAGCAGAGTGCCTGAAGTTGATATATGTGACACAGCACTCTAGATGCTTGTACTTAACATGCAAATATTCAAATATATCAGGTTTTGCAGTCCAGTCAGAAAAGTCTTACCTCTGTTTCATTCAAGAATAAACTGTCCCATTCTAGTTTGTCTCTACAGTAAGGCAGGAGAGAGCACATAAATGGTTACCATGATACAGCTATAGCCAATAACTCTCAGCACTTTGTTAACTTGCTGTCATTTGTTGTCCTTTCTCCATACCCAGTGTTTCCAAATAAGTAAGATGAAGTGAATTTCTCCAGTATCCATTAGTTTCTGGAATCTTCTATTTAGGAATCTCAAAACAGCTTGATGAATAGAGGGTCAGGTTTTATAGATGACTGAACTGGGTCACAGAGAGGTGCCAAAGGCTGAGCTGGATGACTGCAGCAAAGCCAGTAGTTAAAGCCAAGAAAATGGCTCTGCATTGCCAAGCCCCTTGTGTAGTTGTTCACAGTAGTGCAAAACACTGCCTTTCTGACTGTCTCAGCTTGCAAAGCCTGGCATGCTTGGTGGCATTTCCCCATTTGGATATAACACAACGATGTTTGGCAGCTACAGCTGGTCGATTCCCAAATTTCAGGGGACATTGTTGCCATCAGTAGACAGGGCCACACTCTTTTTGAAGAAAATCATAGAACTAGGATACAGAAGGTGGAACACATGGAGCCCCTGGCATGTGACAGCCACAGCCACCTCTGTAATTTTCTGTGGATCATAAAGTCGGTTGATGTTAGCCAATAATACAATGCAGTGTAACAATTACTGGTCTCCCCAGATGAGCTCTTCCAGTGTTCCCCATGCAGGTTGGAACCTTGAGAAAGAAAGAGAGTGGGCATGAGCACAAGCATCCCGTGTGGGGAGAAGAAAAGGAGACCTGGCATCAGAGGATTAGAGGAGCACATAGAACCTCTGGTGTGGGGCAAAATGGAGTGGTCCCATGGAAAAATTGGTGGAGGAAGAATAGAGACTCATGGCATAGGGGGGAAGGGAAAATGGGGTGCATTCATACTATCATAGAGAAGTCAGGCTAGAAGGGACCTCCAGAGATCATCTAGTCCAACTCTCTGCCTGTGGCAGGATTATCCCTGTCCGACCAATTGTATACATAACCATAGTCCTAAGCACTTTGTAAAACTAACATCAACCCTAACACAACAAAAGATATAATGCCCTAACCTGCCACAGATGAAGCAAGAGAACCATGGTAGCCAATGCCTTGCTTCTATAAAAGGTTGTTAATATATGGCCAAGTGACCCCAGGAAGAAGGCCACATCCCCAGCTACAGAGGAAGGCAAAAACCACCATAGTCTGACTGTGAGCAGAGGGGCAAGGCCATTTAGCCAGAACCTCTGGCGTTAAGTCTCAGCAGGCTCATTGGCACACCCCAGTCAAAATCCCCAGCTTTGGCTTTAGCCAACACCCAGTGCCTCTGAGGAAGACTTAAAAACATCTTGACACATGTAGCAGAAAGGAGTGGGGGCAAGCAGAAAAGCCCAGAAGCATGGGAAATACCCATAGTAGAGCATAAGCATAGCTACACCTATATCATCCCTGACCAGTGGCTGCCCAACCTCTTACTGAATACCTCCAATGATGGAGTCCACAGCTTCCCTAGGCAGTCTGTTCTACTGCCTCACTGTTTTAAAGGTGAAGAAGTTTTTTTCTGATATCCAATCTAAGTCTACTTGGCTGCAACTTCAAGCCATTGGTCTGTGTCCTCTGTACAGCAAGAGAGAAAGGCAGCTGCCTTTATGGCAGCCTTTCAAGTATTTGAAGGCAGCTTTCCTTTTCCTTTGTAAGTGGCTCTTCTGAAAGCTGAACATGACTAGCTCCTTTAACCTCTCCTCATATGACTAGCCTTGCAAGCCCTTTATTGTCTTTGCCATCCACTTCTTGACCCTAACTTCTCCATGTCCTTTTTAAAATGTGTAGGCCAAAACTGCACACGGTGCTCTAGATGAGGCCTGACCAGTGCTGAGTAGAGAGGCACTTTCACCTCCTGCACCTTGCGCCTAATGCGTCTACTGATGCATCCCAAAAATGCATTCGTCTTTTGTGTGGCTCCATCACACTGCAGACTCATAGTGAGATCTACCAAGACTCCCAGATCCTTCTCTGTAGCATTGCCATCCAGCCTGGTATTGTGCATTTATTTATTTGTGTTTTTGATTATTCTTCCCAAGGTGTAGCACCTTGCATTTGTCTATACTGAACTTCATCCTATTAGCTCTAGCCCAGCTTTCTACTGGGTTGAGATCCTTCTGAATTGTGCCTACATCCTCCAACACATTCATAATTCTTCCCAGTTTTGTGTCACCTGCAGACTTGCTCAAGAAGCTTTCTATGCCAGCATCCACATCATTAATAAACACATTGAACAGCACCGGGCCCAGGACAGACCCCTGTGGGCCTCTACTTAAAACCTCCTACTATTCTGACATAGTTCTGTTAATAATTACCCTTTGTTTGCAGCTATTGATCCAGTTGTCTATACACCTTCTAATAGTTTTGCCCAGCCCACGCTTCTTCCATATGTTTATAAGAAGATGATGTGCAACCCTATTGAAAACTTTGCTGAAGTCCAGTTACACTATATCTACAGTAGGCCTGTATGAATATGGAAGTATTTGATTCAACTTTGATTCAGATTTGGCTGATTCGGAGGACAGTGATTCGAATAGGAGATTCAGATAACTGTCCTGAATCAATTCGGCCAAATCAGCTTTGGAAGATTTGGGACTGATTCAGAGAGATTTGGTGATTCAGATCAGCCAGGGAGAGGCAGGCACAGGTGGGTGGCTGCAAGTTCTCCCATGGCTCCTTTGGCTGTGCCTGCCTCTCTCTGGGTGGGGAGAGCTGCAGGAGAAGCCCCATGGATGCCCTGCCTGACCCCATCTCCTGCCTGGCCTCAACCTAGTCCTGGCACTTTACAAATAAAATTTTAAAAAAAAGCCCTGAACTCACCAGCTGCAGGAACAGTGATTGGGGCCTCTGGGTTCTCAAGGCAAAGCCCCCCGCACAGCATGGGGGAGTGGGGATCACCTCCCCACCTTGGCACTCATGCAGCAGCTACCCCATGGTGCGAGTGCAGCATGGTTTGGTAGGGCACCATGCACTGCCTGGGAGCTGGGGCCACTAGGGTTGAGCACTGCTGGGCTCCAGCCACCCCGGCTCCCAGACAGAGCATAGTGCCCTGTGACAGCTGCTGCATGGGTGCCGAGTGGGGGGCAGATCCCCGCTGCCCCTCACTGCTCTGCACTGCATGGGGGGCGGGCTCTGCCATGAGCACCCAGAGGCCCCAGTTGCCACTTCTGCATCTGGTGAGTGCGGAGCATTTTTATTTATTTTTTTGTATAAAGTGTTGGGACTAGGTTGTGTCTGGACAGGGGATGGGGCCGGGCAGGGCAGCCATGGGGGCTTCTCCTGCAGCTCCTCCAGCTGTGCCTGCCTCTGCCCTGGTGGAGGTAGCCACGGGGGCTATGCCCTGCTGCTGCTTGTCCAGCCAGCACAGGGGATGGGGGCATGATGCAGGCGCAGCTTGCTCCAGGCAGCAGCAGGGCATAGCCCCTGCTCCCAGTTCTGCTGCAACCTCATCAGCTGTGGGAGTGGGGGCTCTGCCCTGCTGCCACTTGCCAGCTGGCATGGGGGAGCATGGGATGTGGGTGTGGCAGCACTGGAAGCAGGGGCTATGCCCTGCTGCCACTTGCCCCCTTCTGCCTAGAGCGATCCACACCCGCATCCCACCTGCCCCCCGCCCTGGCTGAGCAAGCAGCGGCAGGGCAGATCCCCCATGCCCAGCACTGCCACACCCTCATCCCATGCCCCCACACCTCTACACCCCTTTCCCCAAGTAACGTGCCCCCCACCTTGGCTGGGCAGCTTGCCTGAGCCCCAATCCCTCTATCCCCAACACCTTTTCCCTCCCTCCTCTCCCAACCCCAACAGACTTACCAGCTGGAGGCAGCTGTCAGCTGCCTGTTTAGTCTATGGCCAAATCTCCAAATCAGCTGAATCTTTTCTGAATCATTTTCTGATTGATTCAGATGCTTTTAATTGATTTGGAGCTTTTACTTGGTCTCCCAATTTGATTCAGATTTGGAGATTCCATTCCCAAATTGGGCTGAACCTCCTCCAAATCGAATCAGCTACCGTAGCTTTGCACAGCCCTAATCTACAGCATTCCCTTCATCCAACCATGAAGTTACTTTGTTAAGTTTGTTCTTAGTTAATCCATTCTGGCTGTTCATGATCAGCCCTTCCTCCTCCATATGCTTGCAAATGGTCTTCCTTAGTATATGCTCCAGTAATTGCCTGGGTATTGGAGTGAGGCTAACTTGTCTATAGTTCTCCTGGTTGTCCTTTTTGCCTTTTTTGAAGGGGGACACTATGTTGGCCCTTTTCTAGTCCCCTGGTACATAGCTCATGTCCCACAGTTTAAAGAAGATCATTATCAAGGGCTCCAAGATCTCCTCTTCCAGTTCCTTCAGTGACCTGAGATGAAGTTCATCCAGCCCTTTTGATTTACATTCATTCAGACCAATCAAAAGCTCTCTATTTGGTTACCTTATTCTGCAGCTTGCCCTTTCCTTATCCAAATAATCCTAATTAGGTGTCTGGCAGAAGCTTTTTTTTTTTTTTTTTGTGAAGACTGAGGCAAAGTAGCTGTTGAGTAGCTCTGCCTTCTTTGATTCTTCTGTTATGAGTTCCCCAGGGCTTGTTAACAGCAGACCACAGCTTCCTTGGTCCTTCTTTTTTAGCCAGTGTACTTAGAGAACCTCTTTTGGTTGTCTTTAACCTCCCTCACCAGGTGCAGCTCATTTTTTATCTTTGCCTTCCTGATTTTGTCCTTGCAGGTTCCTGCTATTTCCTGGTATGTTTCCTTGGTGACCTGCCCATTCTTCCATTGCCTGTATGCTTTCCTTTTGTATTGGAGGCAGCCTAGAAGCTCCTTGTGCAGCCACATTAGTCTCTTGCCATTCTTTTTGTGTTTTCATCATGTTGGAACAGTTTCTTGTTGGGCTTCCAATACTGTGCTCTTTAGAAGCTCCTGGATGCCTTTATCATTCAGTCTGTCTTCCCATGGCACTTTGTCCATCCTTGAGTTGAATGAAATCTGCCTTTTTGAAATCCAGCATCCTAACTTTATTGACCTTGTTCATTCCCTGTCTCAGGAACTGGAATTCTATCATATTGTGATCGCTACTTCCTAAGTTGCCCATCATCTTCACATCCTGCACCAGTTCTACCCTATTGCTCAGGACAAGATCCAGGATAGATGATCCCCTAGTTGTATTCTCCACCTCCTGGAACAGAAAGTTGTCCTCCGCACAAATTAGGGATTAGCTCAACATGTAATCTCCAACACCTGGCTTCCCCATTTTACCTTAGTTCCGGGGCTTGTGCACAATACAGCCAAACATAAAATGTCAAGCCAGTTCCTAACTTGTGTGGATCTGGTTACTCCGTCTTTTGAGAAATATACTTCTGGCAAAAGGGAAATTTAAGCACTAGCTGGAACATCTAGGAGTCTGAGTTTCTGAGATGTATGGGATTGTTTCATCTCTCTGTTTTCCCAATAAGCTCCTTGGACCTTCTTGGAGGCTATGCTCATATCCCTGTGTTGTTGCCTCACATTTGCATATCCCTGACACTGAGAGGGCACCATTTTTCCCTGCCTACCAGAGACCCAGAACCCCTTTTCCTCTTGCTCACCCCCTATGTGAGAAGCCTATTTCTCAAAAGAGGGAGTAACCATCTCAGAGACAGACTCAGCACTTCAACAATATTTTAGTTTGGACATACCTCACCAGGATTTACCAGCAGCACAATTTTTAACATCAGTTCCCCAGGCATTGAAATACATTGAAAACATTGGCTTGGCTTCATCTTAATTTTCAACCATGAAGGATTCATCTGCCTGAAAGGTAGCAGCAACAGCAGCCTCTAGGAGTTGTCAATAAGTGAAGAATTGTGTTTTTATGGCTGCTACCTTGATGCTGACTGCTACCTCGATGCTAAAGCCATGTGCTTTAAACAGGGATTATCTTTGTGTTTAACTTGTTGTGAAAACAGGGAGTTTGATTGCAGCAGGAACATTTTCTTTCCAAACAGTTACCAGAATCCTATTGTTTTTGTTGACCTTTTTGTAAAATATAATAACCCTATTCCCGGTCTTGCCACCTTCAACTCAAGTGATTTATGTTATGCCAGGATCTGAGGAGGGACTAAAATGATGCATCACAATATGAAGTTCTATTACAATGGAGTTGTTGAGAGGTAAAAATTCAAAGGGCCTCGTCATCAGGAGAGCCACATCTTCTCCCCTCAGGCTGAAAAAAATCTCTGTAACAAAATGACAAGCTTTCACACTGGCATCATAACCCTGTTTTTAGTTGAATCACACCAAACTATTAAACTGTCCTTTTTATATAGAAATGGCTATAGATATGGATATAAATAGATAGCGGTATCTGTATCTCTGTCCCTAGGGTTTTGAATATGATGCCGTCAATGTCATCTTCTTATCCAGACAAGAAAGATAGAAGAAGAGCAGCAACTTGGGCTGCCCCCACCTTTGGCTAATGCCCTTTAATCTTGTCTGAAGAAGGAGTGTAATTCTGTCACCATTTCTTTTTAATCCACAGCTGCCTTGGAATTTTTATTAGGTATAATATCTAATGATGATTTTGGAGATGGCAGCTGGTTAACATGGATTCACAGACCTATTGAGTCATAAAGGGGTTTAACTTGCTTGGTACGTAATATGCAAATAATGAGCTGACAGCAGAAGTAAACTATTAACCCAGACACAGGTGTGGACAAGTATGAAGTGATACTTTAAAAGCTAAATATAGTAACTAGAGAGTATGAAGTGTTTCTCATACTTCCCAACATCAAAGCTATTTGTTGTTGATAGCTGACTCAAATTGAGGTAGCATTCACATATAAAAGTATGTGCCATTATGATAAGATAACATTGTCTTTATGATGCTGTTTGCTGATTCAGTTCCTACGCATTACTTTAATTTGTCACTAATGACTGTAAAAACTTTGTGGAATGTATATATGAAACTATGTTATCTACACCCAGCAAAGCTTACAGTATAATTTACATTGCTTATCTACAAGGGTAAACTGGTCTGAATTAAAGACTGTGTGCCACAGACTACTTATAAAAATGCCCTTGGCTTTCTTCAAGCCTCATTTCCACAGACTCCCATGTGCCCCATAACAGATGTCTTGTCACCTACTACCAATGCAAAGCACTAGCCCATCAGCAAACCCTGGGCTGGATCCAGCATGCCAAGGGATTGTATCTGGCCCATGGTGGGTTCCTTGGGGCAGCCTGGGCCATGGTGCATGCAACTGGCCCCATTGCCCCGAAGCACAGAGCGGAACTAGGGCAGTGGTGGCTGCACTTGGCTTCCTGGAAGCCCTGGTGGTGGCAGCTCTTTCTGACTGCCACTGCCAATGTCACTGCTACTGGCCCTGCCCACTGTCCAGCTCCTACATGCCACTCTTCACCCTCCTGTGGCCCCATTCCTTTGGCCAAACACACCCTGCTTGTAGGGGGTCCCAGGCTGGTCTCCATGGAAACCTCTCCCACTTGCCTGCCCTCTCTGTCCGGCACCCCCCAGCTGCAAGTGTGGCGCAGATGGGCCCAGGGCCAGTTAGGATAAATTGGTATCTCCCCACCATCCCCCTCCCCCTCTCCTGCACCGAGACCAGGTCAGCACCCCCTCCCCTCAGCCTACAGCAGCTCACCAAAACTCTGAAGTGGCCCTCCAGCCAAAATAATTGCCCACTGTCCTAAAGTGATGGGAAAAGCTCTTCTGGTTCCAGGACTCTACACTATTGGCCCTAACAATGATGAACCTGAGCTGTAGTTTATCAGACCATTTCATGAACTTGTCCACATCACTGGGTTAACTTGCTTTTCCATGTGATGAACACAGCAAAACTTACTTATTCTAAAGAAGAGAACACAGGTTTCACATGAATGATTCCCTAGGATTGTTGCACATCACATTTGTCATTTTCCTCCATTTTCCACAGCAACATCAAACTTCTCCTCTTAGTTCAACTGGAAATGACTCACTGGCTGTCCACCTGGAGACCATCATAAACTAGACAGAGCTGAAATATTGCTGAAACAGAACAGTTGAACTGCTACTAAAGTATGATCTATGTCCCAACATAGTTTTTGTGAACATAATATGTTATATAAGTACATCAAGCAAAATAAAGTTATTTGTCCATGGGCACACAAGGAGTCGGTGAGAAAAGGGAAGAAAACTAGATTTCATTTTGTTCCCTCTTCAACCCTAAACACATTAAAACTTGTGTAATGGTAAAACTTACCCTTACATTGGTTTAAAAAAGAAACTAGCAAAAAAATCAGGGATGCAAAAACAGTGCAAGTCAGGGGTGGGCATTTATTTGGGCTGCTGGGCCACTTAAGTTTTGGTGAGCTCTTGAGGGCTGCACACATCAAAACTTTCAGAACATATCATTTTAACAACTTACAGATAAAAGCAAATATTATACTAAAATCAAACATCTAGTATAATATATTTTCATTTTATTTCAAAAAATAATTTTGTTCTGATGTGTTTTCTGAGTAGTGCATATAGAGGTGATTGCACAATAGCTCAAAATATAGTCTTACTCTTGTATATTGTGTGTGTATGTGTGGGCAGGTGTCTCAGGTGTTGGAGAGATGGTGTGGGGAGGTGTATGTGTGCGTGGGGTGGGCTGTCCACATGTCCAGGGAACGAGTGGGGGTAGGGGAGGCAGGGATGCATAGAGTAGAGGTATCTACAGTAGTTGCTATTACAGTGCCTGACCACTAGGTACCAGAGAAGTCAACAACAGTCTGCTTGCATTGACCACATGCCTGCCCCAGAAGAGAAGTGGGCACGTGATACCTACATAAGTATAACTTATATCAGGGGTGGGCAAAATAAGGCCTTCAGCCAAGATCTGGTCTGCCATCTGATTGAATCTGGCTTGCAGGTGGGTACCTACCAATTGACTAACTGGTCTGTGGCTGCCCCCACACTGCTCTGCATGGGGCTGAGCCCCACCTGCTCCCACCTGGGGCAACATGCACTGTGTTTCTGCCCACATTTGCACCTGTCCCCAGCCCTGGCTCTGGCCAACATGCACAGCTTCCTGGCAGGCCTACCCCCAGTGTGGCTGCATCCGCCCAGGTACTATTTGGTTCCCCCCACGTCCAGCAGTTCCTCCTCCTCCTGCTGCTTCTACTATGCTGTTCC
>NW_017728886.1:153870173-153882574 GCF_001723895.1 Crocodylus porosus
GAGGAGGAGCTGCTGGAGGCAGGGTGAGCTGAACAGTACGTGGTAGGCCTGTGCGAGTCAGCAGCAATCCAATCTGGCTTCAAATCATGTCATGAGTTTTGCCTGTCAGCAGCTAGGGGTGCAGGGCCCCAGAACCCCCCTGCACCAATCTCCTCCACAGCTGGCAGGCAGTGTGGCCTCAGCAGGGGCCACCATCCCTGCAGCTGTCACCCCACTGTACCTTAATGCATGCAGTGTCACCCAAGGCACGAGTTTTGCTTGTCTACAGCTTGAGAAGCAGTTCCCCCCAAACCCCTGCACCAATATTCTTGAAACTCGGCAGACTTTGTGGCCTCAGCAAGAGCTACCAGCCCTGCAGTTTTGACCCCCCTGTGTTGTAACATGTAGACGTGACAGGAGTTTTGCTTTCAAGAATTTGGGGTGCAGTTGCCCCCAAATCCCTATACCGATCTTCCTGAAACTTGGCAGACTTTGTGGCCTTAGCATAAGCTACCACCCCTTCAGTTTTCACCCCCCATGTTGTAACATCTGGATGTGACATGAGTTTTGCTTTCAAGATTTTGGGGTTCAGTTCCCCCCAAACCCCTGCACCGATCTTCATGAAACTTGGCAGGCTTTATGCTTTCTGCAGAGCCTAAAAGAAATCATCCAAATCAGACACAAAACTAACAAAGTTATAGATATTTTATTGTTTCCTCATTATACCCTATGGCCAGATCTCTGAGGCAGCTCTGAAGCACTTTGCAAGCTCTGAACCACTTCAGGAAGCCTAACGAGGCAGTGCTTCAACTCGGATGTGCTGCTTCAGACCCTGAAGTGTCCGAAGCTTCTCTGGATCTGAAGCTCTTTCTGAAGCCTCGCACAGCCCTAGTACCTGGGAGGCTACCGCTGCGTTGGGAGCAGCCCCGCTGGGAAGCTGTGCACACTGACCAAGGCCAGGCCTGGAGGCATGTGTGGGCAGGAGTGTAGCATGGGCCATCTTGGGTAGGAGTGGTCAGGGTTCAGCCCAATGTGCAGTGCTGCAGGGGCAGCCACAGGCCAGATGCAATCAATTGGCAGGTGCCTGCCCACGGGTTGGATCCAATCAGTTGGTGGGCTGGATGTGGCCTGCAGGCCATATTTTGTCCTCCCTGGTGTAAGCTATATTGCTGTAGGTATCATGTGTCCACTTCTCTCCTGAGGTAGCCATTTGCTCAATGCAAACAGGCTATTGTTGGCTTCCCTGGTACTTCGTGGTCAAGCACTGTAATATGGGCAACCTCTGCTTAATGCTGTTTCGCTTAGCACTGTTTCACTATCATGCTCATTTTAAATTGATACCTGATTCCACTTAGCGCTCAGTGAATTTCATTATAATGCTTGCAGCCACCATCTTGGGTCATTGAAGATGATTGAAGTCACCATCATCAAAAACTTTTGGGTTCATTTAATGCTGATTTCACTTAACACTTGTTTTTTCAGGAACCAATTAAGCATGCTAAGCAGGGGTTGTCTGTAGCACCTACTGCAGCTACCCCAGGATAACTAGTCATTTGTCTACTCCTAACACTAGTGTCTGGTAACTAGTAGGAGTATATCAGCATTGAGCTGTTATGTATCTAGGCCCTTAGATTGGTTTTAAGCAAGCTCAGTAATTAGTTGCTTTGGTTAGATCTTCAAGGGAAGAACTGTTTTGTTTGGGTTTTTTTTAAATTCTGATTTTGTACAGTGCCTAATGCAATGAAATATTGGTCCATAACTAAGGATCAGGGCACTTTTATGGTAAAAATATTAAACAATGTAAAGATAAAGAAAATATTTATTGAACTGGAGATATGTCTATGATAGGCATGCACACCCCCCCACACACACCCATATAAAAATTGTTGGCCTACCATAGCCATAGACACATAATACCATCCCAGACTCCTAGTTTTAGAAACTTGAGAGCAACATTCTTCTCCAGTAAAATAAACACTGTTTATTTTCTCTCAACCTAGATAAAGTGTTGGGTGTTTTTGATAAATCCATATGGTTTGCTTATTTGCATAAGAAAGAATGAAAGACAACAATTCCCTAGATCTCCTTCCTCAGAAGTTGCATTATCAATAAATGCTTGTGGTATCAGCTGGGTTCTTAAGCCCACACATCCGGCTTGTATCTTAATTGCAATAACTTCATGTCCCAAAAAGCCAGTGCAGAGATATGTGACGGACCTGATTCCAACCCCTAACCTCCCAGAGCCGGGAAAGTCTTTCTGCATTCCTGCAAAGTTACATAAGAGAGTAGAAGCAGATAACATTGTATGTTTGGAGTTAAAAGTGCAGAATGCTTGTGTCCCCTTGCAGAAAGGAGTGAAACAATGTCCTTTGAGGAAACATATTGGAAGTAGATGGGCTCCTCACAAGTGAACTTTTCACAACACAAAAACATCTCAAGGAGTTTCAGGACTATCCAACACCCCCTCCCCCATCAGCTTTCACAGCACTCAACAGCACTCAACAATGTGACAACTCCAAACCTATCCAACAAACAGACAGATCCCCTATGATGTGTAGCATGGAGTTGCTCTACACAAAGTTGTGCCCACTCCACCTACCTCTTGGCAAACAGTAAAAACATAAGGCCAAATTCCATGCTGACTTGTAGCTAGCTAAGTTTTGCTAATCTCCAAGCAGTTTTATGAGTATAAAATAACTAAATGTTTGACCCAGCAGGTCTTAATGAAAAAGGCAGTGGCTGACAAGAAATGACACTTTTTTTTAAATGTAAAGCATAGGCTTGTGTTAAAGACTGTCTCTCCCAGAAATAGGAGTGCTGTTTCACTCTATTGAATGTAATTATGGCTAACTTTATGAGTGTTGCATATGTTAATGATATCAAATTTACAGGTAGATAAAAGTGCAAGAGTGAGATGAGTGTACTCTAACTCAGTTTATAGGGAAAGTATTTAACAATCCCATTGTGGATTTATAGAGCAAGTCCCCACATTCCATGGGAAGACACTTGGAAGGGAACTGGAGGGGCTGGGAAATTTAAGTGATGGTGATGTCAGTTTACTGTACATTTTTCCCTCAAGAGTATGAGGATCCTTAGATTTGATAGAGGAAGAAGGCCTCATGGTCCTACTGATCCAGAAGCAATGCTGGGCTTTTACAATGTGGGAAAAGTATTGCTATTGTGTGTCATCCTGTGGAGTCTTAGAGCCAACACTGAGGGGATTCAGAAAGTTATCCATGCTTCAGGGGTCTTTGGTTCTTGTAGACTATCCCCTGAGATGTCTGTAGGGTGCAGTGATACAGAAGACAGTGCCTCAAAGGGCACAGAGCTGCAGGTGGGAGAATCCACAGTAGGAGTGGGAATTCCATCCTCCTTGCTCTTCCCTGCAGATGAAGGAAAATATGCCCGTCTGCTCCCTGCCACATAAGAAGAGAGATTGCTCGTGTGCATTGTTATTCCCATAAAATTAAAGGTGTTTTTTTGCTCAAGATTCAGTGAGTGTATCACTCATTTTTAAAGGTGAATTGCACTAGAAAATAAAGTTTGTGGTCAAATTCCTGCACGCCCCATCTGCATTCTGAAGTCATAAATTATTAACTAGTTTCCATCCAGATACATTTCTAGCCAGAAGAAATTCTACTCTTTGGTGTTTAACCAAGTGTTTTATGCTGAAATGATGAATTAATATTATAACAAGAGACAGGCTGACACAAAATGCTGTATTCAACTACACTATGGTTTTGGAATAGGTTTGAACTGACTCCAGCTTAGTCTCAAAGCCCATTGTTAATTATAGTAAGTTGGAGACATAGTAACAATCTCCTGTTTGAGCCATTACTATTGCTGTTTTATTATAGTAAAAACCTACACGCCCTTCCATCCCTGGGGTAGGGGACCCATTGCATGGAGGTCTGTACACACACATCCCAAAACTGTTCCCTGCACAAAAGAGTACAGAGTCATAGTGACGAGCTATAGGTACAGGGGGGAAATGGGGAGAAAAAGGTGCAAGTTGAATGATGTTTATTAGAATAAGTAGCAGACTGAGCTGAGCCCACCAACTGCCAACAGTTTTCATGTGATTTTTTTTTTTTTTTAAGAATCATAGCAAAAATGGGTTTGTAAATTGCATTAAGCAGTTTGTTTTCTACACATTTGAAAATTGAAGCTAGTCATTGAGCTTTCTAGATGGAATTTGCTCCTGGCACCTAGCATGGTGCATCAGGTGTGTGTGGTCTAGCCCCTGTATGAAGCTGCCCTTTCGTTCTGACTTCCCTAACTGAAAAGAACAATGCAGCTGGACATCTTTAGTTAGTTAAATGGCCCAGATTATATCCATGGCCACTCTTCTCACTGACCCTTAACACTTTGCTTGTTATGGACTTTAAGAGGCTCTCTTTTTATCTTCTATCATCAAAGGAATCAGAGCTGCTGGAGAATGTGGCTATTTTTTTATGTTGCTTTCCCTGAATTTCAAAAACCCACATTTGCAAGTCTGCATGTAGTTGGACATTTTCTTGGTTTCATTGAACACTAGCAATAAATAGTACAAACACTTAAATTATGCACAGTTTTTGGTGTAAAGACTGATATGTCGCCTTATTTTTCCTAAGGCTGATTAAAGCAAGTATTGCCAGAGAAGATACATACACTAAGATTCCTTGAAAATTGAACTTAGGAGAAAAGGGGCTGAGTGGATCTTTTTGTTGTTGTGTCTGCTTTTCTATTCTTGTTCTGGACCAGGGAAGACTTGGGTACTTCAGAAAGTGATTTTTCTGCTGGTGACATTGTTCTATTTGGGTCTAGGCTGAAGCAGCGTCCTATCATATTGTTAGAGGTGCTGTGTCACTGAGGAACCCACGTTCTGGTTGAAGTCGTAAGTCAAGATTCTGATACAGGCTGGTTATTAAATTTCCCACAGCCCTTTTTTGTAAGGGCAAAAGGGCATACCCCAGTGTTCTTCTAGATTCAGTTTAAATAATTGTATTCTTCTCACCATCAAAACGGTCTTCACGTTTTGCTCAGTTAAGCACTCTTTTCACATCTTGTCCTAAATGGCTCTCAAAAGTTGTTCTCCTGGGTTAGCAGCAGGGAGGATAACCATGGCTATTGTCATGATCTCGAGCTGATCCGAGAACTCCAGCCAGAATGGGACTTAAGCATCTTAAGGTTTAAGGCCACTTCATCCTTCTGTCATCCATCAGCCCTCCCAGTAGAGCCCTGTCAGAGCTCTTCCTGCTACTCAGCAGAGATCAGAAATCGCATTTGCTTTCCACAAGGGAGGGATGGGTGGACAGGGAGTCAGCACTCAGCAGCAGCTGCTATTCTTTTACTAAAGTTAGTACCGAGAATGACATCCCTTAGGCCACAGCCCACAGAAGGTGGCTGAGATGAAGGTCCTACTGATGTGGAGGAAGGTGATCTAGAGTCTCTTAATAGTAGTAAAGGGATTTAAGAGAAGAAATTAAGTTGGACATGAAAGTGAGGCCTAGTTGTAGAAAGAAAACAGGAGGAGGGAGAAAAGAATGCATTGACAGAGGGGGGAAAGAAAGGAGAAATGCGTGAGTGAGATCTTTCAGGTATGAGGAGAAGATTTTGACTAGAAGTGGTTGTAATTATTTACTGCTTTAGTGTGCACAAATGCAGTGTGACTACATAAGCCCGGTGCTAATCCACCATAAAGAAATGTCTTTTAAATGTTGGAGGCCTTTGGATGGAATGCTGCTGTTATGATGTTTTCTATCATGGCCAGTACTGAGGCCCTCCAGAGCTAATGGCATAAACTTGATCTACGGAGCCCAAATCTCAGCCTGTGTGAACTGCAACTGACTCCTAAGTTTTCCAAGTCCAGTCCAGATTTGGGATATTGAACATGCAATGTGTTGCAGCAGTAGTTATCAATCTTTTTAGATTCAAGGCACCCTTCAGAAAATGCCAGCTCTTATCCTCTGCTCATTTTTTGATTATGGAACAATAATAGAGCAATTCTTCTGTGGCAAAGAACTCAGAAAGACTACAGCAGGTCCAAATGTTTTTGACATTATAGATTCTTATTTCAAATCTCTAGATTTATCCAATGAGTCACATGGAGGTGTTTACATACCTAACAGTGCTAATATTGCACAGCATTCTTAAAAGGCTCTCACCATACACCAGGGATACTATATATTTACCAAAGGCAGGAGGTGGAATCAGGGGGGAAAACAGCAAATTCTGAATATGATTTATTGATTATTTTTGTATTTATATGAAGAAAATCATTGGGATTCACCACTAACTTCATTAGATAGCTTACCTACAAGACAGACCTCTTAACTGTACTGTATACTAATTGTACTGCTTTGGTACCATGGAAACAATTTCTAGTACTGGAATATCCTCACTTATGTGGGGTACCTCTTGTGCATGTAGTCCTAATGGGCTTCAATGGAATTTCTTTCATAAGTAAACACCACTTGCATCAGTGAGGGCTCACAGATTCAAGCCTCAAGTGCCTTGTGCGTAGTATCTCTAAATTGGCAAGCCTTGACTTGGTTGTGCGACATTCCTTCATATCCTGTCCTCTATTGTTGACATTTCTTTCTTTATTTTCTGGTTGACCGACAAGCCTTTAAAACAGAAAACAACAGGATAGCATTGGATGGTGGGAGGAAACATTGTCATCACCTTGGGATATCATTATTGAAACAGCTACAAATTATCAACAGCTTCAGAGGGGGGAAATGCTGATACTTGTTTCTGCCTCGGATACTATTCCCCATTCAATAATCGACTTCTTGACTCTGTGACCCACTTTCCTGTAATAAGAATTCTATGGAAAATCCAATATTTCCTCCATCGGTTCTTATACCTCTGCTTGCATCCATGGCCTGAAGATTTTGCTACAGCATGCTAGTGATTACTTCCAGCCGAGTGACATTACTGATTGTAATTAGTAAAGACCTTTCCCTCTTATCATTTTAGAAATCTTGTTCTAATCCTTTCTTTTGCTGGCTTTTGTTAGTTTCTCCCCCAGGGGCATAAGAAGGTCTAGAATGAAGTTACTGAGAATGATCTGATTTTGCTGAATTCCTGAGGGCTGTAGGGGGCAAGAGGGGACCAGATCTTTTTACCTTCAGGAATATTAAACTAGTTCACATATCACCTGAAAAGAGTTTGGTGGCTTCTAATCCTAATAAATATGCTGAAATTACAGAGCTCCTCTTGTCTGAGAATATTAGAACTTTATAAACATGAATTAATTAATCAAACGCTCCTGCCTGCCAGCCGGTCTGCCACATTTCTGTTTTCACTGTTGTATTTTCATACCACAGAAGCTGTGACTGGGATCTGATGGTACAGAGTATTTACACTAAGCGACTGCTGGACTAGGTAAAGAGTGAGTGGCAGGACTGGGAATAAGTCATGCACCTGGCTTCTCTACCTCTGCTATAACCAAGAGACATACCTTCTTTTTGATTAACCCTGAGCAGTCAGTGTGCAATTAACTTCAATCAGCTTATTTCTTCTGTTTTCGCTGGGGAATGATTTCTTTCTGGAATGGTGCTAAGAGTTAAGCTAAACAAGATTCTGCCAAAACCCTGGGAAGTAGCAGGAGTACAAACTCTGCTTATTCTGATGAGTACTCTTGAGTTATGGAGCAAGAAGCAATGGAGGTGATACTATTATTTTTTTAAATATCAATGAGATTCTTTAATTTTCATTAAAAAGAACGGATCGAAAATAAATATCAGTAAAAATATCAGCAGATTCCACAGGAGTAGCACAAGTTCACAGGGTACTTCATGTATTCGTAGACCGTATGGCAAAGAGGGACTACCATTTCGTTTAGTCTATGCTCTTGTACAGGTTTCCCTTGATTTATGTGGGTTCTGTATATGTGAATTCGCTCTTATGTAATGACTCTTTTTATAGCCCCAATTTGTTACATGGGAGGTAAATTCACTCTTATGTGATCAGCTCCGGGGCTCTGTTTGTTCCCACTCACCCCAGCCCCTGGGCTGCACCATGCCGTGGTACGAGCAGGTGGTGGTAGCTGCTTCTGGGGCCACTGCAGCAGGGGCTGGGGTGAATGGGGAGAAGCAGAGGCCTGGGGCATGGTGAGGTAAGTCTGTAGGGGAAGGGGCAGGGGGAGAGGTGCTGTGCAGCCCTTTGGCCACTCCCGGGGTTGCAGCAGGGAGCAAAGCAGAGGAAACTGAGTGGGTGTGGGGCACGGGATGGAGGGAGACAGGTGGGAAGTGTGGCTCTTGTTGCTATGCACACCCCAGGAGGGCTGCAGGCTGGGGGGCTGCACCAGGCTCTTCCCAGGGGGGGTGTGCCCCCTGACCTGCGTGCGGGAGGACAGCAGGCTGTTGCTGTGGGCTGGGGACAGTGGCAGCACCAGGCTCTTCCTGGAGTTTGGGGTGGGCCACAGTGATGGGAGGGGGGCTGCTGCTACTGAAAAATTTGCCATGCCCCCCACAACCTGCTCTCCCAGCACCACTGCTGAGCACCGGCAAGAGCCTGGTGCCACTGCCAGCCCCAGCCTGCAGTCCTGCATGGAGATCCTGGGAAGCTCCTGGCACAGCACCCCAGCCCACAGCCCTCCTGTGGGCCGCACTCCTCCCCCCCAGCCCGCCTGGTCCTGTGCTCACATCCACTCACAGTTTCCTCTGCTTTGCTCCCTGCTGCAGCCCTGGAAGCAGCTTATGGGCTGCATTGCGTGCCTCCCCCTGTCCCTTCCCTAGTCCTAGCCTTATTTCCTCCCTCCCTCACTGTGGAGAATGTATCCCTATTTGTTACATTATAAACTGGGTTCCCTTTATGCAAAGTTGATTTATGCACACTTTTCCTGGAATGCATGTATCGCATAAATTGAGCAAAACGTGTATAATCAGGACAAACAACTTTGCAGTTAGCCCTGCCTTAGCCAACAATCTAAGTTTAACTAAAGCATCTTTTGCAGAAAGGCTGCCTCTTTGATTTGAAGATTTGCTTTCTCCCTTATAGTTTCATCCAGTGTTCAGTCATTACTTTCTCTAAGTCAACAGTGCATCTAGCAGTGTCAAAATCTAACAGTTCAGTTCTTGGGTAGTAAATGAGGATCTCTTCATTGCAATGCTGCTGCAAACAAACTCCTAACATTTGCTCCGGAGGGAGTATACTACACCCTCTCTCATTGTTTATTCTGCACCTTTGCCACTTTGAGCTTCTCCCACCCACAGCTTCATTCTTCTGTCCAGCTGTCCTATTAGGTTGAAACAACCTTTCACTTCTTACATTCACTGTCAACTCTAAGTACCTGCTTGAGGCACCTTCACTTCTGCTCAACTGCATTACTGCTATTGTTCTTCCTGTTGAAACTGGCCTTATTCCATGACTTAAGATTTTTTGAGCCAGAACTTCCAGGCAAGGAATTACCATTGTTTTCTGTGGGAGTCCAGCATGGTAAGAGTTTTCAGAATGGGGCCTTTGAACTGAAAACTGAAAAGGGCAAAAGCATACTTCTTATGGGCTCCATTGCAAGTATATCAGAGGCACACTGATTTAGGGAGGTGCTCCAAACAGTTCTGTACTTGAGCACCTCCAGTCTGTGGGTGCATGTGTGATTAAACTCCTTCATGCAGAAGTAATACTGTCCTACTGAATAGCTTTTATGCTCAAACAGGACCCTTCATACCTTCTTTCCCATGATATGCAGATGTGAGATACTAATGGTCTGCAAAACTGTAATATTTATATTTCTGGATACATAGTAATATGTAAAGTGTATGAGGCTAGATCAAGGGTGAAAGTCAAAAATAAAGTGTTACTGATCTCAAGCGTATTGAGAACACCTCTTTTAGGGAAGGACTGCGGGTGGTATTAGAAATGTTTCTTTTCTGAACCCTTCAAAAGTTAAAATCAATGCAAATAGTTAAAAGAAAACTAGAAGAAATTCAAAGAGCTACTATTATATATAATGCATAGGGATCCTAGAGGAAGAGTACTTCACCCATAGCTGTTGGAAAAAATTATACTGAGTAGTGGTGATATAACAATAACTATATAAATAAGTTAAAGGAAATCACTCAAAGAAAGGAAGAAGATTATCTGGATTATCTAGAAAGTGGTCAAATAAGAAATAGCAGCCTAAATTAAAAATGGAAAAATATCAGGCTAGACACTGGAAAAAAAATATTAACCTTGAGTGATTAGACCTTGGAAGAGCCGATCAAAGGAGGCAGTGGAGGCAACGACTTGGCTGTACAAGAACAGATAGGATAAGACAATAGGAATAATAATGCAGGGAAATAACCTCTCTAGTGCAGGTGATTGGATTGAATGACCCAACTTTTTGTTTTTCCAGGCCCTACCCTCTCTGTATAATTGTATGAAAACACTCAACAAAGCATTGGCAAATATATCAGTGGCTTCTAATTCAGATTGCTCTAAATGTTGGTAAGTTTCTGTGCCCCACCCCATCTAGTTTACAAACTGTTTGTACAGATAGGGCTGTCTGAAGCACAATCCAATTTGCTGTAAATCTAAATACGTGGAAGAAGGATAAAGTACCAGTCCTATCCTTCTCTTCATTATGGTCTCTGGGGTTTTAAAACCTTTAAGATGCAGAGCATCTGGCTTGGGGATATTTTGTGCTGAAATTGTTCTTATTTACTTTTTCACTCGGTCGGATGCTGCTCTCAATTTTTTCTGTGCTTTCTCTGAGTGACATTTCTATTTCTGGCAAGGTCCTCTTAGTCTCTGTAGAGCAGTTTGAGCATATGATATGGGAATGAATAATATGAGACATGAATTTTGACCTCACTTTTCAATTTGACCATGAAGTTATGATTTGGTGGTGGTGGGGTTGGGTGGAGAGAAAGTGGAGAATTTGTCCAAAGTGCCTACTTAGTGAAGTCTCACAGCGGGCTTCAAAAGTGGAACAGATAAAGAAGATGATGTAAAATAGAAAACTTTAGGGTCATGTTTTTTTGTTGGGGATTTTTGGACTTTGAAGTGTGTGTCCTAAACTAAGCTAAAATACCTAAAGTACCTTAATTGAATCAGAGGTGCCTACATATTTGTGAGCAACAGTGCATTTCATCCTGAAAGCTTAGGCATCTCTGATTCAATTAAGGTGCATCTCTATCCTGCCCTCTGTCTGGTTTCTATGACTGTGCCAAGCTTTGGGTGCTGATTTGATTCAGAGGAGTTTCAGCCCAATTTGGTGGTGGAATCTCCAAATCCTAATTGAATCAGGGGACCAATAAAAAGGCCCAAATCAATTCGAAGCTCTCCAAATTTTTGGAAAAGATTTGGAGAGCTTCGATGATTCAGGCAGTCCCTGCCCACTGCAGCCCTGCTTGGAGCTGGTAAGTACAGGGTGGGGGAGGGGGGACCATGGGGGACCCCCACCAGGGACCACCCCCTGCCTGCTCCCCCAGCCCCCATGGCTGCCCTGCCCAGCCCAGCTGCCAGTGCTTTAAAAAAAAAAAGCCCCTACACTCCCTGGGTGCTGTTGGGTGGTGGTGGAGAGGGTGATCCCTGCTGCCCCCCACTGCCCCATGCTGCATGGGGGGGCTCTTCATGAGCACCCTGACCCCCCGTGTCCCAGCTCCCTACCCCATAGCTGTCTCACCCACCCCAGCTCTGGCCCTTTAAGGAAAAAAAATGAAAAAAGCCCTGGGACTCACCAGTTCCTACAGTGGCCTCAGGGCTTCGCTGGCCTTGTGGAAGATCCCCCCATTGTGGTGGGGGGTAGCTGAGATTGCCCCCCACCAGGGATGAACTGGTGAGTCTTTGGGGTTGGGGAATTACAATTCAGATTCCAGAGGCATACCAAAAGGGAAGCAGCAAGTGTTTGGAGTACTGCCAAATACTGTAGACTGCTCCATGCCACAAATGCCCATATAATTATTATTTTTATTATTATAACATTTTAGTTTGGCCTCTTGCTGTTTGTAAATTTATAACACAGCCTATCATGTTCCCCCTGAAGTCGGTGAAAGTTTCAGTCCTGGTTTCTAGATATTGTCTCTCCAAAAGAGTGCTGTAGAACTAGAAATGTTTCAGAGAAGGACAAAACAGTTTGGCTTTTGCAAGTTCACATTTTCCAGTTTGTGTCAGGAACAAAAATTTTCAACAGCTGTAGGCATGATCAAAGGAAATCAAAAGTGACAAATTCCAAATGAATGTAAGGATGTACTTCTTTCTTTACAGCGTGAAATTACTGTGTGGAACTCATTGCCACAGGATATCCCTGAAGCCAAGAATTTAGTGAGACTCCAAAAGAAACCAGGAGTTTGTACTGAGAACAGAAATGTCCCCAAATTATAATGAATCCCATAAAGATAAGTTTTAGAAGGAATCAATGTTCCCTCTAAGGAGCAGCAGTCCATGAGCATGCTGCCTCAGTCCAGTGTGGACATTTACTGAAGGGGGCCAGGTGCTGAGGGCTGGAG
>NW_017728886.1:153882724-153894668 GCF_001723895.1 Crocodylus porosus
CCTGCTCTATCTTGATTAATCCAGGCCCTAGTCTTGTTTAGGTGCTGAGAGTCTTAATTTCCCCTAACTTCCAATGAGAGCTAGGATAAATGAGCAAATTACCTCTGGGGCCATATGTGAATGGAAAAGTGATTTTTTCTTTTATGTTATTTTGGTACACTCTTCTCCAAGAAAGGGTATGCATACTCAGAACCCTGAAAATTATAGTAGTGTAAGACCAACAGTATAGTTGGGATAGAGTTAGACAAGCTTCCAAATGCCAGGCATTCTTTATCCCATCTGACCGGGACAAGTGAAGCACAGCATAATAAAAAAAAACTATTGTGAGAGACATCGTCAGGGGTAGCAGAGAGACAATTAGTAGCAAAAATGAAGGTGATTACTGGGAGATTCATAGCCCACCAAAAGGAAGGTCAGTCTCACCTTTCAGGAGTCAGGTAGATGTTATAATGTGCCATAGAACCAACATCAGCGTTAAGTCCTTGGTTCTTAGTGTCCAGCCAGTTTATGATTTTTTGTTCTCAAGTTCACCTTTTATACATGTTAAATAGATTTCCCTGGAGCATGAGGACAGTGAGGTCAGAGAGGGAGTGGTTGTTCAGTGAGAAATGTTCTCCTAATGGTGCGTGTTGTGTGTGTCTGGCCTTTATATTTTTCCTGTGAGAGTCCGGTTCATAGTTGTTGCTTAGTTTCAGCCACATAGTTGCCATAAGGGCATTTGGTACATTAGATCAGATACTTCTCATTTTGGGAAAGGCATGTGGAGGAACCAGAGATTCTGATGGTTTTGTTACGGGGAGTGTTGATTATAGTGGCAGTGGAGATATGTTAAAAGATATTAATAATGATAATAAGTTGGGCAAGGTTAGGGCTAGGGGGTTGTCCGAAAGCCAGGAGCAAAGAGGTTGGGGATATTTCACTCGGGGTCTGATCTTGTTGTGTATAAGCTGCAGTTATCTGATGATTCTTCTGATCGGTTCCATGGTGGGGTGATAGATGACCACCAGAGATGTGCGGTTATACTGGGGGTTATGCCATCTTCTACTTCACTGGAAACAACTTGTGGGACAAGAATGTAGGGAATTTCTGGATTTTCCTGAATCCCTTGTTTGAGTGCATAATGAACACAGTGCTCATGGACTGATAGGCGTCTGTTGCAGCCATGCTTAAGTGGTTGATGATTGTCCTTCTCTGGAAACAATACAGTTCATTACATAAATAAATGCTAGTACGGAGACTTCTGTCTTCCAGCAGACTGTGGGTGTGGACTAGACTGTGAATTCCAGTATAGCCCCACTGGTATAATAAAATTACACATCACCAAGAATACTGGAAACTAGAACACATTAAAACACCCTTTGATAAAGTCTTTTAAGTGGGTTTTGATATGCTTATGTGTCACCTTGCTGACATGCTGATGCATCACCTGCTCCCTAATTTTCTTTTCTGGGTATGAATTAACATGCATGTATTTTATAAACTGCTACCTGTTATAACTCACCTGCTACAGAGTCTCCCAGCCCAACCCCCATGGTTGTGGAGCTCAGGCTGAGAGTTAAGCATCTCCCACCAGTGGCCTCACAGTTGCGGGGCTGGTGTTGGGAGCTCCATGCTGGCAGAAACTGGAGAGCTTGTTCCCTGGAGCCCAGGTCTGTGAGGCGGAGGAGTTCACTGGCAAGGTGGCAGAGCTGGGTGTGAAACAAGCTCCCTAGCCCCACCCCCTGCATGCCAGGGTGGGGACAATGTTCCCCTGCCCCAGCAGCAGGGAGCTTCCAAGCCCCTGCTTCCTGATTGCAGTTGTGGAGCAGGGGCTGGGAGATTGTTCCTAGTTTGTGCTCTCCAATTGTGGAACAACAATTGCAGAGCAGGGGCTGGGAGGTCCTTGCATGGGATGAGTTCTTCACCCAGCCTGGAGCTGGCTGGGACCTGCCCCTGACTAGAACAGTTCCCAGCCAGCCCCAGGCTGGACATGCAGCCTGGAGACGGCTGGGGACTGTCTTGTTTCAGGTAGTCCCCCACCAGCTCTGAACTGCACATGCAGACTTCCCTGCACAGCCCAGGGATGGCCAGGAACTGTCCTGGTTAGGGGCAGATCCCAGTTCCATGCCCTGATTGGGTGATCAAGGCATGGGGCTTGGAAACAGCTGCAGGGGCAGGCTAGGTTCCATCCCCCTGCCCTGATCTGCCAACGGGGCACCTAGCAGCAAATTAGTGGTTACTTCCCCACCAGCAGATCCAGACAGGGGATCTCCCCTGCAGCTTTTTCCAAGCCCCATGCCTCTGATTGGGAAGCCAGGGCCAGGAGCTCCCTTCTGCCAGAGCAAGAGGACATTGTCCTCACCCCAGCAACAGGCATTCCCCCAGGGCCAAGAAACAGCTGTTTTCTGGCCCATGCTCCCTGCTATCCCCTGGGCTAGCTCCCCCCAGTGGCAGCAGGAGCCCATTGCATTGGGTATTTATTTCTCCCAAATGAATGACTGGACTTTTTGGATGGGTATTCATTTCTCCCAGAGGTGTGCCATGCTCACTGCACAGGATTGACTTCAGTATTCTGGGGCAGCATGCAAGATGACTGTGTGAGATACAGCCCAAATGTAAATGACCAGTTTTACATAAAACTTCCTGCAGAAGTGGAGCCACGCTGCTTTTCCTTTGTAAGATCAGCAACTGGCTTGTATTTTCAAGGCCATCTTTGTAAGAAGCATAAAGGAGGAAGCAGGGAATAGAAGATGGAACATGACCTCTGAAAATGGCTGGTCAACACCAGGGGAAAATACTCTGTTTGAGGATGTTTTAGGTATATGATCTTGATTCAGTTTGTTGTACAGTTCAAGAAATCTCATTCCAGATCAGGAAACTAGCCCATTTATCATATTTATATATAAAAAGAACTGTGCCTGGGGCAGCTGTGACTCACAGAGCAGCACTGGCTGGTATAGTGCCAGTCGTACTGCTGTAGCAGCTATTTTTGTGCCTCCCCGTAAGTCCTGGACACTGAGGTGAGGGACAGACATTCAAAAAGCCCGAGCCTGAATTCATTCCATCTATTCAGGTTAGTTTAACCTGCCCAGACTGAACCAATTTGCAAGTGAATAGCCATTCCCTCTGGACTGAGGAAATGAAGGTACATGCCTGCAGTGGCAGAAGCCAGGAGCTGGGGGGAGAGGGGTGCCTCTCTTGAGGAGGCTGAAGAGATCCAGGTCCCTCAATCTCTCTTCATAGGGCCTTATCTGCAGGCCCATAACCATCCAAGTAGCCCTCCTCTGGGCCCTTGCAAGGTTTTTCACATCCCTCTTGAAGTGTGGCATCCAAAACTGAACTCAGTACTTCAGCTGCAGCCTTACCAATGCTGGATAGAGGGGAAATATCACCTCCCTAGGTGATGCACTTGCTAATGCATGATAGAGTGCAGTTAGCTTTACTGATCACTTCATCATACTGACAATTCGTGTTCATCTTGGAGTCAACTATGATTCCAAGATCCCTTTCTGTTGCTGCGCTGCTTAGGAAGTCATCTTCCAGTCTGTTTGTGTGTTGGTGATGATTTCTCCCTAAGTGCAGTACTTTATACTTATCTTTGTTATCCTTGCATCCTATTCTGTACTGCCCACTTTTCCAACCTGTCCAAATCCACTTGAATCCATTCCCTGCCCACTAGTGTTTACTTTGTCCCATAATTTGGTGTTGTCCATGAATTTAGACAGAGTGCTCTCCATACCCTCATCCAGATCACTGATGAAGATATTGAACAGGACTGAACATTTGGGGACCCCACTGCCTACATCTTTCCAGGTCAATACCAACCCGTCCACGACCAGTCTCTTGGTGCAGCCCTAAAGCCAATTTGCCACCCACCTGACTCTGTAATCATCTACATCAGGGTCTTTTAGTTTAGTTATGAGAATGGGATGAGACACCGTATCAAAGGCCTTTTTAAAATCCAAGTAAATGACATCAACCTTGACTCCTGAATGCAAGTATTTTGTGACCTGGTTCTAAAAAGAAACAAGGTTAGTCAGGCAGGATCTACCTGCTATGAATTCTTGCTGGTTGCCCTTCAGCATTATTTTTCCTGCTGGACTCCCACAAATGTGTTCCTTAATAATTTTTTCAAAGGTTTTCCCAAGGATAGAGGTGAGACTAACCAGCCTGTACCTATGCAGATCCTCCTTCCTTTCCTTCTTGAAAATAAGGACCACATTGGCCCTTTTCCAGTCCTCCCGTACCTGACCCGAGTACCACGAGTGCTTCAAGAGTCATGCCAGTGGTTCTGCTATGACACTGGCCAATTCCCTCAGCACCCTTGGATGAAGAGCATCTGGGTCACCTGACTTAAACACATCCAAGCCCTCCAAGTATCCCTTCACAAGGTCGGCGCTAACTTTTGGTGGGTTGGTGTCCCTCCTGTGCCTGCCTGTGGTTCAGTTGGGAGATTTGTTTTGATCCATGTTCAGGAACACATAAGCAAAAAAACTCATTGAAGAGCTCATATTTGGTCCTCTTATCTGTCACCACTGTCTCAGTCTGTCCTGTGGGGGTCCTGTGTTACCATGGGCCTTCTTTTTGCTCCCTATATACCTGAAGAAGGACTTTTTGTTGTATTTATTTTTGTTGCCATCCTGAGTTCCATTTCTGCTTTGGGCTTTCTAAGTGACTCCCTGCAAGTGTGAGCCAAGGTATACTCCTCCTTGGTGGCCACCCCCTCCTTCCACTATCTGTATGTCTCTTTTTTCACCTCTAGGTTTTCCTGGATTTTCCTGTTCAGGTTTTCTTGGCCCTTTTGCTCCCTTTTATATGTAGTGGGATTGTCCCCTTCTATGCCCAATGATTGTTCCCTTGTGGAATGACCACCCTTCCTGGGCTCCCATCTCACCAGTGCTCTTGTCCCTTCAGTGCCTTGCTAACTAATCTCCTGAGGTCATTGAAGTTAGCCTTTCTGAAGTCTAGCACTACTGCCCTGCTGGTTATCTTTCCCACCTTTCTCTGGATAGTGAATTCTAATAATTGGTGGTCACTATCCCTTAGGTTACCCTGTATCTGTAGATCTCCTACCAGGTCATCCGCTGTAGCAAACACCAAGTCCAGTAAGGCATTTCCCCTAGTGGGACCATATACCTCCTGCATTAGGTGAAGATCCTGTATGTAGGTTAAGAACCTATGTGAATGGTCAGATCTAGCTGACTGCTCCTCCCAGCAGATGTCAGGGTAGCTTAGGTGATCCATAACAACCATGTCCCTTGACCGCACGGCCTCTGAGAGCTGCTTTGAGAATTCCAGGACTAGCTCATCCTCCTGGTTTGGTGGTCTGTAATAGACCCTCACTATCAAGTCCCTTTCCCTCCTAACCTCCTTGTATTCTGACCCACAGCACCTCAATTTATCCCTCTTCTGATCCCATCTTGATTACAGAGGACATGTATTGTTCCTTAACATAGACAGCAATGCCCCCCTTTTCCCCACTCTGTTGCATCTGTACAGCCTATAGCCTTCAATGCTTACTGCCCAATCATGGGCAGGGTCTAACCAGATTTCAGTTAATCCAACCAAGTTAAAGTATTTGTTTGTATCTCAACCCAGTTTCAGTCATTTTGAAACTAGTTTATGTGCACTGAACTTATGGTCTGTTACAGATTTAAATCAGTTTCTGATCACTTAGACCAGTTTATGTGTAACTTTGGTCCCTAGCCAGAGTCTTCAGGAACTGGTTGCTCCCAGGTGAAGCCAGCAGGCATTTCTGGGTAGCAGAGCAGGGCAGGCCAGCCATTGTTACTTCTTACTGCAAAAAGTTGTATATAAGTTTCTGTAATAAAGAGTTGTTCCATGTCACAAGCCTTCAGATATTATATCCCCCACCAAAGGCAGCTCCTAGGGCTGCCCCAGTTTCTCTCTCACCTCCCTTCTTCCAGTTACAGTACTGTAAAGAAGGTCTTTTCAGGGGCAAAATACGCACATCAGTTTATTAGCTGTGAAATGGTGCTGTTTCATTAGTAGTAATAATAGAAAATTTAGGGTATGAGAGGTAATCAGTCTGATAGTAATTACTTTTTCTCTGTCTGACGACTGTCTTTATTTCTAATGCTTTCACTGTTTCCTGATCATCCTCATTTCTGATCTTCAAAACTCCCTAAACCAGCAGTATGACAAATGCAGCAAAAAGGGCCTTTTTTTCATTCTCCCTTTACTCATAGCCTGAGGACCCGCATATTTATTTAATGCTTACATTTTAAGGCATGCAATTGGCTGACATCCTTCAAAGTTTGCAAGCATGTTTTTCTGGCAGTGCAGTCCTGGAATGAAATCCACATCTTGCTTCAGGGGACACCTCTGCCTCTGAGTGACAGGCCTCAGCAGAGTAATTAATCTGCCAAACTTCTTTAGTGACTCGAAGGAATTTGGGAGTAATGCATCAACACTTGTTCTCATCAGAGAGAAGTCTTTAAACAGCAGATTCCCTTTTCTCTACTCTGTGTTATTCAGGTCGAAAAGGGGATTGGATTTTAAACAACAGAAAGAGTCAGCCTGGTTTAGTTAGGGAAACTGCAAGGACTTGTTAGCAGCAGCTACAAATAGGTACAAGCTTCTTTCGTTAAAAAATACTCAAAATCCATAGGATCCTCCCTGACCAATTCAGTCATGGCATAGGCATGAAATAATATGGAGCACATTAAAGAATACATCAGATAGATGTACACTGCCATTGCTATTTGACTTAATAAAATCCTGTAAATTATAGATTTAATCTTTTCAAAAAAGAAGGGATATAGTTGTTCTTCTAAAGCTGGAAATTGACTTATCACAAAGTCTTGGGTAGAAATTCCCATTAGACATTTTTGGAAGAGAACTATGAGCCCACCGGTTTACATCCTGGTAGCTGTTCCATAGTAGATAATAGAGAAGTTTTAAAGATTTCTATGTTTTTCATAGATCAACAGAAACCTTATACTCGGTTTGAAGCATTTTTCTTTTATATTAGGAGAGCAACTGAACAAGAAAGAACAGTGAAAGTCTCCTGGAGAGAGCAAAGTAGGTATGTGCTTGTGTCCAGGAGGCTGCATCTGAATGCACAAAATAACTGTGGTAGGAACAACAAGAGAGGCTTTCCTCTAGTTAAAGGAGCAAAGCACAGGAAATAAAGTAGTAGATACCAATTACTTGTTATCAATATTTATAAAGCCATCTAAGACTCCTCCCTATTCCTCCTCAAGATGCACCTTTACTTTAAGGCAGAATACTGGTTTCTAAAGGGTAAGTGGGTTGGATTAGCATGATTAATGCTATACTAATTGCAATGTGCACAGTTCATAGCATCTTCTTATTACACCAAAGTACCCTATTATTTTTGTTACACTATATTCTCTCCCTCCGCACCTAGTTCTTGGCAAATTCTTCCTGTTACATCTTCTTGTTTAAAGTGCATGCTCTTTGAGATAGGAACTGTCATTTACTGTTTATCGTTTGCCTAATACAACAGGAACTAATCTGGATGAGACCCCTAGATCACCAACTCCCAAATGTATTGATTCCCATTTCACCTTCTTTAAAAGCTCTCCTTCTTGTTAAGCCTTTGTAGGTTTAATGCTACCATTTCCAGGTTCTAGTAAACCCAAGATCGAAGGAAGCCTAAATATTTTATTATAACTAGGGCTGGCTGTGAAACAAGAATTCCATTTTGCAAAAGCATGCCAAGACATCAACACTTATGTGGATGTGGAACAAAACCAAAATCTTTCAAAAATGTGTTTTGTTTTGCAAAAACCCAAATTAGGATGTTGTTTCTCATCTGAGTGTCCTAACCACTGGACCATTGACCATTTTGGAGTATGCTGAGACTTTTCTTTTTGAGCCTAAGAAACCTCCTCATCAAAAACTTTAATTAAAACAGATGTATTTCCACAAAAAAAAATCTGTTTTGGCTTATCAGCACTTCCCAGTGAGGAATGTTTCCACCCAAATGTTCCAAACCTAAGTGTAAGGCCCCTTAAAAACATTTCAAGTTTTAAAAAGAGCATCAGAAAGAAACTTAACATACCAGTCATCATCATTTTTAATGTTTATTGTATTGATCAAATTACAAGGGCCAGTTGCATGTCACATGTGGCCTCTTGATATATTTTTGGAATTGTGCTTTGGGACCCATCAGTGGCTTGGCTTTTTAACTATAAATTTGAAATTCCTGATAAATCTTATCTGGGTTACTGTTGAACACTAGCCAGAGCTCATCCTGCTTAGCTTCTGGCAAACTGAAAGTTCAGCAAAAACAGAAAACATTTGGAGTAGAAAATGAAGACAGTGCCCTTACTGAGAAGGGTGCTTATGCATGTTAAAGAGAACTCAGAAGGGAGTCTTGGCTAGATTTGGGGCCTTCCTCTGGGTATCAGGCAGCTTTAGTTCAAGAATGCATCTTGCTTCTCAGCAGCTGTGTTCTCTCCCACCAAATGTTTCTGGGTTCCTGCAATGATGGGCAAATTTCACCACAGATCTCCCTGACTGGGGGATGTGTGTGTGGAGGCTTCAAATTGCAGCCAAGAAGGTGCTCTGGTGCTGAGGACCCAGGCAGCTTTTCATAAGACCATGTTGCACATTACACTTGGGGTGAGTTAATTGCACTTAAAATGCCAGTGGCCATGCATTCAAGCAGTACAACGCATGCTAAGTGTGCTCATATTGTATCAAAATTACTGCTTTTGCAGGGGAGTATCACCAGATCTTATTAAGTAGTGTGTTCAGCCTTGGTCTGGGTGCTGCACGGAGATCATACAAGTTCAGAACTGGTGCGCTGTGGAGACTGGGACTGACAATCAGCTGTTTGTCCGTCCCAGCCCTACCACTGCACTGCAGCTGGTTCAAGACTTCCAGTGGCAGAGATCCGGCTTGTCCCATGGATCTAACAGCAGGAGTGGCACCCTCTCCTGCGTTCAGCTCCCTATGCCTCCCTTCACACACTGCCAGCAGCAGAGACCCAGATCACCCTGTCAAGCCAGACCATCCCTGGCTGGGCAGTGCTGGGCACACCGTGGGGAGGGCACAGCTTTGGGCATGGGGCAGATATGTAAGCTGCGATGCCTGGGGCCAGGGTCTGTTGGGGGCGAGGAAGGGGGACAACAGCTAGCTCCAGGCCTCTCCAGAGCAGGCTGAGATCATAGTAAACATCATTGTGAGACTGTTCAGAACACATTCTAACTTCTAATGTGGCACAGTAATGCTTGAATATGATCTAAATAAAACATGCTAAATGTCCCATGCAACAAGACTTTTCATTAGCTTTTTTTTTTTCCACTGGACACTCCCTTGGCCTACTCACATCTCTGCAGAGAGGAAGGGAAATCCCTAAGTATCCCTGCTTTCTAGGCCAGCTGCAGCTTCTGCATGGCACTGAGTGCAAAGCAGGGGCTTCCTACATGAGGAGATTTTGGTATGATTTATCCCCTGTTGTTGCACAGTTTGCAACTGCTTTGAACTGCCATTGTTTTACATGTGACTTTGTAGACAAGTTAAGCTCTGGTCCTATCATCTGGAACAAGGCGTGTTCTCTGCAGTAGCTTGATATGTGTGACTTAGCATGAGTTGAAGTCCTAAACCAAGGAGAAAAACAGCCAGCTGAGCACTAGACACACAACACACCACTAAATAGTCATCTGCTGATATGGTTGGTGACTGTAAATCACCATTATTGAAGAGAGCAGCCAAAAAGACATCATTCTTTTCTGAGGCACTTTCTGGCATTCTGCCATGCATGCTGTGACAGTTCATTGGAAAGTGACAGTGGATTTTTTTTGGGGGGGAGGATCTTTCTAGAAAGGATTTTAAAGAGGTTTTTGAGTAACAAACTCACATTTGACAGTTTGGCAACTGCTGTTTTAGATATTTTCACAATATAAATAATAACAGTGGTTATAAACAAAAGAATACCCATACACACCAGAGATTTAATCAGAAATGAATAGCTTTTCCACCAGTGAAATAATTGGGGGACAGGAGATTACAAAACGACGAAATAAACACTTCAAGGGAATTGTATGTCTCTGAAGCCCCTGACAGACATTACACTTAAGAAGTGATGAACTGGTTAATCATGCCTTAAGTAGTGACCTTGGTGCACATTCAATCAATTAATAGTGTGATAGAACAAGAAACAAGCCACAAAGTTAATACGCAAAATATGTGTAATACTTTTGTGGCTGGTTCCTATTACACATTTAATTGAACATATGGTCAGTGTCCAAACTCTAGAGCAGGGGTAGGCAACCCCTGACACATGTGCCAGAGTGTGCCATGCGAAGGCATTTTGCTTGCCACATGCACCTTGGCGCAGATGGTGAGGAAGGGGCCAGGGCTGCACCGACCACAACAAGGATCAGGCCCCTCATGGCTCCCCTGCTGTCTGCCTCTGGTACATCAACATCTTCCAAGTCAAGGTTGCCGATGTTTTTGGCAAAAAACATTGCCAACCCCTGCTCTAGAGCACATAGGACCCTATCAAGACTCCCCTGTGCTCCAGAGACTAAGAGCATCCCTCAGATGACTGGGGCTCCCATCTGCAGGAGTATATGATGCGCTTCTCTGGCTGGGAGACAAGTTTGCTCTTGCCGGTACAGGGGGAGCCTGGGGTCGGACTCTCTTTGCACAAGCATATGGTGCAAAGGAATCTCATGTGGGATCTCAAAACTATCTCATCTAGGAATTGCATCTTCTTGCCATAAACATATGGCAGGAAGCATGATTGTTGGGATCCCTTATCAAATCCCACTGTGTCTTTATTGTAACTTCTGTCAGGGGCCTGAGAAGAAAACTGTTGGCAAAATACTTTTCTGCAGGGCAATAAGAAGCTTAAGAAAACCAAAGCATCTTTAAAAATAAACATGTTGCTGGAATGCTTATTAATAATAAATATAATGCTTCAGAGATTTAATCCGACGTTAGCAGAAGCTTCACCACAGAATAATGGAGGAACTGTGTCTTGTTAACTGAAACCACTTCACGAAACTGTGTGTCTGGGAAAGGAAACTGCTAGGAAATTATTTGCATCCAAATATGAGCAGGAAGGCAGGAGAACCTAAGCATCTTTTGCTGGAAGTAAAGCAGCAATATACATATATGTTTCAGTTTCAATTCATTAAAATTTTCTAACCAAAGACAATTTTGTCCTGATATTCCCAATCTGCTCTGGTTTTGCATAGATCTGCCTCTTGTGGAAAGCTTATGTGCCATATTTTCTAAACTTGACCAGAAAATCATTGGTTTTTGTTTGAATGCATTATAGAGGTTACACACACGCACACACACTCTCTCTCTCCTCTCTCTCTTTTCTCTAGGGGTTGGGAACCATCTATATGTTCAATTTAAGATGTAATAGGAAACAGCCACAGAATTGTTACACATATTTTGTGGATTAACTTTGTGGCTTATTTCTTGTTTTATCGTGCCATTAATTGAACATGTATGTGTGGTCAAATTTAGAAAATGAGGCAAACAAGCTTTCCAGAAGAGGCAAATATATACAAAACAAGAACTGCCTGGGAATATTGTGACAACATGATATTTGGTATCAAAATGTTGATGAACTGAAACTTCCTACATGCAATGGGCAGTTTCAACAAAATTATTTGGGGAAGCTTTCTTATGGCCAGGATGGAATTTCTGGTGAGCAAGAGTGAGCCCAGAAGAGCTAACAGCACTCACTGGGATGAGAGAGGCCATGGTTTAAGACCCTTCTCTGCATTATTTGGAGCTTAGAATTTAGTTTGCCCACATCCCAGATGAATAGCTGAACCAATAAGTGACTCTGCAGTGTATATTTCTCAGGCTGTCTGGGTGTGTCTATATTATTTCATAGACATTAGGGCTGGAAGGGACCTTGGGAGATCATCGAGTCCAGCCTCCTGCCCAAAGGGCAGGAAGTCAGCTGGGGTCATAGGATCCCAGCAAGATAAGCATCCAATTTACT
>NW_017728886.1:153895289-153899272 GCF_001723895.1 Crocodylus porosus
GGTGTTAAACACCATCAGGTTCTCATCTGCCCATTAGACTGTTTACTGCAGAACTGCCTAACTAATTCCACAGTAAAGTCTCTGCATCCACTGCATGGCAACATGCATGTAGATGGTGATGGGGCTGGCAGGGGCTGCCTGCCCGCTAACCTCGCATTGAAGTACCTTCATGCCTCAGCCAGCCCCTCTGCAGTACATTGAGCTGGGTCGGAGTAGGCCTAGGCTGGTAGGCTGACCCCCAAGGCCTCCTGCTAGTTGAAGTTGCTCTGATCCAGCTCAACATGCTACAGTCCTGGGTGCACATTCAAACAGCATGCCCAAGAGCAATAAAAGTTAGCACAATATGCACTAGAGTTTATTGCATCAAATTAATAGCATGCTTAAACATGTTCTCTCTCTCTCTCAAAAAAAGGCAGGCCTTGGTTTCATCCAAGTGTGGAGCAAGAGGTATTTTTGACGTTTTTAACATTTACTAAGAACTTAAACTGAAGTTTAGGAGGATTTGGGGCTTTAACTAAGCCAGCCAGCTTACTTACAAGTTTACATTGTTTTGTCTACTACTCTAGTATTATAGAATATTAGATAATGCCCAACACCCCTTTATGGTTTACACCTACCTTTATATTAAGACTGATTTTTTTTTCCAAGCCAGGAATTCCATCTGCTTTTTCCTTAATTTTATGCTTTCTATTGTAAAGTGAAACAAACAAGATCTTTGGTTTTTTTTACCCATTTGTACGACTGCTTCCCACCCTGCTCTGCACAGATTTAAAACCCAGTCCTGGAGCAGCTTTACCTTTTGGATTCTAGTGTAACTTCTTATATGGAGTAGCTGTACTTGTTCTTTACTGTTTTTGTTGCATCCACCAATGGTCAGATTATGTTTGGTTGCAAGGTCTTGTATGATGGGTATCCTCTTTTTAGTACAGTGACTAGAATAGAGGGAAAGGCACTGAATTAAAATGGTGACTCCTAGACAGACGAGTAATAGTGATAATAAAAGCAATATTATAAGTTGTAGGGCCTTTCTTTGTACAGTTTAAGTGTACATCCTCAGTTTGAAATAACCAGTCATGGGTGAATGAGGGTCCTGTCATGTGTCTGGGAAAAAGCACTTATAAAATGCTTACTTTGATTGCAGTCAGTTCAAGTTCCTCAAACTTACAAATTGCAGCCAAGAAGGTGCAAACTTACAAGTGTGTTAGGAAAATTGATTTAAATGTGTGTGAATTGTTCAGGCAGAGGTGTAGCATGGAAAAAATGCACTTGTGGTAGTCTTCTTTCACCTTCTCCCTCCTTCCCTGTCATACGTTTTGGTTTGTGGGCTGCAGCCCATTGCCTCATGCCCCACTGTTGGTGCAGAAATCTTTGGGGGGAGAGGCACATGCCCCCACAGTGTGTCACTAATAGGGTCAATCCTTCTCCCAGCACCAGTGCTTCTGTGCAAAAATATGATTCCCAGACTGCCTTGCACTCTTTGACTCACATTGCCTGTGCCGAGTGCTTCCTGCAGTCGGAAAGTGCAGGCAGAACCAGGCAGGCAGGGTGAGGTGTTGCCCCCATCCTTCTGGCACCCCTCCCCTTAGACAGTACCCAGGTCACATGCCCTGCTCACCTATCCCATATTATGCTACTGTATTCAGATACTGGGAAGATGGGGACAGAGAAAGAAAGAGGCTGTTGAGGAGACCAGATGCGAAGAGGTTAAACAAGTACTATAAAAATAACTGAAGTAGGTGAATTTCTATTGTAAGACTTCATAACTATTCCACTTATAGGTGGAATTCATGGCCTAAGGGAGTGTATTCTTTTGTTGCTGACACCAAACTAATAGCATGAATTTTATTATTTCCAAGTTAGTTGATTTTTATTATACCTACAGTTTGCAATGACATTTCCCTCCTGGAATAGCTTGGTTTTGTAAGATTTTTTTTTAACGAGAGAGAGAAATGCAGGTAATTAGGAGATTTTGACAGGAATGCAATGGTTTGTAAACAACGGATATTTTTCTGTCCGTTTGTGGGTGGTCAGATGGTGGCTAGCAACAGTTGTGATAAAGTAACATCTACCAGAAATATCCAATGCCTCAGATCAGCAAAACACTTAAGTATGTATTTAATTTTGACCACATTTGTTCCATCTGTTTTGCAGAATACTTAAGTACCTAAAACTAAGAAGAAAATTACCTTGTAAAAATCATAAAACTCATAAACATGAAGATTGGAAAGGACCTCCACAAAGTAGTTTATGCCCCTGCTCTGAAACTGTTCATTTATTTCTAAACTATCCCTGGCATGTGATTGTCTAACCTGTTCTTAAAAATCTTCAAGAAAGAGATTCTAGAATTTCCCAAGGAAGTCTATTCCATTGCTTAAATACCCTTGAGCTAGAATTTTTTCCCCCGCTATCTCAAAGATGAGAAAACTCATCTTTATTACAAATCGGGTGTATTACATCAGTAAATGGAGTGAGGAATTGATCATGGTCCTCTTCATAGTGATTTTGCTTTGCATATTTAGAATGATGTTACACATTACACTCAGACCATACTAAATCTGTGAAATGTTAAGCAATGTTAAAGTTAGAACATGTTGTGAGAAATCACACAGGGTTAATCCTGTTTCTTACCCGCACAGCTCTGACTTGCCATTAGAAAGGCTGGTAAACATTTGAGTTACCCCTGCTCTGGTTGCTGGAAACAGTGCATCCTGAGGTGCTGGAGCATTTCAAATAGCTCGTTTTACCTCCATGAAGCAGACCGTAGTTACCCTAACATGAACTAGGTAGCACAGCCCAAAGTTAACCCTTGCCTGAAGTGATGTAACTTTGAGATGCTCAGAGGGCATTTAGCAAGTGTTAAGGAGTGTTAATGTTGTAAGTGTCCTTAGTATGGTCTAAGTGTAAAATGTAACTTCACCCTTAGAAGACTTTCAGCCTTTCCTTACAGGCCATGTTTTCTAAATTTCTTATCATAGTTATTGCTCTCCTCTGGATTCTCTGCAATCTTTCTCAAGGTGTGTTGCCCAAATCTGGACATTAATCCTTACCAGTATTGAACAGGGCAGAGTAGTTATCACTCTTTCCTTACACATGTCCCTCTGGCCAATACATCACAGAGTAAGAGTTGCCTTTTTTATAATAGTCACATTTATTTGTTTTCATTTTCAATTTGCAATTTATCAACCTCTCTCCCCCAACGTCTCTTTCTGCTAAATTGCTGCCTAGCCAGTTTTCCCCCATTTTTCTTTGTGTATTTGATTTCCTCATCCTAAGGGTAATACTTCATATTTAAACTATCTTGTTTTGATAATTTTGAATTATCATTTTGAATTTTAATCTTGGTCTCCAAAGTGTTTATAGCCCCATCCAGGTGGGAATCATTTTGAATTCTCTTAAGTGTGTACACTGGTTTATCACCCAAGTTACTAATGGAAATATAGAAACCTGAGACAGGCTCCTGCAGGACTCCACTTGCAAAGTCTTCCCAGCATTTTATAGTGAACCACTGATACCTAATTTTTCATGTGAGTTTTTAACCAGTCATTTATGGTGATTTCATCTATACCAGGGATTCTCAACCTTTTTTGTACCAGGACCCGTTTTTAAACATCAATGACCAGTCCCAGCCTATTGCCTGTCATCCCCTACTCACTGCCCCCAACTTTGGGGCCCCAGCCCCTCAGTGTATGGGGGATGGGGTGAGTGGGTGGGGCAGGGGGGTTGTGGGACATGGGGATGGGGCCCAAGCAGCCCCTTGCAATCTGGAACTCTGCCAGCCTGCAAGGGAAAAGCCATGCTTTTCCACGTGTTTCTCCTTTAAAGGAGAATCCATTTTTAAACTTTGTTTGCAACCCTTTCATATATTGTTGTGTCACACTTTTGGATTGTGACACACAGGTTGAGAAACTCTGATCTAAAAAACCATCTCTACTGTTCCACCCATATTCACTCAGCCACTCACTCTGTTGTCGGGGAAAACCGAA
>NW_017728886.1:153899984-153924897 GCF_001723895.1 Crocodylus porosus
GTCTGTGGGGAAAGTAGGTCAACAATGATTGACAGCTCCGCAGGTCACCCAGGGGGCAAGGACTGGGTGAGCCTTGGAAATTTCCACTCATAGCTTCAACTTGCGCATGTCAGTTTAACCTCTTCTGTACTGGCAGCACACACTTAAAAATTTCCATGACATCTGTCAAAGAAGGAACTCAGATTGGGTTGGCATGCTCTATTCCTGACAAAATACATGTTGGCTGTTGTGGATGTTATCACCCTATCACCCCAGTAGGTACGAATTATTTAATAAATTGTTTCAATATCTTTCTAAAAATCAATGTTAAACTTACTAGTTTATGACTCCCCAGGTCCCCTTTTGTTATCTTTTTAATGATAGGTGCTATCTTGGCCCTTCTCCAGTCTTCTAAAATCCCCCTCATCCTTCACAAGTTCTTAAAAATAATTGCTAATTTTTAAGAGATTAAAAAATTCCTTCACCTTGTTCCTGAAGCACTGTACAAGTACAGTGAATTATAGCAGGTCCAGCCAACTTGAACCTATCTATCTTACCTACATATTCTTTGACCAGTTCTTTCCCTATTTTTGGCCTGTGCTCCTATCCCTTAACATTCATTCTGTTAAGTGTATGGTCACACTTAACCTTTTTTGTGAAGACTGAAACAAAAGGGCTATTGAATTCTTCAGACTTCTTTGTGTCATCTGTTATTTGCCCTCTTTCCCTCTTAAGTAATGGGCTTTCTTTTCTTTTTCTGTTTTCCTCTTATTTTTTAACTTATTTATAGAGCCTTTTCTTGATGACTTTATGTCCCTGGGTAGTAACAGCTCATTTTGTGTCTTGGTCTTTCTGAGTTTATTACAAAGTGCTTGTGCCATTTCTTTATCCCTGTGCTTATTCATACATCCTTGCTTCGATTTTTTTTGTATAATTTTAGGTCATTAAAGAACTCCTGGTGCAAATACAGTGGTCTCCAGCTATACATGTAATCTTCCCTCTGCATTAAGGTCAGTTTTCTGTTGTGCTTTAATGCAACTGCCATTTTTTTCTTCATTCCATTTTCCTCTTCAGAAAATCGTCCCAAAAGACCCTACCTACCACTTCCCAGAATTTGAGGCTCTGCAGTATTTGGAATCTGTTTTCCTTATTTGGTTGTTCTTATGTTTCCTTAGAGTCATGAGTTCTGTTGTTTCACTATCGTTCTTACCCAAACTACCTTCCACTTTCAGATTCCCAAAAGCTCCTTTTTATTAGCTGAAATTAACTTGAAAAGAGCTGCTTCTCTGTTAACACCTTTCCCTCTTTGAGCCTATCATGCACAGCACATCCCAAGAAAATGGTGGGCTTCCTATCTCCTGCCACATCACTTACCAACCGCTACTGGACAGTCAGAGTTCCACATTGCCAGTAGGTTCTGTCCTTTAGTTATTTGTCATATTTGTTCAGGAAAAATATTATCCACCCCATTCTGAGCAGGTGGCCTATGTCTCTCCCCGTCCTTGACGTTGCTCTGGGTCTTTTCCCTTTTTAATTTCACTTAGAGACAATCAACAATTCCTCTCACATCTAAGGCCTTGCTCCTGCAAATGCTTTTTCCATGTGCATGCATTAAGAATGTCTGCAGGAAAAGAATTTTCTTATGGACCACTAAGTTTGTGCACACACACATGCACAAAAAAAGAAAAGAAAATTATCCATTCACAAACATCCTGTTTCAGGGTAAATTTGTTTGGTTCAAGTTGAATGACTTGAATGAATTCATTTGTGACTTAATTCTAAGTAACTAGGAACTTGAAATAAAGCAATCTCTTTGATTATAGGTTTGAATGAATGTGCAATAATACAATAATTTTCTCTGTTTTTGGAAATCTTGCTTTATAAAAGTCAAATGTTTACATTTTAGCCACTGTGTACTAACCATTTGAATGTACATGTTACTCTGTGTTACTGAAAACTGTATAAACTGGTGTTGGTCTCTTCATGTCCTAAAGCCTCAATCAAAACATTGTGAAAATGCAATTTTTTTCAATCATTCAAAAATACAGAAATTTGGGGGAAATGGCAGTTGCAAAGCAAAGGCAGGTTTTTAGTGCTAGTATACCCTGAGGTAATTTCATCACTGGTGATCCTCTGCTATTAGCAGAGTGATACCAGAGATGGATTTGATCTACTGAGTTTAAAACTAATTCTTTATTAAAAAAAATGAAACATCTTCTTAGTCACTTTTGGCAAGTACTGGGGCCTTTTAGGAAAAAATTAGATTAGAATCTCTTGAGATGCTGCAAAGACCTCTGCTAGCAAGTGGAATAACCAGTGGCAATAGTACATGGTCAGATCCAGGATTTGCTAAAGGGAGATGTGGCATACCTCTCCTCAGACCATATGGGGGTTGGGGCAAGGCATGGCTGGAACACTAGAGCTGGCAAGGGACACCGCGGAGTCAGGCAGGGAGTAGGCCTGGGAAGGAACCCAGCCACCACTGCCAGTACAGCCCAGTTTACCGCAGAGCTGCTCCTGTCCTGCTTCAGCTGGTGACTGTGGGGGACAGCTGTGCAGGGAACCAGAGTCTGCCAAGGAAAGTGGCAGCAGTGCACAGGGTCCTCCTTCCAGCTCCTGCTTCCTGCCTACCCTTACTCCCATACCCATCACTGGCTGGGAGTAGGTGCTGGAAGGAGGAACCTGCATACTACTGGTGCTGTGCCCAGATGAACCTGGTTTCCTATATACACAGATGCTGCCTGCAACTGGAGCTCTGGGGCTTCCCCTGTGCTCATGTCCCCTGGGGCAGTGGCGGCAGCAGGGAGTGGGTTTCTCTTTCCAGTGCCTGCTTCTAGCCAGAGGGGACCTAGGGATGGGGGAATGAGGTAAGGAGCAGGTGCAGGAAGAGGCAGCCTACCTCCTGCTGTGGCTGTCTCCTTTTGAGCCTGGCACCATGTACAGCCACAACCTTTGACTGATGTGGAGCAGGAGCAGCTCTGGGTTCCCCCTGTGCTCAGGTCAGCCAGGGGTAGCAGATGGTGGGTGCACCTGCACTGTTGCACCACAGCCCCTGGATCCACCCTGGTCACCTATCATCATTGTTGTGCAGCATTCGAGGGAGGTGGGACACGTTACCAGTGGCTTTCACGAAAATTTGCTGACAGTAGCGGGATGGGGATACTCCAGAATCTGGGGCTTCTTTTCAGATTTTGAAGGAGGGATGCCCTATAATTGGCAAACACTCTTTTGCTTGTTGTCCCCCCACCACCACCCTCTAAGCTTGACTAGTTCTTCCCTCTCCCCCTCAGTGTCTTCACAACTCTGACTCCTTGTTCCAGTCCCATTCTCCTTATTCTCCTCATCCCCCTTCCACTCTCCTTGCCTAGACAGTCCTAGACTCTCCCTACTCTACTGGCTCATTGTTCAAAATCAGTTGGAATTAGAACACTCTAGCATTGCCTCACCATCATGTGTATTAAGCCCTTCATGTTTTAAAATGGCCATGGGGGTGCTTTAACTAAAGCTCATTGAATTAGCTTTAGTTAAAGCGTCTCCATGGCCATTTGAAAATGCGAGAGGCCTAATACACATGACGGTGAGCTGTTTTAATTTGAGCAGCTGTAGAGGAACTGCTGTAATTAAAATGGCCTCTTCCCATCCCTGAGCACATGTATAGGCATTGATCCACAAAAAAGGATTTAAGCACATGAAGTTGACCTTAGGCAGACTTTGGGAGCATGACCCCTGGACTAGGGACAGACATTCAAAAAATCTGAGCCTGAATTGATTCAATCTTTGCAGGTTAGTCTAATGTGTCTAGGCTGAATCTGTTTGTAACTGTACAGAAATCCCCTCTGGACTGAAAAAATGCAGGCACATGCCTGTAGTGGTTAAGCTGGAAGCCGGGGGAAGAGGGGTGGGCTAGAGCAGTCCTCCTTGCCCTGCCACAATGCTGAGCTGAGTGGGGCACAGCCAGGCCTGCTAGGATGTTCTGATTAGGGAGCACCCCCGCATTCATAGCAGAGCATCTGTCAGCTCTGTTATCAGCATTTATCACTCCATCAGAAAACAAAACCTCTCCCATTAGTTCAGTCTCTTCTGAAACAACTGTTTCCAGGGAAGAAATAGAGGGACATTACCAGCTACCTGTTGATTAGTTCCAAAAAGCTATAAGTGGACCCTATGCTGTCTGCCTTTTTCCTGTCTGCCACAGCATGGACCATAGTCAGCATGTGGTCTGCTAGCTAATACTGAGAGGTGTCTGTGTAAGACAGAGGGGAGGGGTGATTGCCTGCTTAGCAGGGAGTGCTGAGGAGAGCGCGGGAGCAAGGGAAAGCTAGAGAGACACCTGCAGTATCTGCCAGACCTCCAGCCAGGGAGCAGAGGGTAAGGGCCAGCTCTGCTGTGGAGCAGAGAGCCCTTCCCAGAGAGCATGCTGGGATGCTGGGGATTTCTGGTTTAACTTAAACCAAGAAGGGGTCTGAGACATTGCATAAACCAGTTTGACCCAAATCACTTAAGGCTGATACTACATTCAACCAGATTTATCTCAAAGCAGTTTCAGCCATTTTCAGACTGGTTTATGTGCACTGAACATAAGTTCTGTTACATGTGTAACCTGGGCAGTACTCCAAGAGGTACCCCCTCTCCAATTGAAGGGATCAAAGCAGGTGCACAAGTGCTGTGGGAGGTGTAGGGACTCTCTGCCACTTATAGACCAGAGCCAGACCACCAATGGGGACTTAACCATATACCTTTTAATACTGGGAACATAACAGGCATAAATCAGAGGGTCTAGTGGACACTACAATGCCCCAAGGGGGCAGGATTCAACAAAAGTTAGACACTTAGAATCACTGACAAAAAAACAGGGTTAACAAAATATAAAACGCAAACAGCAGAACAAACAATATGGGTTGGTGAAATATAAAAAAGGCACAAAATGCAAAATGTCAAATGACAAGGAAATATAGGTCCTCGGTACCTCGAGGGGGAGAAAGCACAATGGCCCTTTTCCACTGCAAGAAGATTTGCTTCTTATTATCTCACTCACCCCAAGTCACCTCAGCTGGAACTTAAACCCAGATCTCCCACATGGTAGGTAGCAATGCTGCCACACAGCCACCACTGGTGGCCCTGCTCCAACCTGTTAGGGGTCTTGACCTTCCTGGAGCACCAGCCTCACATTAAGCTGCCTGGCCTCTGATTGGAGGAGCTGGAAACCCCTTGGGTCGCTGCTCAGATCCTTCCTGGAGTTGGGGGAGCCTCTCCTGCTGGCTGCAGCCTCTTGTAGGGGATCCTGGAGCCCAGTGGGGAGCTTCTCCTGCCGGCCACATGCTGCGCTGCTGAAGGTCCCACTGCTGCCTGCAGGTCCTGCTCTTTCAGGCTCTTCTGGGGCACTGCTTCTGCCCCGCTGGTTCAGCTCTTGCCAGCTGTATGAAACTCCTTCCTTGTTGTCCCTCACTGGTCTCTCCTGAGTCAGCCCACGCCCAAGGGGCCAATCAGGGGACACGGGGGGGTGAGTCTCTGGGACCTGATTGGTGCGGAAAGGGAATCCCATGTCCTCCAATCATCTTATACTCCTTCAAAACCCCTGGGCCAAATCATTACCAGATTGGTGAGGAAAGGGAATCCCAAGTCCTCCAATCACCTTTTGCCTTTTCGAAACCCCTGGGCCAGGTCATTGCCAGCCAGCCCGTCACACATGTTTAAACCAGTTTCTGATCACTTAAACTGGTTTATGTGTAATGTCTGTCCCTAGCCCAATAATGCAATTCTCAGCATGCCCATTGTGCTTTTGCTTAATCCTATAAGCACTTAAAGTCCAGTGGTGTCTAGGTATTTTATATTACAGTTCCCCAGCACCTGAGTTCTGCATCTAAACATGCCTAGAAGCATCTCTGTCTTGCTAGCACTGAATTGCTCACTGCCTAGCTCATACCTAAGTCACAGTTGAATCTGCAAACTATGCATTACTCCACGCATGTCTCAGAAGAGTGCCTTAACAACAAAGCCATAGCTATTCCAGGTGTGTTGTTGTGTGGAGAAGACATTAGGAGGCACTGGACTAAAGGGAAAGAGAGTGAACATGATTTTGGAGCCCAGTTACTGGAGCACTAACCTAGCTCATGTTGCTGGTCCTTGTTCTAAGGATTTCCCTTGAATAAAATAAAACTTGGGGCTGTAGATCCACTCTGGGAGCCCAGAGGTTAAGAAGTAAATCCTTTATGGGGGTTTTTGTTGTTGTCTCTGTGCTTCAGGTTCCCATGTTGTAAATGAAGTTGGTTAAGATAGCTACCTCTTAGAGATGTAAATACATTACAGGGTCTGTGTAAGTAATTGAGATTGACAGATGAAGGTCATATGTAGCTAGAAGCACCAAGAGGATTTGTTTAGTTAATATTTTAGAAGGTGCAACTTTCATACATTAGTTTGTCCTTTATTCATGTGATGACATGGCCCATACCCATTTTTAGTGTCCATCATACCACAGGAAAAAAAAAGGTAAATCTGAGATTGGAAACCCCATGGAAAATGTGCTGTCATTGTGGGTTTTGCATGGTGCCCTGAACAGTGGGACCCTGATCCCTGCTTAGTCCCACAAGTATTACCCAGAAGGTATTATAGAATCACTTGAATTGAAATACAGTCTGCCCTCAGCTGTTCTGATGTCCTAGGAGGGGAGGATGTAAGATGCCTCTTCTCTTTCTACCCACAAGGAAGGATGGAAGCCTGGTATGTTTCAGATAATGGTAGGAAGGGGCAGGATCCCATTGACCCATGCACTTTAGTTCTCAAATTGAGACAGTCTCCCAAATGGGTCTACCCAAATCCAGGTCACTCTTGCATTGCTGCCAGTGGTCAGCAGGGCATGTGCCTGATGCCTCTGTACTCTGTCTTTGTGTAGACCATGCTTGTAAATCCATGGGGCCTAAAGCAAGGACATCACTTGGCACGTAAGTCAGAAATTCACCAAACAACTGGCCAGGAATTCTGTCATTTGTAGTAGCCCATACCACTTTCTTTCAGACTTCTTACCAGTAACTATTTAAAAAAAATTTTTTTAAAGAATGTCTGGCACCCCAGTACTGGCAGCTCGAGGTTGTTGTCCTTGTGGAACTCCTTGCACCCCTAGCAGTGGATAGCTTTATCAGAAGTCTCCCCTCTACTCTTTAACCAGTGCCAGTGTTACAAGCCTCACTAGACTGATGATATTCACATGCAGGAAACAATGCAAGGAAAACAGGATTTGCATGGCTCCGGCTGCTCTGCCCCAAGAATTCCAGGAAGTGATTGTACTTTATGAAACCGTCTGTGCGCGGCTAGATTGTCTATAGCTTTTAAGGTCAAGTCATATCACACTGCGTTTGAAAAGCCCTTTGTAATAATGAAGACTGTTTATGAACCAGAGTACAAGCTGTATTGTTTACCCTGAGGTTTGGTTAAAAGGTGCAATATTTCAGCCTGTTTTTCAGGATGGCACAAGGAATCTATCACAGGCTTTTTTGGCATCAGCTTGGGATCAGTTCAAAGGGGAAATGTCCATCATGTCATTTGAAATATCTTGGTGCATGGAAAAAGTCACGCAGCAAGCATAGCCCCCCAGCTATGTAGCACAGATGAAAGTGAAAAGCAAAATGTTTAATACGTGTCAGGTTTGTATGATTAGTTTCCAGTAGTCACTGCAGTAGCTGAGGCGTCTCCTCGGAGGAGGGTGCCCCAGTAACTGCTGCTTTCAAACCTAAGGAAAGGAGTGGTGTAAGTGTTTTACAACCCATGCTGGACAACAATGGCATCTGCCTATTAGTAAGAAAGTTCTGGGAACCAGCCATAAATTCAAGGTCCCTTTTTTGCTAACTCCCTGATTCTTTAATAATAGCAAGAACTGGCTGGTGCCAACATGGGTCTGTGCAACTGAGCTCTGAACAATGGATTTCTAAACCTGTCGTACTCCACAAAGGTACTCAGACTTTCTAGTGCCTGGCTCAGTTTAATAATATGTGGGTTAATGAGCTTGGTATAAAGGCTTCAGCAAGCAAGTTAGAGAGCTTGGACCTGAAAGGTGACAAAGAAAGAAATTTTCTTCAAGTCTCTTACATTATGGTCTACTGAAGTCCACTTGTGCTTGTTAACTCAACTAAATGCTAACCCCAGTTTTGCTCACATCCCTAATGACAAATGATGCTGTCTGTAAGTAGGTTGCCTATGTAACCTGTGACTTATACATAAAACCACAGAAAAAAATGTCCCAGCATTTGTTCTGTCAAGGCAATGAAAAGGCATTCTTTCTCTAACCTATTAACTCCCATTCTGAGCAAATCTAATGGTTACAAGAAGCACATTCATGCCCAGAAAGCCTTTTGATGTAGCTGCTGGTAGGGTTGAGATGTCAAATAGATGATAGTTGATTAGCCACTGGAAGGCAAACAGTGGGATTCAAAGCAGAGGAGGTGAGAAATGGTCAGCTTGAGGAATGGAGGTTTCGATTAATGATCAAGATAGAATGAAAACTGTCAGAGCCGCTAAACGTATGACAGAGATACAGGAAGAGCATTGCAGTCAGTAAAGATCAACAGGAATGGAGCTTACTAAGAAGGGTGACCCATAAGCGAGCATGTGTTCAATCAACCTTGAGAGAACAGTCACAGATGACCCCAAGCATGTCACATCAAACAAACAGTGTGAGGCTGAAATCAGGAACTGAATTTGCACTCCAGAAGGGTTGCTTTCCATTTGAACTGGCATTCTGCCGGGGTCTGGCTGCTGTTTGCCAGTGAAGACACAAACCCGAGCAGCGAATGACTTAAAGGCTAGGGACAGACATTACACACAAACCAATTTAAGTGATCAGAAACAGGTTTAAACGTGTAACAGAACAGACATTCAGTGCACATAAACCAGTTTGAGAATGGATTTTCAAACAGGTTATGCAATGTCTGTCCCAGACCCCTCCCTCGTTTAAGTTCAACTAGAGTCCCCCAGCATCCCAGATGCTTTAGAGCTCTGGATGGGGCTCTCTGCTCCAAATCAGAGCTGGCCCCACCCCTCTGCTTCCTTGCTGGAGCCCTGGCAGAGATGGCAGGCACAGCAGGGTCTGTCTGGCTTCCCCCTGCCCCATTGCCCCTCACTTCACTTGCTGCTCAATCGGGAATCCCTCCCTCCTCTCTCCCACAGCATGGACCGTAGCCAGCATGTGGTATGATAGCTAATGCTGAGAGGTTTCTGTGTAAGGCAGACAAGACAAAGGCAACAGGACAGCGTATGCTTAGGGCTTTTTGGAGATAATCAATAGGTAGTTGGTAATGTCCCTCCATTCCTTCCTTGGCTGGTCACTGACTGGTCACTGGGGGAGCACATGCCCCTCCCTGACTAAAGTGGCACCAGTCGCCCATGACTGCAGTAATTAACAACATCAGTCCCCTAGAAAATCATATACTGGAAAAGGCATCTTTTTTCTTGGCTGCTTTTCTCCATGATGGGAGTACACAACCCCAAGCATATCTTATAGGTGTTCTTCTCTACACACATCTCTAACTCTATCTGGCCAAGAATGAGCTTCAGTCTGATTTATGCTCATTTAGGCCTCTCCCTTTATCATGTGCTGGGACAGCATCAAGAATGTGGATGCTGGTTGTTATCTTAGAGTACTACAATCTAAAGTGCCTCATAAATATCCTTACCAGCCTCCCATATATTTTGAACAGAAATGGTGGCAGAACTGAACCCCTGGGCTATAGAGGAGAGTATCCTTTGGAGTATACTACGTAATAGATACATTACTCCTTACCATCTTTTAGGAACACTCAAAGAAGAGATAACGCAACTAATTAAAAGCTACTGCATCCATCATTGCAAGGTCCCCTAGGCAAGTCAGCAACACCTTATGGGAAATAAGATTGTAATGGATTTGCCTAGGTTGCAGGCAGTTGTAGTTGGGGAGAGAATCTGAGGGGACTGGAAAGTGAAATCAAGTGTTCTTGCTGTGGTGAGACATCTGCACTAATAGAAGCAGGAGCATCTGTCCATGAGGGTTGTAGCTGTGTTAAAGTTTATTGGGTTTTTTTACAGTATTTCTGATACTACAGCTTAGCACTCTTTTGAGATATCATTTAACTACCTAGCCAAAAGTTTTTTGTTTTAGTTTTATTTCACTTCTTAAAATCTTTTTTTATATATAATTGTGCATATTAAAATAATACAGTAAATCGTACAGAAATGTGTTAATTTCAATTTATGATGTGTACCACAACAACAATGGCTCTTCTCTCATACTATATTTAATAGTTTCATAGTTGTTAGGGCCTGGAAGGGATCTTGGAGATCATTGGGTCCAGTCCCCCCACACTTGGGCAGGAAAGACTTCTGGAGTCTGATGACCCCAGCAAGATGGGCATCAAGATGCTTTGAAGATTGCCGGGGTGGATGACTGTATCACCTCTGGGGGAAGCCTGTTCCAAACCCTCGGCACTCAACTTGTAAAGATGTTTTTCCTTCTGTCTAGCCTGAAGCAATCCTCAATCAGGTTGTGCCCATTATTTCTTGTCCTCCCCTGGGGGGCCTTGGTGAACAGATACCCTCCCAGGGCCTAATGTACACCTCATACTTATAGACTGCCACCAAGTCCCCTCTGAACAGGCTGAACAGTTCCAAGTCTTTCAGCCTCTCCTTATATGACCTGGTCTCTAGGCCTCTAATCATGTGCGTGGCCCTCCTTTGGACTCTCTGAAGCTTTTTCGCATTCTTCCTGAAGTGTGGCACCTAGAACTTGACACAGAACTCCAGCAGCGGTCTCACCAAGACCAGCTAAAGAGGGAGGATGACATCCTTAGCCTTGCTCAAGATGCCTCGGTAGATGCATGCCAGTGTTTGATTGGCTCGGCCCGCTATGGCATCGCACTACTTCCATAAATTGTGAACAATGAACAATTTTGTAAACTGATTCAAATCTTGAAGTATATTACTGTTCTTCTCAACAGTAGGCTTAGATTTTGTTAAGACCACCTCTTCCCCAGAAACTACTTGGTAATAAACATTTCTAATTTTGCATTTTTTAAATGAGGAATTTGGCATGTAATCGAAATTTAATGAAAATTAGAATTCTGTATCAATAGAATCAGTATTGTTTTCACAGTGCTCTTTTGAGAATCTGTTCATGAGCATAACAGACAGATATATTAATGTTAACATTACAAATGCTCATCATTTTATTCCAGATCTTTTTGCATATATAGTTGATAGGCCTGTGTGAATAGGGAAGTGTTCAATTTGGATTCAGATTTGGCCAGTTCAGAACACAGTGATTTGATTCAGAGATTCAGATCATTTTCCTGAATCAATTTGACCAAATCAGCTTCAGAAGATTTGGCACTGATTTGGAGAGATTTGGCCATAGAGCATAAAGGGGAATCACTGAAATACCTATAACTCCATTATTTATTGGCAGATTTGGATGAAAATAGCAGGGATGATAGCCCCTTCTGAGGCCATGAAACCTGCTAGGTTTCAAGGAGATGGGTTTAGGGGTTTCTGGGAAACTGTACCTCAAGGTGCTGAAAGCAAAACTCATGACATGTCTGACTGTGTGTGTGTTAAGGCACAGCAGGATGAAAACTGCAGGCATGGTAGCCCCTTCTGAGGCCATGAAACCTGCCAGGTTTCAAGGAGATAGGTGCAGGGGTTTCTGGGAAACTGCATCTCAAGGTGTTGACAAACACAACTCATGATGTATGACTTCGTGTGTGTGTTAAGGCACAGCGTGGTGAAAACTGCAGGCATGGTAGCCCCTGTTCTCACCCTCACAATTCCACTGCAACCAGTAAGCCTCAGGCCTCTCAAAGATCTTACAGGTCTGGCTTTCCCCAGCCAGGACTGTCCGGTGGCTGGAGGTTATCAGGTGCCTCCTGCTCCTACCTTCCTTTCACCAGTGACATTTGCAGTCCTGGCATTTCCTGGGGCTGCTGAGCCACTGGCAGTCCTACCCAGGCCTCCCTATCCTGGTAGGGTGCAGTTTTAGGTCATTCCCAGGGTGATGTGAGGCCTCCTCCCCATATAGCCCCAGTTCTTATATCTCCAAGTTCTTCCTGGTGCGAAAGCTAAGCAGGGAGATGTTATTCCTCTGCTGACTGTGCTGGTGAGAAACTAAACTGCTGCCTCCATCTCTGAGACTGGGGCCTTAAATGGCTGCTCTATCCTGCCACATACATCGCCCCTTGTACAGGCATGAGATAGGCCTGCCAGGTTTCAGGCAGAGTGGTGCAGGAGTTTCTGTGAAACTGCACCTCAAACTGCTGAGAGTAAAACTCATGTCACTTGTGTGTGTTAAGGGGTGTAGGTTGTAGCCATGTTGGTCTAAGGACATATTCCAGACGAGGTTCTTGGGGCCAATCTGATATCTTTTATTAGACCAACTGAAGAGTTGGAGAAATTCTTCTTTACAAGCTTCTAGGTTTAAAAACCCGTTGTCAGGCTGAGGAAGCATCTAGTTGTGGGGGGTGTGCTCTTCTTGGATGGAAGGAATAGTAAAGAAGCCAGAGGATGGCATGCAATGCAGGCAAGAAAGCCAGTCGGTGAAAATGGAAATGGAGGCATCAGGGGGTGAGAGACAGGCTGGGGTTGGGGGAAAGGGGGATGTAGCTGGTAAAAGTGGAGAGGTACCTGCTTCCTGGGGAGTCAGATGTCCAGGAGGTTGTAGTGTGTTATAAATCCAATGTCTATATTGAGTCCATGAGTTTCTGTATCTAGGAGGTTGATGAAGTGAAGTTCATAGACCCATCTGTTAAATGTGGTTTGTAAATTCAAACAAGCACTGAACCTTGCTAACCTCATTACCAGAAGCCAACTTTCTACAGGCCAAAACACACCAAATGGATCCAGACCATGCCATGACAGGACATGCAAAACATGTCAACATATCTCCAGTACCCCCACCAACTGCATACCAGAATCTATCAAAGACAAGAATACCCAACTATCTGTAGGGGAACATTTCTCACAAGAAAACCATTCTGCTTCCAGTCTCTCAGTCCTGATCCTCAAAGGGAATTTACACCCACTTTTCAGGCCATCCAAGGTATCCCTGACTATGAGGTGCAGCTTGTGTGGATGCCAACAAAGTTGGCATCATAGACTGCCTTGACCATATTGGCCTCATTGTTGGTGACCATGAACCCATGGGTGATCTCACCCTGCCCAGCAAGCCACCCCTGCACCATGCAGTTCATGGCTACCATGATCTCCGTTCCCGTGTGGGACTCATCCATCACCTTGGCTTGAAGGAGAGCTGACTGATCACACCAGTGCCCTGTGAGGGAGAGGTAGGCATGATCTCCACCCCGGCTGCTTCAGATGTCAGAGGTAAAGTGCAAGGCTACCTGTGGTCTTGCACTGCTCCTCCCTCAAATACTCCCTGCATGCCTTATACAGGGACGGCACTGTCCTGCTAAAGGTGGTGCATGCAAAGGTGGTGCGTGCGAGCACTTGGTAGGATGGGGCCATAAGTGCCATGAGCCACCTGAACCCCGGCCACTCAACTAAGGAGAAGGGCTGGCCATCCAGAGCAAGCATTTCCCCAATGCTCTGAGTGACCTTGCTTGTCCTTGTAATCATCTCCAGCATGTGTTATCTGCGGCTTGCCCTCACTGCTCCAGGGTGGCCTGCCTCTGCTTTGTGGGGACGGGGGCTTTGGAATGAGAGGGGAACTCCTTTTGGGCATGCTCTGATTGGTGCTAGGCTGAGCAGGAACAAGGGCAAGGGGATACTGCCTCCTGAGATGCAGCAGCATCACTATGGTGGTGAAGTGTTTCACCTCCTTTTCCCAGCTGATCTGCCTTTGGCAGTGCTGGCAGATTGCATACTTGGGATCATCTTCCACCTCAAAATGATCTCACACTACCCTACCCCCCACTTCTGGGTTGAGGGTGGGGATCCTGCTTTATCCCCCTCCTCAGCAGGCTGAGGCACAACAACAGGGGGAGCTGACTCAGCTGAGCCACTTGCCTCCACAACTTCAACTTAAACCTCAACCTCCTCTGAGGTGCTTTCCAGAAAAGAAGACCTGGCTCTAGGGGAACTTTGAGGGGTGTGGAACACGAACTCAGATTTCCCCTCAGTCCCCAGAATTTCTTTTGCTAGGGCACCTCTGCTTCCAGATCCAGCTCCTCCTCTGGCACTGGGAGGCTCACTCTGGGAGATGAAATTGGGGTGGAGGAGACTGCCATGCTGGTGCTGGTGGCTATTTCTGGTGCTAGTGGAGGTGGTGCAGGTGCAGGGGCAGGTACTGCTCCCACCTCCTTGCTCCTACTGGCAGGAGAAGACTCATTGCTTCCAGGAAAGGATGCATCTATGTTGGGGGGGGCGGGGCTTGCAGCTCTCCCCCTATCCCCTCCATCCCCTCCTCCACCCCTGCCAGAAGACCTGGCACCTGCATCTCCAGCATGTCTCATATTAATTTTCCTGTGCTGGAAAATGTGCCTGTGTGTGTGCAGCTGTACTATCTCTTCTTCTGTGTGTAACTAACTAATAATATCTCTTCTTCTTTTCTGATTACTGTATGTGTCTGACTACTTCTTCTCTGTTGTGTTTACTGTATGTGTGTGTAATTATAATGTTAATATTTCTTCCCTGATTACTGTATGTGTCTAATATCTCTTCTTCTCTGTTTACTGTATGTGTGTAATTAATAATATTAATATCTCTTTTTCTTCTTTGTGTATGTGTGTGAGTGTGTGTAATTTATGTGCTTCCCTGCAGAGTGATGGATCACATTGCCAGGGAAAACACAGCTTTCTTTTAAAGTGTGTGGGGGGGAGAAAAATAACAAGAACAGATAAGAGGTTTGTGCTGGAAGAATAAGTTGAAAAAAAAATGGTTTAGATAGGGATAAGTAGAGGGATTTTAGGCAAGGGTAATTAGTAAGCTGTAGCCAATCCTTTCCAGGAACAAAAACTAGCAGGAGACTGACTAGGAAGCCAAGCCAGTCCAGTAGTACCTTTCAGGCACTGTTGCTCAGGCAGAAACAGCTCACAAAAAGGACAGAAAGGCTACAGACAGAGGCTTATATGCTGTTCCTATATCCCTCCCCCAGAGCACTGTGATTGGAAGGAGACTCAGGGAAGGATCACAGTCACTGATCAGCTACAGATGTAAGTCTTCCCCCCCGGTCTCCCTCCCTCTTCTGTTTCTGTTCCCCTGAAAGACTGCCTTCCGAATCTCCAAATTACTTGTGGCTGGACTCTGATGAGGGTGGGTTGCCAGGAGCACATACCTCTAGTGTTTTGAAGTCTATACCTGCTCCCAGTAACTTTCCAGGTGCAGTTCAAGGTGTTTGTTTTGACCTGTATGGCCCTAAATGTATAGGTAGAAACCATACCTATCCTAAGTATCATGATAAAACCATACAATAAGTATCATGATAAAACAAAGCTTCCTAGAACAATTGGCCAAGGTAAAACTAAAACATGTTGGAGATGGTCTAACTTGCCATAATAAATTGAAAACTAACATGAAAAAAATCATGCATGTGTATTTCATTATGCAGCTAGCCTAGAGAAATGGCAATTTTTCATAACATTCTGTAACATGTATGTAAACAACTTGTAATATGTACAAGCACCCTAAAAGGCTGAATTTTCCTTTATGCTTCATCATGGTCCCTAGGGTCAGCTGAGCACCATCTCCTACAAGTACCCACAGTAAAGTAAGCCCATTTGATGAAAAAATGGGGAAGATACCTCTCCACAGTCTCTCCTTAACTCTGGAACTCCCTCCGTCTAAGTACCTGCCAGAGTCCACATCTTTCAGGAAACATGTAAGACCTTCCAGTTTGGGTGGGCATTTAGCAAACAAAGCTGGGCTGGGATATTGTTTAGGGCATTATATGTTGACATTCTAGTTTCCTTGTAAGCGGTTTTGTTCTCTTCTCACTCTCCTGTTTAATAAAGTATCTTTTTCTCTTACTGTAAACTCCGTTCTCTTATTGTAAGCTTCCCCAAGCATTTGTTGGGACCAGTGGCATATAAATTGAGTGAATGAATAAATAAATAAATTCACCTCACCATTTCACAAACACTCAGGAGATTCAACTAAGATTTCCATTTATGATACAAAATCCACAGAGGCTAGTACAGGTATGAATTTTCCAATCTCTTGCTACTATTTGTGTATGCTTAACAATACAAAACCTGGCACCTCACTAACACTGGGTATATTATCTAATTAAACCTCTGTATTACATTCTGGGACAGCAGATAAACTCAGTCCTGTGAACAGCAAAAAGTAAAAAATCATTAGCCCAGCCCCTTAAAAAATGATCATATTGGCTTAAAAAACATGAGGTTTAGGAAGGAAAACTCGTATTTGGATAGGGCTGTGTGAGGCTTTGGACAGAGCTTCAGATCTGGAGAAGCTTCGGACAATTCGGGGTCTGAAGCAGCACATCTGGGTTGAAGCACTGGCCTTGTTAGGCTTCACGAAGCAGTTCGGAGCTCCCAAAGAGCTTTGGAGCCGCCTCAGAGATCCGGCCATATGGTATAATGGGGAAAAAATAAAATATCTAGAACTTTGTTGCTTTATGTCCAATTTGGATGAAATTTTCAGGGATGGTAGACTCTTCAGAGAGAATGAAGTCTGCCAAGTTTCAAGAAGATCAGTGCAGGGGGGGAACAACACCCCAAATTCTTGAAAGCAAAACTCATGTCATGTCTAGGCATTACAACATACCGGGTCGAAAACTGGGAGTGGTAGCCTATGCTGAGGCCACAAAGCTGCCAAGTTTCAAGAATCTCAGTTTAGGGGTTTGGGGGCAACTGTACTCCAAATTCTTGAAAGCAAAACTCCTGTCATGTCTATGCTGGTGTTACAACATGGGGGTCAAAATTGCAGGGGTGGTAGCTCTTACTGAGGCCACAAAGTCTGCCAAGTTTCAAAAAGATTGGTGGAGGGGGTTGGGGGGAACTGCCCCTCAAGCTGTGGGCAAGCTAAATTCGTGCCATGGGTGCTTGTGTGACTGTCTCTGTCCTGGGGCGGGGAGGGAAAACACTACTACAGGCCTGGCAGCTAAGCTACTGTGTTACCAGTTACCAATCAGTCAGGGACCAGGGACTCAGGGACCAGCTCAATACACAGGACCTAGCTACTACATAAAAACTTAACGAGCATCAATTAGCACCTACAAAACCAAGCTAAGAAGAGGAAAGAATCAATACAGACAATCAACTGCCCCAAGACAGACACAGTCTTGGCACAAGTTTTGCTTGTCAGCAGCTAGGGGTGCAGGGCCCCAGAATCCCCCTGCACCAATCTCCTCCACAGCTGGCAGGCAGTGTGGCCTCAGCAGGGGCCACCATCCCTGCAGCTGTCACCCCGCTGTGCCTTAATGCATGCAGTGTCACCCAAGGCACAGTTTTGCTTGTCCACAGCCTGGGGTGCAGTTCCTCCCAAACCCCTGCACCAATCTTGAAACTTGGCAGGCTTTGTGGACTCAGTAAGAGCTACCAGCCCTGAAGTTTTGACCCCCGCCCCCATGTTGTTAACACACAGCCGTGACATGAGTTTGGCTTTCAATAATATGGGGTACAGTTCCCCCCAAATCCCTGCACTGATCTTTCTGACATTTGGCAGATTTCATGCAGAGGAAACAATCTCTGCAAGTTTTATCCAAATTGGACAAAAAACAACAAAGGTTTTAATTTAACTGATTCTCCATTATACCCTATGGTCGGATCTCCGAGGCGGCTCCGAAGCTTCAGAGCTGCTTCAGCTGGATTGAGGCAGAAACCTGGTCTGGAACTCTATATCGGATCATGGCCATCCAAAGTGGCTGGATCTGAAGCTGGATTGGATTGCTGTCGACTCGCACAGGCCTATATTTGGGGTAGTTTTCATCTATCTTCTGAAATTTTGAACATTTCAGGTGCATTTAGGTGAGATTTTTTTCAGCTGTTTCTTTGTCACTACAAAGATTCATAAATGTTAAGGCTGGAAGGGACCTCGGAAGCTCATCGGGTCCAGCCCCCCTGCACCAGGCAGGAAAGACAACTGGGGTCAGGTGACCCCAGCAAGGTGACTATCCAGTCTCCTCTTGAAGATTTCCAGGGTATTGAACCACCTCTAGAGGGAGTTTATTCTACAGTCTGGACACCCTAGTTGTGAAGTAGTTTTTCCTAATGTTGAGCCTGAAATGCTCATCCAGGAGTTTGTGGCTATTACTCCTGGTTTTCCCCAAGGGTGCCCCGGTGAACAGTTGTTTACTGAGCCCTTGATATACCCCCCGATATAGTCGTAAGCTGCTACCAAGTCCCTTCTCACCCTTCTCTTTTTCAGGCTGAAGAGTCACAGGTCCCTCTGCCTTTCCTCATATGGCATGCTGTGCAAATCTGATCATATGGGAGGCCCTCCTCTGGACTCTCTCAAGCTCTACCACATCCTTGTTAAAGTGCAGTGCCCAGAACTGGATGCGGTACTCCAGCTGTGGTCTCCCCAATGCTGAGTAGAGTGGAAGAATTACTTCCTTGCTTTTGCTGGAGATGTATCAACTGATGCATGCCAGAGTATTATTTGCCTTGATGGCTACAGTGTCGCACTGATGGCTTGTGTTCATACTGTGGTCTATTATTACCCCAAGGTTCCTTTAATTCACGGTGCTGGTCAGTTTGGCACCACCAAGCTTGTAGGTGTGTAGGGGATTGTTCATCCCTAGGTGGAGCACTTTACACTTCTTGATGTTGAACTTCATCTGGTTCTGATCCACCCAACTTGCCATCCTGTCCAGGTCCACCTGTATCTGTAGCCTGTTACCTCTCAGCTCCGTGTTCTTGGGGAAGCCTGGCACAGGATGCAGCCTATGTGACTCACAAAGAACTCTCCCCCTCCCCACCTCTGCCTGAATAAGAACTGATTAGAGGAAGAGCTTACAGAATACAAAGAAGATGCTGTGGGAGACGCACCTAAAGCCCTCCAGACAAGGGTGACAAGAGTGAAGCAACTCCCCTGGTCTCATTTGCATCCAAGATGGAACCAGATGACAACTCATTTAAATGGGAGATTGGACAGCCATGCGCCTTCATTAGCATTCAGGATGGAGAACAGAGATTCCAGGGCAAGGACCGCACTGAATTCTGGGATCAGAAAAGCAGGGGAGCACTGCATGATGGGGAATCCTTGCTCCAAATGCTAATCAGCCCATGTCTACACACACCAGCTCAGCATTTATCAGACCAACTCTAGTAATGACTCCTCTATTGGTATCCAAAATGCTGAATCTTCCTGTCTGTATTGTAAACTCCCTCAGAGTAATGCCACTTATAGCCAGCAGTGATCAATTCCTATTATCCAGCATATGAGCCATTGTTTACCTCTAAACAAACCTAGTGTCCTCCCTTGAGCCATTGTTAGTTCTCTACAAAAACCCTTACCCAAGCTCAAGTGTCTGTCCTGGTACTTGGATCCAACGCTGCACCAGTTCCACTCCTTTTCTGCTTGGAATCTCTCCCTTGATCGTGCTGAGGCCTCTGCCTGTCTGCCAGCTCCAACAACACCTGGGAACCCTGACTGAGTGGTTCGCTGAGCGGTGAGATCACAACTCTCTCCCTCTCTCTGTGCCTTCAGGATCCTAACTTTTATTTTCTTACTCCAGGCACAGCTTTCTAAACTTGACTTTTGCTAATCAAACTCAAGCTAGACTTCCCCAAAAACCTAATCAAAACTATATAATACCTTAACTGTTTATTTCTCTCTCTCTTGTATGGCCATTACTGGTATCATCATAAGTTCATATACCTGGCAATAAATAACTTATGGTCAAGCTGGTTGCTATACTTTCTTTCTGAACCTCACCTACTCCTTCTTCCCTTTGACCTCCCCATTTGTTCTGCAGCAACGCTTCTTTTACCTAAGCCAAAGATCCCTGTAATGCCCAAAACCACAGTGGGGTCTGCTCATCAAGGCGGTTACTACTAGGACCATTGTGACAAGAGATTGGGACGTGCTGAGTTTTGAGGTGCTTGAGGGTATCAGCTGAAAGTGCTAATCGGACCCAGCCTGCTCTCAGACATACTCTGTTAGCGTGTGTGTATGTGTGTCTAACTGCATTTATTATTGTCCTAATGAACTGAGTTCAAGGCACATGAGGGTGTCAGCCTATCAGTGCTGAATAGTCTAGCCTGACTCCAAAGTGCTCTGTTAACGTGTGTGCTTGTGTCTGATTGCATTTTATTGTTGCCCTGATGAACTGAGTTCAAGGCATATGAGGGTGTTAGCCTGTCAATGCTAAATAACCCGGCCTGGCTCAGGCATATCCTGTGTGTATATGTGCGTACATGTGTTTGACTGATTTGGTGGCTGGAGGAACCCAGCCCCAGTGAAACTGAGTCCTGCAAGATAGCTCCATTGGGGGTGAGGACTTGCAGAAGGGAGAGATACAGCTCCATATAGAAACACAAGTAACACAAGCAGCACACTGATAGAATTTCAGAGACCACCAGAAATGTACCCCTAATAAATGAGCACTCCCCAAAGTGATGGGCAAATCTGGTAACAAGCTTATCTTCAAGCATGACCTCGCTTCCCATAATTTGGTGTCGTCTGCAAACTTGGCCAATGAGCTCTTCACCCTGACATCCAAATCATTGATAAAGATGTTGAAAAGCATTGGGCCAAGCACTGACCCCTGAGGAACACCAATGGTCACTTCTTGCCAGGATGACACAGATCTCTGGGTCCTACCCAATAGTCAGCTTCCTACCCACCTGTCTTGCAGTTAAGCTCACAATCAAAGGCTTTTTGAAGTCGAGGTATACAGTGTCAACCTCCTCTCTCTTATCCAGGTGGTGAGTTACCTGATCATAAAAGGAGAAGAGGTTGGTAAGACAGGACCTACCTGCAACAAAGCCATGATGGCTGTCATTCAGAATTCTACCTTTTGCAATCCTATCGCACATAGACTCTTTAATGATTTTTTCCAGGATTTTCCCTGGCATAGAAATTAGGCTAATTGGCTGATAGTTGCCTGGGTCCTCCCTCCTGCCCTTCTTGAAGATGGGAACAATACTGGCCATCTTCCAGTCTTCAGGGACCCCTCCAGAGTGCCACAAGTTTTGGAAGAGCTTCGCCAGGGGTTCCACAATGGCTTTGGCTTGCTCGTTCAGGACTCGGATGAAGTTCATTTGGTCCTGCTGACTTATATATGTCTAATTTTTTTTAATTGATCACACACCAGTTCTATGGCAATAGTAGGAAGGTGGTCATTCCTACTCTGCTTACTCTGTACCCTATCTGGCATGATTTTCCCCTTGACCCAGTGAAATACTGAAGCAAAGTAGCCATTCAGGAGTTCAGTTTTCTCCTGAGTTGTGGTAACTAGCTGTCCTAAGTTGCTGAGCAATGGCCCCACACTCCCATTTGTTTTCCTCCTGTTGCCTACGTACCTAAAGAAGGACTTCTTGTTGTCCTTGATTCCTGTTGCTAATTTAAGTTCAGTCACCACTTTAGCCTTTCTAATCTGTTCCCTACAAGTGCAGGGCATTGTTGAGTAGTCCTTCTTGGGGCCTGTCCCAAGCTTCCATTGTTTGTACACCTTTTTCTTCTTTTTTAAGAGGACCATGATTTCCTTGTTTAGCCAAGATGGCTTCCCAGCCCTTCTGCTACCTTTCCTCCACATGGGAATGGACTTCTTTTGCACCTAAAGGATTGTGTCCTTAAGGAACGACCATTCTTCATGCACTCCTTTTGCCTTCAGTCCCTGGTCCCACAGCACTTCCCCTACTAGTGACCTGAGATTGTTGAAATTTGCTTTTTTTGAAGTCCAAAACTTCAACCCTGCTATCTGATTTGTATGAACATCACATGCCTCCAGAGGCTGGGGCGGCACAGTCACCTCCTGTAGGCGGCAATGGTGGGGGCGTGTTGGTAGAGAGCGGGGAGTTTTCACAGGCAGTTGCAGCAATGTCAGCAGCGGGGGTGGCGGGGTGGGGATGGCAAGTGCTAACCAGCAGTCAGTGACCACCCACAGATACCACAAGCAGTAGGGGCAGTGGCCAGCGGTGATTGGAGGCCACCCACAGACACTGCCAAGGGTGTCAGTGGTGGAGGGGGTGGCGAGCAGTGACCACCTGCAGGTGCTACTGGTAGCGTTGGTGGCGCTTTTTGCAGGGGGTGCACCACCATCTCGGGGGGTGTATGTGCACTCACGTGCACCCCCTACCCATTGCCAATGTTGATTTATCTGCCTTGTGGCATGGTCACTGTTGCTCAGGCTACCCTCTGAGTCAGTCACCAGGTCATGTCCTTTGGCCAGGACCAAGTCTAGTTACATCTGGTTGGCCCATGTACCTCCTAAGCCAGGAAAAGCTCTTCAATGCAGGTCAGGAAGGAACGTGACTGATCCGACTTGACTGAGTGCCCTCCCCCTCTCTTTTGCTGGCCCTCCCCCCTCCCCCAAGCAGTTTGACCCAGAGGGTTTCAAGCCATGCTTCTCTGGAGCTGATGTTGGCCTCCAAGGAGGTGTATTGCTCCTTCACATAGAGAACTACACCTCCACCTTTCTTTCCTTCTTGGTCCCTTCTATGCAGGATGTAGCTCTCTATGGCTACTCTTCAATTGTGTGAGGAGTCCCACCAGGTCTCTGTAACCCCTACTAGATCACAATGCCCACTGGAGATTAGCAGGGCTAGCTCCTGCTGCTTGTTCCCCATGCTCCTGGCATTAGTGTACAGACAGCTGAGTCTTCCTACTGAGACCTTCAACTTCCTGTTGAAGCTTTACTTTTCAATGGCAGTTGAATCTCACAGAATCATAAAACTCCAGGACCTGTGAGTTTTAGGTAAATTGTGAACTGTTGGGAGACCTGCAAGAAAATTATGGTTTATACCAGCACAAAAAAAAAAATTAAATCCATAAATAAATAAGCCGAGTTATAACTGAAAAACAGAGAGTAGCATTAGAGCATATATTTATATTTAGGTGGCTTTGTAAAATAGATCCTAAGCACAGGAACAGTCTGTTTATAACCCAGCAGGAGTGAAAGTGCTTTTCTTTGTCTTTTATGTGAAAAGTTTGCACAGCAGTCAAAAAAACCAAAAAATTACCCACCCCTTGGACCCCTATCAACAAATGATTGCTAAAACAGGCATTTAAGTATCACTCCTTCAACACGAAAGATGCCTGAGGTGTGTGTGTATTTTAATGCTTTTTGCCCTCCTGCTCAAAACATGTGGATTATGCTAAATAGAAATCTCAAAGCTTTAAATCCTATACCACCACCATATATCCACCAGGCTTAACAAGAAAATCCCTAAAGTATGTTTGTTGACAGACTGGTAACAATGGTTGATTTAATACTGCTATTTACCCCTCTCCTTTTTTCCCCTCTTGCTCACACATGTATGCTCTACTTGCCCATTGATACATCTAAACTCTGTTTTAATCAAGAAGAACAAAGGTAAATGTGACCTGGATTTCTCTTGCCTGTATTGTTTGTTTGAAGATTAGAGAAGTTTGGGGGAAAGGGACATTTCAGGCTTGTCTCCTAGGATGTCTTAATAAAGGATGGCAGCTTCTTATCACATATCATCACACAGCTGGCCCCTTAATTCCTGTTATTTCTCAATATACATTCTCTAAAGTTTTGCTGGTTGACACTGATATAATTTGTGGCATTCCTTCTACCAGCTCCCTTCCCTTTCTGTGTCTGCTTTATCTGATTCTTTTAGCTTTCTTATTCCATGGGGAAACTAGGGAAAGTATTTTTAGGTTTCACAACATTTAAAAATGTAAATGAAAATAAAAACTAGGTCTGGATGGAGAAATAATCTTCAAATTTCAGAGTGATGTATAGATTAAAGCAGAGTGAATGGAGAATATGTTTTAAAGATGGATGGACTTTATTTAAAGTTCCATACTCTGTGCAGTCAGTTGTAAGAAAACCTCCCTGTCACCATGTTTGGCAGAGCTGTAGAGAACTCTTTATGATGCTGGAAATTATGTGGTGATTTTAATTAAATAAAAAAATATTCTGTGATGTGTAGCTTCTAACTCCAAGCTGTGGAGGGCAGGCAACAGTAAAAGGAACAGAAGTACTGTGTTGGTGAGAGTAAGAAATTATTTTGAGAGATTGGTGAATGCATTTGATAGTTTCTGTGCCAGTTTGAGTATAAAGCTGCTTAAATGTAAGTTTTTATATTCACTCCCAGGAGCTTTGGAACACATCCTACAAGGCAGCTGTACTATTATAGCATAGGGTTTAGGAGCTCTTTGTGATAAACGGTCTGTTGGTTGAAGGTGATGAAGTAACAACCCACTTGAGTTCTCTGCTCATTTGAATCCTGCTGTTCCACGGGGTAGTTTTTTAGGAATGGTAAATCCTGTACAGGGGGTTGGGCTAGACACTCAAAGTCCCTTGCAGCCCCACAGTTACATGCTTGGATGAAAATGTTTTGCCTAGTCTGTCTTTTCATTCCCAGTTCCCCACTCCCATACTTTAAGAATGTGCCCTGCTGTTTTCTCCATTCTTCTTGAGTATATGGAGTTTATTTCAAATCAGCGGGTCCAGATGCTCTCCACCCCAAGGTGTTGAGGGAGTTAGCAGGGGTTATTGCAGGGCCTTTGACATGGGTTTATGAGCGCTCATGGTGCTCGGGCCAGGTGCCAGATGATTGGAAGATAGCCAACGTGGTCCCCATCTTTAAAAAGGGAGGAGGGAGGACATGGGGAACTATAGGCCTGTTAGTCTCACCTCAATCCTAGGGAAATTCTTTGAGAAGATCATCAAGGAGCACATCTGCGATGGGCCAGCTTCAGGCATGATGCTCAAGGGCAACCAGCACGGTTTCATTAGGGGCAGGTCATGTCAGACCAACCTGATTGCCTTTTATGATCAGGTCACAAAAGCCTTGGATGCAGGTGTCGCCATGGATGTAGTCTTTCTGGACTTCAGCAAGGCCTTTGACACTGTCTCCCACCC
>NW_017728886.1:153925577-153954667 GCF_001723895.1 Crocodylus porosus
GGGGGTCTTTAAGAAGAGGCTTGATGCCTACCTGGCTGGAGTCATTTGAGCCCAGTTTTTCTCCTGCCCAGGCAGGGGGTCAGACTTGAAGATCTACAAGGTCCCTTCCGACCCAACTTCTGTGATTCTATGATTAGTGCTGATATTAGAAAGAATTATGGGATGATGTCACACCGTTACTCAGAGATTCATTACCCAGTGATTTAAGGGATTTAAAAATCCATCCCCTCTGAATATTACCTGATATTCCCATCAGCCAGCTCATACACTTGAATACAAATGGAAAAGCTTTCAGTAATAAAACTATTTGTATTACTAAAGTAAGCAGCCCCCATAACTTTTCAGACATAACAAGGAACAATTTACAAGAGCCAGGACATTACAGCATCATCTGAAATTCCCTAGTTTATCAGTTGTCAGGAGGTAGGCCTGAGGAAATGTAAAGCAAAGGAATTACAGCAGCAAAAATAGACTTATATTGTGTAAACAAATAGCGTGGCACAGAGAGCAAGTGCCTTGAGCATTGTCCATCTACACCGTCCTCATTTTTCTTGGCTTCATTGCTGTTTTTCTTCCTCTTCAGACATTGCAACTCCAGCTTTCTTCCCATTTCTACCACTGGGTCTGGCAGTTTCTACTTTTCCACTAAAAGGTCTTTTCTTCAGCAGAGTTTGATCCTGGTGCGCAGTTTCAACTTCTCAGCTTTATTTTTCCATGCTGTTCATTCAGTTGTGTTTTTCTCTTGTTTTGATTTTGTTTTTTTTGTGATGGGCACAGTATAAACAGATACCAAAAAGCATAATTACAAATTCTGGGCAAACATTGTTCATTCTGCAGATTAATATTGCAAAAACATAATTTAGAAGTGGAAAAGAAAGGCTAAAGATAAGAGTAACTTGAACTACATTAAGAAGGCATTTAAGGTAATACATTCTTTCACATCCTTTGAAATCTTGGCTTGCAGCCTTTAGACCATTTAAGCAAGGCAGTTAAGCAAGGGACTAACTTTTAGCATATAATGGCAATTGACTCGTGCTAAAAGTTAGTCTCTGGCTTAAGTACTATACTGCAGGGGTTGTCAACCGGGGGTACTTGGAAAGATGCTAGGGGCTATGTGCAGGTGGGCAGGGATGGAGCACCGCCACCTACTGCCCCATGCTGCTGCCTCTGAGGAGCAGAGCTGGGGGAGAGGGGAGCGAGGGCAGCAGCGCCTGTCTGTGGGGTACACAGGCACTGCCCAGGTGGCCAGACATAAGGGGCAGGGGAGTCTGCACCCAGCCGCCGCTGCCACCCCCACACCCTCCCTCCATTCACACACACTCCATGTCTGGCCGCCGCCACCAGAAGGAGTACACTCCTTAAAAAAGGTTGAAAACCCCTGCCATACTGAATCAGGGCTGGAGTGTGGGCTGTGGAAACAAATGAGTGGTTAGACTTGAAGGGAACTGGTTATAGTGTTGTGGCAAAATATCGTATTTTGCACCTCTAAAAACCTGATTCCTGGAAAAGGCTAAAAGGAATTTAAAAATTATTCACACGGAAGCATTCAAAAAGTCAAAATGTCAGTTTTCATATGAAGTTTTGGTCCATGGATGTTCAAAAAAGTCACCTGTGAAGATTTCAAACCCCAAGGAAGGTACAACTGCATTTTGAAGCAAGAGACTTGACCTCTGCATTTAGTTTCCTAATCCTTAAAAATTACTTAACAAGCCACAAGTAGTACCTTTGACTCTACAAAGCTTAGTGATTTTAGAGTTCATAGCTTCATACAAACGTAGGACTGGAAGGGACCACAAAATGTAGTCCATGCCCCTGCTCTGAGGCAGAATCAAGTACATCTCAGCCACCCCAATGATGTCTGTTTAACTTTCCTTTAACAAGCTCCAGTAAGGAGATTCCAGAACAAGTCTGGGTACATATGTAGGTTTCCCCTAATTCTAACAGAAAACTTTCCTGTTGTAAATTAAGTCATTTACTACTTGTCCTTCTCCTAGTACAATGTATAGGGGAGACATGAAAGTTTCCTGGGGGATATATGTGAATCATGGCAGCAATCATCAGTATCTTCCATATTTCAGTTGCCACCAGCACTTCCAGTGCTTCCAGTTGCCACTGGTGACAGGAATTGATGGCACCCCATCTACTTCAGTCATGCTTGTATCCATCAGATTCAGTTGCTTCTCTTGCAGCAGCTGAAGTAGGGGAGCACGAGAGTGTCAGACTTTACTGAAGTTGGGCATAACACACAAGTTTTGGGAAGTGCTGTCTTAGGGGACAAGGGAGACAACCAATGTCCTTTTTATGCAACTTTATTTACATATGGGAGGGTTGCTCTGTTCCCCTTCAGTCTTTTTTTCTCTACTAAACAAATGCAGTTCTTTCAACTTTTCCTCATGTTTGCTAAACCTCTTTTGGAGCAGGGAACTCCCCATCACCAAGTAGAATGGAATGATTATTACCTCCTGTATCATACCCATACATCATCCCATTGTTGGCTTATATTTACTCTGTGACCCTGTGGAACACCAGGATATTTTCTGCAATACCAGCTGGTTATTTCCCATTTATTGTCAATTGTAAATATAATTGGCCACATTTTTTGGCCAAACAAGCCAAATCTCAGTGTTGTCATAGCAAGTTCCTGGAGGACTTAGTGGCCAGGTAAAGGAGGCATAAACCTGGGAGATGGGAGACAGTATGAGGTGCCTAGTCCTATTTCTGACATTGGCATTGTTGGTGGCTGTAGGTGAGCCACACAAGCCAGATTCCTGAGGGAGACTTAGATGGCTACATGTCTCTTTATGGGTCTAAAACCAAAGTTGAGATCTATGGTATTTCAAATCTCCTGGGTAACCATGCAGATAACTAAACAACCTTGGAGCCAAAGTTTCTACTGTTAATGTCCCTAACTGCTGGGTGCTTATTTCACACCATGGCACCAGCAGGATTCACAAATTAGGCGTTCATCTGCTAGTCTCATTTATAGGCCTTGATCCAGAAGTTTGTGGGGGTGGGGACCCAGGTGCAAGTGCACTGTCTGCCTGAGAGGATTTGAAGTCCCATCTCCCAGTGAACAGATTAGCCAACGAGCTATTAGTTAAAAAGAGGTTGCACCACTACCACCATCTTCTCCTCCTCTTCCTTCCAGCTAGGTCATGAATCTAGGATCCAGGATTTTGGAAAGGGGGATATGGCAGCAGCAATTGGTGCTGCACCCCTACTCCCAGGTTCCCTTTCTCCCCCCAGACCCCAACACCAGTTCAGGTAAACAGTGGTCTGGGGGCAGTAGCCATGACTTTTTTTAAAGTCCCCAAATCAGGTAAGAATCTTCCATTCCTGCTGATCTCTCTCAACACCCCTCTCCTCCCCTCCCCATCTCCCCTTCCCTGCTCACAGCTGCTGCTGTCCCTTACTGTCCCAGAGCAGGGGGAGGTCCACAGCCATTCCTGCCCTGGCTGTTCCAGCCAGATTGCATAGAGAGCTGGGCTTAGTGGCAGTGGAAGGAGACAGGTTTCTCCTTCCTGAGCTCATTCCTGGGCTAGTGGGGAATGCCCAGGGGGACTGTGCAGTAAGAGAGAACCCACCCACTGCTACTCCTGTTGCTGCTGTCCCCAGCCGAGCCTGGTTTGCTGAACAGTCCAACACCCTGTGCAGTCTGCCTGGAGCAGGGCAGAAGCAGCAGCGGAGTTCCCCCTGCTTCTGGCTTCAGCTAGGGGCAGTGTTAGTATCAGTGGTGGGTGGGGAAGCAGGGGACATGCAGCTGAGCACAGAGGGGAAGGGAAAGAAGGGGTTCTCATCTGATTCAGGGACTTAAAAAGAATCATCTGAAAGGGGGAGTGCAACCATGACACTTCACCCAGTCTGGATCCACCCCTAGATGTTTGCAAAATGTTCTCTAAGTGCAAGTCATCAAGGCTAGAACTTAGGGTTTCCTAGCACCCAGCCCTGTCTTCTGTCCTTTAGACCAGGGTCTTTTCAGCACCTCCCCCTCCATTTGACAAGCCTTTTAAAATCCCTATTCATTGATTATTATTCATGTTTTTTAAATTAAAAAATGGCTTTTTTAATAATGTCAGCCAGAAAGCAGGGTAGAGATGCATCTTATAAACTAAATCAGAGATGCATAAGCATTTTATGAGCCTCAGCTCACTTCATCAGGTGCTGCCCAAGTTAAGAACAAGACATTAGAAGCAGTTTTAAAAGAGCTCTACTTCATGGATATTTTGCAAACTCAAAGCCAGACAAAGTTAATCCAAAAATTGCCTTGTCATGACTTTATTTCGACTCTATAAATCACACTGCAGTCAGACAGGCAGTGAAGCACACACTGTTCCCAAAATTATGCCCTGTTGGTACACCTCCAACGAGGCTCATTACTGAAAGCCCATGCCCACCATTGTTTTAGTTCTAGTGAATCCATGTTTCTCATATTTTAGGTAATTGCATTTATAAAAGTGTACCTGCTGCCCTGTGCAAGTGTTTCCTCTCCCCTTCCACCCAGCATGATGGGTGTCCTCTGACTCATGTGCATATACGGTGTTCAGACATCTAAACTGTAACTGGGTTTCCCTTATACCAGCTGTGCACAAAATTATTTTCACCAGAAAGTAACTGAACTTTTATGTTGCTTAAGGTTGAAATGTTAGACACTGCATACTGCAAGGCCACATGTGTATCAAGCTTTTATAGCAAGAAAAGAAAGCACCTAACAGGAAAGGAAAAATCAAGCTGGAGTTTCCTTGTACCACAAGCTTGTGGTTTCAGGCTTTGCCCCTGCATTCCTGTGGCCTAAAGCCCACTTGATCATTCATAGGTGAAATAGGACAGGATAGAACAGCTATCATTTTGCCTGTACAATCACAAGTATAGTTTATAAAGGTGTAAGTCAGAAACACTGCTGCTGTCAGTGTAATTAATCAGCATGTAAAATGAATGCAGATGAGATCTGAATTAGGCCTATAGTGCTTAATCTTGCACAAATACGACACATCTGCATGAGATGTTTACTGCAGAGTTGACTAATTATTGTGCAGTAAACATTACATATACACATGTGCCCCTTTTAAGCTGGAATAAGCTAATTAACTCCTCAGCAAAGTAGTGCTTGTAAATACAAGGACTATCTTGCTGTGGAGTTGTTTATTCTGCAGCACCTCATGTGTAGATGCTTCCCCGGCTGGCTGAGACATGAGGGTGCTTCAGTGTGGGGGCTGGCTGCCAGCTAGCCCCATATTGAAGTATCCTCATGCCTCAGCCAGCCCTCCACAGCATGCTGAGCTGTGGGAAGCATCCCTGGGTTGGCAGGCTGACCCCCCAGACCTCCTGCCAGCTGGCACTGCCCTGATGCAGCTCAATATGCTGTGGTCTTGAGTGCATGTTCAGATGACGTGCCCAGGAGCAATAAACTCCAGAGTAATAAGCTCCAGAATTTATAACTTCACGTTAATTGCACACATAGACCAGCCCAAAGAGAAGTAAAGCTAAATCAACCGTGTCATGTGCATTCAGATACAGTAGCTGTCAGACGTAGAGCATTCTGGGGCTGCATTTGTGTAGGTACATTCAGAAAAATGTAGAAAAACTGCATGAGCCATTGTTCCATACTTCAGATTTTGCCAATAATCATGTGACTTTATGTGCACATGAAGTCTAGATTATTTTCTCAGCTATATTAGCATAAATCTAGTTATTTAACTAACTGCAAGGAGTCATTCCATACCTAAATTAGGATAAATGAAGTAAGAATCTGACCTGCCAAGCAACTGCATTTCATATGCTAAAGCATGAAGTACGTGAGTGCCAGAAAAGAAATTCCCTGCCATGACAGTCGCCAAGGTATTGGTGGTATGCTTGCCTCTCCCGACATATTCTAGTTTGTTTTACCAGGTGTTTTGTGATTGGAGAGTGAGGGGCCAGACCTGTTGTTCTTGTGGACCCTTGCAGAATAATGCTACCTGTGAATCTAGGTTCTGAACTCAATAGCTCAGTGCCTCCTTCCCGTATGTCATACCTCTTATGTCCCCACATAGACCCTGATACTTGCATATGCAGTATCATGAACAAGAGACCCATGCAGTCATTTTCAGATGCTAGACTCCCCACTTTATTTAAACTACCTGGCTTCAAATGTTATTTTAGTATTTTTTTTTTTTCAAGCTAATGTATAGGTATAAAAGATACAACCATTGCTTTGTCATTTTATTATTTTATATTCCTATTGCACATCTTCCCATCTTCTCCATTTTTTCTTTTATGCATACACATTTTTTCAAATATTTCCTCAGCTGTTTGTATTTAATATAACTTCTCATAGGCTTCTCTATTTTTGTGTAGGCACAGCAGTATTTATCTTCTCTATGTATCTTGTACCCTTTCCTCTCATCCTTTATCTTTGGAGTCTTAGAACTCATTAGTCTTGATTCAATGCACAGTGAAGTCGGTGATAAGTCTCAGGGCATGCTGGATCAGGCCATAAACTCTTCAGTGGACTGTCTCTTGAGCTAGTGTATAAGACAAGAGGGTCCCAATGGTGACAGAAGTGTGGGTGCTGTTTGTGTTTGGATGAAAAGAAAAGACAGAGTGGCTTTTTTAAGTACTGCTGCAACTTCAGCCACTGTTCTCTTTTCCAGTGGTATCATATCAACATTGGATAGCTCTGGGATAGGATAGTTTTTCTGGTCCTCTAAGGGTGTTCTTATAGGTTTGATCTAAAAGGAAATCTCTGAACGAGTCTCGGTATCTTTCTATGTAGCTGGTTAATCATTACATAGTTAATTTGTCCTAACGCATCAAGCTATTATTTATTTTTTTCAAAATGTGGAGGCTTATGTTATAATACATATTTTTATTGCCAGCTTTATTTTCATAAATACTTTTCACAATTTGACTTTTTTGTTGTAACTTGCAACAAACATTTACAGTTAAAATGGAAAAGCAAGTTTTCAAGTTCTTTTCCTGTTTAGTATAAATAGGTAAGTTCAGCCTTTGATCTAAGCTATTTTTCAAAATTTGCCAAAGCATCTCTGTTGCTTTTCTTATTGCTGTTCTTAGTATTACCAATTCATCTTTTCTCATTATGTTTCCTAGTTGCTGGTACTGAATGCTAGAGGTATTTTTTTCTTCCATAAGCTGCATTTGTGAAGAGCTTTGATCTATTTCCCAAATTTTCTGTTAAGTGAAATGTTGGTGCCCTCTAGTGACCACATTTAAATTTCAGTCATTAAAAAACCTGTTGAATAGTGGCAGATGGCACTGTTTTGCAGTTTTGTGGTGCAGGCTGAGCAATATTTTTTTCCTATTTAATATATTAAGAGACTATAATGGGAAGGGGGAGAGGGAGGAAATGGAAGAATTGGCTTGACAACTCTGTAATCTGAAGTCCTCTAACGACCCAGTAGGTATCTGTACAATAGCAACTCCTGAGGTAAAAGGACCACAGCTAGTATAATAGAGCAAATCATACAGAGTAAATACTTTCCTCAGCATACACATGTAGGGTATTTTTGTACGCTGGATAAGCAGTTCGGTCATCTCACAATTACCCTTTGGATTAGCCAACAACATTTTATGGCTCCTTGGCATGCTCCTCAAACACTCCTTTCCTGTTAATGCTTCCTTCCCTCATTTGTATATCTGTGCCTGGCAGGTTGCAATGCTCACAATGTTTCTAACAGTAATAATGGCCCCCTCTCCTAACAGTTAGCTCTTGTCATATGCTAAGCTTGTAAGTTCTTTGGGGCTTGGGGTATGTTTTTAATACACGCCTGTTAGTGTTTTGTACAGTGATGCTCTCATTCATGACTGAGTTCTGGAGGTGCTTCAGCAATATGAATAATAACGAGTATTCTTAGGGAGGTTAGGTCATTCCAATGTATTTTTTCCCTTCTTATATTTACACCAACTAACTGTATACAAAAAGTGGCCCTAACTGGGAAGGATGGAAGCAGATTTTTCTCCAGTCAGTATAACTGCCTCTGTCCAGGTTCTGGCAGGCTTTTTATAAACACTGTCCCCTTATGGGCCTGGGCTCTGGATAAAATATGCTAATTGCATTTATTGACCAGAAGTACACAATAAAGGACAGAGTCATAGCAGCAAGGGATACATTGTTTGACCAGCTCCAGGGCAGTCCTAATATTGCTGCCAGCTTGGCATTGTAAGAACCAGCAGCAATACTCTTTGCCAGCCAGGAAGCTGCTACAGAGAAATGTGGGTTAATTTTTATTGGGATAAGCAGTCAGTCAAACATCTGGGTCACAGCATTGCAGTGATTGGGCACAGGTTGCCCAGTCTGGAGAGAGTGGAGATGATGTCAGCCTGCTATCATATAGAGAGGCACGATCTTCTAGAGATGGCATGTTTCCAGGTTATTTTGAGGTAGATGAAGCTAATGCTGCAGACCCCTAACTTCTCTGAGAAACAGTGATTTTGGAACAAGAAGGGTCATAGGTAGTAGATCTATCTCTCTATCTATCTACCTACCTACCTACCTACCACCTCCAATGACAGGCTATTCTAGACCTTGGGGGCTCAGATAGTAAAGAAGTTTTTCCTTATATCCAGCCTGAAATGGTCTTGCTGGAGTTTATAACCATTTGACCTTGTTATCCCTTGGGGTGATCTGGTGAACAATTGTTCCCCCGGGTCCTGGTGAACACCCCGATAAACATATAGGTGGCCATCAGATCACCCCTGAGCCTGCACTTTTCCAGGCTAAAGAGCCCCATGGCTCTCAGCCTGTCGTCGTAAGGTCTGTTTTCCTGACCTCTGATCATGAATGTGGCTCTTCTCTGGACTCCCTCAAGCTTCTCCACATCCTTTTTGAATTGTGGAGACCAAAACTGGACGCAGTACTCCAGCTGCGGCCTCACCAAGGCTGAGTACAAGGGGAGAATGATGTCCTGGGATTTACTTGAGAAGCATCTATGGATGCAAGCCTGCGTTTTGCTCACTTTACTAGCCGCAGAATCACATTGAAGGCTCATGTTCATCTTGTGGTCAGTCATGACCCCCAAGTCCTTTTCATCCATAGTGCTAGTCAGCACAGCACTGCCGAGCCTATAAGGATGCTGCAGGTTTTTCCTCCCAAGGTGGAGAACCTTGCATTTTTCGGTGTTAAACACCATCAGGTTCTCATTCAAAGACAGGGAAAAACAGGTAGAATATGAAAAGGCAAGCTGAGAGATGAGAGTGACTAGAATAACAAAGAAGAAATTAGAATCAAATATAGGGATCATTCTAGAAACTCTGGGAAATTGGAAAACACAGAAAGATGGATTGGCCTTCCATAAAGACACTGGGGAAGCTTTAAAAATAGTGTTCCATGGACAACTCTTCACACCCTTGGGGAAAAGTATGGGCCACCATGGCAATCTTAGGGAAAACTAGGAGTAATGGCCACAAACTCCTGGAAGACTTTTTCAGGCTCAACATTAGGAAAAGCTACCTCACAACTAGGGTGTCCAGACTGTGGAATAAGCTCCCTCCAGACGTGTTGTGTGGCAGGGCACTGTTGGTGCCTGCCACTGTAAGAGCGGAGCCAAGCAGCCAGGAAGTGCTTGATTGCAGAGCCCATTTTAGACCTCTGGCTGCCTATATAAAAAAAGAGCAGTTTGCATCTGGCAGGCCAGGCAGTGACATCGCCTGGATGCAAGGCTGAATACAACATCCTGGAGGTAAAGGCAGGAGCTGTAGGGAATGGCTTGGATCCTGGTCCTGGGCATGACCTAAAACTGCACTCTGCTGGGAGTGGGTGGTCTGGTGGGACTCCCAGTGGCGTAGGAGCCCCCAGGAAATGCCAGGCCAGTTACCACCCAGGTGAAAGGTGAGTAGGTGTGCCTTAACCCCAGCCCTCACCTTTGAGTGGCAGCCTGCACCCTGTGGCATGCAAGACCCCAAGAAATGAGAGTTGGGGCCAGGCATGGCTGTAGCCATCTGAGCCCCCCAGGGAGGGAAGCAGAGATGTGGAGCCCCAGTGACAGGGCAGCTGCAGTGAAGGGGTGGTGTGGAGTTTCAGTGAGGGGGCATGAGGATGCCCAGTGAGAGGGCGGCCCCAGTAAGGCGGGCGGTATGGAGCCCCAGTGAGGGGGCAGAGAACCGTATGTGAGGGGAGTAGGCCAAGGCATGTCTTCGTATGCCTGAGGCTGAAGTTTGGGCCAGAGACCAAGTAAGGGTCTCTGGCCCAAGAGGTCCAAGGGTAAGGGTGAGTTCTGACCCCGGTAAGTCCTCCACCACTGGGAGGCTGAGTGTGGGTCAAAAGTAAGACCTATAGTTGAGTACAATGACCTGCTGCTCCGGGGAGGAGTGAGAGTCCCTGTGAGATGCCAGAGCACCAGTCATGATGTGGGATAAGAATGCCCCAGTGATGGGTAGCCCGAGAATGGGGGCAGAGAGGAGGGACCCCAGTGGGGTGGGGGAGAACCAGAGGGCTGGGAGCCCAGTATGACTGAGTGTACAGAGTTGCCCTGGAAGGGGCCAGAGCAAGCTTAGGCCCAGTTGAGTAATTGGCTGGCTGCTACCCTGGTAAGGGTCATGGGAGAGGCCCAAAAGACGGTACATCTGCCACCCAAGGTATGAACTAGCTAAAGCCTATGGCCAAAGGGGCCTGCTCCAAGAGGGAGCAAGTCGGTACAAGTTGTCGACACATGAAAGAGACCGTGTGAGAGAGGGTGGAATGTGAGACGCCCTAGTGAGAGAAGGACGGTATGAATGTGAGTGTGTCTGAGGCCTAAGCTTGATCCGGCTGTAGGCCAGGAGCATTGTCATCTGGATGCCATCTGTGAGGCTTGGGCTGCAGTGTAGGGGAGGAATGGAGCTGCAGATAGCACCCCATGGCATTGGGGCAAGAATGGGTAGCTTCTCATCTTAATCAACAACTTAATTAATTACCAACAAGGCATGGCAGGCGAGTCAGGTGGGTGATGTTCCCAAAGGCAAATGGGGAAACTAGCACTGGCTAGTCGGGGAGTCCCAGTTTGCCACATGGTGCAATTGCCTACCCTCTAAATCTGCAACAGGAGACTGTACAATCACCTTGCTGGGGCTACCTGACCCCAGTTGTCTTTCCTGCTTGGTGCAGGGGCCTGCACCCGGTGATCTTCCAAGGTCCCTTCCAGCCTTACAATCTATGAATCTATGAGCTCAAAAGAAAATGCTGGAAAATCATGAGTTCAGATCTGTACTCATAGTAGAGTTTCATGCAAATGGAATCCCATTGTTACTTATTTTACAAATTTCTTTACTAAAAATAAAATTAGGAGAACGTCTGAACTTTTTAGAACTGTGGCTCCAAAAGTAATGATGCATTTCCACTAAGATGGGCTGAAGTGAAATCCCTGGTTTGAACACTCCAGGCTTTTAGGAGTGCTTGCAATCTGGGTTTGAATTCTGCATTCTGAATTCCTCCTATGGAAGATTGCAGAGTATGTCATTTTCATTCTACGTGTCTTTTAATTCAGATTTACCCTATGTGACAAAGTGCAATAGAGCATAATAGAAAGTTATTTTATGTGGTTTTTTTTAAAAACAATATACTAAGTAGATGTTGTCCTGAGTATGACTGTAAACTGCATCTCCCTGGGGGCCTGATAGTAACAAGATGGGGCTACTTGTGGCAAGGTAGCTCTTATAAAATACCACAATGTTGCAACCTCCAGAGTAAGGTGAGTATAGAACACCTCAAAACCCTTTCACCAACTGCCTTGTGGGTATTTCTTGGTTGAACTAAAGATAAGGAACATCATCCTGACAGAAATGTACCCTCACACAGGCATTAGGCAGTCAGCAGCAGCTCTAATCTGTTGCTCTCTGGCAGAAGCTACAACTACCAAGGCACTATCTGGAGTCAGTCTGGCCTTTGGACTCTGTCTCAGTGGTCTAAGGGGGGAATGTTAGATCTAAAGCAGCTTCCACTCCTCCCTAATCTTGCCTAGCTGTATGCGTTGAAGGTCTGGGTGTGATGGTTGCAGGACTCCATAAGGAGCAAAGGAACCTGAGGCAGCCACCCAGGCATCCAAGCAGCCCTATTCAGGGTTAACCTGCTTGCCTGTCTTGTGGAAGTCCCTAGAAAAGGTGGGGTAAAAAAAGCCATGCCCCAACTCAATCTATTGTGGCCAAAATGACATAAAGCAACTCATATGTTGCAATGTTTGGGCTCAGACCCCTGGATTCAATTTGGACTCTGATTTACAGAAAACAGAAATACTAAACAATAAATTGGTTAGACTCAGAATTGAAATCGCTATGTTATGAGAAACTTGGGTCCTAGTTATGTGTTCTATCCAAGAGAATAATTACAACATATTCTGGGATGAGAAGGCAGCAGGAGAAAGGAGAGAGCAGGAAGTAGGCTTTGATATTAGAAACAGTTTACTTCCTGTGAAAGCCCCATTGCTGTATCTGTTTGACTCATGACACTCAGTGTGCTGGATTTGGTTTTGAGAACTGGCCTGGTATTCTAAGCAAATACAGAATTGATAATATGAATGAAAATGACCAGGGACTGTTAGAACTGTGTGCAAGTCAAAATCTGTATATTACCACCACCTACTTTACTGGGAAAATTGCAAGAAAGACGTCATTGAAACACCCAAGATCATTCGTACCAATTAAATCTAGTACTGACCAGGTGCAACCACTTGAAAGAAATCCTGCACATGAGGCCTTATCACAGTGCTGACTATGACACTGACCATGCCTTAGTCTGCCAAGTCAGAATCAGTCCCCACAAAAAGATCCATCATAGCAAAGCCACCAGTCAGCCTCAGAGTGACATCAGCTAAACTGAAGATGTAGAAAGATGCAGAATATTCAATGAAGAAGTTGTGAAAGCAAGTTTACCTAACAATTCAGTCACCAAGGCTTGAGAAAGCTTAAAAACTAACATGTACAATGCTGCTCTAACAGTGTTTGACAAAAAATGCGAGAAAAATGCAGACTGGTTTCAAGAGCACTCTGAAACCCTTCTACCACTGGTTGAGAGCAACAGGAAGGTGCTAACCATCTAAAAGAAATCTTCTAACACCACAATCCCGAAAAATTTGAGAAAAGCTCAAAGAGAAATGTAAAAGGAGACTAGGATGTGTGCTCAGGATTTTTGGCTGAAACTTTGTCACGCTATTCAGAAAGCAGCTGATGCAGGTGGTAGCTGCAGAATGTATGAAGCTATCAAATGAGCAATTGGTCCAGTCAAGAAAAAAACAGCTCTGCTGAAAGACTTAAATGGAAATATCATTACCGATAAACAAAAACCACTCAGTGGTTGGATTGAACATTTTGGAACAGTATACTTCAGTGAAACTGAAATCAAGCACAAAGGCCTTCAAGGATTACCACAGTTTGAAGTTATGATGGATTTGGACAATGAACCTATATTAGAAGATTTGCAGAAAGCCATTAAAATGATTCCTGGGAACAAGGCATCTGACAATGACAGCATGCTTGCTGACATCTACAAATATGCCAATGACAAATTACTTCTAAAGCTCCATGAAGTTATACTGCTCTGTTGGTACTGCAAGATTCCAAAAATGCTCAGTTTGTACAATTAAAAAATATACAAAAACAAGGGGGATAGAAGCAACTGTGACAACAATAGAGGTATCTCTCTGTTGAACATCATCCAAAAAGTTTTCATTGCATTATGCTTCCTAGGCTGCAGTCTCTAGGTGAAAGACTCTATCCTCAAAGTCAACATGGTTTTCACTCAGGACACTTCACCATTGGTATGATATTTTCAATCAAGCAACTGCAAGAGAAGTGTAGAGAAAAATAAATACCACTGTATATCTTTCATCAATCTGATGAAGGCCTTCAATATAGTCAAAAGACAGGGGCTTTTTACTGTTCTGAAGAAAGTGGGTTGTCCCCCACAAGCTGTTGAACATCATTCACTCACTATATCAAGATATGAAGGCAACTGTAGTGTATGAAAACAAAGAATCCTTGGATGCCTTTGACATCAACAGCAGGATGCAACAGAGGTGTGTTTTAAGCCTCCTTGCTCTTTAACATCTACTTTTCATTCCTGCTGCTTCATGCATTGAAGGGCAACAATGATGGCCTTTATCTTTGAACCAGACTAGATGGAGGCTTGTTCAATATCACAAGGTTTGGAGTGAAAACCAAGGTGAAAGAGCTGGTTCTGAGAAATTCCCTGTTTATAGATGACACAGCCTGCAAACTTGACTTGCAGACTGAAAAGAAATCAGACTAACAGAATCAGAAATCAGCTATGAATTTTGGGCTATTACAGAAATGCACATGGAATAACAGCAAGCTGTCAACTAAGGTGACGATTTGAATCTATGAGACTTTTATCCTTGCTTTATGGTTCAGAAACATGGACTACATATGCTAGGCACATGAACAGCTTCCACATGAGATGCCTGCACAAGATTCTGAAAATAAAGTGTGAAGACAAAATGCTAAACACGGAAGTGCTGGAGCACGCAGGATTAACACACTTACAAACCACTATCAAAAAGAGGAGGTTGTGACAGCTTGGCCATGACAGGAGAATGGGAGGAGTCTGTATCTCCAAGACTATCTTGTGCAGCAAGACTCCAGATGGCTCTAGAAAGCAGGGTTGCCCTCTATGGTGATACCATGACCTATGCAAGAATGATATGAAATCGTTCAGCATCAGTGTAGAAAGCTGGGACGAGTGTACAGAATCCTATCCAATCTGGATGGAACATCTGGCACTAGGTGCAGCTCAACGTGAAGCGACTTTGATACAAAGGATGGAAGCAAAGCGAGAAAGAAGGAAGCAGTGTGCTGTAAACTTGGACTCCAAATCAGACCATACATGGATCTGTCAAATGTGTCACTCTCAAATTGCGCTTGTCACAAGCAGATTCATCAGGCACCTAACAAGACCTGTTACGCATACACCATGATCCGGAGGACTGGCAGTTGCCTATATAATATATATAGATGTGAAGTGCTATCCCAGATATAGATTTCTGTAAGAGGATATCATCCCATATTTAAATTCATTCATTCCCTGTTTAAATGTAACCATTTCCAATGAAAATCTGCAAGTCCACCATTTTAAATTAAGAACCCTATTAAATTTTTACTGTGTCCAATTGGTTTTCCAAAATTAACCTTTTACATATTCTTTTAACATGCCAGGTTACAACATTTAGCTATATCCTACAGTAATTCTACAGAGTTTCTTTGTATTGTTTTGTTTGTTTCTGGTTTTGTCTTTCTTTCCTCCAAGTGGAAATCTGTTGTTGTCTAATGCATGCACTGCTCAAAAGAACAGCTAACAGGGCTTTCCTTGAAATTCCAAAGCATTTAATCCTTGGACAGAGACCAAGCATTAAAAATGTCAGGGTAAAAAAAGAGTGATTGAAAAAAAGTGATTAGCTGAGGAAAGAAGTTTTATTTTATAACTGAAACTATTTTGCAAGCTTATTTGTTGCTGCAGTGGTAGTTTCACTAGATAATTCATTTCTAGTAAGTGTTCCAGTACCATAGCAATCATGCAGCATAGAAGTCTAGTAGAACAGCCATAAATTTGTTTCTATAATACAAGCTGAACAAATGGTCATAAATATATTTAAGGCAGCCCTACTAAGTGATAGGTAGAATAGTAATTTACAATTGCACTTTAAAGAGTTTTGAAATACTGTAACTTTAAAAGTTGTATTTTATAGCCCCTGTCCTCAAATTCTCCATCATTTGAAACTAAAGGATGTTCCATTCTTCCAGCATTTAGAAAATGAGGCTGCCAACAGGGTTGGCTTCTGCTACCAAGACATATGTCTGTGATACTGGCTTCCTGTATCCTTGAAGATAAGTAGAAGCAGTTTTGCAACCACCCAATATAATCATTATCTTGCAGCTATACCTGGATTCCCCCCTTATTTTGTTCTTTTGACATTTATCTTGAACGTGTTGTGTTTCATACACAAAATATGTTCTGGATTTTAAGGCCATGGACACTAAATAGGGAAACTGAAAAAGGTTAGCAATCTAAAGCTTCTAGTTAAGTGAGTCAGTTAAAAAAATCCTTTATAACATGACCCCTCCAGAGATTTCATAGTCTGGCACAGCCCTTGAATAAATCGTTTCTTTGTGCATTTATAAACCCATTAATTTATGGCTTAATTCAATTGATGCGACTACAAAAGCATTTTTATTACCACTGACAAAATATTTAGAAGTAGTTTACACTGCCCTCTTCTACAAGACACTAAGTACAAAAGAATAGTTCAGATGCTTTATTCTACAGCCATTAGTTCTAAAAAACAGAACTGAATCCTCTCTCATGACGTAGTCCTCTGTTACAAAATTCTCCATCTAGGACACATATTTCCTCTAGTTATTATTTACAAAATGATGTCTATGGTCAGGATATCACATATTATGTGCAATACCATCTCTTCATTTTAAGCCTTCTCTTCCTAATAGCTGTTTTGAAGAATAGGTCTCATTTCTGGAAATGCGGTATGGTTACATAAAGCCTGATTGATGTGAGCTTAAGTGGGCAGAAAAAGTTATCAAAATCTGACTGCTTTGAAAGAGAAGAATGCACTTTTGTTTGAAGTAGTGGGAGGGTATAATTACCTGCTCTGAAGAGAGAAGAAATGTAAGCTCACATTGCAGAGGCAGAGTCAAGTCTATAGGCATTTTACACCAGTCTCCCTTTCTCTGGTGGTATTCAGCTATATGTGACAATGACCCATGAGTGTTCATCTTTTAAGATATGACATGAATGGCACTTGAAAAGCATGTATGAATAATATCAAACAACACAATGTTGGGTACCCAAGTATCCTATCTATAAACCTATGTTAACCTAATAACTTCTTTATCCATTGCAGTGGCAGGACAATGACAACTTCATTGTCATTCCCTGCTTTCTACCTATGGCATGCTGAGGGTGGCCTTTGATTCTGTTTTTATAAGTAACTTCATGATCATGGCATGTATAAGGTGCTGGAGTGTACAGTTTCTAGGACTCTGGGTGAAAGGTGCCTGTGAATGCAGGGGTCTGGACTCAATGGCTGCAAGGTCCCTTTTAGTCCTGTTTTTCTATGTTAGTATGTCATCTGCATACAAGGTCTTAGTGCCTCCTGTATTTACTGCTTTGGTATTGCAGAATAATTTAGTCTGTATTTTGCAAAAAGGTACCCTTATTGGATGGACACTACTATGTGTGCAGTCAAGTTGTGTGATGCTGCCTTGAAAACAAAAGCCACCATGGTCCTGAGCATGCATGGCTGTGGAACACAAAACAGATACATACAAGTGGAGAGGTGAAAGAGTAAGGTGGCCACATGGATTTTGTAGAGCTGTACATCCAAATGAGCATCTGAGAGGAAGAAGCTGCAGCTGGCATCAGCTCAATGAATCTGTTTCATTTTCAGGGCACTTGCTCATGATGTGCAGAAGGGAACGCTGAAAAGAGCATACTAAAGAACGACAGGATGGTGCCTCAGAATCTGGCTCTCAGTTAGAAATGGAGCCTGGCTTGCCTCCATCCCTACACTTAGAATATCACTCTTAAATCTGTCTCTTTAAGCAGTTGGATGTAATATTATCAGCATTTGAGTCCTCTCAGGCCATGGGGATAATATTTTCTTCGGCATTTCTGTGAACTATATGTGCTCAAATATTTCAGCAAAGCTTTGTTTTGGCCAGTGAAAGCATTGTTTTATTCTGATGACTAGCACTCTCCACATCACTTCATTATGCACAGTCTATCAAAAATCCAATCTAATGCCAAACTACTTAATCAAACAACTGACCATGGTAGAGCATATGACACTCACGTGCACAAGACATATGGAGGCAGTGATAAAGATCAGAACTGGGATGCACATAAAGGAATCCAATAAAAGGGACTCCTCATTAAGCATGATGTTTTGAGACCAGTGGCAACTCCTTAATGACACTTCAATTACCAGCTGCCTGCCTAATAATGAGAAAAGCCCAAACAAATCAATTATGTGTAAACGGGTGATTTGCCATATGTGTATTTTTTTTAAGTCTGCAATTAATATTCTCACAGAGAAAGGCAAGCCATGCCCAGTGTGTATTGAAAATGTCCTACCTGCAGTGACAGTACAGTGATGCTGGCAAACCTGTAACCTGCAAAGCCCCTCTGTTGTTGGCATGAACTCACTGGCCTGTCAATGTGGCCCCTGCTGGAATTCAGGATGCACACTGAGATCTCTGAGTTCATCAGCATGTCAGTGTGGGATCTGGCCAAAGGCATCACTTTTGCACAGCTCCTGAGACTAGGGGGTGAACACCATTATTGCAGGAGTTTTCAACCTTTTTTAATAAGTGTACCCTCAGGGCCAGATGCAAAGTGGGGTGGGTGGTGGTGCATGGATGGATGTGGAGCAGGCGGGGGGTGGGGGGGATACGGACACATGCAGAGCAGCAGCAGTATGGGGTGGTGGATGGCGGTGGGAACCACCGCCATGTGCAGACTCCCCCCCTCCCTACCACCACTACCCTAGCCCCACCCCAGCCCTGCTCCTGGGAGGCGGCAGCGTGGGGTGGTGACGTTTTGTCCTCTCCCCCTACACATACCCCCTAGGGCCTTCCTAAGTACCCCCAGGGATATGTGTACCCCCAGTTGACAACTCCTGCACTATTGCTTGGGGAAAACGGGAGGAGACAACACTTTCCAAGGTGGATCCAGAATTTTGAAAAAGTGTGCAGATGATGTGGTGCATCATCACATATAACGGAATGCATACTTTTATCAAGTTAAAAAGAAACTGGAAGCTTTACTAATAATCTAAAGGCCTAGGGCTGTATTGTTCATTTTATGATCCATGCAATAGCAAATATAGATTTGCTATATCATATATTATGTATAAAAACACACACAAAACAAACTAGGCAAAAATATATATTGTCTGTAATTGTTAGAATTAAATGAATGTCTTTTTTTAAGATTCATATTAAAAAAATAGCCTTCTTGAGCATCTTGACAATGTATTCAATGCTTCACTGAAAGTTACTTTCACACCTAAGAGCGTGTTTTTAGCCAGCGTTAAAAAAAAGCCCACTGGGCAGTGAAGTAGGACCTACATTACCAGGAGTGGCTAAAAGACAGTAGAATTGCAGAGGAAAGAATAGCTTCATTAGTGGAATATCAGGACCATTAAAAAGAAGGGTTATTAACATACCTGTGGAATGAAGAATTTAGATGGAATCCAGTGGAGTATAATGAGCCATGAAGTCAATTGTTTCTGTCATTGCTGCCTGACTAGAAATGAATGCTGCTCCCACTGCCAGGCCATTGGTTTTACATGTTGGGTAGAGCGGTAATCAACTGTACCAGTGCACCTCCCTTAGATCTGACCCTGGTGTTTACCCCTGGGCTCCAGAGCTGTGTAAAAGCAGTACCTCTGGATACAGCCAGCAGTGACATGCCAGTTTGCCCAGAGAGGTCACTGTGTATGTAGTGCACACTAGGGTTACTATATTTCCAGTTGCAAAAAAGAGGACACCTGTTGAGGGGTATGATTGTGGAGGGGCGGTGATATGCCCGTGCCCTACCCTTGCCCCTCACTCCCAAGCCACAGCCCCCCCAGCCCTGGCACTGACCCTCAGTCCCAACCCATAGTAACCTGCCCCCTAGACCATCCTGGTGCCCCTCACTCCCAACCTGCAGTCTCCCTATTACTGCTGATACCCCTTACTCCTGACCCGCAGTCCCCAGCCCCCACTGGTGCCTCTCACTCCCAAGCCACAGCCCCTCCCCCAGCCCTGACAGCGCCCCTTATTCCTGCCCCACAGCTCCCTGTCCCACCATCCCTGCTGGTGTCCCTCACTCCTGACCAACAGACCCCTGCTCCTCCCAGCCCTGCAGTGTTTTCTGGCTGCCCCATCCCAGTGAGCGCAGGCACTGGCCCCAGTGCCATGAGCCCAGCCACGCAGCTCTCTGCTGCCCCCAAAGGGCTCCCGCCACCCCCTTCCCCCACTGGAGGGGCAGGTGCCTCCTCCTGCTGGAGCCCCAGCTCCTGGACAGCTTCCCTCAGTGCTGGCAGGCACCTGCCTCCCTCCTACATCCCCCTGCCACACACACTCTCTCTCTCTCTCTCTCTCTCTCCCCTCCACCCCCCAATTCCTGGCTTTCCAGCCCGCTGTGTTACCTCAGAAGACCAAGGAGTTAAACTTACAGAATGATAAAGCTTGTTTATTCAGAGAGCATTCTTAGCCTACTGATCTGCTGTTTCCCCTGTGATCCCCGGGGGCCAGGGGACATCTTATACCTAACAGTCTTAAAGGTATCCACACATCTTCCCCCTTTATATGTTACATATCCCTATATAATACTAACATTGTCAGTTTAGTTCAACACATAGTTAAAAGCACATTTCAACAGGTCTCTATAAGTCTCTGTGTTGGTTTTTTAGCTCTAAGTGGTCTTCTCAGTTTCTCTGTATTCTCAGTCCTTATCAGTTCAGTTCTTGTTTGGTTTCCTTGTTTAGATGTCTCTAAACCACTGCACCAGACGTCTCTACTTCTGTGTCATTTTCAAACTGCTCTGTCATTTCTTGTTGCTTTGTTAGCTCTGTTTCCTTTGATGAATCTCGTGATGCTGCTTCTTTTGTCCCTTTTATGAGCTGCGGGTGTCATCTGTTCCTTCTTAATACCTGTCCTTCCAGTGTGGCTACTTGCTAGGATCTGGGAGCTGCTTGGTAGGAAATTAGTGCTTTTTGTTTCCACATTTGTCCATTTGAAATCAGCACCATGTCTGTTGTGCAGTTGTGGTAACTCCCTGGACCCCCTGTCATAGTACTATTTTTGTTTGAGTTTGTCGAATTTTTTAAATGTTTTCACGTTTTGCTTTTCATTCTGATAAGCACCAAGATTTGTCAGCCTGGTTTTGAGTTTCCTGTTAAACAGCATTTCTGCTGGGGACAATCCATGTTTCATGGGCATTGACCTGTAATTTAAGAGTGACAGGTAAACATTAGTGTGTGAATCTGTAACTTTTTTCAACAATTTCTTCACTATTTATACTCCATTTTCTACCACAGTATTTGGGTTGTGGGTATTTAGGATTTGAAGTGTTGTGACAGAATCCATATTTCTTTGCAAACTCTTTAAAATCAAGAAAGTTGAGGTCCATTGCCTGTTCTCACAATTTGTGGAATCCCATGTCTAGCAAAAATCGATTTGATGTGAGTTATGACATGTTTTGCTGTTGTGCTTTTGAGCATTACTATTTCAGGATAGTGAGAATAATAATCCAGCACTAATACATAATTTTTTCCTGCATGCATGAATAAGTCAATGCTCACTAGATACCAAGGAGCTATGGGCTCCTCCATGACCATCATGGGCTCTTTTCTTTCTGCTAATCTGTAGTTTAAGCACATTGTAAACAATTTTATAGCATCTTCTATGTCATTATTTATGTTGGGCCAACATAGAGCACTCCTTTCTCTGTGTTTGCATTTTTCAATGCCTAGATGCCCCTCATGTATTTTGTTTAACATGTCTTTCTTTAATACTGGTGGGACAAGTCATGAGCCTTTGAACAAAATGCCATCCAGTACTGAGAGTTCTTCTTTGATCTGAGAGGAGGAGCTAGGTATATGTTTTCCAGGTTAACCGGCACAAATAGCTGTTATTACTTTTTGCAATATGGTGTCCTGAGGAGTAGCTTCTGCAATTAGTGCCCATATTTTATTTGTGACAGGGATCACTCTTTTAATGAGATTAACATGTACTATGTCTGTGTCTGGAATTCTGTCATTTTCCATTGTGTCATATGCTCTGGACAACATATCTGCAATAAGTAGGGTTTTTTTGGCATGTACTGTATGCATAGATCATACATTTGCAATTAAAAGAAAAGTCTCTGTAATTTGAGTGGAATGTCTGATAACTTTTTCTTTGCTATAGTTACCAACAGTTTATGAGGTTTTAAATGTTGAGGTTTCCAATGCCCTAAATGCCCTAATGGAAAAAACGTAGGAAAAACCAAACAACAACTGCATACCAGAATGAATGCACACCAAAAATCCATCAAAGACAAAAATACCCAATTATCTGCAGGTGCACACTTCTCACAAGACAATCATTCCCTCTCTAGCCTCTCAGTTCTACTCCTCAAAGCGAACTTACAAAACACCTTTCATAGATTAGCCTAAGAACTTCACTTCATAAATCTCTTGGATGCAAAAAATCAAGGACTCAATATAGACATTGGATTTATGACACATTACAACCTGCCTGACATCTAATTCACCAGGTACCTGTCTGACCTTAAAATTTACATTCCCCCCTCCCCCTTGCTCTCCTCCCCTCCTTCTCTACCCTTTCTTTTCTTAATTTCCAACTATTTACTTTTTCACAGACTGGCTCTGTTCTACCTTGGAGAACACGTTACTACAGCAGAGTCTCTCTTGCTTACCTTTGGCATTCCTTCACCCATTTTCCCCCCCTCGTCCCTCCCCTCCCCTCCCTTCTCTACCCATTGTTTTCCTAATTTCCATCTATTTACATTCTCACTGACCTCCTGTCACACTTTTTAGATTGTTTCGTTCCCTGGAGATCTCAAAACAACAGCAGAGTCTCCCTATTCTTTTCTAGGGGAATTTGCCAAAACCCAGAAGAGGCATCCAAAGTGGAGAAATATGTAGCTTCTTCTATGTTGCCAAAAACCTCCTCCCTGGTGGGAATAGAAAAATGCTCCCTTTTGATGTATATGTTCATTTGCTTAGGATCCATGCACAATCTCAAGCATGAACAACGTGTGTCCCCCAGAGGCTGGGTAGGGCACAGCAACTCCCCATAGGTGATGGTGGTGGCGGCAGCAGGGTCATGGTGGCAGCAAGTGGGGAGCTCCCACAGGAGGACGCAGCAGTATTGGGGTTGAGTGCCAATGGACAGTCGGTGAGCACCCCCAGATGCCACAGGCAGCATCGGTGGTGGCCAGCAGTGATTGGTGACTGCCCGCAGATGCCTCCAGCAGTGTCAGCAGTGCGAGGGAGAGGGGGTGGCAAGTAGCAACTTCCCACAGGCATTGGCAGCACTTCTTTCAGTGGGTGCACTGCCAATCTCAGGGGGTGCACATGCACCCCTTATGTATTGCCAATGATCTCAAGGATCCATCTTGTTTTTTTCCCAATTATGGCCAGTGAGTAGAACCCAAGCAGTTGATTGCTTGACTTTTTCTATTATGTCCATGTTAACTAATCTATCTATTTCCTTTTTCAGTTTCTCACTTAGCAAAAGGGGAACATTTCTTGGAGAATATATGGTGGGAATATTTGTTTCTTTTAATTCTATCTTGTACTCAGTTGACAATTTCCCTATGCCTTGGAGTACACCATAACATTATTATTCTAGGTTCTTGCTTTCTAGTCCCTCAATGGCATCCATTCTCATAATCAAAACTAGAGTTTTACACATTTGCTACTCAGTGATTGGCACTAGCTTTCCTGGGACTGTTACAGGCTGAATTTTTACTATATTACCCTTATGTCTAACATGCAGCACACAAACACATTTTGTTGTAATTATGTTCCCACTATATGCTCTAAGTTTCACTTTCTTATTCTTGTAATACACAGGTTTAGTTTTCATTTTTTGAATAATGTATTCTAGTTTTACATTAACCTGTGTCCATGTATCTAATTTAAAAGTCACCATTTGTTCATTGGTGTCCAGGGTGATTGTCCTACCCTCAGAAGAATGAACTTCTTGCATTGTACCAATGAGGAATTCTTCCTCTTCCTTTTTGCATAAAGCATGTACCTGTTTTTTCTTGTGTGGTCCATCCTTCTCCTTTCTGGAATCAAAACACTTGGCAGAGGTGATATCTTTTATTAGACCTTTTCCTTTTGCCTCTAGAGCGATACAGCAGCAACCTGGATACCTGCTCCTTTTTGCAAACTCTTGCAAAGTGATTGAATCTTTTGCATTTGTTGCAGGGCTTACCAAATGCAGGGCATTGCATGGGTTTGTGGTAACCCTCACAACATCTGCAGCTGTCCATGGTTTCTTCAAGCAATTCTCTTTGGCTTCCACTTCCATGGTTTGTAGTGAGGTCCTCCTTTCTGTATTATTTGTATATTGCCTTAGGTTTTTCCAGTCTTGTAATCCTGTCTAGTTCAGCTTGTTCTGCTTTTTCCACCAGCTTCTGCAGCCTGGCATTTGTTATCTCAGCCACTTGGCACAATTTAACTTCCTTTTCCAAATTAAGCTGAAGATCCTCTAACAGTCTTTTCCTGAGGCTTGTATCCCTTATATCTAATACTATTTGGTCTCTGATCATGGACTCTTTTAGATCTCCAAAGTTGCATGTCTGGATCAGCAGTCTGAGGCCTTTGACAAACTCTTCAATGGTCTCACATTCTTTCTGCTGTCTCATGTGGAAATTAGAGTTCAAAGGTTTCATGTTCAAAGATTTCATTTTGTTTTCATATACAATATTCCTCAAACTTTTTTATTACTGTGCCATAGCTTCTCTGTTCTGCTTCTGATAGTTGCAGGCTATTATAAAGAGACAGAGCTTCTGGGCCTGCTATATTTTAAAAAAAATAAGTACCTTGAATGGATCTTCCTTCTCTGTAGTTCCACTGGTCATGGTGAAGCTCTGCTTAAATTTCTTTCTGTTTTCTGCTGCATTGCTAGACAGCTTTAACTCCTCTGGAATTCTGGAATATTTGTTTCAGTATTTTCTTCCTGAGAAAAGAAAAATATATAGTACTATTCAGAATTATTATTCTTTCCCAAATACTGAAACTCTTTTTTTTCTTTACTCTTTTCTTCCAGTACCCTCCCAAATGTCCATTATCTTTCAGTGGTAAAAGAATGTTAAAGAAGGTTAGTTACCTAATTCTCTTAAAGCTATGGAATATGATTGGTTTCAGTCTGCCAACTTCTGATCTCCAAGTATTCCATTCTTGCTCTTTATCCAAGCTGCAGCTCAATTAATCACTTATGGTTCCTAAGCAGTTTAAATTCAGCTCCTAAAGAAAGAAAACTAGTTATGCCAAAACCTTTTCTTTCTATATCTCTTTATTTATTTATTTATTTAAAATTTCTTCTCTTCTTGCTTATTACAGTCTAAGAAGCCATTTAGCAATAAATTGCTATTTGCACTTTGGCATCTCCAAAGTTTATGTCCACTGGCCCTCTCCTCTGCTGTGTCAGGATTTTGCTTTGCAACTAGTAGGTTTAAGAAGTTTGACCACCCCTGTCTTTGTCCCTTCCTGGCTTTTACAGGGATTGTTTCTTCCTTTATTAACTGCTCATATCCCATCTTTATATTTCTCTACTAAAAGATTGATATTTTAAAAAGAGCATAGCATCTCCGCCATTTTTACCTTTCATTTGCTGTGTGATGTACTTTCTTTCTAGCACTATTTTTAAGACAGTAAAGATTCAACTAGATATTAAAACAACTAGAGATGGGCTCAAGCAACACATTTCCAATCTAGGTGCAAACTTTTTCAAATTCAGGTGCAAACCAATGTTAGGAGGAAAGCCCAGTTCCATTGTTGATAATATATTGAGATGGTATTTATAGACAGGAGGTGTGAAGTGGCTGAAAAGTAGCTTGATTTGGTCTTCTGTTTCCCCTACTATAGAAGTGGGGCAGGTCCTCAGATGTGATGCTTACTGACTTCCTCTGCCTTCTTTCTCCCCACCTTGGAGTGGGAGGCATGCTGGGAATGAAGCCAAAATGATGCCGTGCATGTCAGTTAACAGCTGCTGTGTAGTCCTTTGAGGATGGTTACCAGCTGGCACACTTTAGAGCAGCCTCCTGGCCCCTCTTAACTATGCCAGAGTTGGAGATGGACTAAAGCCAATTGGAGAATCATACCTAGCTCCTCATCCAGACCTACAGTTCTGCTCAGTACAACTAAGACTCTAGGCTGGTCCAGTCTAGGAGGCTGCTGCCACCACCTTGGCTTTGCTGGCAGCACCTCCAAGTGGAAAGATGGCATATGGCCACAAAGGGTGCATCCAAACGAGCCCACACATGCCTCTTGCACCATCTCAAACCCCTTTACAATGCTGCAAGAGGCACATGTGAGAAAAAAAAACCATTCCCCATGCTGCAAATTTGCAGCGGGGTAGCAAAATCAGACTCCTGGATATTGAGGGGTCAAACAATACCCCAGGGGATAAAAACAGGTCAGGGCACAACCCCAAACCATGCCCTGAAGCAACCAGAGGCTCAGTCCTCCACAGAGGAGTGTCTCTATGATTGGCTCTTTCCTCAGTCCTGAAGTAAGCTGCTTGCCTGTGTGAGGCTGGCAGCAGTGCAAGCTGCAGGGACCTCATCCCAGCTTCTGCCAAGTAAGTAGGGGGTTGACAGGCTGGAGAAGGGTGGAAGGGACCTTCCCCAACTCCCCATTTGTTCTCCTCACCCCCCTGCTCCTGGTTAATTCACCTAGCTCTTCGCTCACTCTCCCCACCCCCTGTTCATTCCACCATTAATTCCTCCCACCCCCATTTGTTCCCCTAGCTCCCTGCTGGCTCTCCCAGCTCCCCCACACTCACTGGAAGTAGCAGAGAATGAGCAGGGGGCTGGAGAGAGAAGGAAGCTGGACACAAGCCCCTGGAGATAAGCTGGAGACTGCCTCTGCTCTCTCCAGCCTCCTCCTCATTCTCTGCTACTGCCAGTGATTGGGGATGAGGTGGGGGCTGGGAGAGACAGCAGGGAGCTGGGAGAATGAAGGATGGTGTGGGGAATGAACAGGGGGTGGGAGGAATGAATGGGGGGAGCTGGGGGAACCAACAGGGGTGGGGGGAATGAGCCTCCTGCTTGTTATTCTCTTCTCTCCAGCCTCCTGTTTTTTCTGTTCATCTCCAGGCTCAGGAGGCTGGAGAAGAGCAGGGCGAAGGCTGGAGAAGAGCAGGGGAATGAGCAGAGGGCTGGAGATCAGCGGGTGGGCTGAGGCAGGGGGAACTGTAGCCCGTGGGAACAGTCCCCCCCACACCTACACACAGTGACTCACATCTCCCCCCACATCCCTCCACACCTACCCATATCCCCCCACCCCCTTCCCACTCCCTCCTGCAAACCCCACATCCCTCCATCACATACCCACCATGTGATAAGGAAACCAAAAGCAAACATTAAAACATATAGATATTTAGGATTTATTTTATTATGATGCTAGAGACACTGGTAGGCTTCCAAATTTCTTTAACATTGTAAATATAGCAATAAAACATTGCCCATCTAATCAATACCCCTTTCTTTTGTTCTGTAAGAATGTGGATTTGGGGTATTTTAAAAAGTGAATTTGGGATGCTGCTTCTGCAATCTAGCTGACACAGGGGCTTGTGTCCCCAGATACCAATTGGCTGGGCCTCAGAAGCTTCTGTCTATTTGTAACATTCAAAATAGCATGGGCCCTAAGGCCCACCTGGCTAATGAATAGCCCCTATTGTATGGGGGCTAGTGGGTGAATGTTACAACAAAATACTTGGGACAACTAATGAAAAAAACATGATAGGAGTGTCATGTGGGTCAAAGGGTCAAAATGTGAAAATAAGTGCACCTGAGGGGGACACCAAGTAGAGCCCCCCCAAGCCACACCCACCCATCCTCAAAAGCATCCAAGGAGCTAATGGACAATGCCTACTGGTGCTCTGCCAGGAAACATGCACGGACAAGTGAGAGGAAAGCAGCCCCACAGTCTCCGGGCACCTTTCCAACCAGAGCCTCCTTCCTGGTCAAATACAGGGCCCACTTGGCCAGGGCCAGGAGGAGGTTGATCAGGAGGTCCCAGGACTTTGTGGGGCCATGGATGGGGTGACCAAAAACAAAAAGGTGGGGAGTGAAATTTGACCAGAACCTCAAGAGGAGGCTTTGGAGGTGGAGGTAGAGAGGCTGCAGCCTGGTGCACTTGAGGGTCAGGTATGCCAGGGTCTCCCTCTGCCCACAGAAGGGGCAGAAGCCCCTTCTGTGAAGCTCGCCACATACACGCCTGTCGTGATGGCTCCATGGAGGAGCCACCAGCTGAGGATCCCAGTGGTTCATGGGATGAGGGTGGCCCCAGAAACTCCTGAGGGCAAGTAAACCTGAGCTGCCGGCCAAGGCAGGTTTTTATATTGCTGGGGCCAGGGCAGGGCAGCTTTTTATACTGCTGGGGACAGTACAGGTGCTGGCCCCAGGATTTAGGTCCCCCTGGCTGCAGATCTGGGAGGAGTCAGGCAGTGTTATTTTATCCCAAGTGGCACAATTTGCTTTACAACAAAGTGCATGTCCAAGCATGTGTGCTGAAGCAAGAAGCCCTGGTTCAAATTTGCTCTTCTTCTGTTTGAGTTGCTGCAAGCACACATGCTTGCATGTGTGGACGTGCCCAAAAGGGTTTTTTTCTGCTTAAATGATAGAAACTTGCTGGTAGAAGACCTTTTCTGTTGGCATACTGGCATCCAGAGGTACGTTGCCTAGGCAACATGATCTCTTCCAACCCCTAACTGACAAGAGCTATGTTGGCAAATGTTTGTAATGTAGACCAAGACTCTTGACTTGGATAGCAGGTCAGAGAAGTAAACATACAAGTTGTTATTGCTGTTAATTAAAGCACTTCAGTTTTCAGCCACAGTGACTAAGGCTTGCTAAGAGTTCTACTGTGTTTATAATAAAAGTAGTGCTTTAACAATAGGAAGCCTTAATAGAAGCAGTTGCTATGTGGGAGGATATTGAAAACACCAGTTGGCGTAAATCTTTCTTCTGTTTTCCGTGATGCAAGTAACTCAAGAATTGGAGAACAACTTTTTAGTGAGGATATTTCTGTCCATCTCCCTGGTGTTTTCTTTCAGTCTTTAATGTTTTAGAATAACTTAAAATAATCACAAAGTGAATGAGGGTTTCTGTTTTCCAAAACAGTTATTTCTGTTATTAGTGTTTTAAGTAGTTTAGATTTAACTGTACCTTGTGGTTAAAAACAAATAAGCCTATTCTATCCAAAAACCTAGGTCAGGGAAGCAAAGAGTGAAGTTTTCAGAAACTCCTTGCTTTACATAATAGAAAGCTTTGATAAGTGAGAAAACTTATTAGAAGCAACAATATCAGTTTAGTTATGGAAGGTTTGTACAATGAGTCATTTCTCCAGTTTATCCAGGTCATTCTG
>NW_017728886.1:153954846-153956173 GCF_001723895.1 Crocodylus porosus
GGTCCCTTCCGACCCTAGAAACTATGAAACTATCTTTCCAAGCTGAGACTTGCTCCTGTTTCTACTGGTACCATTGAAAAACTCCCGTTGACCTCAGTCAGAACAGAAACAGAACCCTTGACTGAAATCTATTTCAAACTGAGCGTGGTTAACTCTAGTTCCAACTAGAGTCACTTGGATGCTTATCTTGCTGGGATCATTTGACCCCTGCTGAGTGCCTGCCCTTGGGGACAGGAGGGGAGTGGGTTGGAAGTTCTCCAGAAAACCTCCAGTTCCAGGAAAAATGAAACCTGAAAGATCCAAATGATCAACTTCTAAGTGCTGAGCAAAAAAAGAGGCAGCTAAGGTGAATCTAAGCAAAGCAGGGAAAGAAAGAAATGGTGAAGATTATAAGGGTAGCAGTGAGCAAACTTCAGGGTAAACTCATAAGTGGAGTTTCAAGAAGGGTTTTAGAAGCAAGGAGGAATGAAAAAAGGTTGCATTTTAATGGGAAGAGAAAATTCCACTCCGTGACTGAATACAGCAAAAGTCTGATTGTCTCATTTCATTTGCTGTACTAGGAATCTTTAACAGGTCTATCCCTACACAACTCAAAGAGGAGACTTCTGTTTGAAATGTGGTTTGTGATTTCATAATGACTTGAAAACCACAGTGTTGCCATTTTGAAACCAATCCCCTTCTCTCTATGCAGCAAGTATAAAGAGCTCAGAGTAATTTTGTGTCACGGAATAAGAGAAAATAGGGCTGGCAAGGACTTTAGTAGGTTATCTAGTTCAACTTCAAATAGTCAGGACCACCCCTTGTCTAAACCCAGTCATACTGTTGCACTTTGAACAAAAAGTAAGTGATGGAGAAGCCCCTGCTAAAATCTTGCTAAAATAGGATAGTTTGGGATGGCAATACTACTTCAGTGATAATGATTTAAAGATATAGTTACACAAGCTCATATTAACAGGGTTAATTTTAGTCTGAGCTGTAACTCTTACTCCCTCTGATATATTGAGGTGCTGACTATAGACACTGATGTGGCTTACATACTTGTTTTAATCTCCTGGATCTCACAAAGTTTGTCTAAGGTAGACCAGCACTTACTCATGTCATGAAATCTTTGCTTAGCTCATAAATGTCACCCTGCGATGATATCTTCTTTTGCTCTAAAGAGCATGACTGTTTTAAAAAATAAAATAAAATCACAACTCTGAAACTCCTTGCTTTACATAATAGAAAGCTTTGATAAGTGAGAAAACTTATTAGAAGCAACAATATCAGTTTAGTTATGGAAGGTTTGTACAATGAGTCATTTCTCCAGTTTATCCAGGTCATTCTG
>NW_017728886.1:153956184-153983530 GCF_001723895.1 Crocodylus porosus
GATCCTTGCTACATGCTTCAGGATGTCTAGAACTCTACCCACCTTGTTATCATCCACCAATTTGCTAAATATGCACTCAATGCCATCCTCCAAATCATTGTTGAAAATGTTAAACAATACTGGACAAAGAACAGGCCCCCCACTTGATACCGCCAAAGAGAGGTATACCAGGTAGACATGGAACCATTGCCGAGTATGCACTGAGCACACAAATCCAACCAGGTATATACAGCACTTTCAGCTGATCTGCATTTCCATAATTTATTCTTGCTAATGTTGTCGGGGAAAGTGTCAGAAACCTTGCTAAAATCAAGGTATATAACATCCACTGCTCATCCTCCATCCACAGAGGCTGTTACCATATCATAGAAGGAGATTAAGTTGGTCAGGCATGACTTGCTCTTGGTAAACCCATGCTGGCTGTTCCTGATCACTTGGTTCCTCTTCAGGTGCTTTAAAAAAGACTCCTTGGTTTCCTCCTCCATAATCTTTCCAGGTATTGAGACCAGATTTATTGATCTGTAATTCCCTAGATCCTTCTTCCCTTTCTTAAATGTGGACAGTATAGTTGCCTTTTCCAGTCATCTGGGACCTCACTCAACCTCCATGAGTTCCCAAATATGATAACAAGTGGCTCTGTATTACCTCAGCCTCTAGGGCGTATCCTGTCTGACCTTCCAACCTGAAAACATCTAGCTTCTCTGAGTAATCGCTAACCCTTTTTTCCACTAATCTAAGCTGCTTGTCTCTTTTCCTGTCTTTGCTGCCAGCTGAAGTTGGCACCTGGTTGGTAGCTTACTTTATTTGCGAAGTAAAAAAAAAAAGGCATTAAATAGTTCAGCCTTCTCTGTCTCATCCCTAACTGGATTGCCTTCTGCACCTTCCTTGATTTTCTTCGCACTACTGATTATATTCATTGAATACTTTATTATCGCCTTTTGCATCTTGTACCAGTTTCATCTCCAATCCTGCTTTGGCCTTTCTTGATTTTTTTTCCTCACATGCAGTGCCATGCTTTTATATTTTTTCCTATTAACATGACCTGGTTTCTACTTCATAAGTTTTCTTTTTTGAATTTCAATTCACTGATGAAATCACTGCTTAGCCAGGCTGGTCTCCTGTTGAACTTCTTGCGGCATCCTTTTATCTACTTACCACATGCATTTTCTAGGTGTATAAAATGCTCAGAAGCTCTCCTGTTAGTATTCTAAATGCTTCTCCAGCACCTGCTGGAAACACAGCATTTGTAGTCTATCATCCTCTCCTAAAGACAAGCCATTTTTATTTATGTAAGGGTATGACTACTTTCTTAATCCTAGTGTCCAAGGTGCCTTCCATATCTTCATTCTGCATGATTATAGGCTTGTTTCTGCAGTTTCTCTGCAGTCTCTCTCTTAGGCCTGCATCTATCTCGGGAGCATTTTTGTCTTGCCATATAAGCTTTATGCAATCTATTCATCCCCTTTGGGTGTGTCTACATGTGTGCTTTACTGCTCAATAGACTAATTTACTGGTCAGTAAAGCATCACCATCTACACATGCCTGGTAATTGGGCTGGTGTAGACTAATTTAGAGCTCTGTCAGATAATCCTGTCAGACACAGGTACTATCCAATGATGGAGTAAATTACTGTGCTTAAACTCACGTGTAGATGGTGATATTGAGATTAGTTTACTCCAGCTCAGATTGCACCAGAGTTTATTTAGTTGCATTAATTGCACATGTAGACATGGCCTTTATGTCTGTCTTTCTCAAAACTTGCCAGGTCTGCCTTCACTTCTCTAGTCCCACTGTCTTGCCACTTCACATTCTGAAATGCATTGCTCATCTCTTCTTTGTTATATCAGGCCCAGGTGAGACTCCATGTTGGCAACTCTGCCCAAAAGAGATTTTCCCCATTTAGCAGGCTCTCAAAAAATCATTTCCACTTTTTCTTCACTTATTTTATGCAGATGTATCTCTAGCAATTTTCTCCGGTCACCATCTATAAATGGTATTAATGTACTCTAGCATCCTCCTTCCTTTTAATTTTCATTTTTTGCCAAGCTTTAGTCCATCCATCTGTGAGCAATTTGTAATTACATACAAATGATCCAGGACACTCTTTTTGGCCTTATTCACTGCCTTTTTAAAAGCTTGCTTCCTTCACTTCTTCATACTTGTCTTTATTTGCTCCTGATGAATTAATTCTATGCTCTTCTCCCAGGTAATTACTTGTACACAAACACTCCTCTTCCTTACTTGCTTTTAAGCAGACGTCTGCTAAATCCATGTTCTTTTCAGAAGCTTCTATTCTTCTGTGGCTAATGCATACCTATCAAATTTTGTTTTCACAAACATCTCTGGCAAGCTCCCCCTTAATTTTTCATACTCTAATCTTGTTTCTTTAGAACTTATTTCCCTCCATTTTTTCAATGCTTTGCTGCAGAATTCACCACAAATGTAATAAACTGAATAATTAATAACACCAGAACCAAGAAGGAGACCCCTAGGGAAATAAGGTCCACACTTCATACCTTCACACCAATTGCATGAAGTTCACACAACTAATTAAAAGAGGTTTAAAAGAGTAGGATGAGTGTAGCCATAGCCAAGGATAGAATCTGACTTTAAATCTTTCCCAAAGTTAACAATACCACAAGAAGGCACTGCAGTTCATTTTTCAAGTGTCTAATTTGCTGCATAAGCAAAGTGCAGTTGTTACAGGAATCAGATAGAGCAAAGAAAAATAAGACATTTGATTAGATTCCACTTTTTCATATAGACAGGTAACGTCAATGAGCCAGGAAGCCTTTTCACCAAATCCTACAGACTGGAATTATGTAAGTCTAGGTAAAAGGAAGAGAAGTGGAAGTTAATATATTACATTTCACTGCAAATGGTTACAAGGACACAAATGGTCTAAAGGTTATTTACAAGAAAAATAGAATAATTAAACATGATTTATGTCAATTTTCATATTAATGCGGAGAAGGATAGTCTTGTGATTAGGTCGTCTATGACTCAGCAGATCCCAATTCTGTCACAGAATTTCCATGTGATCTTAGGCAAATAACTTGGTCCTCAATGTAGTTTCTGCTGAGTGGAACAGATATAATGATATTTCTTTTCATCTGTCAATTGTCAGCCTCATTTATCAGATTGTATGTGTTTTGTGTGCAGGGACTGTCTGTATATGCATAGCCTGCTCTAAATAATAATATAAACATAATGAAATGGTGAGTTGTCTCAGTCATGTCTGAGAAAAATATAGGGTTCGGACAGAAAGCTTTATGAATACCCTGTCTGGTCCCGGTCATGGTGTCATCTGCCACATGTGCTTATGTTGAGCCCTGCTTTGTCCATGAAATAGGCAAGCTTCGTTGGTTCTTAGTATGTTTGCCAATCCTCCTTGACATCCTCAGTCAATACTTCTTTGATTGCAGAGCTCAGGGAAGACTCAGAATACTGTCTTCCTCTAACATGATAGAAAAACACTTGGAGATACTCCAGCATGCCCCACACAGGCAAATTACAGACAGAGGCTGACATCCAAACACTTACTTTCTCCGTATGCAGTACATCCGGCTAGTACACTTCAACACTAAACCTTCACTTGTTTTAAAGTTCATTATGTGGGAGAAGAGGAAGCGGGGACAGCACAACCTTGTTCAGCTGCATAAATGGGTTTCTCTGGCAACCAGCGTCAAATTGCTTTACTTGTTCGCACATGGCAACTAAGTGTAGAAGTGGCTATATTTAGGCTCCAGGTTTGCCATAACTTATTTTTTTCCTTTGTTGCAGTCAATTTGCATGCATCTGCTACCTCTAGACAGCTGAGGTGTGGGGTACTTCTGTCAATCATTTTAGAACGCTTCTAGTACTGATCTGCCTAACAGGCCAACATCATCCATCTTTTGCTTTTATCTATTTTTAAATGGTTTTAATCTCTTTTAGAAGGTTTATTAGCCAGTGATGTGGTGCCTGTTTTGGCTTTGAGATCTATTGTGGCTAGTTAGGGTCTTGGCTGTTAATGGACCTGGATCTCTTGTTAGTCCCACTTATAGCAGTGAGGCCCTCAAATGAATTTAGGCTTCTATCTCCCAGTCATCTTAATTACCCTCAAGGATATGGGTCTGACTTCTTCAGTGAATACCTAATACAGCATAGTTTTGCCATGACTCTTTAATGCTCCATAGGATAGGCTACTGCACATTAAAGCACATGTGTAGATGCATCTACCTTGTATGTTAATTGAGAGGGGAAGGGGAGGGTTGCTGGTATGCAAATAAGATGAGAGACTTTTTTCCCCATGCTTATTTGCAGTGGGGTGCCATACAGTACTTACCAGAGCCTTTGAGATTCATGTAAATGACCTGAATGAACTGTTGAAAATTGACTTGTGCTTAGTTTGGTCACAGACAAGATAGCAAATGCTTAAGGCTCCTATGTGGTAAAAATTGTACTAGTGCCCTATTATTCTTTTGCAGATGCTTCACCACTGAAGGAGGGGAGTTTAGAATGCAAATCTCTTCTAATCAGCTGGAGTTATTTAGAAACTGAATTTCAAAATAGTGAGACAGGCAACAGTGGGAACTCTTCAGAAATGTGAGGTGCCTTTTAATAAAATGAGTGTTTTGGTTACTGACAGTGCTGCCTACATGACAGATGTGAGAACAAGGTCTCAGAGCTTTGTTTCTGAACAGTGCATGTGACTTGTACAGCGCATTTGCTCAACTTAATTGGTGATAGATGGAAAACAGCAAGTAACAAGCTTATTAATACAGCAAATGGGCCTTTACTGCCTGCCCTGTCTGCAAGGAATTGTTCTATCAGCATTTCAAGGCAAAGGGGAAAGATCCTGAAATACCACCTTGACTGGTATTCACAAAAGGTGGGACAATTGGCTGGTAACCGCCCACATTCAGCCCAGCAACCTCAAAGAGTACGTAGAATTATTTGAGGAAAAGCATGAGCAAAGGTTGTAGTTAAGGAGGAGGGAATGTGACCTGCTAATGTGGGTGGTGAGAAAGAAATGTAGATATTTCAGCAATGGAAGCATTTGCTCCAAGAAAAATGCCCTATGATTTGGGTGATCTTGCCAACTGGACAAACTAATTCCAGACAAAAAACTTCTCAGCAGCATTTTTGCTGAAGTCATCACTAAAAGCAGTGCCAAAAATGGAAACCTGCAAGCATAGAGCTGGACAACATTGTCAAGCTGATGCACTTTTGGTCAGAGCATGCTCAGCGTTTCATCCCAAATGAGTTAAACATTTTGACCTCACATCAATAAGTGCATTTCGTGCAATTCTTATGTCTGAAGATAGTACATTGGCAAAAGTTGAGGTTGGTAGCTTCCAACACATCAAATACAGAGTTGACTTTTGGTGCACGACTGAAATGATTGCTTTCCAACAGTCACTGTTATTTCTTTGACAAATCTGTGAAGAGTCCAGTGGGAACCAGACTTTTTGTCAGGTGTGTCACATGTTAAGCTCTGCACCCTCCCTGAGTGGCACTCTGATCCTCTCCCTGGCCCAAACTTTGGCTCTGCTCTTTGCTCCCTACCTGATCTGATGCTTTTCTTCCTGCACCCTGCCCTACCTGCCACTTAACTCCCTGCTCCCTCCCTGATCTGTTGGGTGCCATGCACAGAGGCTGCCCAGGCCATGTGTAGCACAGGTGTTGTAAGTTGGGCTCCATGGTGCAGCCCGGGAGAGACCATTTTCTTCTTTCTACAATGTTTTATGAGGTCACAGACATTGCGTCAGGGATGCTAAACCCACTCCATGTGACTGTTTTGGAATTGAGGAAAGCTCAGATTACTAGTACAAACCACCTTTTTTTTCCTTGTTAAATAAGATAACACTTAAGCTCTTTAGTAGTAGGTGATTTTAATTGTACCTGTTAGCATTGAGGGTGTTGATAACAGGCGCTTTATTAGCTCCTGTGAGTGGTGAAGTCATGAAAACAACATAAATTGCTAATCTTTCCATGAATATTGGGTGTCTTTTTTGCATTTCTGCTGTGCAGTTTACTAAAAAGTACATAGCCTTATTCATCATTGCCCTGGGGCCAGTTGCAGTAGCTAGAATGACACAGTGAGGAAACAACCTACCCCACCATTTCTTTTTATCCAAAGAGCCTTGCACAGAATCCTCTGGAGTCCTATTAGCCTCCTATGATTTAATCACAACCACCTTTTAAAGTCTTAAGATTCAGCACTATCCTTGTTCTGTATTCTGTTGCACATAACTCTGACAAACCTTAACTAATCCACTTGGCATTTTTCCAGGCTTGCTCTCACCCTTGCGCTGAAATTTCTTTCTCTTCTTCTTCTTCTCCTTCTTTTTCTCAAACTTCAAGCACAACTGGTTGAGATGTTCTTGATTTTGTAATTATTCAATCATTCTTCCTTCTTTCCTCTTCAAATTTAATAAGATTATTGAAATATAGGTACCTAGAATTTTCAAAGCAGTGGTGGATTGTTCTATGTCATGTTCCTATTAGTGATATGTCATAAGCAGGGATCCTAGTTTTCTCTGATTTAAAAAGTTCCCAATTTTCAGTTAAAAAAAAAGTAACCCCAAATCCACATTGTCCCATGATTAAAATGAAATACCATTATACATATATCTATATATTAGTGGTGTTTCATTTAACTCACAGAAACATGTGGATTTGGGGTTCCTTTTTTAACTGAAAATTGGGGTGTTTTTTAATCAGGGAAAACCAGAATCCCTTGTCATAAGGCTTTAGTTTTGGATTTAGTAGTCATGAAGATCTTCTGTTTCTTACCCTGCTTTATTGTGGTAGAACATATGAAGCTGTTAATATTTATAAAAGCCCAATGTGAACATGAGTCTTGCTATAAAGAATGTTATATTTTCTAATCCCTTACTGCTTAGTCGCATGGGATATGAATTTGCAAAACATACAAACATTTCGTGCCTCCTGCCTATTTGAATTTTCAGGTTATTTTTCTTTACTAGCAGAACCCAGTTAAATGGCAGAAATGTGGCTTTCCACAATGTTAAGCATACATGTATATGGTAGTGTGTCAAATACTTGATTGAAGTGTCACAGCAGTGATTGAGTCCCCTGCAGACTCTGTGGCTCAGGGACTCAACTCAGTAATATAACATTGCAGTAATAAGTGACTTAATATCTTTGGCATTACTGTATGAAATCCAATTTGCTTGAAATCTAACATTAGTGGGGTCCAGTTAATAATACTATCAGATTTTATAGTCTAACCATAAAGCACATTGCTATGAATGCATGCATAGAGTAACTTGAGATACCAGCTTTCTGCTGCCAGGCACATAATTAGTTATGCTATCCAAACCATTCTTAGAATGAATATGCTTCAGCGATGCACGATAAGTTCTGCCTTCTTGCTGGCTGCCGCAATGGAATTGGCTCTTGTTGGCTGCTACAACTGTAATGTAATACTGTGGTTGCTAAGGGCATGTACATAGAAATTTCAGGTCCATATAATATATCAGACATGAGCTTTTTGCAGTGTCAGATTCCTACAGAGGGCCAGCAGGCGGTGCTCATGCACAGATTAGATAACTTCCCAAATTGATTCTACTTCCCTTGCAAAACCCATTCTGTCTCAAACCATTTAAAATACCTTTATCTGAAACTTGAAGGATACACTGGGTCAAATTAATCCCCCTATAACTCTGGAATTATAAATTATATCAGGGTTAAAGTTGAACTACTGAGTTCATGCTGTGCATTTGATTTTTAGATATTTCTTAGATACTGTTCTATTAACTCTTCTGAAGATGAGCCACGTCTGTAAGAAAAAGATCTTATTTAATTTGCTGTAGTACATAAACCAATATTTACTTATAACTGGACAGTTTCTCTCACTGTCTGGGGATCTATTACACACTTATTATATGTGATAGTATTCTGCTTAGATTCCAAGGAGATAGTACTGACTTAGTGCTTAATATAAACCTTTAATTGTTGATATCTTTATCTTTGTCTTCCAGATACTCAAGGATATCAGAATTGCACAAATATTGCTAAAACAGCTGCCTACACCAACATAAATGAATCTCTCCCTCTGCATTAGGCTGAATATACAGCACCGCAGGACAAGATGGTTTTATCCTGGAATATAGCTTTTTACTTCAGTGCCCAAGGCTGGATAAATGTTTCGTAAACATTTCACACTTTTGCCTTTCATTTTAGTGATATGACAGCATTTCCAGTAGCTTCAGATATAGTGGACACCTCTTGCTAACCCCCAGAAATGGCTGAGGTGGCATGTACCTGTATAGCTGCTACTTTTCCATCCTGAAAACATGGTGAGTGCCAGAAATGGAGTATGTATTATTGTTGTTAGTAATATTTTGCATCCTTGAATTATTACTGTGATTAGTAATATTTTGTATTGTCCTTTTAAGAAGAAAGTCAATTACTTTCAGGTAAGGGGGAAAAATCCGTTCCAAAAGCTTTAACCTTTAGAAACAGCTTTTGCCTTGGGCATTTTTTAAATCCCAATGAAGTCAATATGTTGACAAGATTCCTTGGGTAAACCTGATATCTTTTATTGGACCATCTAAAATAGTTGGAAAAATTCTTCTTTGCAATCTTTCAGGTACAAACACCCTTCTTCAGGCAGTTGAGTCTTAGCCATTTAAATTATTCAGGGGATCAAAATGAATGAGAGAAATGTATGGAGTCAGTTATATGAGTATTTGGGCCAGGCTCTGTGCATGTGCGTGAGAGAGACCATGCTCATTTTCAATAATATTATACATGCATATTTCTCACACATTGTATGGTAAGTGCTGTCAATACAATGAACAGTATTTATCTCACACTTTCAACACACACAGAGCATATTTTAAGCCAGTGTTCTGGCCACTAACTTAGCATCTGAAGAGTTATTCAGGCATTTCAAATCTTTAAGAAGCTTCAAACATCTGCTCTTTCTTTTTAAAAAGCCCAAAGGCTACCTCAGGTTCATCCAAAAATGAAATTCCTCTTCCTCTCCCCTGAACCCTCCAACCCCCAAAATTACCCCAGTGAGGCTATATTTAGGCCTGCATCAGTAACCAATTTAAGATCAGATACCTCACATTTCCCACTGGGACACACACTACTGCCTTTTAGTCATGGAAACAGCTGAAATGTCAGGCTTAAAATCATTACATTCTTGGATGCATGAAAGCTAGAGGAGGCCATTTTCTGGGTGATTTTATTTTTTTATTATTTTATTTAGAATTTCCTAGTTATAATTTGCTCTCTTACTGAACCTTGTAGCCTTTAAGCAATATGATCCTGTAAGATGCTGAGCATCTTGGTCCATAGCTAGAAACTACTTCAGTATATGAATGGTCCCATGAAAGATAATCCATTCATGGTACTGGAACTGGCAGGCCTGCAGGGAACAAACAAAACATCAGAGATGGAAGTCCAGCATGGTGATCTGAGAACCGAGTATTTTGCATACTATTTCACCAGTTTATTTGTGTGTTATTGAGCACTAAGCATGTTGTCCAAGAAATAATATTTTAATGAGCAGGATATATAGTATAACTATACTCTTCACTTCTGCTGCAGTGGAAGAACAAACTTATACTTAACTTTCTCATTAGAAATGATCTGACCTAGCAAGCCAATGTGTTTAACTAGACCTTTGCAAACTGTTCTAACAAAAATGTTTATTAATGAGAGAGGGTATTTTTTCTGCCTAGTTTTGACCTGACTTGTGTTTATGTACCTCATCTTGCACTTAATATTGTTTCCATTTTACCAAATGTTGGAAGTCCCTAGGAATCTCACATTAGCTGCTTCATTATTACGGTTTCTAGTTAAATATCTGAAAGTAATTTTCTTGGTAGCTGTAAAAGCTGCATTAACTAAGACCTTATTAATATAACCATTTCACAAGGGAGTCTTTTTTTCACTTTTAAATGTTTCACCAGTCTATCAGGTTTGATATTCTCATTTCCAAAGTAACATAGTGATGCACTTACGTACTTAACAGTATGGGGCGGTTTGCCATGTGAAGCCCTAATTAAAAGGGTTTATATAGTAACTCTATCAAAAAATGTCACTCCATTCCGAAACTTGGATACACAGAAAGAAAGCACTTTAAAAAGAATAGGATTTAGTGTACTGAACATTCACTATGTCTGGTTTTTAAATGAACAGATGGAGCTGTTTTGGCCGATCTGGTCAATAATCCACAAGCTAAGAAGAATTTACATGATAGATTGTAATGGCTTAAATCCACTTTAAAAGGAACTGATATTGATATTTGTAAAGCCACAAAACAATGCACAATAAATTCTGGGTGCAATGGCTTCTTGCGTAAATAAGAATCTACTCCTCTAAATGTCTAGAGTTATTTAAAAATTAAATGAATGTATTTAATAACGGAATTTTAAAATGCCTGAACTATATACCGTGCTTCTCCAAATCTCAAGCTATATAAGCCTGAATATTACGTGTTACAAAAGGGACTTGATTCCAAATTAGGAAAAGAGCATTTCCAGGGCTAGTAGAGCAAGATAACCCTGTTCTTAACCTGCAGGTCAAAGGCGGCGAGTGAGAATGATGAAAAACGTTAGTTAGGTGAGTCCTTTCCTGCATTAGGATTCCCAGGCCAAATCCATCCCCAGCGCTCTTGACTTCACTGGGGAACCAGGCAGCCGAAGAGCACTGTTACATATTATGCTTAGCATGTGTCATATTTAGATGGTAGCAAGCACTGATATGCCTTAGAAAGTTTTACAAGCAGTTATACATTAATGCCTATTATTATTATTATTATTATTATTATTATTATAATAGATATAGATTGCAGTACTGCAGTGGTATCTTGAACCAGCTCTGGTACAATCCCAGGCCTGAGACTGAAAATCAGTTGATCTCACCTGACCTCAATCAAGGTTCCAGAGATATAGGGTCAAGGAGAGACACAGCACATCACGGGACCCAACTGCAATCTCCAAAACCACATAGGAGCCAGTCCAAGGCTCTAGTGAGGTAAGGGGGCTAAGAGCAAAACTGGCATGGAATAGGAGCCAATCACAGCCCCTGCACGGGACCAGAGCCTTGAACCTGAAAATCTCTGGTGGCGTGGCGATGGGACAAGAGCCTGACAACAGTATTTGTCAGGCTCCTAGCCTTCTTACTGTGTGGGAGCCATGAAGTGGCAGGGCTCCAGTGCAGTGCAGGTGGGTGGGAGCTGTTTGTCAGCCCCTTCTATCCCCTACTGCACCAGAGCCTTGCTGGTTCAAGGTTCTGGTGTGGTAAGGATGCTGGGAGCCTGCCAAACAGCTTTGTCAAGCTCCCACCCCCACTCTACACCAGAGTCCCCTGACCACATTTTCTCTATGGAGCAGTCCAATATTAGATCATACAAGTTCCGGAGATGCTTTTTGCTGGAAAAGGGCTAAGGTCAGGGCACTCTTTCTGCTCTGACACGGGATTCCTAATGATATTATCCAAACTACCTAGGATTTGTTCTTTTCCTCCTTGTGTTGAGTAACACCTTGCTCTGCAAATACTCCCACTAAATTATTTGTCAGCCATAATTCAGAACCAGTTTGAACTCTTGTGCTATTGTGTAACAGGGAACTGAGACTGTTCAGACCTCCTGAATGGATCTGAGCCTTATGTTCAGCCCCTGCTTTTTGAATACTCTCCACCACAAGCAGAGGCAGGGCTGGACACAGACATGGGTGAACTGGGAAATCACCCAGGGCTTGGACAGAAAGGGGTCCTGAGATGATTTTAAGATGAATTAAAAGACATTTCAAAGTAGCAAATAAGTTGTTTTGAATTGGAAAAAGCAAAATGCTTCATTTAAAATATCAAAACAAAATGTTACACCTTTTTTCAGAATTTTTCCAGGTTATTTTTTAAGAATATAAAATTTCATAGTTTCATAGAAGTTAGGGGCTGGAAGGGAGCATACAGATCATTGGGTCCAGCTGCCTCTGCACTTGGGCAGGAAAGACTGGTGGGGTCTGATGACCCCAGGAAGATGGGTGATCACCGGGGTAGGTGACTGTACCAGCTCTGGGGGGAGTCGAATTTAGTAAAAACCAAAAATCAATGTGTAAAATATTTCTAAGGCAAGGATTTCTTAGTGGGCCAACTTTTACTGGACCAGCTGCATAGTGGGGATAGAGTTAGAAAGCAAGTTGTTCTTCATCGGGTCTGATCCGAACAAGTCAAGCACAGAGTACATTTGTAGGCGGGGGTGAGAGAAATTGCCAGGGCTACCAGACAGACAATTAGCAGCAGGAAAGACGCTGATTACTTGGTGATTCAAGGCCTATAAACAGGAAGGAGAGTCAGTCTCACCCTTCAGGTATGGAAAGAATTCAGGAGTCAGGTAGATTATACTGTGTCATAAACCAGTATCAGTATTAACTCTTTGGTTCTTAGTGTATAGCCAGTTCATGATTTTTTTATTCCCAAGTTCACCTTTTAAAGGTGTGTGGTAGATTTCCTTGGAGCACAAGGATAGTGAGGCCAGACAGGAGCTGGTTGTTCAGTGAGAAATGTGCTTCTAATCATGTTTGTGTGTCTCTGTCCTTTTCCTGAGAGTTCATTCTGGTGCATAGTTGCTGTTTTGTTTCAACCATATAAAGTGCCATGAGGGCATTTGGTGCATTGGATTAGAGATATCACATTTTGGGAAAAGCATATGTAGGAACACATGGGCATATGTAGGAACTCATGGGTTTTGGGCAAGGTTAGGAGGTTGTTCGAAAGCCAGGAGCTTTCAGAGATCAGACTCAGAGAGAAATATTCCCAGCCACCTTCAAACAACCCCCTAATCCTGCCCAATTCAGCATCAGAAGCAAACTCCCCACTGCCTGACAGACATCAAAGGCATTTATACGCATACTTTTTCATCCCACGATGCACTGAAGATCCGCCACTTCAGAGCAGACTGGATTAATCAAGTCTGCACTGCACGCGAGCTGATGCGCACCAAGCTGTGCCATGTGTTGTATAAGCAGCAAAATGCGCTTCAGCGCACAGAAAATGGCGGCAGTGGGCTGTTGAACTAAAGCACCTCTGATCTGTTTTAGTTCAAAAGTGCACCACCACCCATTTCTCAGCACTGATGCACATTTCGCTGCTTATACAACTGCAAGCATCACAGCACCTAATGCTTTGAAAAGCTTATACAACAACAGTGCTTGCATGTGTAAAAATGCCCCAAGTGTGACAAGGGCTTGTCTTAGCAAGAAATGTTTAACCTGTCAACACATCTCCACTGTTACTACAGTCAACACCCCCATAACACAACCATCAGAATCCATCAAAATTCCTGAATCCTTTCCACTCCTGAAAGGTGAGAATGACCGTCCTCTCTTTTGATTTCCCAGTAATCAGCTTCTTTTCTTCTGCTGGTTGTGTGTCTGCTACCCCTGGGAATTTCTCTCACCCCTCTTACAACTGTTTTTTACTATGCTGTCCTAATTTTTACTGCTCAGACCTGCAGAAGAATGTCTTGCGTTCAAAAAATTTCCTAAACCTTGCCTCTTGCATAATTCCTGGACCATCACATATACAACAGCACTGTAACGGTACCACAGTGTTTCTGTCATCAAATCTGCATTTTCCACTTTAAAAAGCTTTCCATTTAAAAAAATGGTGCCACATCTGTAGCCAAGATGTCACCGGAAACTATATTACTATTTCAACTCCGTAACTTACATTCTGGCCTGATCCTTCAGGTATCAAAGTCTATGTTTCCTACAAACCACTGCCTCTAGCCAGTGCATAACTGACGTGTGAGAAGAGCAGTAAGATACATGATGTCGATATATCAGTGTGCAATGGCAGCACAAGAAAGCTATTTAAATAGAGCTATTCATCATCTGACTAAATCAGTAATGGAAACAGAAATCTGGATAAAGCTAAAAATTCATTTCTGACATATGGCACGTTCAGCATTTTTTGACCACTAGAGACTGAACAGTGTAACCACATATGAAAGGATCCTGTCTGATGAAGGCAACTACCGGAAGGAATATCAGAAATATTACAAACTTCCAGAGAAACCATTGAGAGGTTTGCCATTGTGAGTTTAATGGGACCAATATTTCACTATGCTTTTCCAAAAGAGTAACAGGGTAATTAATTTAAAATGGAGAGATTAGGGGAGAGAGAATCTTTGCAGATTGATTTATGTAGGGTCAGAATACCTAAGAAGCATTTCAAAATGTAAGGGTTTTTTATTATTATTAATGAAATGTTTCAGCTCATATATTATCCGTCACAGGTTTGTTTTCTAGTTTTTATCAGTCCACCCCTTCAGATATAAGAGTTCTCTGCTGTGTTGCAGTCATAAGACTTTGGTTTTTTCCTAGACTGAATCCAAGGCTTTGACAGCCCATGGATCCAGTGTGGTTCCTTAGATAATCCAAATGTAGTTCTTTCTTTGAGAGCCTGTCATGAAGAGGAAGACCAGAAAGCCTTTTTGCACGAAAGCAGTGTTTCATCAGAAGAGTAGGAATACAGCATAACACAAGGGGCAAAGGGTCTTGAAATAATACTATATAAACTTGTCTATCTCACATAAAGACTTCATAGTTTCTAGGGTCGGAAGAGACCTGAACAGATCATCGAATCTGCCCTCCTGCCATGGCAGGAAAGAGTACTGGGGTCAAACCACCCCAGCAAGGTGTACATCCAACCTCCTCTTAAAGACCCCCAGGGTAGGGGCCAGCACCACTTCTCTTGGAAGTTGGTTCCAGATCCTAGCCGCCCTGACCGTGAAGTAGCGCCTCCTGATGTCTAGCCTGAAACTACCCTCTGCCAGCTTGTGACCGTTATTCCTGGTCACTCCTGGCAGTGCTCGGGGGAACAGGGACTCCCCCGGTGCCTGCTGGTTCCCTCTGACTAATTTGTAACAGGCCACTAGATCCCCACTCAGCTTTCGCTCGTAGAGGCTGAACAGGTTCAGGTCCCATAGCCTGTCCTCATAGGGCCTGCCCTGCTGCCCCCAATCATGCGGGTGGCCCTCCTTTGGACCCTCTCTATGTTGTCCACATCCCTCTTGAAGCGCGGTGCCCAGAACTGTGGCCTGACCAGCACTTTATACCTTGTTATGGTACTCCAAGAAGCCCAGCCTCTTTGGACACCCCAAATTGTGTCTGTGTGCATCAAGCTGTTCTGAGTAACCACTGCCTAACCTACTGGGCAAAGTTCTTTTTTCCCCCCCTTTAACTCATTATAATCTTTTTAGTCTGCTGGCCCCTGGAATTGGCCAAGAAGCCTTTGTAACCAAAAATGAGCTGCTGGGCAAACGGGCCCCTCTGCTTCCCCTCCAGGAACCATGCAGCTCCTCCAAGCCTAGCAGCCTTTTCTTCCTTGTCCTGCAGCCCCTGCAGGAGCTTCAGGGCAGGGGTTTTTAGGAGTGTTGAGTCACAGGGAGCCCCAGAGCTTGTTGTAGCCTGGCGCTTTAAAAGAACCTTGCCCTGAAGCTCCCAGAGGCTGGAGAGGAAGGCAGTCAACCTTCAAGGATGCAGGAACCCAGGGTTACCTGTGACCCAACACGTTGAAGAGCCCAAACAATAAGTCCAGTCCCGAGAACATTTCAGCACACCCTGCTGGGGACCTTGCAAACACAACTGGTTTGCAAGGTTCCTCTTCAAATAATGTGATTGAGATCAGTCCCTGATCCCCAAAATCATGGATCCTGCTATGCACATGTAGCATGGCAGGTTGCATGATTGTTGGAATTGGGGATCAGATCCCATTGCATCATTACTGAAATGCCTGCCAGGATCCAAAGTGTCAGAGGCTGAGACCAACTGAAGGTCACAAGGCAGGGGGCAAGAAGCAAGGCAGAGGACCAGAAATCAGGAGCAAGGGTCAGGAGAGAAGCTTGGGGTGCCAGCCAATAAGTCTTCCAGTGTTGACCAGCTGGCAGTCAGTTGCCATAGGTGGCTGCTGCCTCCTTTAGTGGCCAATTAGGCAGTGTGCATGGGTAGCTAGCCTTGTGCTCCTCAGCTGGCCAAGCAGATCAGGTACACCGGGTTGTTAAGAGTCCTCAACAAATTTATCTTAAGCTGTTGTTTCACTTCCAGCATGTCCTTTCCAACGACTTGCTATTAAAGTGAACCAACATATTCATACAGTAAATATCCTGATAAACAGGTCAACAGACAGTATTCATACAATATTACAGCAACAGCTCTATATCTCTCATGCTATGACTATGTTCTTAAGGGTATTTTTTTAATTCACCCCTTAATGGCTTGTCAAGTCACTGATTTCTGTGTATGATTACTTGTGGTTACAAGATATGAGACCCAGCCTAGAAATAGCTAATTTTGTTATTACCAAGCAGGTTCTCCTGAGTACTTTATCAATTCGTTGGAAGTCAGGTTTTCCATTCTATCAGCCCCTCAAATAAACAAATCTATTCCTAAATAAGTTTTGTTTAATATTGTATGTGAGCAGGATCTTTTGACATATGCAGAGGAGGAAATCAAATGAACAAATTTTAGTTTTAAAGATAAACCAGTTAGGGATTGTGATATTGTTGCTTAGTTCTTGGCATACAGCCATCATATTACCAGAGATAAAGTATCTGGCTATTTTGCATCTCAAGCATGGAATTTATTGCTTTTTCAGATTCTGCAAATCTCCCTAAACTCCTACCATTTTAGCTAATTCATTTGAACAGTTTCCTCTCTAGTTCAGTTCTTGGATTTGCTGTGAGAAAAAATGGGAGGGGTAGGCCGTGCCTTGAACTACTGTTCTGTACAACAAAGTAGATGAAGAAAGAGCTCCCTTTCCAGACCAAGGCAATTTATGAGTTTGGCTAGCTGGAGGATGCTGTGCACCAAAACTGTACCTACTACCTGCATAAGTGAGCAGGGGAGAGAGTAAAATGGACTGAGCTTTGACTCCAGATTGCTGACACAAGCTGACCAACGTGAGTGGTGTCTTAACTGGCACCTGGTGTGGCCTGCAGTAAGTTCTTATGCCCTTCCCTTTGGGAAGTGGGGAGCAGTAGGAAAGAGACTGTCTCTGAGTTTTGTGTCTGTGTCTGAACCACACAATGACTTTGGGCTTTGCCTAAAGGCAGAGTCTAGCCCAGGCTTATTTAAGAAGTAATGCTGAGCCTTGAGTTTTATGTCTTTTGCTTTACATGGATACTCTTCAGTTATCCCTTGCTCCTTTCAGCAGAAGTGCTTGTCTGCCATCAATAGCAACAGTGACTAATAAAATGTCACTTCCACTGACCATTCTGATTTTTTTGTCTTTTCTTCTTGGCTTTAAATAGAAAATTGACTTTATCAACTAAGAGACATAACACCAGTGCTCCAGAGACCGCAGGAAGAATCACTAGAGATGCTGTTATTAGAGTGATCATTGAGATTAGTCAATAATGAGACATCACTAATAAGCACTGTTTATAAAGGCAAGTATTCTTCTTCCCCCTGAGAGTGCACTATAATTGATAATGTTGTTCTACAGTGAGAAAATATCAAGCAAAATTAAGAACTTAGTTGACTTTAAAATAGCAACTCCTGTCCTCAGGTACTTCTTTGTTTTATCAGTCAAAAAAATGTATATAGATGACCACCTGTCAGTCAGATCATGGGAATTGCCTTACTTTCACATAAGAACTTTGCCCACATAAAGATTCCCTTTGAGAGGAATAAGGATATTTGTTCACATTTTCTGGGAGCCTTTTTCATTGCAGGTGTACCCAGCTACACGTAGGCAGGTCTATAGCCAGGTATGTAAACACATGTGTTTTTACACATACTGATTTGCTTGTACAGAATAATGCTAGAAGCATAGCATCATTGAAAATGTTTCTTTTTGACACAAAGTTAGAATGGATTTTTTGGTAAGCAAGTACATTGAAGCACTGAATACTAATCAGCCTTTGCGAAAGTGTTGATGCTTAGCTAACAGCAAACAGCAGTCTAAAATGAGAAAAGGAGGATGAAGAAAAGAAAGAACAGGTAATGAAATAAATATTTCTTCTGCATAGTAGTTCATGTGCATGCATTTCAGGAATATGACTTTATGGAGACACTGTATGCATATATTATGAAACTTCATTGCAAAGTAAACAACATGTTTTACAAACAGTTGCATTTCTGGATCATATTATAAGTAATTTGCATAAGAATGATGAGGTGAAGAATGAAAACAATCATTGTTGTAATTAATTTCCAGATTCAAGGATGACTCAGACAAGGCCAGTCAACCTAACATCTCAGCCTAAGGTCAGTTGAAGGATTCCTAGTCCTGTGATGAGTCAGCATATGACTCACTAGGCCAATTGCTTTTAGCTCTGACCTGGTTCCTTGCAATGCCACCCACAATTCCATGGCAGGCCCTCCTTAAGCCTCCTGTGCTGTTCATGTAGATTGGCACTATCTCCCTGGTTAACACATTTTATTCCACACATGCAATCTCTGTCTGCCCAGAGCCAGCTGTTCCCAGCAGTTAGCTTCCTGTCCTGAAAAAGGACAAACTTCAACAGATCTATGAGATGCTGTTTTTTTGGCTAGCCTTTCTTTGACTGCATGCCAGTTCTCCATATAGTAGCTGGCTGCTTAGTTATGCACTTGTAAGGCATGTATGGTCAACCTGCTGGTGCTGCACCTTTTCTATCACATTTTCAATGCTGTAACACAGGAGCCAGTTTATAGCAGTCTGAGCACTGAAGATTCAAACTGTCTGATCCTCTGGAGGAGTTATAAGCAACATGTTAGTGGAAGCTGTCCAACCTTAATCTTTGCAGAAATGTAATTCCTCCAGGTCCACCTGCTTAATTTTCCAAGGGCTGCATTTGTTTTCAGGATGCTGGAATCAGCTTCCTTAATGATACTGAATTGATCTATTGGTATGCTGTCCAATTAACCTGACTTATGAGGCATGAGAAGTCACTTAAATACATTTCAAGTATACGGCTGCATACTGGCTGATGGTATGCACCTCTAATCGAGCTTTGCCATTTTTCAACATCTGTATAGAATTCAGGCTCCTTTAAAAGTAGTTTGTGATATAAGGATGTTGAGGCATCTTGCCCGTGGTATGTTGGGTAGTCCATCATCAGCAACATTAGATTTATTCAGTAAGTCCTGCAAATGCTGCTGCCATGGCAACCAAATGCCAACAGGGGCAATAATCAAAAACCAACCGTTACACCCCTTCACTGGCATTGATATGTCCTAAGCATGACTATGCGCAGCATTAAGTTGCACAAGGAACAGCTTTGTCATGCATGTCAGCATGCTCTAATAGTTCATGTGCTTTGTCATTCTGCAAGATGTCCTGATTCGATGGAGTTGGATGTGAATTTCGTAACAAATCATTTTGTAATCCTGCTGATGGACAAGGAAATCAGGGTTGTCAAGAACTTTTGAGTGGATTATTGTCTTTTTATCTAACAGTTTTTGGATTATATCACCATTTGTGTAAAACCAAACCTGCTGGTAGCAGGCCACAAATGTGATATTTGGCTCAGTGATACATGACACAGTACAGTGTCCTGGATGTTACCCCACGCTGTTCCAGCAAGTACATCATTAAAAACTGCAACACCACCAAGCAAGCAGAGGTCAGCTTTCTTGCATAACCCTGAATGAACCTGTTCACCTGTCAGCTGATATGTATTCAGCCTTCATGGAAATTTTGTTATAATGATATTAACATTTGAGCTGAATTTTTCAATGTTAGCCTTGAATGCACTATTTGATCATCTGTCCAGGAGTGCACCCATTGCATGACCCTGGTATCATTAAGGCTTTCTGCCACACAGTGACAGCTAATTAGGGGCCACTGACAAGCTCACAGATGCATGCTTGACACCTTCCTCTTATCCACTTGCCAAAAAATGTGCTTGTAATGACCAGGTTCTTCCTGATGCACAATGACAGAAGCACAGTGAGCTATGCAAATGTGCTAAATGTGCACATGAGAAGCTAAAATTGCTTTTAGCTGACTCAATCAACAGCTGCATATCAGGAGTGAGTCCAGAGCAGGTGCAGGGTCATGGCTGCATCTTTCTTTTGGACTGGATCACACTGTGGGAGCCTTCAGGGGCTTTTTAAAGTCCCTAAAGCAGGTGAAAATACTCTCTCCCTTCCCTTTCCTGTTCAAAGAAATGCTGCCTCCCTGTCTCTTCCCCACAAACCCTCCCTTTTCTCTTGCTCCCTTACCTGCCTTTCTACACTGTCCCAAAGGTGGCGAAACACCAGAGCCATTCCTGCCTGCTGTACATGAGCTGGGCTCAGCTGGGGATGGGGACAATGGCAGAAGAGATGGATGAGGTTCTCCTTCCCCACTGTGACTGGGCAGGGTTGGGGGTGGGGGGGCAGAAACTCTCCAAGAATTCTCCACTTACCCTGTTGCTGCTACCCTTTCCCAGTTGTGCCTACACCTGCTCGGCCCATCTGACTCTGGAACTTCCCTGGCCCCCAGCTATAAAGAATGAAGCAGGGGCAAACAGGGAAGGGGAAAGGGAGGGGGCTGTGTTTGAGCTTGAAGAGGAAGGGAGGAGGTATTTTTACCAGCCTTTGGACTTCAAAACTACACAGAGGCTTCTGCAGTGTGGGCTGCTGGCACCAGTGGGGCAGAGAGGGCTGGGAGGTGGGCATGAAGCCGCCCCTGTAGTGTGGGTTGCTGGTCTTGCATCCCCCTTTGGTAAAACTGGAATCTGTCTGGGCTATGCATGCATAGCATTACTTTAAGTTCACAATATAGTCCATACTTGCTAATCTGTCAGCAGTCTTTCCCACAGTTGTGGCTGGAATCATTTCATTTCAGAATGCCTTTGGACAAATATAATGGATCTGATCACTGGCACAGGCAGAGCCAATGCTTTGTGTGCCCACTGCTTGATGCCAGATACAACAATCTTTCATGACGTGTGTGTAGTGTTTCCCAATCAACAATCAGCATGCCTAATTTGGGACTGGCAGGGATGATTTGGTCCAAGTCTAGGTCTTTTCCTTCTTTCTTATTTACATTTAACAGTGTGAGTACATGCACTTTAATCAATGTAGTCTATTACCACTGAATGGGAGAGACAGCATGAACATCATTCTACCACTAATCCCTTCAGGCCTATTACAGTCAGTCCAAATAACAAACCCACTTCCACAAGGATACATTTTCTCAACTGATGAGCCTCACCCAATAAAAATGTACATACCTTTCCCAGTGCTCAACCAGATGTCCTTTACCCACCAGCATAGTTTTAGTCAGAGCAGTGGTATCTGTATTGTAAAGGCCCAGTTCCTTAGTAACATCCTTCAAGCAGGCCATCGGTGTGGCTATCTGGTCAGGTCCATGTAAAGTACAGGTCTTTATGTAAGGGACAGTGCTAAAGGACTATCATCTGATTGCAGAGAAGTGTACCCCATTGTACAAGCCCTTCAGTTGCCAGTTTGTCTGTGAACTCACATGCCACTGAGATAATAGGTTGTAACCATCAGGAAGACTGTTAGCTATCCCCAGGTGTTCAATATCATTGGTAGTTGTCCCATTGGACTTTGGTGAAACAATGCTTGTGATATGTTTAAGTGATTTTTCAGACCTCATAAGTCTGGTTATCTGGACAGTGTGTGCTGATAGATCAAGTCAGTATCATTGAGGAAGATGGTTCCAGTGTCTTGAAAGCAAATGCAGCCTTAGAAAAATTGAGCTGGAGGATCTGGAGACAATTAGGAATTAAGGTGTCTATGAAGATTAAAGTTTGTATGATTGTGTTTTTTATTATTTTGCTTTATGGGTGTGAATCCTTAAGATTGTACATGTGTCCTCCTGGCATCTGGAAGAAGTCCCATTGGTAACCCACGCAAAATTCATTTTCCAATCTTCATCCCTTTTCTTAGCAATGATTCTTAATTCTTTTGAGGAAATTCTATCAGATAGATCACTTCCATCCAGAGATATTACAATGAAAAGGCCTTTAGGATGTCATTCAGCAACCTCTTCCAGAGGTGGGTTGAAATGGCACAGCTTAGGTCCAAGGTGGGCCAGCACTAGGACCTGGCCACCAATACAGCTGCTTCTCTCAGCTTCCACTTCTTTCCATTGCCCAGCTGCAGCTGGCACAAAAGCACGGGAAAGCTCCCTGCAGTGCAGACAAAGCCCTCACTGCTGTCAAGGTCCCTCACCAGCTCTGTGAGCTGGATCCAATGGCTTTGTGGGCTATACATTGCCAGCCCCTGCCTTAGGGTATGCGTGATTCAAGAGTTCTCCAGAATTGCTCAGGATGGAATGAAATGGCATGCGAATCAGTGAATCCAGCTGTGCTAGTAAAAACATGTCCTTCCCCCTTGTTCTTAGTTCACACATGTGAAATACCAAAACAAATGTAATATATCTGTTGTTTGGCATAGACTCCATTGCTTTGACTCTTAAGCATGATTAATAGAGCGGTACTGAATGTGGCCAGCAATGCTCTGACAATTACTAAATTAAATTTTTTCAGCATTTAGCACACACATAGAGGGAGAAAATGGACAGATCATATTTTCATGTGGAATAGGTATGCCTGAAGTGAAGGAATACTGTTAACGAAACAAAACAGGTCTTAAAAATAGAACAAGATTTTTCTTCTGAACAAAGGGCATCTATACATGTGCTCCGGGGTGGAGCAGGGGGAAGGCACTTTAATTAGAGGAGCTCTGAGAGCTGCTCTAATTAAAGCACCTACCGAGTCATGTGTATTCAGAGTCCCATGCTTCAAAATAGTGGTGGGGGCCATTAACTAAAACTTGTTTTATGAAAGTGCCCCCACCACCAGTTAGAAGCATGGCGATGTTGAATAGAAGTGACGTGGAGGCTGCTGGAGCGTGCTAATTAGCATGCTCCAGCAGACTCAATCAAGTCTGCTCCAATGTGTGCTAATTAGCATAGCCAAGTGGTAGGGGCCTTCCCTGCCACCGATGCCACCGGCAGCTTCTGTGGGTACCCCCCCAGACTCAAGAAGCATCAGTTGCCCATGATAATTAACACACAGAGCAGACATCCAGCGTGTGTATAGGTGCCCAGCAAGAGCATGTAAGACAAAAGTGTTGTGAGATCAATACACGGGGAGGGAGAGGCAAGTGAAATATACATAACTCTCCATGGGCCAAATTGTGCCTTTGGGGACTCTGATATAAATCAATGGTGTTTACATTAATGTAACTGAAGCCAACATTTGATGCATAGTTGACTTATGTATTTTTCATTTTCTGTTATGACTTTAAATCCATCCATTGTATTTTAGTATGTTCTAAGAATTATGTGTTCTTTCAGTGCAAAGAAACCTGATGCTGTGTAACTGAACTGCTTTCTGTTTCCAGAAGCTTAAATTATGAAAGCAGTTCAAGATATCTCTTACACAGAGGAAGCAACTTTTTGTGTCAACTTTATTTACAATTCTTCATGCTTGTTTCCTTTGTCAGACTCTTGCTTTTGATGGGGGGCGGAGGGGAGTGGACCTTTACATCACCAAATCCAATCATTTCCACTTTCCTGAATGAATAATATAGGGTCATTTGGAGTGACTTGTCTCTTTGCAAAGTCAGCTAGTACACAGCTTGATAGCGTGTACGGTGGAAAGGCAAGGGAAAATAAAAACACCTTTTCTAATTTCTGAAATGGTATTAATTTCACTAATACATATGATTATCACTATGCAGTAACATCACCAATACATCTGATCATCAGAAAACCTTGCAATTTATGGAGACTCTGGAGAAGGTTGCTTCAGGGCTGCCTTTGTGTGAGACTGCAGAAGAGAAGTGGTGAAGCATCAAAACAAACAAACAAAAAATGATCTGTGTTACTGCTGACTCTATATTTGGCAAGCAGGTCAGAAGAAACCTGAACTGATTTGGGGTGCACTCACATGAATTGATTCATGTATCAAGGTCAAACAAACTGCTATGTTAAGTCACAGAAAGAATGCTTCAGGTGGAACTTTGAAAGAAATGAGGAAAGCAAAGTGTGTTTTTCAACAGATTTCAAGACACTGTCCCAATGGTTATTGGCTGTGACTGTCAGTCCATATTTGACACTGGAAAAATCAGAGGCATGTATGACAAAATCAAGAAGACAATAGGTTCCACTGAAATGAAGTCAGTCCCATAGAAGACAGCATCAGGAGAAATCGTAACAGACCAAAAGCAACAAATGGAAAGATGAGTAGAACTTTAGCTTGAACTCCATTCAGTGGAAACTGATAGCACTGACACAGCCCTTAATTTCATTGACTGTAGGTCTGTCCTTGAAGACCTTGACAGTTTTCCAATTATTGAGGAGCTAAGTAAGGCCATAGACAATCTGACCATTGGGGAAGCCCCAGGACAGGATGGCATTCCTGCAGGAAATCGAGGGTGAGAAACCTGGGCTTTTTCCGCACCTATACAAGCTTTTGCTCACTGCTGGACAGTAGAGACAGTGTTACAAGATATGAAATGTTAATATAGTTACTCTGTACAAGAATAAAGGCAACCACAGTGACTGTAACAACTGTTGTGACATTTCACTACTAAGCATTGTTGGAAAGCTCATTGGTTGGGTGCTGCTCAGAAGACTTCAGATCCTTGTTGACCATGTTTGCCTTGAGTCACAGTGTGACTCTTGAGCTAGTAGGTCCACCATAGATATGATCTTCTCACTTTGACAAATCGCAGAAAAATGTAGGGAACAAAAGAGACCCCTGTATATCACCTTCATTAACCTACAGCCTTTGACCTTGTCAACAGAAAAGGGCTCTTCAAATTATTGGAAAAGATGGGCTTTCCACCAAAACTTCTCAGCAAAACCCACTCTTTCCATGGTTAAATGTGAGGAATAGTCAGCTATGATGGATCAATTTCTGAGGCTTTTGAGATCTGAAGCGGAGTCAAGCAGAAAAGAAAAGAAAATCTTGCTTGTGTTCTTGCCCTAACCCTGTTTGGGATTTTCTGTTTCCTTTCCTTTCTTTTCCTTTCCTTTCTGTTCAGGATTTTCTTTTCTCTTCCTCTGACATATGCTTTTGGGACTACCACCAAAATGTAGCTATGTATATGCTCAGAGGCAAAATTATTCAACCTCACATGCCTTAAAGCAAAAACTGAAGTGCAGGAAGTTTTGATTCATGAGCTGCTGCCCTGTTTGCTGTTAATGCTGCACTGATAGCCCGCACAGAGTGACCTTCAAAGCCTCATCAGTCACTTGACTCATGCTTGCCAAGACTTTGGTATTCCAATCTGCATCAAGATGAGCAATGTTATGGGCCCGAGTAATGATTCACCAAGAACAATCACAATAGGTGAAAACATATTGGATGTGGTTAGTAAATTTATGTACCTTGGCTCCATTGTTACTAGCCCCCTGTCACTTGAGGCTAAACTGAGTCCCTGTACTGGCAAACCATCAGGTATCATAAGCACACTGAATAAACAACTGTGAAACAACTCTCAGAGTCACCGATCAAGCAGGTCAGCCTGGGCCAATTGCTACTAGGGACTCTGATCATCAGGCAGGCCACTTGGGATAATACCTCAGCAGTCACACCAACAGTAAGCCTCAGCGAATAAACTCTGCCCTGGTTTAGGAGCAGCAAGCATCCTGATTGGCTGCTGGAAATGCTGCCTATCAATTTAGCACCAGCTGCGGCTCTGGGTTTGCAAGCCAGTCAGCAGTTCTGCTGTGGCAAGCCTCCTGGCTCCTGCACTCTGATTCTCCTGGTTCCTGATCCTGGTTTTCAACTTATTTCTGGACTTTGGCTTTGGATTTCCCTGTGGAAATTTCCCCTTTTTAGATTTTGCTGTGTGGATTGCCCCTCAGATTCATACTTGGCATGTGACCCCTGGATCCTGAGCCTGGACTGCATTGTGGACTACTTCTGGAGTTTCCTCTTGTTTTGGTATATGGCTCCTGCCCTTTGACCCAGCCCCAGGCCCTGCTTTTCTTTGGTAGCCTAACCAGTAGGCCAGACTGCCTACCGTACAGTCCCTTACAACAACAGCAAACTGTTGTTAAAACCAAGACCAAAGCATATCATACTTGTGTCATGAACATGCTTTTGTATGGCAGTGGATCCTGGACCACATACTCTATGTAAAAAAGCACCTCAACAGCTTCCACTTACATTGCCTTCACCACGTTCTGGGGATTTCCTGGCAAGGCAGATTTGTCCACACTGAGAACTTGGAAAGTGCTAATATTCCAAGCATCCATTCTCTTCTTAGTCAGTGCCAACTTCAATGGCTTGGTCATATACAGAGAGCGGATGATGGCTGTATACCCAAGGATCTTTTGTGTGGAGGGCTGTTTACAGAAAGAATGCCGTGCAGATGTCTTTATCTACAATTTAAAGATGCTTGCAAGAGAGATATGAAGGCAGTGAACATAGAGCCAAATGACTGGGAGATTATTGATGATCAAAGCACTTGGAAACTATGAAACTATGAAACAGTCTTTTAAGCATGGAATGAAGGCTTTTGAGTAAAGAAGAAACCTTAGGAAGAACCTCGTATCACATTCAGGATTGTTTGATATGAACTCCACATGTGGTAAGTGCCGAATGGACTGTCATTCAAGAATTGTCCTCTACTGACACACTCACAGATGTTCAGCAAGCTGATACCTCATTTGGCTCAATTCTATTGTGTTGTTAGACAGACAGATAGATGCCTACTACTGCCTACTATTAATGTTCACTAAGGGTATAGGAAGACTTAACAGCTCTACCTGCATGGAATGATATTCTTATAAACTAAAATGCTGCAAATGTTTCACTCAAGTTTAAAAGTACAGCAATTTAGTCCACTTATATTGCTTTAGGAGAGTGTGGATATAATAATTACATGACAACAGCTGACATAGGATGGCAAGCAGCAAATTCACCCTCCCCTTTTAAAGTGATTGAAAGTTATATCTATCCAGTGTTCAAGGCTTGTATTTTCCAATTGGCCTAAAGGTGTTGGGTATGAAATGTGCATTGGCCTTCTACCCCTGAAATACTAGTGTGCATTCCAATCCTAAAAACTCTTATATCAGACTTCAATATTCTTACTCTGGTTCAGTAAAAAAGTAATTCCACTGAAGGCCAATGAGACTTCTGATGGAGTGACATACATTCTTGTATAACTGCTACATCCACACATTTAGTGAAGAAACATTAAGTGCTTACTTCAACGGTAGTTTTAGTGATACTATTGAAGTGACAAAGGTATCATAATCTGACCCTTTAGCATGAGATGCTTTTATGATACACACAAGTAATTTCTAAGTATTTTTAGAATTGTTAGGCTCTCTTCACTATATTTGCAGTCCCTTTTGAGAGGCTGCATAGTGGAAAGGGTTGTTCTTATTAGGTTCTTTGTTTCTGCTATTTACAAGA
>NW_017728886.1:153983630-154001562 GCF_001723895.1 Crocodylus porosus
TGGGATAATACCTCAGCAGTCACACCAACAGTAAGCCTCAGCGAATAAACTCTGCCCTGGTTTAGGAGCAGCAAGCATCCTGATTGGCTGCTGGAAATGCTGCCTATCAATTTAGCACCAGCTGCGGCTCTGGGTTTGCAAGCCAGTCAGCAGTTCTGCTGTGGCAAGCCTCCTGGCTCCTGCACTCTGATTCTCCTGGTTCCTGATCCTGGTTTTCAACTTATTTCTGGACTTTGGCTTTGGATTTCCCTGTGGAAATTTCCCCTTTTTAGATTTTGCTGTGTGGATTGCCCCTCAGATTCATACTTGGCATGTGACCCCTGGATCCTGAGCCTGGACTGCATTGTGGACTACTTCTGGAGTTTCCTCTTGTTTTGGTATATGGCTCCTGCCCTTTGACCCAGCCCCAGGCCCTGCTTTTCTTTGGTAGCCTAACCAGTAGGCCAGACTGCCTACCGTACAGTCCCTTACAACAACAGCAAACTGTTGTTAAAACCAAGACCAAAGCATATCATACTTGTGTCATGAACATGCTTTTGTATGGCAGTGGATCCTGGACCACATACTCTATGTAAAAAAGCACCTCAACAGCTTCCACTTACATTGCCTTCACCACGTTCTGGGGATTTCCTGGCAAGGCAGATTTGTCCACACTGAGAACTTGGAAAGTGCTAATATTCCAAGCATCCATTCTCTTCTTAGTCAGTGCCAACTTCAATGGCTTGGTCATATACAGAGAGCGGATGATGGCTGTATACCCAAGGATCTTTTGTGTGGAGGGCTGTTTACAGAAAGAATGCCGTGCAGATGTCTTTATCTACAATTTAAAGATGCTTGCAAGAGAGATATGAAGGCAGTGAACATAGAGCCAAATGACTGGGAGATTATTGATGATCAAAGCACTTGGAAACTATGAAACTATGAAACAGTCTTTTAAGCATGGAATGAAGGCTTTTGAGTAAAGAAGAAACCTTAGGAAGAACCTCGTATCACATTCAGGATTGTTTGATATGAACTCCACATGTGGTAAGTGCCGAATGGACTGTCATTCAAGAATTGTCCTCTACTGACACACTCACAGATGTTCAGCAAGCTGATACCTCATTTGGCTCAATTCTATTGTGTTGTTAGACAGACAGATAGATGCCTACTACTGCCTACTATTAATGTTCACTAAGGGTATAGGAAGACTTAACAGCTCTACCTGCATGGAATGATATTCTTATAAACTAAAATGCTGCAAATGTTTCACTCAAGTTTAAAAGTACAGCAATTTAGTCCACTTATATTGCTTTAGGAGAGTGTGGATATAATAATTACATGACAACAGCTGACATAGGATGGCAAGCAGCAAATTCACCCTCCCCTTTTAAAGTGATTGAAAGTTATATCTATCCAGTGTTCAAGGCTTGTATTTTCCAATTGGCCTAAAGGTGTTGGGTATGAAATGTGCATTGGCCTTCTACCCCTGAAATACTAGTGTGCATTCCAATCCTAAAAACTCTTATATCAGACTTCAATATTCTTACTCTGGTTCAGTAAAAAAGTAATTCCACTGAAGGCCAATGAGACTTCTGATGGAGTGACATACATTCTTGTATAACTGCTACATCCACACATTTAGTGAAGAAACATTAAGTGCTTACTTCAACGGTAGTTTTAGTGATACTATTGAAGTGACAAAGGTATCATAATCTGACCCTTTAGCATGAGATGCTTTTATGATACACACAAGTAATTTCTAAGTATTTTTAGAATTGTTAGGCTCTCTTCACTATATTTGCAGTCCCTTTTGAGAGGCTGCATAGTGGAAAGGGTTGTTCTTATTAGGTTCTTTGTTTCTGCTATTTACAAGATAGAGTAAGTGTATCATTTTTACTCTAGAAAATTACTATAGCAAAAAATGTCTTTAATTTGTCATCCAATATTTTTCCTGGGCTGAATAATTTAATTTCAGTGGCATTTTGGCCTCTAATTTAGAAAGCTCTTTCAAGAGATGCAGCTTCATTTGACCTTGCTGTGAATATATAAATCATTTATATTACATTCTGAATAAGGCAATGCTTTTTTTCTCTTGCTAGTGGATTTGTTGTCTTAGACATGAAAGCTGTAAACTGAGAATGGCGCAGTCTTGTTACAGATATCAGTTCCTTTCCTTTCATAGGATAGTCCTCCCATATGAAATGGTGGTTCAGACCACTGGAATTCTTTTTACCATTTGAAGTCTGTTTTGGACTGTTTAGGGGTTTCCTGGTGCAGCACAGGTATAAATTCTGTGTTTTCCTGCGAGTTGGCATGTTTCATATTCCAATCCTTATGCTGTCTCTCAAAGGTAACCTTTGGGGCCTTTATACCATTTTCTTTATGTACTTCCACTTGATTCAGTAAGAGAGAGGCATAATTTAAATTTTCACAATGAAGCTCAAACTGCTGAGCATCTCTATGCAGCAGCAGAGTGGTCTTACAAACACGATGATTCCATTCAATAATGTATTACTGATTCTATCATGCTTGATACTGATTCTGTCTTCTTGTCAGGCTAACATCAGGCACAATGATGGATAAGTATCTTAGGTCCATTACTAAAATGTCTTTCTGTTAACTGTGAAACATTTTCAGAACTGTACTCAGCAAAACATATTTGAAACAACTGATAAATGCTTTATATCCTCAAGTTAAGAGTATTGCAATGCCTAGTTAAAGGCTTCTGTGTACATCACAGTAGAACTCAGCTTATTCAAAATGCAGCCTCCTGTAATCCTATTAGCACTTAACTGACTAAGCGTATTATTCCTTTCAAATTATCCTTTCACTGTGTTCCTTTTAAATTGACATCTCATTTCTGAAGTTCTTTTAGTTACCTTCCAGGTCCTTACAATTAAAATTCAGGTTTTTAGCTCTGTACATCCAAACAGGATCCGTTTCTCTGATTCACCCACAGAGCCAGACCAAGTGGTCTGCATTAACTTCAGCACAGGAAAATAAGTGGCTGAGTCTCCATGATACAAGAAAGAGATGGAAATAAAACAGGAAATTCTGTAAATAAAAACTGGCTCAAGAAAAAGCTAAAGGCACTAGGTGCAAATATATGCCTTTCTCAAAAATCTCTTAAGGACACCCTACCATGAGACGGCTTCAGATAAGTTGTTATCCTCTGACTACAGTTTACTATTAAACATATATCTATATAAGTTAAATTCTGATATGGAAAGTATTAATCACAAATGTCTTTTTGAAATTCAACAGAGAGATTAAAGCAATACAGCAGATAGTGAGGTGTATGATGTGTCTGATCAGACTGATTTCCTGAAGTAGCATTTAACTGATTCTAATAAAATAAAAGTATAGATGTATTCATTATTTTTAAATGATAAATAATAGATTCTGCAATGTCTAAAATACTTCATAAAGTCAATTCCAGTCTTTGGAGCTGCTTGACTGCGGACCCTTCTAATCCTTACCATAAAAATAAAATTATTATGTGCCAGCAGTCTGAACAATCAAATCCCCATTCATTCTGTTTCAAGTTGTTTGCTTTTATCCTGCTTTTCCCCAACCAGAGCTCAGTACAAAGTGATAACTCAGGCAACAGGTCCACAGGTACTGATTCTTTAACAAAAAACCATTTAAAAGAGGTTGGATGTGGTGGTTATGAGGTTTTGGTTTTATTTCCTTTTTGTTTTTGGCATTGGCAGGTAGCCAACATTTGTTTCTACATTATTCAGAACTAAACATTCTCCTTCTAAATCTAGAAAAACGTATCTCTGCTTCCAAAAGACTGTTATAAATCAAATGGCTCTGTGCATACAGATATGAGAATTTTCTTACCTTTCCAGGTACTGGTTTTTGAGGGGTTTTTTGTTGGTTTTTTTTTTGTTGGGGGGGGGGGGAGGGTGTTAATATTCTTGATCTGCTGCAAAGTGACAGTTATGTTGAGACTGTATTATAAAAAGAGAAACTGGAGATTTAATTGGCTTTTTAACTGTATTGTTATTAGTTATTTGTTCTAGCACAGAACTCAGGCTTCCCAGTCATAGGCCAATATGACACTGTGCAGGGATCTGTGCAAAGACAACACAAAACAGTCTCTGCCCTGAAGGACTTACAAACTAAGCATAAGATGAGACAAAAGATGGATATAAAAGAAAGGGAGGAGTGCAAGAAAACACTATGGCTAGGGACAGAAGTTACACATAAACTGGTTTAAGTAATCAGAAATGGGTTTAAACCTGTAACAGAACAGAAGTTCAGCGCACATAAACCAGTTTCAAAATGGCTGAAATGGATTTAAGATGAACGTGGTTGAAATGTAGTATCAGACTTAACTGATCTGAGTCAAACCAGTTTATTAAACTTCTGTCCCAGACCTCTTCCTTGTTCAAGTTAAATCAGAGTCCCCCAGCATCCCAGCATGCTTTCCAGCTCTGGGCTGGGCTGTCTCCTCCAGCAGAGAAGGGTTTGGGGGGAGGGAGGTAGGCAGACAAAGACTGCCCTCCCCGCCCGCCTCGCCCCTCCCCCCCGGCAAACCCTGGCTGAGGTCTGGGGCCGGGGTGGGGAATTAAACCCACCTTCTCCCAAATACAGAGCTGCCCTGCTGCTGAACTTATTGAAACTTAGTGCTGGCTGTGACTGTGGACTACAAATCCTAGAGGCACCTGGAAGCAGGAAGAGGAAGTGATGAGCAGCCCTGCAGAGTCCTGCTGTTGTGATTCTGGACTGCAAATCCCAGAGACCTCAGAGGCAGCAGGAAAAGGAAGCAAATACACAGCCCATGCTGGCTACATGCCAGAGAGACATGCTGTAGCATCCCCCAGCTTCTGGCCTAAGCCACTTGAGGCATGTGACTACATTTCCTGAATCAAAAGTAAGCATGTGTCCAATTGTTTCTCAGTTTAATTTCTGCAGTTTAAGGTAAACTGCAAACATTGAATTGATTCAGCCTCAGGATTTTTGACTGTCTGTACTTAGCCTATTAGTCAACAAGGCAGTGATCTCACCAGATCAGAAGCCTAACTATTGTCAAGATCTTTGTAGGCAAAGGATAATTTCAAGGAGGGGTTTGGAGGAATATGAGAGAGCTTCTAGAGGCTTACACGAAACTTCTCCAGGTGCGAGGGAGTCCACAAGAGAGAAGAGTATGATGTTTTTATTTGAAAAGTGGCTGTGTACTAAAAAGTAGACACTGGACAAAATCTGATCTCTTTTGAGAATATAATTTGGCCAGGCATCTAAGTAACTGCTTAAACCAGATTTAACTTAATTCTTGTTCAGCAGAGCAGTGACAGCAACTGTGACTTTAATATGTTCTTCAGTGGTTTGTGTGTGTGTGTGTAGGGATAGTTTTAAGCTTGAACTAAGTTTCATAGACATTTGGGCTGGAAGGGACCCCAGAGGATCATCTAGTTCAGTCCCATCCCCCAGGGGCAGGAAGTCAGCAGGGATCATAGGATCCCAGCAAGATAAGAATCCAAATGTGTCTTGAAGGCATTCAAAGTGGGTGCTTGAACTGCCTCCAGTGGCAGTTTATTCCAAACCTTGGGGTCTCGGACAGTAAAGAAGTTTTACCTTATGTTCAGCCTGAATCAGTTGAGTCGGAATTTGTGATCATTTGATCTTGTTATCCCTTGGGGTTCTCTGGTGAAGAGATGTTCCCCCCAGTCGTGATGAGCACCCCTGATAAACTTATAGGTGGCCACCAGATCACCCCTAAGCCTGCGCTTTTCTAGGCTGAAGAGTCCCATGTCTCAAAGCCTCTCATCATAAGGTCTGTTATCCTTCAGACCTTGCGTGTGGCTCTCCTCTGCACCCTCTCAAGCTTCTCCACATCCTTTTTGAATTGTGGAGACCAAAACTGGACACAATACTCCAGCTGCGGCCTCACCAAGGCCGAGTACAAGGGGATAATGATGTCCTGGGATTTGCTTGAGAAGCATCTATGGATGCAAGCCAGCGTTTTGCTCGCTTTACTGGCCACAGCATCATATTGAAGGTTCATGTTCATCTTGTGGTCAATCATGACCCCCAAGTCCCTTTCATCTGTAGTGCTAAGCAGCGTAGCACTGCCAAGCCTATAAGGATGCTGCAGGTTTTCCTCCCAAGGTGGAGAACGTTGTATTTTTCAGTGTTAAACACCATCTGGTTCTCATCCGCCCATTTCATGAGCCTGTCAGGATCTGCCTAGATCACCCTTCTGTCCTCAGGCATGGATGCTTTATCTCAGAGTTTGATGTCCTTGGTAAACTTGGCCAGTCCACTTCTGACACCAATGTCCACATCACTGATGAAGATGTTAAACAGTAGGTCACAAGTGGGGTCCATTGGACAGAGCCTTGAGGGACTCCACTGGTGACCACACACAACAATGATTGGCTTCCATCTACCACCACATTAGCTGGTGCCTGGGATAGACCCACATCCTTGTCAAGTGTGACTTTGGCTGCCTCCAAGGTCGCTGGCACTCCCTCACTGCTTACCTTGAAATGGCCAAGAACAACCTATGGACCATCGTCACAGCTTGTGTGCTGCACAGTATCTCTGAGGCCTGGAGAGTTGTTCTATGAGGCCTGGGTAGAGGAAGTGCCATGAGACCAGGTGGAGGTGGCCTGGCAGTGGGAGCATGAGCTGCAGTAGCAGTGGCACCTGGGCTTGGAGCACAGGAGCTCCCAGGAAGCTGGGACAAGGAGCTGGCCATGCCCCACCCTCCCCACAGGGGGCCTCTCTGGGGAGACACCTCAGAGCCAACCCCTCAGCACACCAGTGCTGCACCTCAAGTGTGCCCCTGCTGTATGTGTGTCCTGGCTGGTGCATGATGAGCTGGTTGTACAGTCATGGCCACCCCTTGTACCCCTACTTTGATGCAGCACTGCTGTGCTGACCTGGACTGCCTGTGATCCCACATCACACCCGACAGCTTCATAATTGTGGGCATTCAAGTGGCCACCCTCACTCCAACTACCTCTGCACTTCTGTGTCACCCCAGAGTGCCATGAGGTCACCAGTCTTCTCCAGGCTTCAGCTGGGGCCCCAAGTGGAGGGAATGGGCATGCACACATGGGTTGGGCTGGGTCTGGATGGGGAGGTTGGGGAGGACATGCTGCTGGGTCCCGCACTGGCTCTCTGGGCCCCTGGACAGCTATCCCTGTGTTGCCACCCCTGGGCAGGCAGCTGCCAGCAGCATCCAGCACAGGAGCATGGAATGGGACTGGGAGCTGCACAGCTGAGGCTATACCCTGTAGCATCAGCAGTCACAGAACAGGCTGGTAGGGGTATGGAGCAAGGAATTGGTGCTGACCCTGCTGCACTTGGCTGCCTGCAGGTGGGCCTAGGGGCTTCCAGGCCTGCCTGGAGACTGCAGCAAGCTGCAGCCAGCAGCCACAGGATCACCAGACAGAAGGAGGACACACAGGGTCTGCAGTGCCCTCAGGCTCCTGTGGTGTGTGCCCCAGGGCAGAAAATGACTGCTGGATTTTATAGTCTGCAGATAGGGGCTGCCAGTGAGGCAGCCCAACCCTGGAGCAGGGGAAGCTCCCAGCCAGGAGCTGCGGAAACTCAGCCCAGCCCCCTAGTGGTTGGGCAGACCCAGCAGCAAACCTAGTGCCATGTTGCGTCTACACGTGTGTTACTGTGCATTAACTAATCACATTTATATTTGCTACTTGCTTATTTGCATTTTTAAGCACATTTAGGGGAATTTACTGCACAGTAAGGGCACACACGTGTGGACGCTCACCCATACTGTGCAGTAAATTAGGCTAATGCGCTGTAACGCGTCTCATGAAGATATGACTTCTAGTTTAGGTAAATACTTCCTAGTTCCTAACTTGATATTTAAGACCATGATTCTCATTTCACACTCTTTAATTTAGGTATTAATCTTTGACTCATCCCTGACATTTTACTTACACCTACCAGCACTTCAGTGCACAGTGTGTTTCAGAATTTAGTGAAATTAGATATACTGCATTTTGGCAGGGAATGATTTGAAAAAGTAGTTTTTTACTAGGGTACATGCAGTTCATATGCAGTAGAGGTGAATAGGTAGGTAGACTTTTATCCAACATATAGAAATTTAATATTTTTTTTATACCTAGAAACTCTAAGCTTTCAAAAATGTAACATAGATAAGATATAGTCTTTCCATTGCTTGTTGCTTCTCCCAATTCCTGTCTTCATTGCTCTGGTGAACAAAAATAGACTTAACAAAGTAAAACGTCTTCTCTAGTTCTCTTTGAGCCCCTTTCCATAAATCCTGGTGTCTCCTAAGTCATGAACTGGTTTTGGTATATTTTGCTTTGTTTTGTTTTTGAGGATTGCATCTTTACATTTCAGTGGGGTTTTTCTGTTGATCCACACAAAAATTGCCATTTTCTGAAGCAAAGGCAAAGCAATCTGTTATAAAGGAAACATGCCTCTTGCCCTCTTGTTGGCAATATAGTTTTGTTTGTTCTGTTTTTTGCTGTTGCCCATAATTGAAAATGTTGCCAAATATGAAATATGCATAGTTCCTTTGATATCTGGGGAAGAGTGTAACAGGATGTTTGCAATAAGATAAGGATAACGGTGTCCAGAGAAAGGGAAGGAGCAATGAAAAGGTGCCCTTTAAAAATATAATACATACACACATGCAAGCACTCATGCATGCACACACACACATGCGCACACACACAAACACATGCACACGTGTCTGGCATGTGGCAACTAAAGGAACAATGATATGTGGCAACTTATGGAAAAATATGGGAAATGTCCAATTCATTGAAAGCTAAGAAAACATTTGAAACTTCTGTTCTTCAGCTAGAACAATGATTTGGTATCTTGTGCTGCTGCAAAGGCTGCATATAACACTCGTCATTATCTTGCTTTCACCTTGTGTTTCCATTGTTTATCCATTATACACTTGGGCCTCAATCCTGGGAGCTTTCCACTGAGTATCAAGGTCATAAGTTTCTTGGGAAAGAGTATTTTTTTTCATTAAATATGTTTATTGTGCTTAGGACAGTGGAGCCCTGCTCTCTGATTATGGCTATTAGATGCAACAACAAAGCAAATGATATCAAATAATGTTAGCAAAATAACATACATTATTAAAATAACAGAAGTATATTTTGGATCTAAGCACTATTTCAGTATACTGGAAAGAGCCATTGGTTTTCTTAAGACTGGTGAGAAGAGTGACCTCCATAGCTTAAAAGCAAAGACATGTTCAGAGAGGAAGCTTACTAACTTGCAATGCACTTGCAATGAGTAAGAGAATGGTGGAATAGGGCATTCCACTTGGTAGGTAGGCTTCACTGATAATTGAGCTAAGTATGGAGGAATATGTACAACTTTTAAGAGATTTTGATAATAGTATAAAACATGATTTTTACTCTTAGAAAAATGTTCTTCTTCTCAGAGTCAAGCTGTTTGTCTCGGACATAGCACAAAAACATATGGAACACATCCACTAAGAGAGAAAACATGAGTCTCGTAGAACATGGCTGTAGCCAGCAATGTTTGACTAAGATTTTTTTTCCCTAATGCTAATGTCCATAAAGATGAAGACAACTCATCAGTTACACCAAATTTATCAACTTTAGTCAGTCAAGTAGGGTATGAAAAAGAGGGGTTAAAGCATCTTGCTACAGCTCTAGCTTCACTCTGAATTTGTAACAAAGCCTGCCCTAGTTGACTCAGCTGTAAATAGGCACCTGGCAGTGCTGTGTAGGGAGTCAAAGGTGATGAGAGGTGACACTAGTAACATCATTCCCTAGTGTGCCATTGGCTACAAAAGGCGGCATGCCTTCACCATGCTAGCCTGATGGGTCTTTCTAAACTTAGCACACCATGCTGACTGAGTTAATCAAACATCTCTGTTTTTACTAAAGCATATGTAAGAAAGAGTTTAGGATTAAGAGACTCACTTAAGTAAAAATCAGTTATTCCAAACTAATGGTGCATTTAGGCATTACCCTACTGTTCCAAGGCAGCTTTCCAGTGCAGAAGAGTGTTGTTCTTCAAATACATGTAGAGACTGGAAACACAGAGGCAGCACCAATCCACTTGTTTCCTAAAGCCTGTTAAAAGCAGAGATAGGGAGCACTGAGATGAGTGAAAAACTCAGTCAGACCTACTGCAATGACGCTGAAAAGAATACTAGTGAGGTGGATTTGTCTCTCCAGATCACAGTGAAGGGAGCCTGCCTTGCCAAGTATTTCTGTTTTGTTGTTCCTTCACTTTAGCCTCTGGAGTGTGGCTCGCATGGTAACTATAAAGGCATGTCTCCGAAAGGTCCGTGCATAATTTTGATGGGTGTTTCATTTCAAAGCTGTTTTGACTCATTTCGAGCTCCAAACAGCAAAATTGAAATTAAACAAAAGGCTTTGAAACAGCTTTAAAATGAGATGAGAGCACTCAAAATGTTTTGAAACTTTCAAAACATTATGAGTTTTGAAGCCAGGCTTGCTTGCAGCTAAAAAGAAACTAAGGAGAGGTGAGGGGGAAGAAGGAGGAAGGACTGCTCTAATATTGACATCTAGCTCCTGGTTCAATTCCCCAGCTCTCTGATCATTTTCCCAGCTCTTTCCAATGGGTGTGGGCCCCTGATCCGCACATGGGGTTTCAGCAGACTGCCGCTGCAGGCTAAATGCAATGTGCAGATCTGGAGTCCCACACCCCAAAGGAAGAGAAGGGGGAATGGAATTGGGGGCTGGGGAATTGAACAGGGAGCTAGGGAATCAACCCAGGGGGCTGGGGAAGTGATTAGAGAGCTGGGGAATGAACTGGGAGCTCCAGCTGACGCGTGGAGTTGCCCCAGCTCTGGGACAGCACACAGCACCCTGCCAAGCCACGCTGCACCCGTGTGATGGTGCAGCTGCTGTGCGGGTGCCAGGTAGGGGACAATCCCTGCTGCCTGGGGGGGCTTTTCCACGAGTCCTCAGAGGCCCCAGTCACCACTGCCAAAGCTAGTGAGTGTAGGGCTTTTTTTTTTTTTAAAGCTCCGCACACCGGCTGTGAAGCATGGGGATGACAGCAGGCTGCCACTGCTGGCAAGTGATATCAGTTTTGCTTTGAACAGTTTGAGGTGCAGTTTCACAAAAACCCCTGCACCTGTCTCCTTGAAACTTGTCAGGCTTCATGCAGGGCCACCATCCCTGCAATTTTCATCCTAATTATGCAAAAAATGAGTTATAGGCATTTTCATGATTCCCCATTATAGCCTATGGGCAAAACGTTGAAATGCATCGAAACAGCATTGAAACAGCAAAACAGAATAGTGCTTGAAAACAACAAAATGAGTGATTCAATAACCTGAACTTATTTTTCTTCAAAGGGAAACTACTTAAGGAAAGAGCTTACAAGAAGGAAGACTGTATTTGGGGAAAAAAGAATGCTGAAAGGGCTAGAATAGTACATACTCAACCTTCACATGCTGCTTAGTGGCCTCAAAAATTATCTTTGTACCACATTTAGTTCATATTGTAGTTCCTGAGAGTAAGTGGAACCCTGCTGATTTACAGCAACTGTGGGGCTCAATGTGATGTTTAACGTTGGGCTTCTTTGTTTGATTATTTAAAAATGGCCTCCACAGCAGGTAGACATGGTCAGCCTTTCTACACTTCCAAGATTTTCCCCTGCTTCTGAAATCTCAATCATTGTGGTTGTCTTATAGTCACATATTTATGGAGGGCAGTAATGCATTTCCCTTTTAGAAAAAAATGACAGACTGTATTATTTCTACATGAACAAATACCACTTGCATCATATCTTTTGATTTATTTGCTGTTGTTGTAATGATATATTTCATTATGTTGTTTTTCACTGAAGCTTCCGCCCTACCCTGACTGGCTGCCTTTATGTGATTTTTTTTTCCCACAGTAATCCTTTTCCTGGGGAATTCACTAGATCTCTTTTCTATTTGAAACGTCCTTTCAGTTTTGGTAAGTTTCAGACCTCATCTCCTCAAATTTCTTGCTCTTAGATCTGTTTCCATTAAAATTGTATTTTTTTAACAAAGTCTAATCATCAGAAAGAAGATTGTAGCCTGTTAACGTAAGTTCACGCTAATATAAAGCGTTGAATTTCTGCAGTATATTTGATATAGGGTCAACTATACATTTGATATGGAGCCATAGATTCATAGATATATGAAACTACCAATCTTGCTGACCACAGTGGTGAAACTCATTTGGCCCACAAATGTTGCTGCATGTCCTATAAAGTCCTTTCCCAAAGTGATTAAGTAGTGCCCACTTAGGTATTGTTCCAAACATTGTAATTACATAGAGTCACACACCATTTCCTGCTTTCAAGCCAAATGAGGTGTCATATGATGCTCTCTCATGTATCTACTACCTAAACAAAGACTGGTAGTTACACTATTCCAGGAGTAAACCAAAAATCAGTTTTTGACTGAGGCACAATCTGATCCCCCACTTATCCCTATGCTCAGGGGATGGTGAGGAGGGATATAGTCTGTGAAGTCATATACTTGGCCCAGCTCCTTCCCCATTGTTTCAACTGCTATATCCTGTGGGCTGGGGAAGTGGAGTCAAGATGCAACCCAGTCTATACCCCTGGGAGTAAGAGGACAATTTATAATCATTTCCCTGTCTTTGCAGCTGCATAGACAAAGGTGAAATTTATCCCTTTGCTCTTTGGGAAACATGCTGGATTTTCTCTTTTAGTGTATTAGGTTATATTTGGTGACATTTAGTCAGTTCTGTAAACATTTGAATACTATCTTTCACATAACTCAGTAGAAACTTTTTCCCCCTGCCTTAGCATTCAGTTATTTCTTACCATCACTCTTTATCCGTCAACTTCTGTTCACTGTACGTGTCAATTGGGTAATGCTGCCCATATCCCTACATCAGTATGAACAAAGTATAAACCAAAACAAGAAGAGAGATGAGAGGGCCACCCATTTTAAAGGAATACATTTCCATTACATGTAGAGATACACTCCCTTCTTGTTGAGGCCACTTCCCTCTTTCTTGCTGTTTACCAACATTTGTGTGCTGTGGAGAGGCTGTTTCAAAGTTAGTCTTTGCTGTAAAGTCCAGTCCTTGCAATACACACTCAATTACCATCAGTCTGCTTAAGAAATCACACTGTGTTGGACTTTGTGCTTTGTGAACACTAAAGCTAGGGACAGACATTCAAAAAGCCTGAGCCTGAATTGATTCAATCTTTGCAGGTTAGTCTAACTTGGCTAGGCAAAACCAGCTTGTAACTGCACAGACATCCCAGACATGCCTGCAGTAACTCAGGCTAGAGGCCGGGGGACACTAAAGCAGTCCACCCTTCCCTTCCATGGTACTGAGCTGAGGGCAGGGGGCCTGGCCAGGCCCTGGCAGAATGCTCTCAGTAGCCCAGCAGAGAATTGATAACACAGTGTTTATCACCCCTAACTCAGTGTTTATCACCCCATTATGAAAACAACAGTGGACCATTACCATCTACCTGTTGATTCTGCCTTAGTCCTATCTGGCACAGCACAGACCATAGCCAGCATGTGGTTGGCTAGCTAATATACAGACACCTCTCAGCAAGGCAGAGGGGGAGGGGGGAATTCCTGCTTAGCGGGGAATGGTGAGGGGGAGTGGGGGAAGCAGCCTGCAGTCTCTGCTGAGCTGCAGCCAGGGAGCAGAGAGGAGAGGCCAGCTCTGCTGTGGAGCAGAGAGCCCACCCAGATGAGAGAGCATGCCAGGATGCTGGAGGTGTCTGATTTGACTTAAACCAGCAAGGGGTCTGGGACAGAGATTGCATAAAACAGTTTGACCCAAATGAGTTAAGTCTGATACTACATTCAACCAGATTTATCTCAGACTTGTTTCAGCCATCTCCAAACTAGTTTATGTGCACTGAACATCTGTTCTGTTACAGGTTTAAACTAGTTCCTGATCACTTAAACTGATTTATGTGTAATGTCTCTCCCTAGCCCAATTCTTCATGCTCTGCACATCACACAATGGCAGTACATAATCCTCTTGCATAATGATCCATGTTTCATTACCTGCAACAGAAAACAGTCTCAACAAAGTTATGGGGGAAATTCTTTATGAAAATCTAAACCTCTGAGATCAGTTTCTCAGCAGGGGTTGGGTGGATGGCCTAACCAGTGGACCTATGTCTCTTTATGCCAATGACAGGAGCTGTTTGTCCCTTGCATGGCCTGGCAGAAATATTGACAGAAAACTTCTAGTAAGTTAGTTAATGCCACCCTCTCTCTAGCCCATGTTGTGTGCCTCTAATTAAAAGAGGCACAAAATCTGGCATAATTGGTAATGCTGTCTCAGAGTCTGCTATTAAACTAACCAGCATATAGTTTTTGTTCTGTGGTGCTTTGTGCAGTTGTAGCTGTCTTGCTGGTCCATGATTACACAAGCCCCCTTGTTTACAGAGTACAGTGTTCCCGTAAAGAATTTAAGCATCCAGGCAACAATGGCACATTCTAAAATGAAATGAATGATCCCCTCTGAAGCTTGGAAAGCTTCAGTTAAGATACTACTTGTAAAGACACAAAAAGCCCACTTGTTTTGAGGCAACCGATACAGTTCTCATCACTGTGATTGTCTGGTTTGCCAAAGGGTCATTGCTATGGTAGTCAACCATTCTCAACAGTGCTGTGAGAGCATTTTGTCCACCATTGCATCTTAATCTGTCCTAGTTTAAATTGAGATTCTGCTTTTTCTGTATATTGCACAATTTCAAATGAAGCAAAGGAGTTATTACTTCATTATTTACGTAAACATTGTGCTGTATATTCCAGGAGAGATACTATCTGCCTGAGCTGGAAGTAGATACAGATAAAAGATATAGAGAGCAGCAATGCAAATGATTTATAATTGGGATAATCAAGCATTAATTTGCAATACATTCTTGTAGCCAATAATTTAGTTGTGTTTAATTGTAAATAATGAATACTTTCATATCCCTCCTTATTGGAAGGGAATCTACTCAGCAATATTACTTTCTCATGCTTCCATGTTTTTTTCATATTTAAGCCTTGAGTATCAGTGGCCTATAGTAACTTCTGATGCTATTTTGTGGTAGGCTGACAGGAAAGATTTCAGGAGAATGCAGAAAAAGTACCATATAGCTTTTAAATGCATGATAACTTTTAAAACTTTTTAGTTCCTTATGTGCCAGGACACAATGGATCTGATTGCTACTTCAACAGATTTTAAATACTGCTGTTTCTACTGACTTGATCTTTAGTATTTGATTGCCTTTTTTTCAGCAGCAACATTAGTTTTAATGTTGAGACTTCTAAAATTACAATTATGATGCATTATGCATTTGTGTTTTAGGCCTTTGTTAATTTCTTCCATTGTTTTTTCAGGATCAATATTTCATTTCTAATTGGTCATTTGATCTATCGTTTTGGTGACGTTGGACCTCTGATGCATGTCACTTCAGGAGCATTTTCACAACATTGTAGGCGGCGTGGAGCAATTTTAACATAAAAAGAAATGTATAACTAGAGATGGCGGGGGAGCAAATTACATTTTGTATATATAGTATTAAATGCTTCCATTAGTTGCCATAGGGATGGGCAGAAGTTGGTCTGAAATGACAGCTTTTCTGATGCTTGATGTGTTAAAAAGAAAACATTGTTCAGAGTTTTTATTATTGCTCTTGAAGACTTTTTAAATGAAAAAGGAGGAAAGAATTAAAATGGTATTTCTCTAGGGGATGTGGTGGAGGGGGGCGGGGGTTAGCAGAGCAGGTGTCATCCTCACCTTTCCTTAGAGACACTGACCACTACAAAACATTCGGCTTTGCGGCTTGAGGGCTTGTAATGCCACAGCTGATTTGGACTTCACATTTCCCTACCTTATCTACCATGTCAGCTGCTCATTTCCCTACCCCTCTTCAGTAATGTTAAAACCAGCAGTGTTGGTAAGCAATGATAACAAATGATAAAGTGTTTTCCTACCATAACCCTTGCATTCATTCTATATAGAACAGGACTGGATGAACCTGCTGTATGAGGGCAGTGTGAGTTATACACATAATTAGTGTAAATTTCAGAAATTGATGTAAAGCAAGCCTCTATTTTATGGCCATCCCCATGATCTTCTACACGATTGCTTCAGAAGCCCAGAGGTACAAGTAACATACCACAACATGCCTTTCAGGCCTAGGGCAATCAGATGTTAGAAGCATCATTCATGTTAATTGTAACAATGTAAGCCAGCTGTACTGTTTGCCAGCATCCCGTCCCTTGGAGGATTTGTATGGTATGTGCCACACGTGGGGCCTCTTAGCAGTTTTGCTAATTAAAAAGCATAGTGTTTGTTAGTTACTACATTACAACTTGTGAATAGCACCAAATAAATGGGGCCTGCTTTGTGGAGGTCTAGAAAACACAGCAGATGAGCAATATTTAGTCTGAATATTTAGTCTGAGGGAAGATTTGAAAACTGCCTTGAAATACAAAAAAGATTATTATGAAGAGGATGGTAGTCAATTATTTACTGTGTCCACAGGGACAGAACAAAAAGTGTTGGCATTAATTGCAATAAGGGACATTTAGGTTGGATATAACCTCCATTCTTGGAAGTTTGTAAGGGCAGGTTAGATTAAAAATTGTCTCAAATGGAATGAGACAAGAATGTTTCTTTTTTGAGCAGTGATTGGACTAAATGGTGTCCTGAGGTCCCTTCCAGTGTATACTGATATATATCAGTGTAGACTGCACTGCAATCTGGAGTAGATCATGAACACCTATTTCAGAGTAACTGCTTGCTTTAAGTGCTATTGTAGTACTTCTTTATGTGATGGAGACCAGGTTATAGCCTATTTCCCTAGTGGTCCAGGGGACACACAGAAAAGTGAAAATTTTCATCTGATCTGACCGCAGGAAGCCTTCACCAAACATAAATGCATGGCTGTAGACAGCATGAAAAATGGCTGGTCGGGTGAAAATCTGACTTAGTGCATAAGGAGTGGGATGAAGGCATTTCAAAATAGGGCAACCCCGACCGCATTATGAAGGAATTTGAGGCTCTGGGGGACAAGCTTAAGGAGACAGGGGTGCAGGTGGTATTCTCCTCTCTTCTTCCAGTGAGTAGGCGGGGACGGCGACACGAGGCCTGCATTGGCGAGGTCAACGGGCGCTTATGCAGTTGGTGCTGCCAGGCAGGCCTTGGGCTCCTACATGCTTTCCCATGCTTTCGGATGGGGGACTTGCTGGGGTGGGATGGGCTTCACCTCTGTCCTAAAGTCAAGCTTGTCTTCTCTTCCAGGTTGGCTAATCTTGTACAGCAAGCTTTAAACTAGCCTCACTGGGGGAGGGAGCTGCAGGAAGACGAGAAGACACCACCCGAGCAAGACAGGTGACAAATGCAAGGAGTGCCCAGGTAAGAAACAGGGATCCAGGCAGTCTCCCATATTGGGGGGTGGCACACGCAGCTAGGCAAGGCCTTAAATGCCTATGTACCAATGCTCATAGTATAGGGAACAAACAGGAGGAACTTGCCCTCAGACTAGCCAATTCAAACCCAGACATAATAGGGCTTACAGAAACATGGTGGGATTCATCCCACAACTGGGCAGTTAGCATTAGGGGGCTATAGGCTTTACAGGCGGGATAGAGAAGGAAGGAAAGGTGGGGGTATGGTGCTGTATGTCAAGGAACAATACACATCCTCTGCCAGCAGAATGGGGTCAGAGGAGGGGCAAGCTGAAGTGCTCTGGGTCAAGATACAAGGGGGCCATGGGGAGAGGGATTTAACGGTGGGGGTCTGCTACAACCCCCCAACCAAGGGGAGGAGCTGGACCAGGAATTTTCAGGCCAGCTTGCAGAGGCACTTAAGGCAAGGGATGTAGTTGTCATGGCTGATTTAAATTACCCTGACATCTGCTGGGAGAAACAGTCAGCCAGGTCAGACCGTTCCAGGAGGTTCCTGGCTGAGATACAGGACCTCCACTTAATTCAGGAGGT